>NC_138823.1:134863124-135562173 GCF_965183815.1 Platalea leucorodia | reverse complement strand
TTACTGATCTAAAATATCCATATTCAGTCATTTCTGTTTAGCTCTGTTGGACTAAAAGGACTTTCATCATGAAATATGAATATCTCACTTGTTATTCTCAGAAGTATTAAGTAAAAATATTTGGTCATCTGTCTTGTTTTTTCCTACGTTATTTTTTTCTCAAACCAATTCTGTTGTTGCGATTTTTATGTTCTTCTAGCCAATTTGACTTTTGATTTTTGTGAAATTGGCCTTTTCTAGTACCAGCTGAACAAAATTTGGGTTTTAATTAATAAATGCAATTTAGTTTTTATGACATCATGGGAAGACCACACCTACCTAAGCAACATCTGCAGTTCAGTTTTGATGCCCCTTTATTAATTGAGAAGAAGGATGATATAAATTTTCCTTTCCATAGATGGAACAGTTAACCTCTTTCCAACTTAGTCTTTAAAAGCGTGTGGGTGCTTTAGAGCTGTCATTTAGTGATGCATCTCCAAAGTCTCACAAGGTGAAGTGTGATCTGTAGTGTGATCTCTTCACCCTGCCTATGGGTGTTGAGGGAGAAACTCCAGTGACTGGGTGGCTTGTAGCAGGCACTACCAGGCCTGTGATTTCTCTGTTAGAACAAGGTAAACTTGGGTTTGTTTTTTTTAGGAGTTGTGTACACCCAATGGTGTATACAGCTGCAATTTCCACTGTATCTTTCTTTTTTTTTTTTTTTACCCCAGATTGGCAGCATTTTTCCATCTGTCTTGGTTTACAACAGCTTGATTTCATCCACATGATGAGTTCTGTAAAAGGTGTAGGTTCCAATTCAACAAAATAAGTAACTTCTTGTGTACCTATGCACACGCTTTGAAATTTAGGAGGAATATAGCCATAGCAGTGTGTAGGCTGTGTTTGAGCTCTAGAGCTTTGTTACTTGATCGATGTAGAGCACAACATCATTCACTAGTCAACCACCTGTAATTCCTCCCCCTCATTTATTATTTGCATATTATTAAAAAAAAAAAAATGACCTGTATGTTATTGTATACGGTATTTTTTCAGAATGGCAAGTGTGATTAGGTATCTTTACTTGCAAATTCCAAAGCTAAATGTGGGTTTTCTCAATAATCCTACAATATAAATTAAAAGGATAATACATTTTATTCTACTGCCAGTGGACTTCAGGGTTTTTTAGGCAATATTCTAGATATCCTTGTAAAATAACGCTTAGGAAAAAAATATTGCTACATCTTCCACTCACTTGACTTAAAAATGAATTTGAAATTGCAACTCTGTGTGGCCTATTACAGGACTTTTTCACTATCTGGTAGGAAGAAGAGCATTAAGGTTTTAATTTCAAAGCAAACCCTCAGATAAATTCCTGACTGATTAATCAGTTAATGTCTTTTTAGAACATGCTTTTCCTCTGCGGTGCCTTTGAGGGATATTTTAATGAAAACTGTCTGGCTTGAAAGTTCTTAGCTGCAGTGATAGCTTAAAAAAAACCTGAAAGGCATAATTTATCTTTCAGTTAATATGCTTAGTGTAAAATATCATTTAATCTAGTAGAAAAGTGAGTGAACAGGAGTTCTTTAGGATTCTTGACTAAAGTTCTGAGCAGCTGAAAAATTAAGGTTTTCAGGAGGTTGAAAAATCATTTGGAATTTAAGGTGAATATCTCATTGTTATGAGATAAACTGTTAGTATTTTACAGAAGTGCAGTTGTTTTTATAAATTTCCCTTGCTTTGCAGTGTAGAAATTTGGGGGTTTAGGGAGTGGGGGTGGTGTTTAGCTTTATGGTAAAAGTTTAAGCTACAATTACTCAAGTGATTTTTAAGTTGTTGAGACGCTACAGACCCACTCAGACTAATTTCAGATTTGGAGACTTTTTTTTTTTTTTTTTCTTTTTAGAGCTATGTGGAAAGTAGATAAATTCTGAGTTATGGACAATCTTTCAGTATCTAGTTTTACTTGACAGCATCCTGTTTATTAGAAGACAGTGCAGAGATGGGAGGTAGTATGTCTTTCAGGTACTTTTGTAGCAATTTGGTCTGATTCTTCATCCATTATTCATTAAGCAATTTTTTTTTTTTTCTTTCAGTTGGATATATTTATGACCTGAATAACAGTGATTCATGGTTATAGTATTTTATCTGAAATTAAAAAGTTTGCTTAATTGTTTAAGTGGTTAAAATTTAACTATGGCAGGAAAAAAAAAAAGCCTTTTTGTTTGAAATAGCTTTCTTCTTCTTTAATGTGTAATATGCATTTAGGGTTCCTGTGTCTTTCCTTCCTTTCTCTGAAGGGAGCTTTATGTCTAGAGCAGGCTTATATCTGAGGTACCATAGTTTGATGTCTGAAATCAGATGGGATAAGAAACAGTGTAAATGTTATCATACTTTAAAGCAAACTTGTTATCAGGTTATAGGAGGTAGTTGTATGAAAAAAAAAAAAAAAAAGTCCTTTATTAACAAGAGTAACAAACTAAAAGTGAGCCTTACAATAAAGAGAAGAAGAAAAAGGAATAAAATAATGAGATTTGGATGGATTTCAATAATACTGATTCTGTTGTGAAAGTATTATAGTTTATAAAGGAGATGAACAGCAAATTTGGGGGCTACTCTAAAATAAGGAAAAAGTCTGACACTGAAACAGAAATCTTTCATTAGATTGATTTTTATAAGCATTTTTAAAATATAATTTTTTCTTACACAAAATAGCACATCATCACATAAACTTCTAGTAAGCCTTTCAAGATCACTCAAGTTTTTTCTTTTTTTTTTTTTTCTAGTTGCATTAAAATCCAACTCTACAAGACCAGAAAGAAATGGCATTCAGGAAAACTGTAGAACAGCAAAACATGGAGAAGGGATGCAGATCCTGGAAGGAGAACTCTTACTGCAGGTATGTTTTGCAGTGGATGTATTATAGAAAGATTTACATTTAAAACCCAAAAATGTATTGTATTTAATGTACCAGTTATTCACTGATGAGATTGAAAAAGGAAGTTTTCTTATTGTCAAGCCTTTCCTCATTTTCTTTATGTTAACACTGTACAGCTCTTGAACTTTTCTCTTATGGTAGTAATGACTTTGAAGAGTGGTTGTTAGACTACAGGGTCCTCTTAACTCTTTCTGAGTCATTTCTTAGAGTTGTTTTTTCCCCATCTCTTTGCATCTATTATTAATAAAGATATTAATATAAAGAAACAATCCTCATAAAGGTCAGATAGGTTAGTCATCTACTGTAAATTTGGTGAGTAATTGTCTAAAAAAACAGTTTCTCTTTAAAAGACCTTGGGCTTGCTGGAATATCTTGCTTTCTCAGTGGTTTGAAAGAACCCAGAGTTCATAGTATAGGTTCAGGACAAATTTTAAAATACTTTCAATAACTTTTAGCAATGTGAACTACTGGAAAGTATTAATGAAAAACATGGGGCTTTTAAATTATATAGTCTAGTTTATAGTCTGTTTTAATGTCCTGGAGTGTCAAAGCATATGAAAAATAATGATATATTACTAGGTCCAGATTAAACTCAAGAAATGACTAATATAAGTATTCCAATGTTCTATTTAGTTTCAAAAAATAGATTTTACTGTGACCTGCAGCTCCATTTGAAATATATTGATAATCTATCACGTTTCCCACTGATGTATCAGAAGTGGCAAATCATTAGGTCAGTCAGAGCCAATGGCTTGCTTAGAACAAAACTAGTTTAACTGTTTAAAGGGTAGAAATGAAAACAGGTTCTAAGAATCGCACAAAACAATTACTGTAAACAATGCTAGTGGAAAATTGTTTCCTAACTGACTAAAAAACTAGGACAGGTATGTAATTTTCTGACCTTAATAAAGTATGACAAAGAACTGTTACAGAGTTACTGCAGGTGAACAGCTTTCTTTTAAATGGAAATCATCTAAAAAGGTACAGTATATAGTTTATATTGGAGACATCTATTTGATGTGAAATTAGTGACTTTTTGACTTCTAAATGGAAGTTATATGATGAAACTGCTATAGCAAACTGCTTTCCAATACGAAAATGAAATTGTTACTGTAAATTCTGCCCCCTTGGGAAGGAAGTAAATGAACTGAATTTCTTAACTGAATTTCTTGGTTTGTAAATATTTTATATTAAAAAAAAAAAAGAGAATGAATATGCAGATAGTTTTCTTAGGGAATGTAAGAAATGATAAGTGATGAAAGTGGGAATTTTCTAAAGATACTGAGCATCAGTAAGATGTAAATAGTGGTTGCATCCCATCTGCCTAAGCTCAGAAGTCTTTTGTGTCACACAGGTTTCTATAAACTATAACTGATGATGAACATTTCCTTTTTATTCTCTATTTTTTGCAAAGGTGGTATGAATATATACCATATTGTTTATATTTGGTTTTATTTGTTCATCACATGTTTTTTCTTGTTTCATAACAAAGAGAAAATAGTGATGTCTTTAATTTTCAATGTGGAAACTGTCTTACCAATTCAATATATTGTGGAAATAGAGATCAAATACATAGATGTGCCTGCCTTAAAATTAAGCTATATCTCCTTTTTAAAAAAATTATTTAAATTACTTCAAAGTCTTATTTTAGATGCGTAGCCTAGTATAGCTAAGCGAGTTTATGGCGTGAAGTTCAAGTCAAATGTCAGTCTCTTAAGAAATTTTTAAAACATCTTAATTCTCACCAGCAATAAAGTTTTGTAATTACGTTTGTATTAGGAATATTGAGAGTATTTTGGAGAAGCACAAATATTACTTCCAATGCTCCAGAACAATAAGCTCATTGAGAAATTTCATTATGCCTTTAAAGATAATAATTTCAGGATTGCATTTTGCCAAAACCTCTGTCAGAACTGATCTCCCATTTATTGGTATACACTGGATACCTGCATGTTTTAAGGAACTTCCAGTAATTTGTTGCAGTAGACTTCTGGGCAAGCAACTTGTATTTTACAGAATTTCTGGTTTACAGACAGCATCTGATTTCTGCAGTAACAATCCTGTTTAAAAATGAACTGCATGCCAGAGCCACTGTAAAATGTGATTGAATTCCAGGTAGAGGAGCCGTTCACCTTTGTCGCAGACTGCACAAAAAAGAACCTTTCCATGGCTTTGTATGAAACAGAGCAGAATAACTGATTTTAACACGTGGGCCAGAATTAGACACTGTGCAGCTCGCAGAAGCTTTATATCAACCACTTGAGGTGAAATGCCCTGCAGAATAGGTCAGCGGAGGACACAAGCACCTGCCATTGTGGCTTCTTGCTCCCTTGGAATTAGTATGAATTTCATCAAAACCAAGAATTTTATGTAATTACCCAAGATTTCTTGGGTCAGCTACACTATTTAATTTCAGATTACTACTTTTTTTTTTTTAGCTCGTACTGTTTTCAGGTGAAGTTCACTAAACTTAAATAGCCTGGTTTTATAGAGCTCGCAACTGTTGATGAGAATAGATTAAGAAATGTCTACACATTAAATAGGTGGTTCACAGCATTTTAAGACCAGTCATTTAATCAGATCTTTAACCTTGACTTAATTAGACTGTATTAGTAAAAGAACAAGAAATAGTAAAACCATATCTTTGCAAAATCTGGAAAAGCAACTATGGTGGTTACCATAGTGTGGGGCTATGGGAGTCAGTGTGTGGAAGAATGGTGCCATTTCATAATAAAAATATATTATGTTGTTAAAGATAGATATAGGATAGCCTTCACTTACTTTGCATTTTCTGTTACTTATGATAACTTTGCATAATAAAGAAGTTCAAAAAATGTGTTTTGAGTATGCTGGCCAAATTTGACTTTGAATGCAGCTGAGGAAATTAAGTGGCACAATATACTTAGTCTAGTCCCTAGAGACAGCCTTTTGTTAAATCTTGACTGAAATCCATAGAAGTACATCGGCACCTTTCAGATGAGCTGCCAAGTCACAAATGTACTGTTTGCTATCACAACAATTGCCATGAACCGTATTGATTGGGAGTTCAGATAAATGCCCTTTGCGTGACTTTGAGTAAGGAGCCGCTTAGTCTGCTGCTTCGTGAAGGGGGAAATCTCTTCAAAAACATTGTTTACTTGCAACAGTCCACTTGTGCAGAGGTTTTCTATTTTAAGTAAGCTATAAAATGGTTTTTTGGACTATATAGGGGATCTTGGTCGCTTGATTTCCTGTCCACTTAGGCCTGTCTGTGCTATGAATAGAACAGATTTTGGGAATCGGTTTGTGACATGGCTCTCGTTCGTGCTGCGGGCAGCTGGGTGTACCAAAGGCTTGAGCCACACAAGCATTGTGAATTACGGTTGACATTAGATAAACCTATAGTTGTTCATACTGCTGTCCCTCATCTCCTGCAGTCAAGAGTAAATAAAAATCATCAACAGGCTTTGGCTTCTCCCCTGAATTTTCCAAAAGAACATTTTTCTTTTTTCATTAGATGCTGTTTTCTTCATTGTGCCCTGTATACTGTAGAGAGATGCAATGAAGAATTCTTCTGTTTATGCTGTTAGATAATGATATGTTTTTGCATGCTTCACATTTTATTGTGAGACTAGGACATAGGTAGACTTACAGCCACAATTATTATCTGGAATTTTGTCTCTGAAGCTGACAGATTGGTGTGTTTCCTCCTCAGGCATTAAATGGTTTTGTATTAGTTGTTACGGCTGATGCTCTGGTTTTTTACGTCTCTTCTACTATCCAAGACTACCTGGGGTTCCAACAAGTAAGTTTGTTTTTTTTTTTTTTTTTTGCAGAGGTTTTACTTAATTTCAGAGGGCATCAGTGTTCATATTTCGGGTCTGATAGTTTGTCTAATAAAAATCTCAGTTTGGGTTGGATTACTTTGAAACCGTATTACTTTTCTATAAGCTTACATAGCTGAAATGGTACCTCAGGCCAAGCACAACAGGAATATAATTTCCAAAGTTGAGTTAGGCAAGATAGGAACTTTTCACACTTAATTAGTCTTTACTGGAACAACTGTTTGAAATTTATACTGTGGTGTTACCCAGTTTATGATGCTGAGTGAGACAGAATTCAATGGGAAGGTAATTATTTTAGTAGAAACCTTTCATACAAAATTAACTCTGTATGCCTTGACGTTTTAAGTATCAACTGAGTGATTTTAGTATTTTTAGAATTTTCGTGTTCTCTGGCTTGTATTTACTTTATTTACTTATTTAGTTCAAAACAAGCATTTTTTTTTAGTGTTTTCCTCCATCCCTTCAGTAGCCAGGAGGCATACGGAAAGGAACAGGAAGACCCATCTCATTAACGCGTGGCTCAGAGGCTGGTGCCAGCAGTGGAATTTTGGGTTTTTCAATCATGGGGCAGTTTACATGGCACCAGGCCTGCTGGAGACAGATGGGGTTCACCTGCATTGGAGCAGGCTGCCCAGGGAAGTGGTTGAGTCTCCATCCCTGGAGGTATTTAAAAGATGGGTAGAGGTGGTGCTTGAGGGCATGATTTAGTGGTGGACTTGGCAGTGATAGGTTAACAGTTAGACTCGATGATCTTAAGGGTCTTTTCCACCCTTAATGATTCTATGATTTACAGCTGTGGCTAACTTCCTTGGGCTTGCAAGCCAGGTACCAAAGTAGTAAAGACCAAGACCCAGTGTGCACAGGTTGCCTTCCTTAGAGAACTCCTGGGATTAGTTTATGTTAAGATGATAGAAGCTTAGTTATAGTTATCAATTTATATCTTTGGTACTGGATGATGATAGATTCAGTTGCTGTCTAAAAATAGGGAGAAACTATGCTTGGTCTGCAATTTTAGCTAACTGATAAGAAATTGGGGAATGTTTGTGTAAAAGACAATATTCCAAACAGAACATTATTATTCCTGGGGTTACAGATTCTTTCAGTGTTGGGGAATGAAGAGAAAAGCTTGGAAAACAAATTGGGTATAAAATTTGTATAGTAGTGGCAATAAATCAAGTGCATGAAGTGAAGTCTTAAAGTTACAAAAACTATCATTTCTGGCAATTTATTCTGGAAAATAGTGATTCTTTTATGAAATTCATCAAAGCAAAATTTGAGCTAGGCTTCTGCTTTTGCCAGCTCATCTTAATTTCCTTAGATCCATGTTTTATTTTAAATATTTTCTGTTTATATAATGGTTGGGTTTTTGATCAATGCAGAAAACAGGCAATTTAACTCCTCTCCGTTGACTGAGGCTTTTCTTGAGTATTTTGGGTGGGTTTTTTCCCCCCTTAATTTCTTTCAACCACTGATCTTGGCTGTTGTTGCTGTGCTGTTTAGATCACATTCCTAACCATGCAATTGGTGGTGATACGAGAACTTAATAATTACAGATTTTAATGCATCCTTAAGGAGTGACAAAGCTTTCAGGCAAACAAAACCATAATCTACTTGGCTTAGTTTTTGGAAGTTGTTTGTCTCAGGATCTTTGGCTTCTTTTGTATTCCTGTAGCACCTAGGATGGGTCAGGTCGAAGTAACAGCTGGCAAGTGCTTTATTTACCAGTATGTAAAATTAAATGATTTAAACAAAACCTAAGCATAACCGTTCCAGGCTTGCTTAGATAAAAGCAGGTAAAGAAATACTTGACATAATGTTATTTTTTTCTAAGGTAATATTTTTTGTTATTATTTCTCATGTTTGCAGTCATGGGTGTGACTGAATTCTTCTCTGTGCTGCTAAAAATCGTTTTGCAAAGCTTTGCCATGTGCATGCGAATGTGTTTTTTTATCTCCGAGCAAAATCCATTTTGCTATATCCATAGCAGTGTTGTCAACCAGACAACTTATGTCATATTGTCATATAAGTTTCTTATTCTTTCTTTCCTGCCTTTTTCCTTTTTGTATGTAGTCTGATATTATACACCAGAGTGTATTTGAATTGATTCACACAGAAGACAGACCTGAGTTTCAACGACAGCTACATTGGGCATTAAATCCTGCCCAGTCTGCAGATTCTGGACCAAGCGTACAAGGTGAGAATGCAGCCAACTTACGTGTTTGCCTGTTTGATTAGTTGGCATTTTTTTAATTTGTGTACATAAGAAAGTTTATATTATTTTACATGAACAAAGGAAGGAATAACATCTTTTAAACTTATTTGAATTTTACAGATATGTTTAGGCAACAGTGGGAATTACTGTTTTTTTGCACTTTAAATAAGCCTGCTATTCATAGCACAACACCATTAAAATACTAATTTTGCTTTAAATTGGGAAACTTTAATTTGGAGTATAAATGACAATGTCTCACATGTCTGATCAGTAGTCCTGTGGTAAACAACAAAGCAGGTAATCCTGTGTGTTTGTGTTGCAAACAGGGCAGTCGGAAGTGGACAGTTTCTTTTGGTGACATAAGGAACAAGGACATTTGATTTGTTTGTGTTCGCCCTCAATTATACAGCTCATCTTTAATCACTGTTTGAATGAGAAAGTGATTTCTCCAAAGTAGTGATCTCTCTTACATCTGCTACTCCTGGTTACAGATCATGACACCAAATTTATTAGCTTAGGAAGGCCAGCAGGCAATTGGGTACAAGACCTTTTTAAGCTCTTCAGGCTGGTAAATCCATTCCATGGCTAAGAATGTGTTAGTTACAGTGTTAATATATGGAATAGTACATTCCTGGTTGTGGAAGAGTTTTACTCTTCCACATCTGTCACTGTTACATGTAGGCTGCCATATAGACCAGTACTTCTCTTGTGAGTAAAAGGGGAAGAGGAATAAAAGATAAAATATATGAGCCTTTAAGACCAAGTACTATGATTGTTAGAGCATCAGATTGTCATGTTATTGACTGATGCTTAAGCGACCTGCTATATTGGGAGACATGTTGTTTACATATCGGAACAGGGATGTGTTGGTACAGATAGTTACGTGTAATATGGGAAGTGTATGCCTGCCTGATGATAATGACAAATCTGTTGAGACAACTGTAATGCTCCATTTTGCACAACAGTTGTTTAAATACATGGGTGAAGCTCTATGTTACTCTAAGTTACTTGGGTATAGACAAGTTTGGTTTTTTTAATCCAGAAAATGTCCATATTATTTTTTAATAAATCTATCATTCATAAAGCAACTTGATTTAAAACTCTAACAGTTTCCCATTTAATATTTTATAGTAAAGAAATGCCATGATTTCATAGAGAAATAAAAAATGGCAAATGTTACTTACTTGTTTGGCCCACAGCTCAGTATATGTCCATTTTCCATTTAGTGGTCAACATTGTTATATCATCTGTGGATCAGTCTTCCACAATCCAGTTGCAAACATGCTACAGAACTGGTTAATATTACAATGTGGTATAGCAAACTGCTGCTGGCACTCAGAAACCAGGTTTTTATGTGGTGGCTTACGTTTGCATCAGAATGAAATGGTGTTCTGTAGCACTTAAGGAAGTGCATATGAATTTACAAAAGTTGTTTTTGAAAAGTACGATGCCAGGTTGACTTGGTATCAGGTTTGACTCAATGACGGAAGTGCTGAGCAGTATTACAAACAATCGTTTGTTTTGTACCTCGTGTTCCTAGCTTACTAGAAGCTGCTAATTATTTTTGGGCCTCAAGTAGCGTAAAATGTTTGGAAGTTGAAGCTTTTTAAACTGAATTTGGATTTATAACAAAGGATAATGCTATGATCATAAGGATCCTCCCCATTTTTGCTAATCTAATCCATTTCCTTTTTAATACATTCAGCTGACATTATGTAGATATTTATAGACATATTCTAATTGTGCTCAGGCTTAAGCACAGATTCCAGCCTGAGGCTGGGAACTAATTCTGCTTCAGTTAGCCCAGACTTGTTGCGTCTCACTCAATACTCTGGTATGCCCCTAGACCACTGGTCTCCTCAGCTGTTTACTGTGCTTCCCAGACACTCCTCCCAGCCCTGTCATGTTCCCAGTGAAGTTTGCAAAATTCTGGTTTTTCAGTCCCAAGTATCTGGTTTGCAGCCTCAAGTTTGGGTTATCTTTGAAAGTTCACTTGCTACGCAACCATGTATGGTCTTGAGCTTAAAGAGAAAGAAAAGGACTTAACACGCAGCATGATCTGCACATTGCTCCATGGTGTCGATGAGCTCCAACGTGAACTTCATGAGGGATATGAGTTCTACCCCCTGTAGTGTTAACTGGTAGTTTTGCTCCAGGGTTTGCAGATGCTCTGTAAGACTCTTTGCCTTCTTACAGTGAGTCACTTCTCCAAGATCCTGGCACTAGAACCTCTCTGCCTTCTGTCTGCCTGGGAAAGTGCAGCAGTATTCCTTTCACAAATGTGGGCTTGAAGCCTGTTCCCTCCTGTTTTGAGTTCTGTTCCCCTCCTCTCGTGAGCTACGGACTGTGTTGCTGCTTCTGCCAAAGCCTTGTTCACTCTTGGAAACTGCCTGTTTTACTAGGGAAGTTGACAGACACTTGAGAGAACTCAGATAAGATACCTCCATTCAAATTCCAGCTCTGTATTTACCGAAAGAATAAAACTGAGTTGCTCCTGTGCCAGAACTGCTGAAGGGCATGCCTGCCAGTGCCAGGGATGCCAGCAGAAAGCCTTGCGCTGCTTATGGGGTACTAGAGCTACACTGGGTTAGGCACTCCTCAGCCACAAGATTTATCTGAGTTGGAGGACTTAATCGGAGCCCTTCAAGGAGCCTCCTACTGATGATTATAGTCTTTCCCTGCATCCCCTCCAAAAAGTTGCCCATAGTCTCATTAATCTCTCCATGGAAGAATCGACTGAACAAATACACACAGGGACTTTAAGGCTTAACTACTCAGTGCTCCTAGTATGCTCCTGCCTGGCCAGCATCTCTTCCAGTCAGTTCTTCTGACAGTAGCCAACTGTTTATACCAATTTTCTTTCGGCCTCACTAGCTGGCACCTTTCTCAGTAGTAGTTGGTCTTGCAGGAATAAAGTTGTGGCAATAGAAAAGGAACACAAATATTGGGATTGCTTGGGGAAAAAAAAAGTATTTTAGTGACTTCTTTGGTGTAGATACTTGTGAAACACGGATGTTGATATATGCAGTGTATTAACCATTTTGAGGAGACCTTGAGTAATGTATATGCAGGGATTGTCAAGGATGTCAGAGTTGGCATTTTTGAAAGATGAGTTGGGATTTGCAAGCTGTTTCTTTGATGCCCTTTCTTCATAATCATTGCTTCTTCAGAGAGCATCTAACCTGTGTCAGCACCTCTTGGAGAAGCACTGCCTCAGAAGAATTGAAAATTCTCACCAGCAATTAGGCAATTAAAAAAAAAAAAATAATCTGCAGCAGTAGGCAGTAAGGAAGTAAGTTTGCTTTTGTCTGTTGAGAACCACCCATATGACAAGTGTGGGAATACGTTATTTTCTAATATCGAAGTTAGGTGGTAACTGTCTTGGACTATGAGTATCTGAGTTTCTGTACCTGTGGGATCAGCTCATAATGGTGGCTTTGGCCAATACCCAGTTCTGTAGATGGCTGTAATTTCAGATTATCCCTTTTCATACACATGATCAACTAGGGCCCTTTTTCTTTTTCTCCATACCTTGAAGTTTGTTCAGCAAAAATTGACCTTGCAGAGCAGTTCTTTTAAGGAAGAAAAAAAAAAAGGTATTTCCTGATTTTATCTGAAAAGCTGGATAACTCAGCATTGTTGTTGGATTTATGTGGCCTTAGGTTGCAAGGCCTCTGATTGAGCCATCAGCAAACTCATTTGACTCCAGTTCAGTCCCTTGAATTAATAGGATATTAAATTGAACTGACTTTTGGTCATGATTTGTTTTCCTTTGGGTTTGATTTGCCGTTGTACAAACCACCTAGCCTATCTGTAAGTTTTTCCAGCTGTCCAAGAGACAGAATTATGTTCCAGAGAACATAATGTGGTGTGTGATTAAGTGACATGCTCTCCCTGATTTCATCTCCAAGTCTGGAAGGTCAATATGGGTTCTTTCCTTAAAAATCTGTATTCTTCTTTTGTCTGTACATGGCAATCAGTTCTCTTGGAGTACATGGACTATTTTTTTAAATTACAGAGTATTTAGCACTCTAAAATAGCATTTTGCACTGTTTTTTTTCTTAATTTTCTGCGTGTATGAATTCCTAGGGAATGACCAGTTTGTGGGTTTTTTTTATATGTATTGCAAACGAGATCACTTTGCTAAATTTGCTGTGAGGATACATGCTCTGGTATTTCTGTATATGTAGTCTTATGCAGAACATATGTATTCTATCAGAAGTTTATTGATTTACCTTCTGTTTTTACTTTATATTCCAAATGTTTAAGTCTGTTTTCTAAATGCCACTTAGCAGCAAATGCTTGTCCTGTAGTGGCAGAAGAATATCATGTTGTTATCCTAGTTGTCAATCATGTTGTTTTTGAGTTGTTTGGGGTTTTTTAAACAAACCAACAAACAAACAAAACCCACAAACACAACTGCTTTGGTTCCTCTGGAGAGGTAACTATGGTGTTTTCTTGATCAGCACAGCCCAGAAATATTTTCACTATTTAGTAGGGGTTTTTTTCATCCATTAGAGAAAGTACGTTGATTTATTGTGGTGGTTCCCTAAAGATGCTTCTTTTTATTTATCACTACAGCTTTCACCTGGCTGTCTGGAAAGTAACAGTTTCACAGTTTGACACCATCTACTGAGCTTTTGAATACTCGGTTATAGTTACACTCCTATAGTTACTATGCCTTTTGCAGGTCCTGCTGTTGCAGAAATGTGGATGTGCTCTCTGCTGAGAACTCTGCTCTCTGCAGCTGGATCAGAAGCTAGATTGTTGACAAACGCAAAGAATAAATTAAAAAATAAACAAAACCCCGAAACAAAACACCAAAAAAACACCACTTAAAAAAAAAATAAACTGCATGCAGTTTTAAAATACCATAGCTTGTAAAAGATAATCCCGTCAGAAGAACTGATGCTTAACCTAGTGTTATAATCAGTATAGGTTCTGAGGATGTTTCCAGTTTACATTGTTCTTGCTCAGGTCATGACCTAATCCTTTGTTTATGAGATGGAAGATAATTTGTTATAGATAGCCTTCACTAGGTGTTCTTCTAAAAATAATTCTTGTAAATAATACTTTCCTGTAGGAGATAATGGCTTTTCACAGCCAGCAACCTATTATAACCCAGACCAACTTCCTCCAGAGAATTCTTCCTTTATGGAAAGGAATTTCATCTGCAGGTTACGATGCCTCCTGGATAATTCATCTGGGTTCCTGGTGAGTACGGAGTTATATAAAAACTTCCACACATGCTTGCAAGATGGAAATTTGCATTATCCTTACAATATGTACAGCAACTTACTTTATTTGTTAAGTCTCCATAGATATCTGGGCTGCTTGAACCAGTATGTTTCAGTTAGTGACACTAAATGTGTCCCCTTCAACATGTTGTTACAACCAGGTGCAAGTTCTTTCATTTCTCATGGCTCAGTTTCCTCAGTGAAATATGAATGAGCATCTGCTTTTGTAAAGTACTCTGTGATTTGCAGATAAAAAAGCATTACAAAGATTATTTTCTGTTGGGTATCTTGAGATGCAGTAAGTCATAATAACTAACAGAACCGTAGTATTCTCTTACTTGGGAAAGTCTGTGCTTGCTCTTTTTAATACGTTTTTTTTGTTTGTTAATGCTGTAGATTTTAAAAGAAATATGGGTTTATCACCAGCTAGGTGACTTCTTTACAAATAGAATTGTTTATATAGGATTTTGCAATTGCACACATTGCATACTTTATACTAATGACTGACAGAAATGCAAGAGAAATAATGTTATGTTAATTGTACGTGTCTATATATAATTCCATGTTCATTAGAATATTAAAAGATCTATTGCTATTATGTGTTTGGGTTTGTGTGGGTTTTTTGGGGTTTGTTTTTTGGTTGGTTTTTTTTTTGTTTGTTTTTGTTTTTTTTTTTACAAAACAACCTTCCCATTAGTTCTTTTTCCAGTGAGTTTATTAGTAGATCTCAAAGTGACACGCTCAGGGGTATAACAACAGTATTCTGTACTTGTTAGCTAACTTTTGTGTATGCCATGCTAGAAAGCTTGAATCTGATGGGTGTTCTGTTTTACATCATAACAGAAATATCTTACTCTTAAATATCTCCAACATATAACAATTATTTTTTTTTCCTCATCCTAAGGCTATGAATTTTCAAGGACGATTAAAGTTTCTCCATGGACAAAACAAGAAGGGGAAGGATGGTGCTACTTTGTCTCCTCAGCTTGCTCTGTTTGCAGTAGCTACTCCCCTGCAGCCGCCATCTATCCTTGAGATACGAACCAAAAATTTCATCTTCAGAACTAAACACAAACTGGATTTCACACCTACTGGCTGTGATGCAAAGTAGGTGTAAATTATTCTGCATAATACTCTAATAATAATTTGCTGATAAGTTTCAAGTATGTATTTGAAATATAAAGCTGGCTACTGTTTCAGTCAATACTGATAATTGTTGAGGAGCTGAGCTGTTGGGATTTTTCTCTTCATCCCTCCTAGTAAGTAAAGAGAAATGGGATTGTCATAGTGTACTTCCTTGAAAGGGCATATTGGTTTCTGATTCTCAATCATTAAAAAAACAAGACAACACCCCCCCCCCCCCCAAAACAAAACAAAAAAACCCAAAAGACAGAATACTAATGAATTGGGGAAGAAGAAAAGTTTAACGTTTAAATCTGGTTGAAATTTGGTTTTGAAACTGATAGAACAAGTGTTTCATTTTGTTCTAAATGCATATTTTCTCCTTCGGTTCAAATAAATATAAAATACAATGGAAATGTTACTTACTTCAAAATAAACAAATGAAGTCCTTTTTTTATACTATGACTTTTACCCATTTCCAAACCATTCTTTTCCCTATATAAAAAATGGAAACACCATTGCGTTACTAGATCAACATAACATAACTATGCATCAACATGGCAAGAAGCCCATTAAGATGCTTATCAAAAGAAAAGCCTCTGACCTCCTTCCTTCCTTCTCTCCTCCCTCCTATTTTTGAGTGATAATACTTTCAGCTTTCAAACTCATTTTCAGTGGAATCTCTCATATGGATTTCCATGTCTACTTATAGAATAATGTAGAATGAAATTACTCTGTATTCTGTCTACTGATAAACCAAAATGTTTTTCTTGGGTTCTATAAACTGGTATGAGTAAAAGTTAACAAAATGTTAACACAGGCTTTTCTTTCTTCTGTTTGATTTTCTTCATTATGCTTCACTTGAAACCTTCAATTTTTGTCACGTTTTATACTCTTGCATATATTGTTCCCCATCCTTACTTTTTCCTTTTTTTTCCCCTCTATTTCTTTGTTCCAAATCCTGTTTTAGTCTCTTTTTGACTGTTTCATTGAATCATGTATCTCTTAGTGCTCACACAAATGCTGTTAAGTTCTTCATCTCTCTGACCTCTAGTAAAGTACTTTAATTTTAGCTACCAGGGTCAAACATGACTCTATTGCCAGTATTCCTCTGAGGTGTGTCTTAGCTTAAATGCAAACACAGAGGTCTGAAACCACTCAATAGCAAAAGGGATGTAGTTCTGAGATATGCCCTGGTTTGAATTTTAAGCTACTACAAATACTAATTTAGGCAAGAAGTTTTAGGTAACTAAAATTAAGGCCCTACTTAATTCTACATGAGAGCACCTATAGATAAATGCTATGAAATAGGGTGAGGCAAACAGTGTCTTTCATTGCAACAAATGGGAGCTGCTTGCTATAAGTGAATATGTTCCAAAGTATGGAATTAAGAGTCCAGCTGAACTGTAGACATACTCTTTTTTTCGTTTTTAATGATCTAATAATTTTGTGAACCAATTCCTAGTCACTGAAGGCAACTTGGGGGACTAGTAAAAATTTTATGACTTGCTAACTGTGTTTTTTCTTAGAACTGTCATGCTTCCGCATACAATTGATATTGCAACAAAATGTAGTTAGCATTTACGTCTGAAGTGTTCTAGCCATAATTAACTTGCTTGGCATTTGTTCTATGAGTTTGTTCATCATCAGTGTTGCAATTTTTTGTTTTTACCTTCCAGAGGAAAGATTGTCCTGGGATACACTGAAGCAGAGCTGTGTATGAGAGGAACGGGATACCAGTTTGTTCATGCAGCTGATATGCTTTATTGTGCTGAAAATCATGTCCGAAGTAAGCTTCATTCCCTAAGAAAGGCTGAAAAATCAAAGCATAGATGATATTCATACTGAAAAAATACTATGAAGTACTCTTAAAAAAAAAAAAAAAAGTTCATTAACTAAAAGAGCACTGTTCGTTTCATGTGATCTTTCCCTCCCTATAAAAATTTATACTGGATGAAGAAATAGTTAATATTCCTATCTAGACCCTTTTAGGTTATATATTCTAGTTTCTGTCATATCTTGCTCTTCTCACTTCCTCCGCTGCTCAACCCAACTTCTGCTATTTCAACAACTTCCTTTGGGCAAAGGGACTATTTCAAAGATAGCTTTCCTGTTAGGAAGTTAAATAAAGCATTTTCTTTTGATATCAGTGTAAGATTTTTAACAGAAATTAATCTCTGATTTAGCATGCTAGTGTCCTCTACATTTCTAGTTTTGATTCTTGGCAGCTTGATTTGGTTTAAGTAACAACTTAAGGAGAGAAGTATAATGTTTTAAGCTAAGGAAATAAGTGTCAGCTATCTGATATGTATCTATTTAGTGGACTTCTTTCTTTCCTTTTTTGTTAGCTGTAACGTATTTGTCTTTGGAAGTAACAGAAACATCTTCAGGATATTTTGGTGCTTCTTCTTTTCTACTGACTTCTCTTGAAAAACTGTTTTTTCTTTTGTCCCCTTATATACAATTAAATAACCCCCCTCAGTAGGTTAGTTCTCAACCTGTATTAAGCAGGTTTTCTGTTTCAGGTATAGCTCAGTCACTGTTGCCTATCAGTGGTTTTGTTTGTTTGGTAAGGAATAAGAAAGAAAATATTGCCAGAATAGAATGTGATGAAGCTTTGGTTTGAAATTTTGGTTTGAAACTTTGTCTTAAAACTGCTTTTGCTCCATTTCTGATGCCAAGACAAAAAAAAAAGTCTCGTAGCAAAGATTATTTTTTGTTAGGATTCTTAAACTTTCCTAATATTTTTTAAATTTAATTTTTCTGTCTAGAAATGCAGTGTTTTCAGCAATGTACAATGAAAATGTATGTTTATCAAATGATAGTGTGAGTGAAAAATAATGGATTGTGAAGTACCTCTGCATTAATCAGTCAAAATGTGAAAGAATTTGATTCAGAGCTAATGTGTTTTCTAATATCTTAAATAATAGTTACTTTTTGGATATAAGAGAGACTTAGGCTTTTGTCATTTACGTGTTCTAGTATTTATTAATTTCTGTTATTGCAGAAATAATGGATGAAGCTCCATGTAGGATGTTGCCAGGCTGTAGCGGGTATCTTACAATTGCTTGCAGTTTTGAGTTTTATTTTACCAGCGAATTAAAGTAGACATCTTAAAAGTGATTGATCATCCTGTTTCACTAGGATTTCACTAGGATCCTGTTTCACATTAGTGCCACACAGAAATGGGTGACTGAGGACATGAGATCTGTAAAATTGCTCTACAAATGGGATTACTTTCATGACATGCCGGATTTTCCTATTTTTGTTCACGGGACAGTAAACAGTATGCTTACTCTTTAACTCTAGTGATGAAGACAGGTGAGAGTGGAATGACTGTATTTAGGCTTCTAACCAAAGAAAATCGATGGGCCTGGGTACAGGCAAACGCACGTCTTGTCTACAAAAATGGAAGACCAGATTACATCATTGCCACGCAAAGACCTCTTACGTAAGTCATCATCGTATAAAGTAGTATCCCTCAAAAACTGAGAACTTTTAAGCTTGTTTATATTCAGAAAGGACTTCTTTATTTTTTAAATAAACTCCCTTTAAATGCTGAACTCCAAAAAGAAAACCTCTTCCAATTTGCTAACAAGCATTGAAAAGAATTCTGATATTTCAGTACTTATGTGGCATAGTCCTTTATGTGTAAAACTTTAGACATTTTGATTTCATATAAAGAAAAAGAGCAGTGGTACAAGCACCAAGTTATTCCATCCAGCCTATTTTTAATTCAGTATCCCTGTTAGCAAAAATTAAGATATCCAACCGCAGTTGTGTAGAAGAAACGACAGATAATTTCTTTATGTTAAGTCCTTTATGGTGCTGAACTAAATTCTATGTAATATGGAATTCAGCACTGTTATACAGGTTAAATAATTTTTGCTAAGGAGTCTGTAAAATGGAGAAAAGAGATTTCATTACTGAAGTATTCATTTACTTGGTATGCCAAGAAAAACATAACATGTGGAACAAAGCCCACTTATTTTCATTTCCACTCATAACGCACAGAAAATGTTGTATGCTATCTAGATTTAATTACAAATGTAATATGTAAAGGTGGTATTACAGTCATAAGCTCCTTATTTCACAATCTGCCTCTTGGTTTAACTCAAGCCAAGTTGAGCTGGAATAGCGAGGAATTTGAAAAACGCCTACCAATACAACAGTTCATTTTTTTTCAATATTAATTCCAGAGGACAAAAAGATTACAGTAACTGTTTAGTACTGCAGTATTATGCTATATATCTGATTTATTTTCAGAGATGAAGAAGGGGCAGAACATCTACGGAAGCGTAACATGAAGTTGCCCTTCATGTTTGCTACTGGTGAGGCTGTGTTATATGAGGTATCTTTCCCTATGTCGAGCCTTATGGATCCCTCTCAGCTAAAGAGTAAAAGCACGACAGGAAAAGGAGCCAAAGCAACGCTACACAATGATTCCGTGGATCCAAACTCCCTCCTAGGTGCCATGTTAAGGCAAGATGAGTCTGTGTATCTCTGCCCTCCAGCATCACATAAACTTTCCTTTGAGCGCAACTTGTTTGCAGACAGCAGGGATGAACTGGGCAGTGTTCGAAGTGGCTGGACGGATAATCTTCTACCTGCTGGAAATCACAACATTCTCAAACGGGAGCTAATGGAGTGTTCCCAGGAGAGTACCATTCCGCTTCCTGAAGACAGTGCAGCACTCTTTCAAGATAACAAAACCAGTGATTTGTACAGCATCATGAAAAATCTGGGTATTGACTTTGAAGATCTAAAGTGTATTCAGCAGGATGAGGAGTTTTTTAAAACGGAATTATCTGGTGTGGATGATATTGGGGACATTGACATAACTGATGAAATCCTGACTTATGTTCAGGATTCCTTAAATAAGTCTGACTTCTTATATTCAGGTTGTAACCAGCAGCAGCCCCTGGTCCAGAATGAAGGTTGCTTTGTACAGCAAGAGTTAGATCCACATCAGCTTCATCAGCACCAGAAACAGCTCATGGACCAGCAACAGCAGCAGCAACAGCAGCAGCTCTGTCAAAAGATGAAACATATGCAAGTCAACGGGATGTTCACAAATTGGAGCTCTGGCACCAGCATGCCTCTTAGCTGCTCACAGCAGCAGCCCCAGCAATATGTACTCCCTGGCATGCATGCCTCTACACCTGAGTTCTCTTACAAATCAGAAGTAAACACTTCCCCTTATGCGTGTAGGCAAGAGTTTATTCCTTACAAGCAACCCACAGTGATGACGCCACAGCTTTCTAATTTCACTCAAATGGAATTCCCTGTAGCAGGTTTTGACAGATCGACCTATTCTGCTTCTTCCAACTTGGAGGATTTTCTCAGTTGTTTACAGCAAGACCCTGAAAATCATGAGTGTGGGATAAACTCTGAGTCAGTTATGCTAACTCCTCAAACATGCTATGCAGGCGCTGTTTCTATGTACCAGTGCACCCAAGAAGCACAGCCCAGCTGCGTGGATCAAATGCAATATGATCCTATTATGGCAAGTCAACAAACGTTGTTGAACAAGGTAAGGTAAACAGCATTGCCACATTGCTTGCATTTTGAATTGTGTTTTTATTGTTTTGGGTGGCTACTGGGCTGCAGAGTTTGTCATAATTGAATCACTGAGTTTGAAACTAATGGGTTAGCAGTGTGTGAATGTCCTTGCTTTATTTATTCATTAGATTGAAGACAGTTGCCTTTGGTCAAGCTTTTATGTACACGTATCCACATCCTGGAAGCTCTCTTTGGCAGTATCGAAGCAAGAGTGAGTGAACTAGTCTGTTGTACCTACCAGTAATTTTCCCAGTAGGCACAAAGGAAAAGCAGATTGGTCAAAAGCTTGGTATTTTCTTATATACCTTTTCTAGATGAGTGGAATTATCTCAGTAGTATTGTCTGGCATGTTCATTTTCATGAAATATGTTGTAAGGATCCAGAAAAATATCTTGGTTTTAAAATGTTAGTGTTCTCCAGCTACTCAGATTCTTCGATGATTTTTAGGGTTACTTAAAGTATCAGATTATAATATCACGTAAATAGCATGAAATATTATTTCTACACACGATGATACTGCAAAAATATTTTTACACTTTTCCATAAGTGAAAGTCAGCTTGTTTCTCAAGCTGCTGTCGAAATTGTCTGCTGAAGACAAAAGAGCAGGAAAAAATTATATTCACAGTGGTTAAGTTGGACCTTTTTCACACTGGGCTAAGGAGAATGCACAATAAAAGCTGTAGAAGAGAGGAGCCTGGCTGTAGCACAGACTACAGTTTTAAGCACAGTTCTTCATAGGTAAAATTAACTTAGAATTAAAAAAATTAAATTACTAAGGCAGTTCCTGATTCTGAATAACCGTTGTTGAAGTAGTTTAAATTGTAACATTTATTTCTGTTAATGCTGCTCAAGTACATAGCTACAATTCTTTTTTTTTATTTTTACCTCAGTGAGTTAATATTCTAAAGTACTGATCCTATAAATGCTTATGCACATGCATAAGCATTTACAGAATTAAAGTATTAACTGGCATTTAACCTACACAAGACGGAGGTGAGGAATGCAAGTATGAAAGTATGCAAGTATGAATGCAAGTATGAAAAACATACCCAGTTTTTCAGTATGCTTAATACAAGTGCAAAACATATCCTTTTTAAAACTGTTTCACTAGTGGTAAAAACATAATTGCAGAATTACAGAAATTTAGCTAAAATATAGGACAGTTCAGCAAGATGAATAGCTTCTGCCTGGGTGCCCAAGGGCTGTAATAGCATGAAGTGACTTTGGCAAACCGCAGTGTGCCAGCTTGCGCAGTGCTTGGCTGTATGTTGCCTGACTGTGGTCAGTGTTATTAGTCCTTCATAGTCCTTGATAATAGGGTTGCAAAGCAGTTCCAGGGTCATCCAAGTTCATCCTTGTAGTATAGTGTTGTTCTTTTCACAACAGCTATACTGGTGTGGTGCATCAGTTTTGAACAGCCAGCACATAAGCAATTCCATTTCTTTCTTTTTAATGGTTGGTTTCAAATTCATTTATTTTGTAGATTATTTTGTTGTTATGCTGCCTTGGTTTTGTTATGCCCCCTTTTTGTTATTTTCTTGCTTACTTTTTCTTATCTATCTGTAAAAAGTTTAATGACTAAGCATCTCTGAATGCAATAAATGAATACATCCATTACTTCATATTTACTAGAACGCTGTGCCACAATAATAATATTGCATTTAGCTTGTTTGTCATAAAAAGTGAACAAGGGCCACTTTGTGAAAAGTTATCCTTACTTAAGTTGTTCAGAGGC
Organism: Platalea leucorodia; assembly: GCF_965183815.1. Classification (NCBI taxonomy): domain Eukaryota; kingdom Metazoa; phylum Chordata; class Aves; order Pelecaniformes; family Threskiornithidae; genus Platalea; species Platalea leucorodia. Next base: position 135,539,566 of record NC_138823.1, on the reverse strand, counting down.
ACATTCAGCCCCTCTTGCTGTGGTATACCCATGCTGTGTGGATCTGGATAGCGTTGCATAAGCAGAAGCCTGGTGCAGAACTGATGTTGCCCTTGTGCATGTTAGCTCCTGTTTACCTATGAAGAGAACTGCTGAACGTTTGTCCAAATGACCTTAAAAGAGGAGCACGCTTCTTGCTGAGACAAGGAAGGATTATTCCTCCAACCCCTTTTGTAAAAGGTGATCGTAGATAGCAGATAGCTATCTCCAAGTCCTTGCAGATCCAAAACTTAAATATGCCAACTGAGTGCAGTGGGGCATGGGAAGAGACTGTATGTTCCTAAACCAAATAGCATTGACTTTTGCAGCCCATACTGCTATACACTGTTCACGTGAAAAAAAAAACAACATCTCTTGTATCTTGTATCAGACTACTCAGTTTTGACATCTAGTCACATCTGCCAATTAACGTTTTTATAGATTGAGGGCTCTCTGTAAACCCAAGCTGTTATATTCAGAAATATTTTAAGTAGAAACTTTTTTTACCTAGAAATGTTATTGCTCCAGGGAAAGATAACCCTATATTTATATATGCTTGTATTACAGAGGTTGTATTTAGCCTTGTATCAGAGGAGTTAAGAACTTTAAAGTACGTGAACCCATTGGAACTACTAAGTCACAAGTATAGCTGCTGCACTTGAAGTAATCTTGTAAAATATCACCTGTTCCAAAGCCATGATGGCAAATATATCCATTTCTTTGTTGTAAACAGGGAGAACGTATCACTACTTACAGTAATAAACTTAAGGTTTGATTTTATTGCTAATTGGTAACTTCAGTAAAGATGCGACTAAGCAGATAGGATACTACTGTCTGAGCCTACATTCACACAGCCAAACCAAAGTAGGGCAGTCTTTGTGGCTGGATTTAGCACACTGACATCCCTATCAGCAGTTGGAGTCTAGAGAGAGGACAGACGTTGCTACGCAAGCCATGATTGCTATCCTTTCCTCAGCCTTCTAACTCCCATCGATTTCTAAGTGAAAAGACTAGGGGATTAGAAAGCCAGAAGGGTCTATTGTGGTCATCTGCCTTGACCTTCTGCCTAACTTGTAATTGCAGTAGGATCATAGCCGATGTAGTCTAAAAACGCTTTCAGTGATGGAGAAGGGCAGAAAGGCCTTAGATAATTTGATTGCTTGTTTAAGGTCAGTGTTCCTTTATTAAACAGGAGAAACCTTGCTAATTACTAGATTCTGTGGTGAGAACTTTCTTAGAAACTTTAATGAGTGTGCTCGTCTTGTTAATGAAGAATATTGAAATAATCTGCTTCTGTCAGAAGTAATCCTAGCTTATGTTATTGTAGCTGTCTTTAGAAGTATGGTGACTTTGATTAAAAACATAATTCACATGGCAATAGTCTTGTTAAAGACTTAGAAGAACTGTGCAAAGTTAGTCAAATTTCAGTGTTTACGTAGAAGGAAATAAGTTTCCAGAAGTCAGCATATTTTGATAGATGAACAAGTGTATAACATATGTTTTAAGGACAAACCTTGAATGAGTGGGTATTTACGATATAAGTGACTCCTGAAGTGATAATGGAAATATTTTAAATGTTTTGTTGTATTTTCTTTGCATGACTGAATGGAGTATTTTGTAGATAAAGTGACTTTTCTATAGCATGACAAGAAGCATTACATCAGATGATTAAAGTAATCCTATGAACAATTATGTCAAGACTGATGAAAGCCATTCATTGCTCGTACTTGGCATTGTCAATATGAAGACCGTTTGTCAAAAAAGCCCACCCTACGATGGCTCAGCCTGTAGATTGAATGCAGTACACTTCAGCTGATGAATAGGACTGCATGTGCATTCCTGGAAGAGCTGTAAAGTCTGGATCCCATTGCAGACATAAAAATATGTAAATAGGTTGCTTTTAAAATGTAACAGCTGGACATGAAAATTAGGAGTGCTCAGTCATACTGTAATTTCTACAAATGGAAACTATATTACACTTTAGATAATAGTGATGTTTCTTTACTTAGCCTGAAGTAGGACTCCCACTGACTTCAACATGGGTAAGTTTCACTGATGAGTCAGACCCTACTTTAATGCAAATTAACTTCTCATCATTCATCATTAAAAAAAAAAAAAGTTTTAAAGCTATTCATTATATTTAAGATGATTTCATACAATCTGTGTCTTTAGGAGGCTTTTTTAAAACTTATAAATAAATCGGTAACCATTTATATTGTCTTTTTTCCTGCCAGTTCCAAAACTGTTTCAATGGAGGAAATGTAAATGAAGCATATCCCTCTCAGTTAGACGTGATCAGTAATGCACAGACTGCCACACATCTTCAGCCTGTTCATCATCCGACAGAACCCAGATCCTTCTCAGATTTGGCATCTAGTGGATTTATGTGATTCAGATCTAGAGCTCCATCTGTGATTTTGTCTGGGCATCAGGCTGCTCTGAGGAAAAGCTTGATAAGTCTATCTTTGAGCATTGGACTTTAACAGCTAAATTACATTTTGAGAATGAGGTTGGTTGCACTATATACTGGTGGATATGTAATCCAAGACCTGGCTTTTTAGAGTGACAGGTGGAATTATAACTTCTGACTAAAAGTATGCATGTGCTGTTTTCCATCAGATTGACTGTGTCATTGCAGTATGGATTACATATGTACTACAGACAATGTCATGCTATACAACATAAGATAAGGCAAATGGTTTTGTTGTTTAGAAGATAATTGGGCACTTTACAAATAGCATCAATGGCACAAGGAAGATGATTTCACATGTGGATTGTTTCCAGACTTTATTTTTTAAAAACTATTAAAAAGCTCTGAATTCATGAGAATCAAAAGCACTTAATTTTAATGCATACTAAGCTCTTTAATCACTTATTTTATATTTAAATCCTTTTGTTTTAAGTCTCCATTTCTAGCACTTTAATAGAATGCTTAATACAAGGATATGATATGCAACTTCAGGTTTTCTATGAAACAGACCCTTGCATTCCTCCTTTTCTTGTCAACCTTAAGTGCCTCACAATTTAGCTACCTTGTTTTCTGATGGGAGCTTAACTCACTATACCAAAACTCACTATAAACGTCATCCATATTATGTGAACTGTGATCTAACATCTACAGTGCTACTGGCTGTATCTTTTTTTTCCCCCACCCTAAAGATAATTTGTTTAGAGAATGACTTAATTCTTTATCTGTGGATTTGCTACACTATTATCAGGAGTTAATAATGTTCTGAATTTAGTTGAGCTAAAGAGTTTTGGTTTATTCTATACTGCTTTTCTGCTTTCTTCAGGTAATACAGGGTATATTAAAAAAGCAGATTTTGCTGAGGGGGAGGAGCAGATCCTCAGGATTAGTTTTAGATTATTAATGCTGAAAAACATGTGCCTTATCTTGTGTTAAAACGCTCATAATGTTCTTTAGAAATAATACAAGGCTGCTCTATGCAAATACTTTCATTAAAATGGATATTAAAAAGGATTTCATTTTAAATAAGGGGGAAAGGAGTATCAATAGTGATGGCTATTGATGTTTACTTTGACTGCAGTTTTCAATGTTCGTAGTGGGGAAAGGGTCAGTTTTGGTTTAAACTTTATCCCTAGCAAATTGCACTGCAAAGTACAGAGAGGTTATTCTTTCTATGTATGTTGATCCATTTGAAAAGCTTTGTGCAAAATATGAAATTGGGAAAAGAAAAAAGTCATTAAAGAAGTTCTCCTTGCAATAGGTTTTATTTTCAGGAAAAAAAACCCACATCCACAAAAACATTCTGGGTTTTTGTTTTGTTTTTATCTGAGAGAATTGTTAGAATTGCAGACACCAATGTTTGGTGGAAAATAATAATCTACATGCAAAATACAGAAATGTGTATATGTTCAAAATATTTCATACTCTTGTGTGTTGTATAGTTCATATATAATAAAATGTCTTTGTAAAATATTTTAAGCCAGTTAATTTTAAAGTGTTACATCATTATATGTTAAGAACAATTTTATTACATTTGTTATATATAATATAAAATGGCAATTTAGCCAGTTTGTTTAAAATGGGCAAAAGTAAATTGGCTCCCTCCAGACAGTTGTTAATATTGTTTAATACAAGGACAATCACTTAAACTTGGAATCCTTTCGTAGCTGAAACATGCTTTCTTTGAAGAAGAGCATATTTTCTTCTATTCTGTGTGATATGATATGCTAGGCCAAACTTCTAATTCAGTTACAACTTTTCAGATTAATAACTTCAGCAGTTCTTTTGAGTGAAATTACCATATATGAAAGGGACATTAAGGAAGCAATGACTATTCAGGAAAAGCCCATAAAGACATTGTGGGTTGTATTACAAGGTTGCTTTTTTTTTAACGTTTCAGATTTTGTTTTCACCACAAGACATCAGTAACAGATTTAATTAATATCACTTGAATTAATTTGTGATTCTGTTATTTCTTTAATTGAAGGTCTTGTTTTAAGCCAATATCTGAAACGTCTTCCATATCTAGCTAGTGTATCATGTTTGCATTTGAACTTGAAAATTAGAAAAATGCTGTAAAACCAGAAGGTTCAAAGGGATATAATGTATGTTTTACACCTTACAAACCAGTATATATCCTGTTTATGAATTTAGTTAAACCAAATACATGTTGTCCTATCACTAAGTGCCAAGGATGCAGTACTACAACTGTGCTGCCCTACTTACTGTAAACAAATTAGTTGTTTATATGCATATCAGCGTATTTTGTGCATTATGTTATGTGTACAATATTGACTGTATTAGTGCACTCTTGATCTGCACAAAGCTGTACCTACAGTGCACAGATGTTTCTAAATTGGATCTCTATTAGCCCTTCAGGTCTGTTATAGGTAAGATTATAACCCAGTGTTGGTCAGTATTACTATCCATTTTTGTACAAGTTTTCTTAGCTTGTTTTTCTTTCAGTTCTTATCTCTCCTTTGCTATGCCTGCACTTACCATGCCGTACACCTCTTGTGTTAAGGTATGGTTTTGTAGCGCTCTTGCTCATCTTCAGTAAAGTTTGTAAGACATAATATATGGTAATAAAATAATCACTTGAATGTAGCTGAAATGTATGTTGTTTTACTGCAAAAATGTTTGATTTCCACAGTATACAGAAAGATACCTTATACAGTTACTAATATCTTTTGAGAGCTCGTCATCTAATAGTTTACAAAACTATCATTATTTACATCACTGTGGACTTTGCACTTCTCTGAGTATTAGATGCAAATACAACGTATGTAATTTAGTGGTGAACAAATGTGTATTTGTCCATGGAATTACTATTTTATACTTGCATGAAAATGAGTTTATAAATAAACTTTGTAAATAGTAAGCCACAATTAGCAGTTGGTAGGCTTCTATATTAATTGCTTAGTGACAGTAAATCCACAGTTGAACAGTACTGAGGCAGGAATAGATTTCTGCAATAGATGCTGCTAAAAATAAGCAGCATTTTCTGTTTTGAGATTTGTAGCTGGCCATTGGTAACCTATTTACTGTTTATTGCTATTTCATAAATAGTGATTTTAAGAAAACAATTCTTTTGGTTTATTTCTAATTACTGATATCACTGTTTCCTGTGTGCTATATTGGCTTTGCATGATAATCTTTTAAAATCAGTTGTAATGCTGAATCAAATGTTTCATTGTAATCCCCTATGTGGTTTACCAAATTTACAATAGTTCTTTGGCTTAGTGACATGATGGACAAGAATTTAACTGGTTTCAACTATGTTATTATCTTGTAATGTATTAAGACACATCTTATTCAGGATCAGTACTAGGCTATGACCTCTGTATGTAGGTCCTCTTGTTTACTCTTCTTGAGTAGCACAAAAAGACAAGCCAAGATACAAGAGTAATTCAACAAGACTGCAAATCTATTGACATCTGGAAATAATTAGGCAATAATATAGGCAACATAGGCCATCCTTTTTTATAGTCTGTTGATTTGTTGAAAGGATACCTTCAAGCCACATATCGACCTGTTCCCAGAACTGTAAGAGCTCACTATCCAGTTTTGTTTGAAGGAGGGAGACGACTGTCTTCTAGACTAAGCCATTTTCTTTATGATTTATGGAATTCCACTTCTATTTCTAATTCAGCATGAAAGTTAACCACCATGGTGGTGCATAACCTGCAGTAGTCCACTGGGTCATAAGCTCAGGCAGTTTGTTGATGGAAGTCATCATCTTACTTGGGGCTGTGTCAGAGGGACGCTTTCCCAAATAGCTCTTTTGGAGATGCATTTTCCTAGTGAGGAACCACATTTCCCACTCACACACTTAAACTGAGAGCTGTTTTATTCTCAGGTGATTTTGGTCACTTGAGAACTGGCTTATTAAGTTAGGTTAAAGTTACTATCTAGAATAAGAGCTTGAGTCCACTTTTAGTATTTTTATTCTGTTCGTTGATTAAGTTGACAAATTATCTTCTTGCCTTCTTCCCTCTCTGCCTCGGCATCCTTCCCTGCAAACTGGCACTTTTAGTGCGAAATAAGTAACACTAGACCAAAACAGCTTTAGACATCCAAAATAAAAGTTGACATCTAAAACTAATAATGAAATTCCAACCATCAAATACTCTGCATAATCTGAATATTTAATGATTTCCAGCATGGGCCACTGTCCACTTTTTCCCCCTTTCATTTCTGTTACTTCCAGTGAGCAATATTCACTTGGATTGCTTACCAGGGAATCTGAGCCAGCTCTCCAGAAAAACATCCATTCTTCCTCTCAAGCAAGTTCTGGTGCGTTGATTTTTGGTGAACCTACATTTTACAAATCCTCTTTATCTCTTGAAGTTGATCTTCCTGACAAGTAGAGAAGCACCATAATAGTAAGGCATCAGCAGCTAAGTGCAGAATTTTCAAAGATTCAACCAAAGATGTGAAACCAAAGATGTGAAATCAAAGATGTGATCAGTCTTATGGGATAATGAAGTTTCTTCTTTATAACCTAACCTTTCTAGTCAATGTCCAGCGGCAATGTTATTAGCAATAAACAAAGCTATATACAATTTAATTTCCAAAGCAGCCAGTCTTTGAGAAAGAGAAAGGTTCCTCAGCAGTTATTGTATAATAATAATTTTTAATTTTAATAATTTATACTGAAGCCAACAGGCTCTTATCTTCTCTTGAATCCAGCCTAGCTACAAATAAAAGCATAAGCAATACTCAGAAATTAATAATTCACAGATTTTTTTTTTTACCATTTTGAAGGTGTGCGTGATCATAACTGTCTGGATGTCTAAGCCCCATACAAATAAATTCGAGAAGTTTCATTATAAGAAAAATAATTATAAAAACAGAATAGGAAGCCTGAGAGTTGTTGGGACTAATTGGAATCCTTCATACTGCATAATAATAATATTGAATATAACATTTCCTCCTGTATTTACAGAATGGTAAGGGAACAGAGAAAAATTTTTGATCAGATTTTCCCCTTTTCACTGAGTATGGACATGAAGACTTCCCTCTTAACATGGAACAGTGGGTATCTGTTGGTAGGTGGTATGAGCCAGCGAAACTCGGTTCCTTGCTAATAAAAGTAAGAGGTAAATTAGGAGAAACTATTGAATTTACTTTGTGACACTGGTCAGTGAAACTTTGAGGGAAGTGCAGGAAGAGAAAGGATGGTCTTGCCCTTTAATGTACTTGAAAGATGTCTGAGGGTATTTGTATTCTTTTCTAGTTTCTGAATCATCATCCATACTTTTTTAAAGAGTAAAATTTAAATCTTCAAAGTCTCTGCTCAGCTGCCAACTACTTTGATTCTTCCATAACCACTCAGGTCCTGGCAACACTGAGCTACTTGGCTACCAAGCCCTTGAGAAGTTGCTTACCAGGTGTTTTCTTCATCTCTGTGGGGCCCAAATCAGTAAGTGGTTTCAGAACATACTGAACAAATTTGTCCAGCAGAAAGCAGCCAGAAAGTCTTCTGTCAAAATGAACTAAAGGACAAGCAAAATACACAATTTTCCCTCCTCCCTTGTTCCCTCCTCTACCTTGTTTGGAGTTAGGATGTGAATGAAATCAAGAAATCAGCAATTAGGACACTCATTCCACTTTTCACCAGCATCTTTTTGTATTCTCTTGAGGGGAGAAGTATCATCAATTCTGAATGGATGTTTAAACATAAAAGCTCCAAAACAAAAAAAAAAAAAACCAGCCTGATCTTCATACTTGGTTTTACATCTACAGTAGATGAAGGATTTCTGTAGCTGAAATATGCTATAGATGGTTTTATCAGAGAGGTTATTCCTTTTGATTTTAGCTGTCCATGCTGCAATATATGGTTTTTAAAGCACATATTTTCTAAGTTCTCATCAATGTTACAATCATCAGTGTCTCTGAGACCTGTTTCTATGGAAGGTGCAAATTGCTCTTCCAAGTTATAAATTGAACTGTAGAGAAGAGGAGAATGACTTTCTACCAGTGGAGCTTCAAATACAACGCTAAGAGCTGGTCAGGGCTTCACAGTAGTGCTAATCATAAAAAATAGAACAGTCCTTTGCTTGCAGAAGTCCCTAAAATTAGTGGACAAAATGGTATCACGTTTGTGAGTCCATGGTGGGTGGTGGCAGCATCACTGTGTAACATGCACATGCACGCACACAGAGCAGCTTGTGATCATGGAGGCACATGATCATGTGCCAAAGAATGTTTTAATTACACTGGCATCTAATCAAACCTTGAAAAGCTAATAAGAGCCTGTGACACCTCATTCAATATAAAGAAGGATCTGCATTAAACTTCAGAGCTAGACTTATAATCAGCACATAAACTTTTATGTACTTAGCTTTATAGCTTAAGTCTACTTTCAGTTCCTCAATAGTTCTTAATAAAATAAATAAAAGGAAATTCTCAGGCAAAGAAAAGTTTTGCTAACTTAATGCTTCAATTTTAATATTGCTAGGTAAAACAACGATGGCAGGAACTTCAGACCAAGAATATTATTGTTAAGCAGCAGAAATATGGAAATGATCAGTTAAAAGAATGTAGATAAACCTTATTAGCATGCTTCTAAAGTCATGGTTTTCCCCCCAGATATAGCTGTGTGAAGTCACATTCATCAAGTTGGTTCCATTCCCTCCTTGTTTTGCAAACATTTAAAACCAGCACTTAAAATGTTTCTCGCTAAAGATGAGAATGAGACAGATTTTCTGATTCAGCTGTGACTTCAATACTTGAGGAAGTTCAAAGTACTTTGAAGTCAGCATGCCAGTTGCTCTCTAATGATAAAATTTGGACAGAAGTAAAACATGTGGCAAAAGATCCAGATCTGAGTGGATGCACCACTGGAACATTTTTCAGTGCTTTTATTTATTTTTAAAAGTAGGGTATTTGTGTATTAATGGACATGCTTGCCTACCTACTCTCAGGAGTCATATAAACCTTGTATACAATCTGCTCCAATAGATGCTAAAAGAATAAAACCAATTTAAGCTTATCATGTAGATGCTATAAATGTTTGTGGCTTCAGCTGCTTTCTAATGAAGACAGGTGAGTAGCTTCTGCAGAAGGGGCCAAAGTATATTATGAACGTCTGTTCAAATCACTTCAGTAGGTTGCTCCCACGTGGCAAAGGCAGACAAGGAGTTCAGATAGCCTATGGGAGTCTGCATAGCATGAATGGTTGCTTCATGGCTGGAAAAGTTCCTTGTTTCCTCAGGGAATGAGGTAGCCAGACTCCTGCCACAATGCTGCATAGCAGCTGAAGTTGCTAATAGAGCATGCAAAGGAAGATATGGCTCAGAATTGCTGCCAAGGCTCTTAAACCCCCTATAGGTACTGCAGGGAGAGTCGTGTTGCTATGTACCGCTCACACTACAGAACCCAGAGCTGACTGTAAGCTCCTAGACCAGACTTGTCTGAGACAGTTATGAAGAAACTGGTGACTCCCTTTTATGCAATAGCCTCGTGGTTCTAGTACAACCCTTCTGCCGGGGCTTGACTGGCAGCAGGAAGGACTGCATTCAAATGTAGAGCATCGCAACAAGCACACCAGTTGAGCTCCCACCCAGGAACTTGGAATAACTAATCTGAATTACTGGATGCTCAAAATGAGCTGACTTCCCTGCCTGCAAACACAGGTCACTTAACAGTTGTTATTTAAGGGGGAGGGGAGGGAAGAAAATTTCAACAAGTTGTAAACAGGATGATTTATAACACCTAATGCCTAAAGCAAATACCAAACTATTTTAGAGTCTGTTTTGCTCTGGTGTGGCAACTGTTGGGTCAACTCTTGTCCACTTTGCAATATCACCTCAGTAGAGGCCCTCAATTGATAAAACCTGTTGGGTAACATGACCCAATTTGAACAGCTGCTAAGTTGCTTGTGTTACCTGTTTTTTGTAGCTTTGCCACACTTTGCTACTATTCTTCGCAACTTCTTGCTGCTCTCCATGCCTGGCTCTGCCAGCCGCTCCCGTTACCATGGCATGTTGGTGAGTGGTTCCTGCTATGGCAACTCAGAGCAGGTAACACTGAAAATAACGGACATCTAACATATATGTTTATGTGTGTAGCTTAAACAGCTTTTCCTACTTTACAGCATACAGGGAATTTCTGCGTAATAGTCCTTCATTCACTTTTAGTGGAGAGGGTTTTGTTTTGGTTTTTTTTTTTTTTTTTAGGCCCTGGCCATCAGTCTTACAGCAGAGTTGGCAACTAGGATACCTGTCTTGGGTCTGTCCCTCATCATCACCATTGCTCCTCTTCCCCCTGCGTGCTGGGAACAGGGACCTCGCCCCAGTGCCAGACTCAAGGTGATAGTTCAGTGCTCTCATTGCCAGTTGCTTCTGAGTCATGTCTTCCCTCAAAGCGGTCTTTCTCAACTTCTTGGCCTGTCAGTCCTCATGCAGCCCTGAGTCAATTCTTCTGCCCGGGAGGAGCCAAGCCACTGCCAGCAGTGAGAGGTAGGTAGCAATTCCCTGGCTAAGATAAACATACCCAGCCAGGTATTACAGCCCACTCATGTTCCCTTGTCACTCCCCACGTTAGAGGAATAGAACTTCTACATACTTCTTCCACCCATCACTTCTTTGAAGCCTTTTATAACTTCCTAGTTGTAACCCAAAATTTGAGAAGCACTACTTTAAAAATAGTGTGCAACAAATGATGAAGGACCTTCTTCCATCCCTCAAGAGCCAGTATTTGACCTTTCCTTTACCATACTATATTTTTAGTAGTATAATTTCAGATACAATTACCTACACTCAGCTTCTTAAATCATGCATGAAATGCTTTTTCAGAGCCACATTAACAACTAGCTGTTCAGCTTGCTGGAATTAGAAACCAGATATGTTGTTTTATTTACAATATAAAATCAGACTGTGGTTTTGGTGTAGATTGCTATAATAAAGAGGGAAGGTCCCTTTGGTGTTCTTTAATTTATGACACACTGTAAAATGTCCAGGCACATTTTGCCTAGTAGCAGAAGGAGGAAAAATAGTAACTCTTGGCTGGAGATTAAAAAAGTCTCACCCACCATGAATGTATTTTGAGATCCTGCACATTTGGGAGCAAATCAGCTACTTATCTGCTTCTGGGATCATGCTCATTTGTAACCACAGTGCAGGCTCTGTGGCTTTTAAGATTTTTTTTGTTAGTCTGCCTAAATAAAATCATTGATATCAGATGAATGTCAGTACAGTGCTGTTAAGATCACATTAAAGAGATCTTTCGGCTAACAGTTTTGGCCTTGCAGGATAAATTGCATCCTGTTCTGATTTTTCTGATTCTTAATGTCTCAAAGCCTACTTTTTAGGCACACTAGAAACTAAAAATAGTCAAGTGCTGTGAATTGCAGCTATATTGTGCTCATTACCCTGTTCATGTAAAGTCTTGTCATCGTTCCGCTGGAGTGTTTCCTGGGGAGCTGTATAAACAAGCTATGATCTATGGCTTTCTATAGCTTGTGATCAGAGTGTTTAGCCTCTGCTTATCAGTCAGGAACCTTCAAAATTGCTATTTCTCAGCAAAGCCTTTAGTAGAAGTACATCACCTGATTAATCAACTGCATCAGTAAACAAAAATATTACTAGTGAATCACAGAATGATGCAAAGACCTCTTACATCATCTCTCTCCTCTCACCGACAGAACAGGATTCCTTGTTGTTGTATAAAAGCTTTGTCTGTCTGACTAGGGCAACTGTGGTAAATCCTATTCCCTCAAGAGCATGGTCAGCCTGTACAAGCTCTCTGTGGGAGAAGGATTGCCCTTCATTCATCCTCTCTTTTCCTGCTCTTCATTTCTTCCTACTAGTCTCTTTATGTAGGTATCTCAAGATACTGCCTCCCAGAGAGCCACACAACAAAATATTTCTTGACTATTGCCCTTAGTTATTTTGTAGTTGAACAGTATGTATTCAGGGACTGGTATTTCCATACAACATGCAATAAAATAGTTGGTATGAAGAGATAAGTTAAAAGAAATAGACCAATCCTTCAGAAGTGACATGTGAGCAGGTACTATTTTTTCTTGAAATGAAAGTAAGTTCTTCAATAAAAATCCTCAATCCTTTCCCTTGTAGCAGAAGCCCATTTTTATTATTGTGTTTCCAAAATCCTTTCATTTTAACAAGCTGGGTTTGGGGGGGGGGGGGGGGGGGGGTGTTGGTTTTTGTTTTTTTCTGAAACTGAATACAGTCCATTATGCCAGTGCTGGACAAAGAGACATTAGTTGAATCAATTGTTCGTCCTATTAGAGACATACATACATGGGAAAATCTCTTGCCTCCTTCTTTATATGAGGAAATTCTTTATGCATACCATTGGTTTTGGTATTTGTATTTTTGTATTTGTATTGGTATTTGGTCTTGCTGAACATCATTGTTGCAAACTCATGTCAAATGTCCTATCCAGTGTCTCTTTCTCCATCACTAAGAATTCTTTGTTTTCTTCATACTTTGAAAGAGGTGACAGTCTATGTTTCCCAAACAATAAAGATGAAAAGGAAAGGGAGAACTGTTCTGACAGAAGAGAATGCAGCAGGGAGCTATTTGATAAAATTGTGACAGAAAGAGAGACCAAAATATTAAGGAAGGTTGAGGGAGTAATAGGGGATCCAGTGACAGTCCCTTGGGGGTTAGTTAGAGGTGCCATTGTGTAGGGCACTCAGACCGAGACTGAGCTAGCTTGTACTCTGGGAACAATCTATATGACTTAATGGATTTCTCCCATCTTTTATTCATGACTCTGCTTAGTCCATGACTGAGGCCTTTCATTCTATGGGAAAAACGTGTGCACAGTCCAAGAGTGGATGCTTGGCTGTGTGTTTTTAAAGGGCTCCTAGTTGCCTGCCAAATTGCTTTTTCTTTTTGGTTTCATGTATTTTTGAAAATCATATAAAACATTTGGAAGTGACTCACCCAAACATTTCAAAATCCATCCAGAAAAATTGGAAAGGGAAGGTGTTTACTCCCCAGCTGACATCCTTTGTGTGTCATATCTCAGCCTGCAGCGGGTGTTCTCAGCTATTGTCAAGATGCTCTCGTAGCAGCTGAACATACATCTTCCTTTGCTCATGATATTGTTTTATCTCATGGAACTTGACAAACTGCAGCATAAGTTATCTGAGATTCTTTACAAAAATTGCATCCAAATCCTATATTTGCTGCTTCTAAATATTTCTGCAACATTTTGTGGAATCCTTTTGGCCTATGGGAAAAACAAACATACAAACACACAGTTAGATTTACCCACTGACTTTCTGTCTTCCCCTCCATTCCTGACTGTTCTTCCTCACCTGGAGGCCCAGTCGCAGTCAATTTAGTTCAGTCTGCAAAGCAATAAAATTAGCTTGTTTAAAGCTGACAGGTGAGTTTAGAAGTGGCCGACCGTACTTAGAAACTATATGCCTCAGGAAAGAGATCACTTCTGCCTATCCATGTAGAAAAATAGACCGTATTTGTGCAAATAACCGTACTCTCCGCACGCACCTAAAACAGTTCTGGCAGTCTCTGGCTCTGAATCTCACCTCTGAGTCTCCTAATTTTGCTCCCATTCTGGCAGTAATGGTTACTGCCTCTGAAGCTGGAGACGACTGTCATTCATATAAGACACAGAAAAGCTTTTATGCCCATTTTAAAAATGAATATGGATCAAGCTTGGAAAACAGTGACTGTTGTGGGGTTTTTTAACCTTAGTTTTCTCATCTATGCTACAACATTTTTGTCACCAAAGCAGAGAAGATAGAAAATATCACATTAGAACAAAAACGGAGCTCTTTCCATGTTTCAGTCCTGCCACTATTTGGCCCATTAGACAGGTATTTTTCAAAAATGATGATATACTGTTTGAAGTGGTTGAAGCAATAGAAAGAATTTTGTACTTTATTTTCTAAACACCTTTTGGAAGATTATCTTTTCTACAGGTGGAGAAATCAGTTTTTGTGTTTTTCCTTCTTTCTATTTTTTTTTTTCCTCAGCCACTCAGCCTCTCCTCAGCATCTGTGTAGTTGCAAAGAATGTAATCCCTGCCCTTCACTGAGAAATTGAAACTTTTGCTGTATTAGCAATCTACTGACACAGTCTTACTGGTATGCATCTTTTCCTTCTCACTCAGCGATAATGTCATCATCCATTTTACTTGTAACTCTGAGGAATGAAGAGTGACTATTTGAAATACTTCACTGTTGCGAAGGGAAAGGATCTGTTACCAGATCTAATGCTAGATGTAGCTTTCTTCTGTATTTTACAGAATATCAAGAGCATGAGTAGGGTATAAGATTAAGATCAGCCATTTAATTACTCAGGGTATACATAGCTAGTGGTTACACAAATAAATCTTGAAATTCTGAACTTGTAAATTCAATCCCCTATCCGCATCAATGAATGACACACTGGAAGATATTCAGGGACCTAAACACAGGCATCTAGTGCCATTTTAGCTATAGGCTATCCAAAGTATCTACATAAGCAATCTCACAACCTTTTAGAGCAGCAGCTGGTAGGCCAGAACAGGTTGATGCTACGTCAGGCATATGAATCACGGCCACATTGGGGCATCCTCACATTGTTGAGCCAACACTTAGGAGGAAAAAAATTACTAAAGAATTACACCCCTTTTACATTCTGACATGATCAACATGTGGATTTGTTTAGCACATTAATAGGCAAACAGTTTGAATTACCTACTCTCACAGATCTGAAATTGGGAGGGCAAAACTGAATTTAGTAGCATCTTATCTTTCTAATCTATCACCAGGTCCATAGTCCTTTTGTGCTCACAGCTGGTTAACATTGTACTAATAAAACTTCTTAAAATTTAAAAAAGTTGATCGTATCACCAAAGCATCTGGAATGCAGAAGCAACTTACATTTTTATGTGCAAAAAACTGGCAATCTCATCTCACTAAAGAAAACGCGGTGCTTTTGTCCAAATGTGACCGCATGATAGCACATCAGTTCTGGGCTCTGGTGCTCAGCCTTCAATATAAAACCATTCTGATCAATCATCCAGCACATTCAGCTAGGTTGTATCTGGCTTGTAAGTGTTCTGTGAGCAAAAGACCTTGGGAATCATTCATTTGCTTCTGCTGGTGGCATCTTGCCTGTTCCCCTCTCTGTGACAAGGGATAAGAAAGTTGACCAGAAAGCTTTTACAGTGACACGGTGCAGGCTGTTTGCCAGTACCACTGGGTGTTACAGCGATCGGTCCAGGCTGCCTTAGGCAGACACGAAAGCCAGATACAGAGAGCACAGCACTTCAGCTCTGCTGGAACTGCTGGCACTCAGCTCAGTTTTCTATGCTAATTCTTCTTCCTCCAAGTCTCTGGCCTGGTGAGGGAGGAAGAACATTTCTGAAGAGATATTTTTGAAGTAAAAGCTTTTAAAGCTGATTGTGATCCCTCAAGCATATGCTTTGCATGTATCTGGGTAGCATCCGCTAGCTGGAACAGTGCTGGATATTTTTCATATTTCTCCCATAGAAGCTCTGCCATAACTGCTCCCCTCTTATCTCCTATTTCTCATTCTGAAGAGTCTTTCTGTTTGCAGATGAGGTAATAGGCCAAAGACAAGCTTGCTGACCAGGCCAAAAATTCTGTGGACAGTTCTGCACAGTTTTACAAACTGGATGATCTGTGACTCAAAAACTGAGAAAAATGTGTGGAAGGGCTTGTCTGGGACATATGCACAATATAAGGCCTCATGTTAGCTGTTGTAAGTGATTAAATCATTCAAACTATCTATCCAAGGGAAGATTTCACTCTAAATAAAATTACAACATGAGCAGAGAGGTTCCAGGTAGTGTACTGAGAATTTGCATCTCCCCCATGAAGTGAATGAGTCTGAGAACTCCTACCACTCACCAAGGTCTGGGCTTATAGGGGAATCAGGCAGTTTTATCTGCGAGTATAAACACACGTACACACATGTACACACAGCAGCTAAATTCCCACTGATATCAGCTTGCTGGAATAGATGCAGTAAGAGTCACAAAAAAAAAAAATATTGTATTTTATAGAGTCCTGATCTTTAGAAAACCTTCCTGTCACTTCTTCCAATAAACCTGCTCCTTTTATAGATTTCCTCCTGGCTAAATGTGTATTGTCAATAAAAGAGGTACTTAATTTTTAAAGCATGTGCAATTTACCTGATGCTTTAAATTGCCTTTGAAAAACTTTTGCTTCAAAGAAGTGCATAATAATTATCCCACACCCATCAATAATAACTTCACTTTCTCTGAAAAGCAGTGGTACAGCATTTTTCTTTGGCTTTATGCCAAATGCAGAGGCATTCGTTAAGGTTTTACTGCATTTTTTTTTAAACACAGTCTGATTTACCTGAAATACCAACATGATCTTTGCCAGAAAGGTCATTTACTTAAGGTTTTTTTTTTTTTATATGACACATTTTCCTCGAGGTCCTACACACAGAATGACCGTCCTTTGAAGTCATGCAGCCACTGACCATGTGTGCCAGACTCTTAACGTCACAGACATATTCTGACATCTGGGTCCCAACGGATGCTAGGTAGGGTCAGGTCTTCAGACGCCTCTTTTGTGTTTAGTGTAATGATAGCATAATATTTTGCTTTCATCACCTTGACTCACTTAGCAGTCTTTCCCCATCACTTTGATTAGTTTTGCAAAAGCCCTGTCTTCTATTTGAATCTGTTTGTCATGATTTATTCCATTTATTTGGATTCTGCTGTCTGCTGAGAGCCACTGACTTATGTTGAGGAAGAAAAGAATATATACAATGTCGCATCAGGCAAAGTGCTAGCATAATTTCATTTAGTTATGTAGTCTTCTTTTAGGTACCAAAAAGAGAACTAGAAATGTATGGTCACTTCCTCTGCCTACTGCAGTAGAAGTGTGCATTGTCCACAAAAGGGAAAAATGAAGGTCTAGGGTATAACATGATCCTTATGGGTCCTTTCCAACTTGAGATATTCTATGATTCTATGATCAACCTTATTTTCAGTCCCAGGCTAAAAGTAAATTGCAAAGCAGTAAATGTAAATGTAGGCTAATTTGGGGTCCTATTACATATATTTCATTTTTTACTAGACATTTCATGCTTTTTCTGTCTTCACAAATATGTCAAAATAGATTCAAAGAAATGTAGCTTATTTGATGTACTCACAGAAGTACTCTGGTCCCTTCTCCCCTGACAGAGTCAGGCTCAGCCAGAGAAGCTGCTGGGCAGCAGCAACAGACGGTCATGGGCCAGCACATGTAATGTCAGGGCACATGGGGCAGCAGCAGGACTTCCAAAAACAGGTAGAAATTGAGTTACCAAGCACCTGAGATGGTGGTTATGAAGACATGCACAGCAGGACTGGGGCAGGGGTGCTGTGGTGCTTGAGCAAGAGGAAATTTTAAGCAGAAGTTAGTGGTGAGAGAGGACTGGAAAAAAATGAAAAAAAATCTCTATCTGTCTTCAGGTGTGCTGGTAGGTGTGCTACCTACCCCATCCCCTTTTTTCTCTTGCTTAGACCATCTCTGGCATATCATTGCTGAAGTCAGAACTGCTCAAGTTTATTTCTAGACTTTCTGGTTTTCAAGACTGCATAGGCAGGCATTGTCAATGCCACCTCATGGAATCAGGCAGGAGAAGGGGTGACCTGAAATGGTGCAGGCACTGAGCAACCCCACACAACTGCTAGAGATGGACCTTTCTGGTCTGAGCAGGGAGAATGAGTGGGCTCCCACAGAAATGGTGGTTGTTTTTCTTTTACTGCCTTTGCAGGAGCAGATCTCATTCCAAAGGGAGCTGTTCACCTCCCCCCATAATTATGATTAAATCTTGATGGAAATGAGGAATCTGCAGTCCTGGTTGCTCTCTTGTGAGGCACTGAGTCATGTAATGGGGCTGACCCAAAGCACTGGCGATTACCCCAGTGATAAAATGTAACTACTCTCTAGTTCCCCACTTAAATATAAGGCCCTTTATTTTAATTAAGGTTGAGTCAAAAAAAAAATGTTTTCGTATTCCCTGTATGCAGACCTCAGCATCTGAGACCATTTTACTGAGCATTTGAAACTTCTTTTGATTTACAGATTCATGGATGAATCAGAATGATCTGTGCCAGCTAGTCTGCATGGTCTTAACTTAGTGCTGCTTTGACTCATGTGATTGAAAAAGTACAAGAGAAACAACAGCAGAGTGAAAGGGTGGGGAGTCAGCACCAGGTGAAGACACCTAATTTTAGAATCTAAATGTGAGCTTGGTGTCAGTGCTTCAATTATTATTGTCAGCAAAGATCTCGACCTACAGTCAGTGAAGTCTGGAGAGTGATTCAGATATTGGAGCCTGGTCTAGTGTAAACAGAATGGCTCTCCAATACCAGTTGAGGAGGACTTCTGGGTCACCAGAGCTAGCCCTTCAGTGTTAAAGGAATCTGGTCATATCATCCCACACACAAAGTTATCAAGCACCATTGAATTTTTCTGATGGCTAGGACAATTTTTTTAATTACTGGCCTAATCATTGTTGGTCAGTGATTATTTATCCTCCAAAGCAGGGGAATTTAGCTCATACAGCAATAGAACAACAGGACTTAAGGGCTTGCCCCTCACATCATGCAGTCACTTAGGTCCAACTCAGTACTGTTTTGACCACTACAGAAGTTTCAGGCTCTGATCTGACAATTTTTTCCGGATGAGTTCCTGCTGTAATACTATGGCCCTGCACTGCATGGAGCAACCACACATTCTTCATCAAAGCAGTGGAAAACTGTGCTGTTGACTGTATTTACTTTCACCTCTTTACCTCATCCTTTGAACTTTGTGCTGGCCGGTGACCATAATAACCATGTATGTCACTCTGTGCTGTAGATAATGTTTGCACAATGATATAGCTTGTGTAACATTATGCCCATCGTCACATCTATTCTGCCTTTTCTGAAAGTCCCAGATAGTTAGATTTGCTTCTGTGTCAAAAACGTGTTACTGACTTCTTTTGCAAAACAATTGCGAGCACTATGCTTTTGGGTTTTTTATTTTTCTCTGGAAGTCCTACTCCAGAAAGCAACCTGATGTCCACTTTTTCTAAACTCAGCTATTTGTAAAGCCTAGCAAATATTTCCTGCCTTAATCTATTCTTGAAAATCTGAAGTTCTGCTAAATTTTTCCTTAATGTTGTAAGTAATAACTTTCTTGTAAAAAAAAAAAGAAAAAAAAAAAGCACAGGACATGTCCTGCAGCTTTCATGTTGCAGAAGATCAATATTTCTTCCCAATATAATACAGTATCTCTAAAATAGGAACAAAGTGAAAGTTTTGAATCAATTTCTTCAGTGACAGCTGAAGATAGCCAACTGTCAAAATGGAGAATAAAATAAACGGAAGATGACTGAGACAGTTCTGAAACATGCTCTCAAAGCGCATTTTTACAGTTACTCCATTTCATTCTCTTTATGTTTTCATACCTTGAAATATTATACCAGTTGTTATATACTTAAAGAAGTTATTTGAAGAATGGTTCACAGTCCATTTATTGTTATTCTGTACAGAGATGTGATGAAATCAATGTACTCTGCACCGCAGGCATAATATAAAGCAGATGGTTTTTCCTCAAGCAATGAGTACATTAAAATCCAAACTATAATACAATGTATATAGTGCTTCTAGATTAAAGCTCTTGCATGCCAGATTTGTAGCTTTGATTCTCTCTGATTTTAGCGCTTAGTAGGATTTATTCCAGTGATTCTGCCCTTGGGCCAAAATGAATCAGCTTTTATCTAGGATGATCATATATTGGCTAAGCCCTGTAGCTTTTCTTTTAATAAACATGTAACTTTAACCTACAATTACATGTACATAAAACATTACAAATCAAGCTTGCACACAACACTATAGCCAAAACAGAATCCATTAGAGTTCAAAATGGGGTTCATTTGCAGAATGAACACTTCTAATGTGTGTCCTTTTAATTTCTCTGATTGCCTTCTAGTCAGCTTGCTTATAAACAAATTCATTCTTGCCCAAGATTAAGCTTATTTGTGGGCACCATTGAAAAGCATCTTCAGGCTCCTGCCTTCAGAGTGAAAAGTCTTTCATAGAGTTGCAGCTTCTGACTAGAAAGTGGCATTGTCCTGTGTGCAAAGTGACTCTCTGGTTTTCTCATCTTCCTTGGTAGCATGAGCAGCAACTTTCAAAAAATGTTTATGTATCTATTTGGCTTATTTTAAACCTCTTTGCTTTTCAAGACTTTCAGCATTTCGCTCATACTCTAAAAGATTAAATTTCCCGAATCTAGAATTATTATTATTCTTTTCCCAACTCTCCAAAAATACATTTTGTACGTTGAAAATAGTCAAGCAGATCTTCTTGTCTAACATATTCTTTTACCAAGAGCAGAAGCAAAAATCTCACTCTAAGGCTCCTGCCTGTGATACTTGTAAGAGACGTATCGGTTAGTTACAAAGTTAACTTCATATGCTCCCCTCTTCTTGGTCCTCAGTGCACATGATGTGACAGGGGCATAAAAGCAAGAGGGCAAGTTGCCAGTCTGCTCTAGAACATTTTGGTTTTCTCAGCACATGGGAAATTCCTTCAGGGTCGTATTCAGGCTGTAATTGGAGGGCGGAGGGTCATAAGCAATCCTTACCACCAGTGATGTTTGCATTGATTCTTTGAAAGCATCCTGAGATATCTGGGAATACGGGCTGGTTTTGTTTGGGAAGATGTTTACAGAATCTGAAGCTAGAAGAGAATAAATGAGTATATCAGGCATGCAGTCCGATCTGCTGTCCAAAAAGTTAACTGATTAATTCCAAGACAATTACGAAATAATTCCCTCTCACCCCCAATTGCTTTTACATATCTATCTAGACTAGTCAAAGAGCCAGGAGAAATCTGACCTGAGATATCTCTGTGGCATTAACTATATGCTCTGGTTTCACAAATTTAGCTCATTAGCTGAGCTATTACCTGAGCAGTCCCACAGAGAATCTCTCAGTAGGAGGAATAACATCTAGATAGGGCTGAGCAATTCAAGAGGAGGTGAGAAAACTGTTTCAGCCAGCCTACCATGTTGAAGGCTGTATTTTACTCAGGCAAGAGCCCTGTGCCTGTTTGCACAGGGATATGCACTGCTCCTGCCCTCTCACCAGGCGTTCCTCTCTTTGCCACCAGTTTTGTAGATCTACTTAGATTAATTACAGGGTGTCATTTCCACAACTGGAACATCAGCTCCTCAACAAGACTACCTCAAGCACCATGTAACATGGTAAGAGAGAAATACTATCATTCATACAAATAAATTAGAGGGGGTTTCCCTCCTGCCTTTTTCTCCTACATGCAAAGCAGAGGCCTACTTATCATTTCCCGTAAGTCTTGCAGCTCTGAGGTTTGTATTGACTCAGAGCAAATCATTTACACTAATAAAGAAAGAAGGCAAAGCTTTCTCTCTAAATTTAACGCAGACTTTTTCCTGACTGGTTCAAATTCAGAAACGAGCAGTATAAGGTTCTCACTGGGTGTTAATATAACTCACTTATAAAAGACCAACCAACAGAAATAGTGCAGAAGGTGAAGATAAAGCAGAGTCTTCCTACGCTCTCCGGTTTCATGTTAAGATGACTTAACAGCATGTGACTTACAGTACATTTCCTGCAGCCTCTAAAGATTCTCAGCAGGTCTGTAGCAGGTCTCAACATGTCAAAAAAGAATGATTATTTGAAACAATTTGTATATTTTACATGTTAATTTAGCATGGGTGACTCTAATGCTGTCTGTCCTTCTGACGTTCCCACAGCAAGCTTTCCCAAATCTGTCCTCCAGGGGAATATTTCTAGGGGTGAGAAGTAAGTGCACAGTCCCGAACGCTAAACTCCTGCTCGGTTTGCTGGGACAGCCTGCAAAGACCCTGACGACAGTGAAAGATTTACTGGTCTGTGGAACTGAAACTGCTGCTTCATTTCACTTAGAAAACAGACTTCAGAAGATCTTTACTGAGGACAATAAAAACTTTTGGTCACTACTGACCTGGGCTGCTGCAAGCCAGCTACAGAAAGATGAAAGACACTGTCTTGCAGTACTTATCTACTGAAACCTTCCAGTCTTTTTTAGCTCTGGATTGAAATATGATCGGTTTTAATCGCCATATTGTTAGAACTTGTTCACCCTGCCACAATTAATGCAATGAGAATGCATCTGCACAGCAAATTGTTTGATCATTATTTCATTTTAAATGGGGGATATAAAATGACTGCAGTGCAGAAACTCCCATTATTTTTATTGAAGAATTCATTGTTCTCTGTGAGATTAACTACGACTCTCCCATATTTTTGCCAACATTTTCTTTTCCAGTTGGAACAGTGTTTTTTTGTGACTGGTAGGAATTCTATTAACCTACATTCAGCATTTGGCTTCAAAGGAGTAGTAACAAATAGGATGAATGACTGACATCTGCCTGCACTAATAAATCCCATGTCTAATGCTATTTCAGCTAGAAAAGTATTATCTTCCTAATGTATGGAATTTACTCCTTTACAGAAAGAAGATTGCCCTTTTTATTTTTAGAATCTCAGGTGGAATAAAATGTAGGATTATGTATTCCAATCTTGTTTGGGTTTTTTGTGCCATATACAGTTTGTTTCCAAACAATTCAGAAATATGACTTCTGGACAAAATTATCTGTTTAGTATAAAACCATACTAGAAAATGATAGAAAATAAATGGTTTTTCTACTTCTGAAAATTTCAGCAGCTGTTTAAATCAGTTCAATCCTTCTTCCCACAAAGGAATCATTTTTTAAGATGAAAAAAATCACAACAGAGATAAATATGAAGTACAGCATGGAAAACATGCTTGTTACAGAGGTTACATTTGAGAACATGATGGTACAATTGGCTGTAAGTGGTAGGGCATGGTCCTTCTGTCACTCGTACTGGCATAAATCAAAGGTAACGGCTGCATAATCAAGGATATTATATAGAGAAATAAAGTTCAAGTGATATTAGCCAATGTTATATTATACATATGTATGTATTTATACATATATAAATATATTTGTATAGTCTCCATTGTCGTTTTGCTGAAAAATGTTCATGGAGGTAATTTTCATTTTATTCCACCACACAGGCAATGTAATGATTCTGTGGGGCAGTAATGGTTCCATTTGGAAATATGCTGTGGTTTAGTGCCAAGTTCATTTACTTTTTGTTTAAATTTGCTTTTCATTGTTTTACTATGTAGTTAAACATGTATTTGAATTACAGTACAGCTTAGTTATGGTGGCTTCTATATTCAGGGAAAACAAGGATAAATAAAACTCAAAATAAAATAAAACCATATGCCAAGTATGAATGCTTTGAACCTTTGCAACAACAGAGGAAGTGAAATGTGAATTCTTTCCTGTGAAAACATTTGGGGAAAGTATGAAATCTGGGAACTGGCTGGGTTTTGCTCCCTGTTTGTTTACCAGAGCAAACACATAATTGCACCAGGTTATGCAATACGCTGTTGCATGTTACCTGCGGTCCTTCCACAGAAGAGACTTTCAGGAAGCAAACACTTAATAAAGGGAAAAAAAAAAAAAAAAGATTCAAAAAATCTGCACTTCCCACATAAAATCATCCCTTTCTTCTGGAAACTAGTGCTTGCTCCACAGCTCTGGGGAAGAGCAGCAGTTGTTGCTGGGACTGGGAGATCGTGGAGGGATCCTTACTGCAGCCTTAGAGAAATTTGGGATATATTTGGGGAATAATCTGAGGCAGATCAGCCGCAAGTGTGATGCATAGCTGGAGCCAGGAAAGGCCCTGGGAAAGGAGACTGGGAGCAAAGGCCAGGTTTGGACAAGGTCCTCACACAGAGGACTGGGACTTGCCAGGGTGGGACCAGGCCTGCGAGTCAGAAGAGGAGTTTAAGTTTAGGGGCCAGATGAAGGGATGGAGTCAACAAGAGGTGAAATAAAGGCATATAAGCAGACAGAGAGGCGAAGACCCATTTTAGAAAGGGAAGGGATGATTCTGTGCACCAGTTAATCCAGCCTAAGTGGGTCAGATGCAACCAGACCCTGGATTCAAGTTAGGGGTCTCGAGGAGAATTTGGGTGGTGAATGCAAAATTAAGACACTGAATACCACTGCACAGCTGCCACATAAGCCTGCAGGCACCTAAACACCAGAGATGCTTTCCTCTTTCATGGCAATACCCTGGTGCCAGGGTTCACATCTCAGCACATTCTCAGAACGGGCCCATTTCTGACAGGTCCAAGCAGCTGGGAGCTGGGGAACCAGGCATTCCTCTGCCTAAATCCCTGAAGGGGCATGATCGGAGAGGCATTTGCAAAGCATGCTGAACGCACTCATGACTGCCACTTTCCTTTAAACACTGCCACGAGCGGAGGGGCCCCTTTGCAACAGTCGCGAGGTTAAAGTGCTTGCCCGGGCTGCAGAAGAGCACCTTTGTTTCCCCAGTGGCTATCTCCAGGATCTGGGAACCTAGCCTAGACCTACATTTATCTTTCCTAGTCAGACCAGCGGGCAGGCTGTGGTCCCTGGAAGAGGTGTTGGAATAAGTTTGCATCCAGTTCGTAGGAGTATGTGGGCCCCACCTAGACTAGTATCTGGTACAGATACAGGGGAATCGCATGGCTGCACCGCTGTGGGGATAGGGAGGAGGACGTTCTTGCGAAAGAAGGAGTGAACCAGCCCAGCAGCATGGCCTGCAAGCCCTGCTGCAAGGCCAGCATCTCTCCAGGCTGCTGGCCATGCTGGCTCCCATCTCCAGGTGTCTGCTGGCCCCCATGCACTGCCAGGGAGCCACAGTGCAGACAACAGGATGCCGGTAGCTAGATTAACATAAAAAAGGAGACCCTCAGTAAGTGTCACAGCATAGTTGTGTTGGCAGGGGCAGACCTTGGCAGCAAAGGCAAAGGTGTGGTTATGAGCCCTACCTGCTATTATGTCCCATGCAAGCCAATTCCTATTACTATTTATTTTTGCAGTAAAAGCACCAAATAAACCTGACTGGCATTTTACATGATGTTGATTTATAGCTTCACCCTCTAAGACTCATTTCCTTTTTAATCTCTTCTTTATTTATTTTACTCCCCACAGTGGCATACCATAGATCAGAACACCCTAATATTTCTTACACCCACATATCTGCATCATACGTCAATGCATGACTACAGTAACAGAAGGCAATAACAAAGGAATAGTGTTATAACAACCACTGTGTGCACAGTCACTGTGATAGCTGCTTGATTATGTTATTAAGTACATGCCTTACTTAAAGACATGCTTTACTTAATGCACTCAACTGTGTGATGGCACAGTGGAGAGCCTCTAGGTAAGGATTAAGGGACAGACAAATAAAGCGGATGTCATTGTGGGAGTCTACTATAGGCAACCCAGCCAGGATGATGACACTGATGAGTTATTCTTTAAGGAACTAAGGGATGCTTCTAAGTCATCTGCCCTTGTCCTTATGGGGGACTTCAACTTGCCAGATGTCAACTGGGAATACGACACAGCTGGTACAAACAGGTCCAGAAGATTTCTAAACCATCTGGATGATAACTTCTTGGTATAGGTACTAGGGGAACCAACCAGGAAAGGTGCCTTCCTCGATTTGTTGCTTATCAACAGAGAAGGTGTTGTGGGTGAAGTGGCGATTGGTGGCTGCCTTGGCCACAGTGACCACAAAGCAGTCAAGTTTAACATCTGTGGTAACAGGAGGAAAACTGCCAGCAAGACCTCAGCTCTGGATATGAGGAGACCTGACTTCAGGCTGCTAAGGGAACTACTTAGTAAGGTCCCCTGGAAAAAAGCTTTTGAAGGTGCTGGGGTCCATCAGTGCTGGTCACTTTTTAAGTACTACCTCCTAAGAGCACAGGAGCAGGCAATTCCAAAATGTCAGAAGACAAGCAGGCGAGGTAGAAGGCTGGCTTGGCTGAGTAGGGATCTTCTAGAACTAAGGCGAAAAAAGAAAATGCATGGCCAGTGGAAGCAAGGTCAGGAAACATGGGAGGACTACAGAGATGTCATTCGCCACTGTAGGGAGGAAGTTTGCGTGGCCAAAGCTCAGTTAGAGCTGAAGCTGGCCAGTAATGTGAGGGACAATAAAAAGGGCTTTTTAAAATATGTTAATAGCAAAAGGCAGGCCAGAAATAACATCGGCCCATTACTTGATGTGCATGGTCACCTCACAAACAGGGACAGAGACAAAGCATTTATTGCTTTCTTCACCTCCGTCTTCAACACTGATGATGGGCTCTGGGACCCCCAGAGCCCTGGGCTAGAGAACCATGGCTGTGAGAACGATAAATTCCCAACCAACCCTGAACTTGTGCGGGATTTGCTGCTCCATCTGGATCCCTATAAGTCAATGGGGCCCGATGGGATTCATTCGAGGGTACTTAAAGAGCTGGCTGATGTCATAGCGAGACCTCTCTCAATGATTTTTCAATGCTCTTGGGAATCTGGAGAGGTCCCAGTTGACTGGAAGCTAGCAAACATTGCCCCAGTCTTCAAGAAGGGCAACAGGGATGACCCCAGTAACTACAGGCCTGTCAGTCTCACCTCTGTGCCTGGCAAAATTACGGAGAAGATTATTCTGGAAGTTATTGAAAAACACCTGAAAGAAAACAAATTGGTCCCAACCAGCACGGGTTCACAAAGGGAAAGTCCTGCTTAACAAACTTAATTTCTTTCTATGACAAGGTTACCCACCTAGTTGACCAAGGGAAGCCAGTCGATGTAAGCTTTTTGGATTTCAGTAAAGCTTTCAATACTGTCTCTCACAGTATCCTCCTAGATAAAATGTCCAGCATACAGCTGGATAAACACAAAATGCAATGGGTGTGCAATTGGCTGATGGGTCGGGCTCAAAGGGTTATAGTAAATGGGGTTACATCGGGCTAGTGACGAGTCACTAGCCGGGTCCTGGAGGGATCCATCTCGGAGCCAATGCTCTTCAATATCTTCATAAATTACTTCGATGCAGGACTTGAAGGACTACTATCTAAGTTTGCTGATGACACAAAATTGGGAGGAGCCATTGACACTCTTGAGGGCAGAGAGATCTAGACAAATTAGAGAGCTGGGCAATCACCAACCATATGAAGTTTAACAAGGGCAAGTGCCAGATTTTGCACCTGGGACACAGCAACCCTGGAGGTGCATACAGACTGGGGAACGAGAGGCTGGAGAGCAGCCCCGTGGAGAGGGATCTGGGGGTTCTGGTCGACGGCAAGTTGAACATGAGCCAACAGTGTGCCCTGGCAGCCAAGAGGGCCAACCGTGTCCTGGGGTGCATCCAGCACTGTATTGCTAGCCGGTCAAGGGAGGTGATTGTCCCGCTCTACTCTGCACTGGTGTGACCTCATCTTGAGTACTGTGTGCAGTTTTGGGTGCCACAGTACAAAAAGGATACAGAGCTACTAGACCGTGTCCAGAGGAGAGCCATGAAGATGGTGAAGGGTTTAGAGGGGAAGCCGTATGGGGAGCGGCTGAAGTCACTTGGTCTTTTCAGCCTGGAGAAGAGGAGACTGAGGGGAGACCTCATCACGGTCTACAGCTTCCTCACAAGGGAAGGAGGAGGGGCAGGTGCTGATCTCTTCTCCCTGGTGACCAGTGATAGAACCCGAGGGAATGGCAGGAAGATATGCCGGGGAGGTTTAGGTTGGATATTAGGAAAAGGTTCTTCACCCAGAGGGTGGTAGAGCACTGGAACAGGCTCCCCTGGGACACGGTCATGGCGCCAAGCCTGACAACATTCAAGAAGCATTTGGACAACGCCCTCAGACATATGGTGTGAATTTTGGGGTTGTCCTATGCAGGGACAGGAGTTGGACTCGATGATCCTTGTGGGTGCCTTCCAACTCAGGACATTCTATGATTCTATGATAAAATTCAGTCTGCATTCCTCATGTGTCATAGTCTTTAAAACCTGTATCCTCACTCAAAACATCAATACCTCAAGCTCTGAATTTCTGGCCATGTCTCCACTGCACTTGGACCAAGTTTTCTTCATGGCAAGACTCCTCTCCACGTACTGTGTGCCTGCAGACGTGACCCCAGGCATACCTGGAGCCCATAATCCGGGGTCCCTGCCCAGACATGCTTGGGGGTGAGCGCGCTGCCAGGCGCTGCCAGGCACAGCCAGGCACAGCCAGGCAAGCTGCCTGCGAGACACGGCTGTGGCGGGAGGAGGCTGGCACCTCGGCACTGCTCAGCCTCTGCTCCCTCTCATGACTATCTTGGAGACAGTATTTTTCCACTAGAAAAATATTTCCGCACTTCCTCTCAGCTCACACATTGGGCTATGCAGAATGGGAGCCCATTCTCTTTGACAAGCACTTTAATAAGTTAGTCATTTATTTCCTTGTACTTTCATCAGTCTTTCTGTCCTGAGATAAAAGTGAACAAAGAACTTTTTTATCCCTTTTAAAAGCTGTCAGTTATTTCTTGCTCAAGCTACTGTTCCACTGGTGGTGATAAACAAGTGGGAGGAAAAGAGAATGAAAAAGGCACTGAGATGGGCTTAAATGGCAGCTCGCATTTTATTTGTAAAAAGGGGAGGAAACATAGAAATCTGTGAACCGTTCCTCAAACTAAATTAATGTATCCTAAGTTAGGGATTACCACTAGGACCATACTGGCAAATGAAGAGGTCTGGCCCATGGAGACCTGACAGAGTTTGCACCTCATCTATAACCTTTGGACTGAAACATCTTATTTTTCCCCTAGTAATCCTTGGAATCTCTCCACACTTGGATTCATTTTCAGCAAAATAGACAAGGAGTCTCACCACCACCCAGCATACTGAGTGCAAGATAAATCCTGATTTAAAGACATGAGACATAATTAGAACACATCTGTAAGAGATTAAAGTACTAGTGAGGACAACGTCTATGATCCATCAACACCCCAGTAGTAACCCCAGGACACCTTCCAGGTCTCCAGGCAAAGCAGGACTCTGGTACAACTCTGATGGCCCCAGTGTCCGTATGTGTAAAGCTACTCAACAGCCTTCCCAAACCCAAGTAAGTGTTAAGCTGAGCTCCATCCTGACGCTATCCCTCATCATGTCTCTCTGTATATTCAGTGTCCTGAAAAAATAACCTAAGCAGCCATGTGCCATGAACTTCCTTATAAAACCTGGTTTTGTGGTTGTTGTTGCAATCCCATCAGAATCAGCCCCCAACACACACCCCTCACGTCATTTCCCCTTGAATTCCTTTGCTCTATTCACCTCTCTCTCCATTTACTGCTTCTGTATGTGTCTTGGCATTGGACACTATACACCATAAAAAAAGATTGTGGAATTTCATTCTCTTATTTATTCAATAAATCTCAGAAAGGGATATCTTTTTATAGGTAGGAAACATTCTTTAATGAAAGGTGAGAGGAATACAGATTTAGTTATTAAGTAAGGAACCAAAAATTGTAATAATAATGCATAAAAAGCAACAGCTCCTGGGGTGGTATAATACATTATTATTAATTTTATTATGGTATAATACATAACTCTCCTGATATCATAGGAGTGACTCAAATTAAACCAGCTGAGAGTCTACCTACACTCTTTAAGGGGCTTTAAAAAGATACATAAAAGTCTAACTATATGAGATGGCTGTAATCCATTGACAAAACAAAAATACAGTGAAAGTGTATGCCTGTAAGAAACACTGTACATGCTTTGCAGACAGCTTCCAAACCACAATATCTTAGCAGCTTTCATTTTCCAAAACAAAAAGCAATAAACTATATAATGCACTGTTCCACTGCCAAAATAGTTTTAACAATTATGGTTAGATAAGCACAAACACATCCAAAATGAATAAGGTTTGGGGTTTTTTGTGTGTGTGTGTATGTTCTTTAGAACAATCATATTCTCTTTTCTCTTATCCACAGGGTGGAAGAATTACTAACACTATAGTACACCACAAGCAGGGTTTACAGCCAAAACCAGTCTATTGTATTGCAACTAAAGGAGTTCTGTTTTGGCTATTAGGTTTTGTTTTGTGGGTTTTTTTCATCTCAAGAAAAATAATAAGGCTAGCCAGCTGCTCATTTGAGGCATGTCAATGATTTATTACTTGTTTTTAGAGTAAATGGAAAAAAAGACGTGTCAGTTCAATTTGAAACATAATCTGAAGTGAGAGTGTGTATATTAACCATTTTGTTTTTTGCCAAGCATGATCTAAAAATGTGCCTAAAACACTGGTGGTGCCTATTCATTCTTTCAATCAGTAACACAGACCAGACGAGTTCATAAGATGCTACTGCTAGCAATCCATGTCGAGGGAAAATACACTGTAATGGTTGGCACAGCAATCTGGCCTCAGCTGACACATATAAAGTACCCAGAGTCAACTTGACTGTGGCATTTATTCCCAATTCTACATTTGCACCTTGGACATAACGACACTGATGTGTCTCAGGATTTCTGACCATCGTCTGTGACTGAGTGGAGATGGGCGCTCAGCTTGCCCTCATCTGGTGAATGTTAAATTAATAATTTTGTTGTGATCTGGACCAGAATTCCAAGTTAATGCTCTGTAATTATTAGTTACAGCTAAAAAAGTCCCCTTTTTATGGGAGACTGTGAGCTGAATAATCCCATAAGTTTACATATGACATCCTATTAAACCTCATCAATAAAATTAATGCAATAAGCAATGCACTGCACAGCTTGTCTGCCTCAAAAATTATTGTTGTGCTATACGGCAGTGGGAAGACTGAGCTCACACTCCTGTCTCCCATCACCAAACTTATTCTCTCACCAAAGAGGTTTTTCCCCTTTAGATCACCATGTTTGATTGAAATGTTGCCTGACCTTGAACTTTACCAAGCAGTTGCTCTTCTTGGCTACCCAGGATTTGGGGGAGCAGCTGAAAGAGCTACTTAGTACTTTTAATATCTTGTTCATCCATGGGCACTGCTAGCAATCACCAAGTTCAAATACTGACGCCTAATTGACCATACAGCTCCCAGTGCCCCAGCCAGCACAGTTGAGGAGAAGGGTATTTCAGAGCTGTGAATGCTATCACAAACTGGTGTGCAGAACGCTGGTGCAGACAGTAACATGCAAGGTAGAAATGCCACAGCTTGATTTTCAAAAACTGGTTAAAATTAGCATTAAGAAACACTTTTTTTTCCCTATACCCCAAATACAGAATTGCACAGTACCATGTTTTCAACTGAAAGCAACAGTTTAAGGGGAAGCTTGAGGATTCAGCAAGGGCATGTCAAATGAAAAAGGAAAATAGAAGGTCTTTCTATGATACTCTCTCTCATGTTTAAACTACTATTTTTCTTATTCCCATCTCTTCCTGTGGTTTTGTTGAGGCAGTTCTTGATGGAGTGGGAAGAACATCAGTAACATTTTCTAATAGCCGAGACCATTACACCATTACTGGGGTGGCAGAAGCTGGCACATGCACCCACTCTAATCATTACCTTGAGTTTACATCTTCTCAGCTGTCCCTATTCTGCTCATATCCATGATCTATTAAGACAGCATGATGTGCAACAAGGAGCTTTTCCCTGGCGCAGGTTAATGCTTCATACTACCAGGCCTGGCATTTTTGCTAATAGGTTGTGGCTGGAGATCCCAGAAAGACGGGTCATGCACTTCTCATTTTCCTGCCTACAATAGAGGTCTCTGGTCAAAACTTAACTAACAGTTAGCATGACATTTCTGGAAGGAGGTAATTCTGTAACAAAACATCTTTTAGTCATAATATAAATAAGCTTTAGAAGCTTTAGGTGTCTACATTCCACCACAAGCTGGGTCTTTAATTCCCCTAAATTCTTCAAAAATCCTAGGCTTTGTTCATGCGTTAATCAACATCATCTCTGTCCTTCAAAAATTTGCAACTAACTAAGCCCCTTAATTCAGAATTAGCTCTCACTAGTGCAAATGAAGACACTAGGGAACCTGACCAAAGTTGAATCTAGGCCGTGTGATAAATTCACAAATGATCTTTAACTGTTTATCAGAAGATTGCTGCTTGTGTAATTCTTAGAAATTGAATCCAGCTATTAGCAGTAGGCATTAATTTCCTACAAAAATAATCTGAGTTTATAGGCCAAAATGTTGGTTTTTAAGAACAAGCTAAACATGGTTCCAATAAATTTTATGTTCTTTTAAATTGCTTGATCTCAGACTTGGTATTGCAAGTCCCAGAAATAACTACACATTTAAAACTCTTTCTTCAACTTTTAAAGCATGGGCAGATTCAAAGTACACTTATTCATTTTTACTTATTTAATCCTTCTTCTGATTTCTTAAAAACAAGAAATTGGATTTTTGGGCCCAAAGGAATCAGTACACATTGGGCAGCTACGTTAACATGCTCTAAATTAATGTGTTATGAATTTCTAATGTAGACAAGGAAGTGTAAATATTGACATTTGCCAGCTGGACAAGCTGAGACCTGGCCTTCCATTGTCTTACAGCAGAACCCGCGAGCACATGCTCACAATGTGGAGCCCAACGCAGGATTTCAGAAAGCGCTAATTGACATAGTCTGGCAATCCAGATCACATCTTCCAGGCAAATCCATAAGTTCTTTGGGAAAACACCTGGCAAAATGTCCAAAACTAGTTACCCATTGCATTTAAAATGGAGTTCTGAATGCTGTGGAACAGAAATATTCATAGCCCTGTGCTTGGTCACACAGTTTTGGTGTGTTGTGGATATAAATGACAACCTCCTTTCATACTGTCTGCCTACCGTGTCAAGTGCTTTATCAATGTGAAAAAGCTGTCCTTCTATGGGAGTGGCAGAGCTTCACGTATCTTTGGCAGACTAGGCAGATTTTCTTATTCTGGAACTGCTGATGTAAGAGAAATGATATGAACAGAAAGGATGGAGAATTACTGACATAAAAAGATGGGGAAATTAAGAAAAAAAATATATTGTTTCTACATGCTTCATATGATGAGATTTCAAAGACAAAGGAAAAACCAGTATAATATTGCCTTTTCTGTTCAGAAAGATGGTGATGCTGATCTGCTGGAGGTGTTTGAGTCCCTGAACATGGAAGACAATTCCAAATTTCTGAAGCACAGAAAAATTAATGATTTACCATAGATAGCTATGACTCCACAGAGCCTCCACCTTCTCTTTTTGGTAGTGGACAATACACTATATACAAATAAAACCAAATAGACATAAAGATCTTGAAAACAAATATAGACAGCATATTCTTGTTCCTAAGTTTATCCTAAGGCTCCAGGTGGCAAAAACACAGAAACATTTGTTTCAAGAGGATTAAAGTCATGAATTCTGCTCAAGCATCAACGTGCACCATGTTTCTATTGAAAGCAGTACAAAGTCAGAGAGAGGTCACAGTCACTGCTTATTTATTTACTTGTTTATTTTTGGAGGTAAGAAGGAGGATGGGAAAGGGATTGTGGAAAAAAGTAGCAAAGAATGCTACACACAAAAGAAGAAAAAGGATAGCTAACTTGATATTAAAAGGACTAGAGGTTGGGTTTAGAGAAAGACTGTAAAGACACCATGGGCTAGAGGAATTTTTTCTGTTCCTGAATTTTTTGGGATTTCCTGTTTGAGCTCTGCATCTTCCCGTGGATTGCTGGCAGTCAGTTTTCCATAATTAGCTGTTATTTGTTCCTCTTCACATCTGGTACAGTTTCTTATTCCCAACTCAAGAGTGTAACTGTTTTTAGCCTTTCTGATGGGTCAGGACTGCATTTCTGCTGCACCCCACCTAAATGAGTAGAACTTCAGAGAGCCCACAGGCTCTCATGGAGTGCAACTGGGGTGAGGAGATAAACAGATGTGCAGCAGACAACAATTAGGAGTTGTACACAGCTCAAAGTAGCATCACTAACTCCAAATTATTATGGCCTTTTGATATGAAAGAGGTAGGCTTTAACAAGTATTTAAGGCACCATTTTGCAAAAGGTTTAGGTATGTGTTTATCTTATAATGCTGAAGTCTCTACTTGGATCAATAGGATTTAAGTGCATGTCTTGCCATATGCATTGTGTGGTGTGTTTTGAATATTTTGCAAACATTGATGATTCTGTGCCTGTAGAAAGGCTAGCATAGCAAAAAGTATACTCCAACTATACAGAGTATGGGTATCCTTGAAAGTTTCTCATTTGAGATTTGCTTTCACAGACAGAGACATCAAAATATAATCAAGCCTAGATATAACAACACATGATAAAACTCTGTGCAAACGGAAATGAAACATGATTTCTAATAAATAGTGTGCTTTTGGAAAAGGTCTTTATTCTGTGTGATAAGTGCCGCATGCCAGTTTTATATATTCCTACACACCGTCATTTTCTAGAGGCAGTCATTGACTGAAGGTCTATAGAGAAGACTTTTTTCCATGCTTTCAGAGAAATGAAATATTTTCCCTGTGGAAACTTCTGGGCACCATAATGTCTTCAGAAAAGTTTCTTAAAAATTATTTTCCACTTGGTGGCACATATATCATGAAGGCTCTGTGACCAGCTAACAGTGATCCCGCTGTTGCTGAAGAGGAACAACTGGATGACACACAGATGATCTGACCCCAGTTTAAGGAAGCACATTGCAGACAGGCACTCCTGTGCAAAAGGAGCATAGGCCATCCATACCAGATAGGGTTGAGGTGATGGGGGGCATGCCTTAAGCAAAATTCAAGAAGTAAGTCCCCACTTCACTTTTAGAAAGTATTTTTCTATGTTGTCTCATGACTGATGCATCTCCAACCACCCCAACTTCTGCCCACTCCCCATCCCCACAAGTCCCTCTTCCTCAAACCCTTTCAGCCATATACCAGCTCTAACGTTATCCCTGTTTATACCCCTGTGGCATAGTCTTACTTGTCTGTGTCGTACCACAATCTTCAAGTACCTCTTGTGATGCCACAGTGCAAGAACAGGCTCAGAAGCTGTTTCTGTGGGCAGGCTATGGCAGAAGAACTTGCTAAGAGGAGGACTGGATGGGACAGACTAAATAATCCTGGAGCACTTAAACACATGGGGCTTATGCAGCCATTTAAACTGGTTGAGCTTTAGGCCAGCTTTGTGTCAGCATTTCATTTTTTCTCATAGAACAGATGCTTGTTTTATGTTGTATCTTCCATATTCTCTCAGTATCGAGCATTTCGCAACTCCATCCATGACAAATAAAACCTGACAGAATTCAGTGCATGGGAGACAGATGTAAATGAGCAGCATTGCTTTGACCAGCTGTATCTGGCTGAACCTCAGCAGCAAGCTGTCTGTCTGTCAAACTCTGCCATTAAAAAAACCCTCACATCTTGTGACCCGGTGTGTGTGCTGCAGAGGCCTGCGCTAGAATAGCAATCATGCTAAACGGGGAAGGAGAGAGCCTGTGACGGAGCAGCTGCTGCAACTCAGCACAGCTTCATTTAGCTTTTCTGCCTCCCACAGCAAATGCTAAATCTACCCCGCTAAAGAGGAGTTCAAACCATGAAGATATTGCCCACAGAAGAGGATTATAAAGGCCTGTGATGAGT
The DNA here is from genome assembly GCF_965183815.1 of Platalea leucorodia. NCBI lineage: Eukaryota > Metazoa > Chordata > Aves > Pelecaniformes > Threskiornithidae > Platalea > Platalea leucorodia. The sequence goes on along the minus strand of NC_138823.1, from coordinate 135,503,619 downwards.
CTGGAATGAAATTAAAAATAGCCCGTGAAATGAATGTGCTTTTCTTAGTCTGCTTTGGGAGATTTCGTGAAGGAGGTTTTGCTTCTCAAAGCAGTACATGTAATCTCTGATGGATAGATCCCAAGTTGTCCGCTGTGTAACAAATGTAGATGGCTGTTCAAAAGGAATGCGGTCGCCTTGTCTGGGGTCTTTTTTTGTGGTGCTGGAGCAAGGAGAGTGTGTGTGTGCATATGAGTATGTGTGTAGGAAAAGGAGGGCTCAGCCAGTCGATCAGATTTCATTAGGTTTCTAACTGCCAGCTTTAGGCTAGTGGTTTTGGAATATTACTTGGGATCATTTCAAGTATTTTCAGCTTTGAAAAGCAAGTTGTTGTAGTTTCTAATTAAAAGAGAGGAAAAAAAGGCCCCTTTGTCAGTTAATAAATAATGGTCATTGACACTTCAGTTCAAAAAAACAGGAAACTCTGGAGCTTTCCTTTCTCCCATCTTGGCTAAGGGCTCCTGGCAAGAGGCAGTGTCCCCAGCAGAGGACCACCTGCGGCTTGGGAGCAGCCAAGTTCTCAAGCTGAGACAGAGGAATTCTATACATGACCATGATGTCCACTTCCACTCCAGGCCATCTTGAGACCAGATGCATCTTGACTTTCAAGATACAGAAGTGGAGGGTGCCAGATTTACAGTATAAAACACCTTCTTTTAGCATTACTCAGTCTGTGGGATCCCTGGCTGCTTATTTTATCCTCCGTAATATTAGAAAAGAGTATGGATCCTGCCAAGTTTAGTAGTTTCATGTAAAGCACTGACAAATAACCTTAGATGGTAAATTCCCTGGGAGCTCTCTTATGCCTGCAAAGTACCATGCACACTCCTGCTGAAGTGTATATATTATAGTTTCAAGCCTAGGGAGAAGCTACGCTTAAAATTTCTTTCAGTTCTTGCCTCATTCGTGTCACTTATTCCATCATGTTGTGAATTATGCTATCCATCCACTGATGCCAATAAGAAGGATGGATTTTCAAGTATATCTAAGCACAGCCTCCCTTGCTTTGTGGCAACATAGGTAGTGTGAGTACATTTTTAAGGGTGCCTACCACAATTTTATTCCCAAAAGTGTGGCAGCAATGTAGACCCAAAGGCTACTGAGGGCTCTTAAGTCAAGTGAGATAAATTGCCCCATGGATGTTCTTATCTCTTTCTAGTGCCTGCCGAAGAAACCTAGGCAACCAGCTTATACACAGCGACTATTACTTACATACCTAAAGTCATATGAGATGAATCCAGCCCCTGTCCCTAAGTTACTATGGAAAATTCTTACCCTTGCCTAGTAGCATCAAAATTATTTCATGTAGCTATTTTAGTTATCTTCAGAAAGTTTGGAAAACAGTAACACCTTCATATCTTCTCCAGATACATGGAATTTGAGATCCTACATACTTCACACTGCTAAACTGAAACTGCAGATACAATTCATCCTTGGTTTAATCAAGGGAATATGAAGTTGATAGGACTTGTATCTATCTGTTATGTTAGTGCTATACACTGTCCTAGAACTCACTATATGTGGGTGTCTGGAAGTTTTATGGGTAGAGATCTGCAGAGACTATAGGTGAAATTAAAACCTAGCACTAAAATTAACCATGGCTAGAGAGACCACCACACTCACTGTTTTTTCTGTGGCTCATGTGAGTGTAAGCATGGCCAGGAACAGCTAAGCTGAGCCTTGTACCTCAATATGAGAAAGGTGGGTTAGTAAAAATTTCTCTGGTCTTTCAGACACTTTTCTTCACTATTCTATTTCTGTGATAATGATCCAAAAAATTTTGGAAGGGTCCCTTCATAGAAGTTTTACATGACATCAGCTTTTCCTGTGACCAGCTCAAAAAACAACTGTAAGAGGTATATATGGAAACAATAAAGACCTACTGGTTTTTATGGAAGTATAATGCCATCCAAATAAAATCCACCATCTATGGAAACTTTCATTAAAAACATAACTCTGAAAGACTCAGTACTAGTAATTCAACAAAAAGAACCCTTGTTTTCTAATGTAAGTGAGAGTTCTGTAACATCAGGGCTATCACAGAAAAAAAAAAGAACTATTCACAAACACGTCAGAGAGAAGCCTGAATGTGAAGATAATGAAGGACAGATGTTATCTCAGGGAAGATGTTGACCTTAAGATTTTTTGTGATGGAGGCTCAAGAATAGGTGTTTTATGCAGCATATGCCATTGCAAAGACACATAGATATATTTTTCTTTATATTCAATAATATAATGAACTTTACAGGGAACACAGAACTTCTTGGGCAAGAACAAGCTCTCCATCAGCTGCTGACAATGTCATAAACTGTCCCCGCTCTTCTTCCTCTGTCTGAACATCTTTCAGCTCCCTGTACCCAATCCTCCGCCAGTCCCAGGGCACATTTGTAGGAGTTAGGAGAGGGGAGAGCAAGTCTTCTTGCCTGGCTGACAGGGGGAAGAAAGGAGGTTTCAGGGTGCCCTGTGGGTAAAGGGTGACCTGGGTGGAACTCGTTGCACACCACTGCCAGGGGAATCACAAGCTCACCTATGTGAAGGAATTGAGTGCTACTGATGGAATTTAGTCTCTGCTCTAAAGGGTTACAAATGTGAATGGAAGAGACTCTGACAACTCCTAGGAGAGCTGAAAAGTAATTTTGCAAGAGCCCAAACCCTCATGCACACCTGGTGTCTGTCCACTGTGGTTAAACTACTCTTTTGTATCTTCCACACATGGAAAATTAAGCTCAATTTGTCAGAATTATCTCAGCGTATGTGCAAAAATATGATTGCTGAATAAGTGGCTGATAGAAATCCTGGATTAGCCTATAAAGAATGAAATGCCCTTTGAGAAATATACTTATTATTAAGGTAATGAGGTAATTTTAATTAAACAAACGGACAACAGCATGAATGGTAAATTTCTATCAAGAGTAAGGATTTGACTAGAAAGCAAGAAGAAATAGTCAGCTTTCAACATGGGAAGTGATTATTAATGTCTATTTTTAATGAGCTGAGAAAAAACTACAGTGTAAAAAATTAGATGTCCCAATGTAATTTAGATCAGAACGAAACATACCCCTGGAACTGTCAAACAGAGGATCAAAGATGGCTTGGATTCATTTTAGATGACTAACTAACTAACTTGTTTATTTTTACTGATGTTTTCAATTATGTTATTGAAGCAAAAGTTTTTGTTTTAGTTGCATTGAGTAATAGAATGCCCACTGTGCTTTTAAGTGAAGAATTAGTTTGGGTCTCATAAACCGTTATCTTTGGTGCTTTTTAGTGCTCAGGCCTGCTAAAAACACAGCTGCTACATATCATCTGCTGATATTTTTTTTATACTGGTGGGGAACCCTGTGAAAGGGTCTTTAAAACATTTAGCAGGGTTTTAGATAACTAAGTTACAGAGCATGGCTATCATGTAAGCACTCACTGCTTACATGATAAGTACACTGGGTTTGATAGGTAATACCTTGTACCTGCTGTAATTGCTTGTTTTTGCAGATTGCAGAGTAATCCAGAAAGAATTCTATAGTCACTCTACATTAACAGAAAACAGGAGAGGTTGCAACGTGTACATTCCTTCCCTGATAATGCAGGCATAACAAAAAAATTAAGTAGGTGTGCCACAGGCCTGTTTATTTCCCACCATACAGGCTGGTGATTTCAAAGCAAAGACATCAGACATACTAGTGTGGAGAGCAGCCCTGGAGTAGTACAGCAAGTTCAGACGGGTACAGATAATAGCAAAACATATTTACTGCATTTCAGGTGCACTAGCTGAAAGCTTAACGTTGACAGTGCCCAGTCCTTTTTAAGACTATTACAGAATAGGGCTGAAATATGTTTTGGCCTGAACAAGGTATTTCAATTTTAACAGTTTTGGGGGTTTTATCTGTGTTTTTTTTAACATATGTTCTTTTATCAGTTCACTTCTTTAATGTGTGTATGGTACTTTATCAAACACTAATCTTTTTTGCATAAATTATTTCTCTTAGTTTTTCTGGTTATATAAGCAAAACTCTTAAATCTGCCTATGGAGGAGAAACACCATTTATTCAAGGAGAATGAATCATTGTTAGCTTTATTCACTGACGATGTACAGTTATCAGCTTTAAAAGTTCCAAGTTGGATTCTCAGAAAGATTAGGTGTAACCCACTATTGAGTCTTAATTTATTAATTAGAAAATGTTAGTTTCATGTATCCCTTGACAATAGCCTTCCCGTGATATATTTACACATTATAAAGCAAATATAGAACAGGAAGCAAAATAAAAAAGCCTGTGCAATACAGGCACAGATGAAATCCAATAAGCAGCTCAGCTGCAAAAAATAATTCAATTAGTTACATGCTTACAATTTACTCCATCCCAAAACATTTTTATGCTTTGAAGGATGACTGACAATTGTATTCAAAGAAAGAAACTTCTTCATTCATACTTGCGGTATGCACGCAAAACAAACATTCATGGACCCTTGTGGTGGCTGTGCTTGTAGCTGTGCCACGAACAGCACACTACCTTTGCCAGCTCTTATTTTGCTTGTGATCACTGTAAGAGCTGCAAGGCACACTGCTGTAACTGATGGGTCAGCAAAGTATTTTGAGAGTAGCTTAGCTGCACTGGTTCAAGTGTAGTGCTGGCTTTCTGCTGTACTATGGTGAGCAGATTCACTGGGGCAAGACACATTCCTCTCTCTCTTCAAATAAAGGGAATGAGCAATAGCAAATGGAGCAGGGAGGTAACGTCCTGACAGAGTTTACTTGGGGTGAGCTGAAGCTTCTGCTTGGTACACAGCCTAGGAGACCACACTTTCTTATGGGAATGTAAAGGGATGGGAACAGGAAAGAAAAATGTGGGTAACAATTTTGAGGAGCTGAAACTATTCTCATTAGTATTTGTCAAGTACAAGAAGTTCTAGAAGCCTAACTTTACTCCATTTCTTAAAATCAGGCCTTCTAAAATGAAAATATTGCAAATGTACCAATCTGATATTGGTTAGCCGTAGTATTGCTGACAATCACCTCATACTTCAAATCTTGGCCAAGCGTTTCTATTTGCACAGAAAAGGGCTGGCAATACCCATAGCTTTTGCTTTAGGCTAAGCCTCTCAGGTTGTTTTCCATGTTTTTCATCTTTCTAAATGCAGTCTTTTTATAAGGTTCCCTGATTTCATTCTTTCCATATGTTTTTGACTTGGCTTTTGCACAATTGTCTGATGTTTTGGGGCTGGGTTCTGCCCCAGGTGCTGTCAGAGAGAGGGGTGGGCTGTGCCCCACCTGGTGCCCTCCTGGCCCTGGGCCTTCCAGCACTTTCCCCCTTCGGGTGCTCTACCCCGCTGAGGAGGCAGCGTCACCCTTTCTGTCCCTGCAACCTCCAAAGAGCCACTAGAGCCATCACCCTGCCTCCTGTCTGGCCTAAGTATGTATGGGAGAATAGAGTTGCAGTTGCACACATGGGCAATCCTCAACAGCCAAATTAGTTCCAGGCAACTGATAAAGTCCATTTAAATATCTGAAGCCTGGGAGGCTCAGAAAAGACAGCCAGATGCATGTGGGGGAACTTAAGCTGGGCAACAGAGAATTGCCAGGCAAGGGCAGGATTTAGCTCTTTTCTAAAAGGTGGTTCATCTCCAGATTTTTGAGTAGAGGGACAGAGGATTCCTTTAACATATACTTCACAGCCACGAATCATTTTCAGTGGTAGGATAGATGAAAAAATGTTGTTTAAAAAAGCCAAGAAAGGAAGGCTGTCATCGTAGCTGAAATAAAACCATCTATTCCTTACGTTCAAGTCCTCCTTACATCCGATTTAGAGCAAGGATTTGAAATAAAATTGCATTCCTCCCAAGAGAACTCCCTTACACTTAGATTGTAGAATAAGCTGAGCAAAGTCTTAGTATGTTTTGTTGAAGGTGATCCACTTTACACCATTAGTAGCTGAATGACCAGAGGCTGGGATCTAAATATAGTTGTTTTAACACTCTGTCTAAGCTCAATGAATATTTAAGTATTTTTTCCACAGCGGGACAAGAGAGCCTGAGAGGATACCAGAACTGAACATGTCTGCCCTTGCAGTGGTTAGAGGATCTCGGTTTAAATCCCACACACAGATCAGGCAGAGGAAAGATCTGAATTTGGATGTCCCCATCCTGCCTAAGCCCTCTCAATATTGGCTTCTCAGTGATGAAGGACAGGGGAAGACACGGGCTTTATTTCAGTGGGCTTTGCTTGAAAAGCATCACATAGGCTCCATAAAGGAGTTAAGAGGGAAGACATACTAACATTTTTCTGCAGCATGCTAGAGCTTAGTCATGTTACACACTTACATGTTTTGTGATGTCAGGATTTAGACAGAAACACGCAAGAACTTAGGCCCTGAAGATTTTAAGCCTCAAAGGTAAGTCAGGAAGGAGTATGAGCTGAATGGTCAGAAAGGTAAGTTTAATCCATCTCTCCAAACCTTCCTAGCTTGAATTTGTAACAGAAGAAAGATGTCTTGATTGGCAGCCACTTGCTGTAGTGAGAAATCTACACTGGAACAAAAAATCATTTAACCTCTGGAAAGAACTCCTGTGGTTTTCAAGGAAGAGAAAAATTCTCAGCAGGTTTATAGAAAGGCTGGATCTCCTCATTTGAATTCTTTGGCTGGCATATGTTAAAACTATACACACAGAGCCTATCTTGAAAAAACACAATATTGAAAGCCACATAATTCGGAAGTTAGGAAATGGTAGACTTAAAGGCTGTCTTTGTGACCATAACCCAGCTGTTCTGTGCATATGCATTAAGGTAGGATCCCAGATCATCCTTGCCTTGTCCAATGCTTAGCATGGATGGGGTGTCCCCAATAAGCAGTTATGGAATTTGTTTTCAAAGAATTTGTTTTCTTTGTGTATTTAGTGTGTGGTCCCCAGATATATATACTGCAAACTGTTTAAATGCTAGTCAAGGCAGAACTTGTTTTTTTTTCTTGCTTTTTCCTGTGATCCTCAGGACCGTAGTGCCTATGTGGGATAGCATCTGTGTATTTCCCAGCTAATTGGAAGCTGGGAGCACACAGCAGGCTCTGGCATTGTGTCTCTAAGTCTCAACTGACAGTATATCAGACGACCTGGACTTCTTCAGCAGAGCTGTTTCATCACCATCCTGTAGGCTTAACAAGTCAGCAGGTCTTGGAAGCCATTAAATTAGTTTGTTAAAATCCTTGTTGTCATATATACATGGGGGCGGGGGGTGGGGGTGGGGGTGTTAAGATTACTTTTTGCATGCTTCAGTTGGCAGCCTTAATAACTTCATCACAGCTCAGTAATTTTCCAGCTTGTTTGGTTTTCAGGACAAAACTTTGAGAAGTAGCTGGTTCAGGATAATGCCTTCTTTTAGCTATTTGAGGATCCCTTTGGGACAATTTTCAACCCTAGGGTCCCTTAAAGGAAGTGTTCCCCACATCTTCACATGGATAATAATGCTTTCACAGTTGGCTCTTCAGCAGTGCTGGCTACAGCAATGGGGACAGACTCTCTGTACATGATCATTTCATAGCTGCCACTCATAGCACCTTCCCTCAGCTTCAGCAAAGAAATTTTTGTCATCATACAAAAAACTCATCAAGCAGTGGTTTAAGATCCCCGCACAGATGAATTTTCTTGTCTTCTCATGCTGCTTTAGATCAGCCACACCCATTCCAGCTATTTGATTCTTGTGAAATATTTTTTGTGATCCTTGAGCACATGATCAAAGGAGACTCTATGGTTTCTTTTGTTTCTGATAAATCTTTTCATGTTTGCCCAAAGTACCAGATACATCCTATAAATTTGGCTCAGTACTTTCCTTGACAAATGATGAGTGGACTTCAAAAGGCAAAGAGATTTTGCATCTTTAAGCACCAATCCAAAGTAGAGATGCTCTGAAGAGCCCCCAGTTTCTTTCTGAAAAATCTTTCTGAAGGCATTGGGATTTAGAACACAAAAAAAAAAAGAGTATTTAAATTGCGTGGTGCATCTTATTTAAAAACAGAAGCCTGTTGCCTCTTCTTTAGTGTTCTCTCAAAAAAGCATAAAAAGAGTTGTTTCCCCAGGGTAGCTGAGCTCAGCGTACAGCTGGTGTTCCCTCCTCTCCCTGTGGTTTTCGATATCTCCTCTGTTCCTGTTCTTAATACATGGGCAAACTTAAGACAAGGGCACAGTGAATATTGCCTCTCAGTTTACCTTAGCCTGAGGAGTCACAGTGTGGTCTGAAGAAGGGATGACAGTGTGGCCTAACCAGACATGGTGTCTCATGGTATTTCTGGCTGTCTTCTGACCTGAACTCAGGAACCACAGTGTCATGTAGGAGTTATTAGCACGGGGTTGGAGGGTTTCAGCATTATTTTCTTCAGGTCAAGGATTTCGGCTATTAACTTCAACTTTGCCTGTGGAAAATCTCGTGCCGGTGATTCACAGAACAGGAAGTGAAGGGACAGATTAAAATAACTATCATCATATGAACTGTTTATTATGTACCTGGGCTCTCCTCTACCAAAGTAATTAATGCTCTTGTAATGAAAATGATGGTCAAACTCACATGAAAGAACATAAGACCCCTGCTTTTGTGCAAGGAGAAAGTCAAGTACACTTAGAGTGCATAAGAACTGCCTGTTGCCTGACAGATGTCAGCTCTGCACTGGTAGATTTGTTGGTGCACGTTTTGGTTTCTGATTCTTATTAATTCCCTCTTCTGTGTTCTACAACTTCTCAGACAGATCAGCCTGAAGTATTGGCAATTGCAGCCAGTTGGTTCCCACATCTGACTGAGGTGGCTCTGTGGGCTGAGTCCCTTCCTCCATCCCCTCACCGAAGCCCTGAGCACTTGGAGGAGGTTTGCCACCCTTACAGAGGCTCTTTCCTGAGAGCTGCCGTGAAGCGAAAGAACATCCACTGAAGGTCTGGGCTTACAGGACTTATTGGTTAAGGGGGGTGATTCTCTGGGTTTACCATAAATCACTCATAACTGCTGCAAATTACTGGCAATTAAAGCTGGAGTCCTGTGTATTCTTACTTCTTGCTATGAAGATCTAATGAAAAATGAAGCCATATTTCCTTGCAAATGTATGGGGAATGCAAAACTGAGCCGCGGTTTGGGACTGAAACAATTTTGTATCTTACAACAATTTTGGGATATTGGGCTTAATCTGGAATTTTCCCCAAAGTAATTCAAATTATTTCTCTAAGTGACTTGAGTGACCTTTTTGTGGCAACACTCATGTTGCTATGGCAAGGTTTGTATTAATGTTAAAAGGTGCTGTCAGACCGCATGCCTCCACTGAGACATACAATCACTTGAAGGCGGGATGTCTGCCAAGATATTCTACAGTTAGGAAAAGGAATGTATGGTTAATCATTGTTTTGCTCAGAAGGAAGCCACGAGAGATACATTTGTACCTTATGTCTGCACCACTCTTCAAGCATCAGAACAGAGCAAGGCCCAAAACTGCACAGAGTTGTTTACAAATATTAGAAAAACATTTGAAAATACAAATGGCTTGACAGGAATTTTTCATAATTAGGGATATCTAGGTTTATCTAGGAAGCAAGACAAAGCTCAGAAAGATATATTTTCGATCTCAGTTATACCTAAGAAACTTCACTGACTTCACTGGTTTTGCAGAACACTGGGAAATGTGTCAAAAGCCTGTGAAAGCAGAAAACAGGAAAAAAAAAATTATAATTATTCTAGAAGGTTCCTTGCAATGTTTGAGGATCAAATACTGCTTTCTTAACTCTCTGTGATCCCACATTTAGGAAGAAATATTTTTCAGCATTACTACTCTACAGTAGTAATACAACTCTCATACAACTCTAATGGTTGGACTCAATCACCTTAAGGGTCTTTTCCAACCTTAACAATTCTATGATTCTGTGATTCTACTCTTTAATCTGAACAGTTTCTATACCCTACTTCCTTTAGGTTTACATGAAGGCCAGCCAGTATATGTGGTTGCTCTATGGATATATTTCATATAAGTTCCATAAGCAATAAAGGGTTAAACAAATACCAGGTTCAGTTAATTGTTTTTGAGAGCCACAAAACCTGATTTTTAGTTTGGCCTGGAGGCATAACTCTGGGTATTGCCCAGACCAGTGATGTGATGGATGGCAAACACTTCTGTATTTACAGTGGCACAGTGCCCAGCCTTTATACTGTCTGCTTCCTCCTCTTCACAGCCCATGAGATCTTCGGTTATTTTTCAAAATTACAGTCCTCAAATGATACCAGAATGCCAGACTATAGCTGAGACATACATGTCTCCAGCATACCCTCTTATTTTATGGGAAATGTCAGTCTCTAGATAATGAGCCCCAATAAACTCTAATTAGCAGAAAGCCTCGTTATATCCCTAATAACAGAATGGTCAATTGTAAATCAGTAGATGAGGTCATTATTTTCAATCAGACTCTTCCATCAAAAGCCAAAACTTCATAGCTAAGAAATCAGAGACTTCTTACAAACCACTAATTCTCATTCACTTCATAAGTAGCTTAGCAGAGTTCACATGAACATATGAATCATTCTATTTATCTTCTTTCATCAATTTATTTTATAACTGTTCCAAAGAAAACTCTTTTATAACAATGAATTATAATGTAATAAACTTTCCAGTATATATTCATGCTATTATTGTTGCAAAATGAAGATCTTTTTTTTTTTTTTTCCCCCTTACTGTTTTTGAGGAAGTGAATATTTGGATTGTGAATAACTATTTCAGTCCCATCAGCAATAAAGTTCAGAACCCCTTTGGCTAATTCAATGAACAATTCGGCAACTTTATGAACCAGTAGTTTCTGCAGACATACTTTTGGGTGGCAACAGAGATGCAGGTAAAGAGAACAAACCTATTTTATGTTTAGGTAACAGAGTTTAGCCACTTCTAACACTTACTGAGCAGTGAGACTTTTTTTCTTTACTTTTACACTATTGGATGAGAATGGATTTCCTCCAGAATTCACATGCACTTAAAATGTGTACCATCTAGAGCACACTGAGGGTTGAAACTCTTTTCAAATGCACCAAACAGATGCAACAGAGCCACTGACTAGTGTGATTCAGGTGTGGTTTACGGAGAGCCGAACGGGTCTGTGATAATACTGCTGTCCCCATACTTACCTTATCCTTGAGATTTCAAATATAAAGGCCTACTGACATCATCTGCTCATTGATTTCTGTTATGCCTTGCTAGGAATTGAAGAGAAATCATGAAAACAAAGATTTTAAAGTTAGTGAAAGACACTATCAATGAAAGAGAACGGAGGGTGAAGTCTACTGGAAGTTTTAATGCCTAGAGAGTGCATGTCTGCATACAAAATAATCCTTGCTGTAGCAGCATTACTATCAGAGTTTAAGCCACTTATTAAATTTGTTGATAAACAATAACTTTTGGCTACTGCAGCCTGTGGGGAATATATATCCTTTTTATAACTTACAAGGAGATTCAGCATGAAATAATTGCTTCTAGTACAGGGTTGGGGGGCAGTTCTGCATCAGGATTTTGCATTGATGATTAATAACAATGCTATTCAATGAAACTTCATTAAAGTGACTTCTGCTGGGCAGAAAACCCTGTCATACTTAACGGGAATTCACTGTACTTTTCTACTGCTGTAATGGTGGAGGAAGCAGACTTACAAATTATTTGTTTTCAATAAGAACAACAATAAAAGTAATATGCAGCAACTCTTTAAACTTTCACTTAAAAACTATTTTTAAATTATACACAAAACATCTGTTACAGATATTCAAATATGTGGGACTGTCTTCCAGATGTGAAATAATGTTTATCAGAGGATGGAACAAAAAGCAGTTATCACTGAAGCAGGTCAAGACGGAGGTCTCTGAACTACACAGATCTACCAGCGCTTCACAACAGGCAAGGGGTTACGAAACAAACATGTGATCATGGTCAATATAACTTTATTTGCCTTATGACTAGGGTACTTAGCAGGACACATCACTAACTGAGACAAGCTGGGATTCAGTGGAGTACACTGTAAACAACAAGCAGCCTTATCCATACAATTTGTGTTGTGAGTACATTTACTTGAAGAGTATCTGTCATGTTAACACAGAGATTAATTGTGGTGTTTAGGCACAGCTCCATCTTGAGTCACACCTTCCCTGAAGGAGTTTGGAGAAATGAAAATACTTCCCAGGACTCTTGAGCAGGTGGTGTGAATTTGGTGCATGTACCAGCCACAAGCCTATGCTTTGTTCCCCTTGGTGGGCTGGTCCTTTCTCAGTGGGACCATCAACACCTTCTGTGAGCAGAAACCAGTAGACCTCAAGACTGAATGCAGCTTTATAGCTGTGCTAACTAATGCCACACTTTTTCTACAAAGTCTTGCTCTTAAAATTTGGGCTTCCAGCCACCTCTTTAAACTGCTTATGTATCCTCTCCTCTGGAATTAACTGTTGCCCTTTGTTTTCTGATTCACTGACGCATCTGTTTCTTCTGTGCTGCTTTTACGGACTTTCAAGTCATCCGGTATATACAGTTTTCCCATACTGCTTGTGCAGCCATTTATTTTACTGCCGTTATTACAGAGTTTATTTCTCCCAATAAATGGATGTCAGAATTTTAAAAGGGCCACAGCATCAGAGGCATTTTAGGATTCTGAGATCATCCTGATTCAATCTTTTCCTGTTCAGAAAATAGTGCAGACCAGCGCTGTTAACTGACCCACTAAAGCTCACAAACTTTTCATAACGTATTGGTGGTCCCAAAAGTCACGTGAAGCTGTAAATATTGTACCATTTCAATGTAACCTTTTCTGATCTTGAAATCAAATGTGAAAGCTAAATGAAAGTATCAGGAGTGATGAGGTGAAGGCTCCCTTCGCCAAAGCTAAAGAAAGTGCTCGTGTGGGATCATGAAAGGAAAACTTCTGACCGTGCACTGTTTAGCAGTGCACTGCAATAACGAACGATGGTAGAACGTTGCATTCCAATCAAAGCCACTTTGATCTTCACTTGCAAGCAGAGATATTCTGTGTCCAGATACATAACTAAGAGGTTGTACTAGAATTCCTACAATGCTCCTCCAGAACTTTTCAGTCTGCATTACAAGCATCTAAATGAAAGGGTCAGCCTTCTGGAATTGCTCACCATTTGACAGCTTCACATCAATCCAATATTTAAATGCCTCTTCAGTAAGGTGTAATAATTTACAATGGAGAACCTAACTGACATCAATCAAATAAACATGAGAAAAATAGTTAGACACTGTCCTTCTGATAGATTAATAGGTAACGTGTGCATTTTTCCAGTTTGAGGTTTCAAGCTTTACTGCTTCCACTTGTGTTGCCACCCGGTTCTTGATTTCATGGCTCCGTATTTTTTTTTATATTCAGCCCACTTCTAAAGCAACACAGTATCTTTAGTCCTACTTCCCATGGTACTTCAGTAAATCCACTCCATGATTTGTCAGAGTAGGACGATTAGGTGTTGTTGGTATATTGAAGCAGCAAGTAGAGCTGGTTTTAATGTCTGAACAAATCTGCTTTGGCAGAAGGCCAGAAAAAAGGGAAGGAAACAAGCTCGTGACCTCCAGGCAATTGCTGGCAGCTCTTTGGGGAGGCTGCTGGGTCATGATAGTGAAAAAGTCATCACTATAGGTTGTGGTATTTTGTCTCTGAGAAAAAAATGGATTTTTAATTTATTGAATTTTTTTACATGTAACAAGAATTCTGTTACACTTCTAAATAGAATTATAAAACAAATTGAAGTCTTGATATGTAAAGCAGGTATCATCTATATGCCAAAGCTTCCCATGCAGTGATCCTGGTATCTGAATACAAGAAGTACAGGGTATTGCTTCAGATCAAAATGTATGCTACTTTTTCTTATACAACTGTTGACCTTTTAAAGATGACTGCTGGACTGTGAAAATACATTCTTGCAAAACATAATCTGTATACCTTTGCATATAATTAGATAAGCCAAACTCTTATTTACCCAAGGAGAAAGGAAAACAACTCCCCAAAATGCCCTCCCTCCCCAGTTCAAATGAGTCATATGGTTTCTAGCAATATCCTGGTTTTATTCAATGTTCCATCTGTGTTGACTAAGGCATCAAGAGGTCAAGTGACTTCAAGGGTGGCTTTCCATAAAGGCAGAGCCAGCAGCTGTCTAATGGAGAAAAACATAAAAGCGGAATAATATCAGTTGACACTGGAGCATTTAAATAACTGTAGGCTGGGAGGAGATGACATTTTGCTATTTCCCCAGAGCAGCTAAGTCTTTAGAGAAGTTGCTACTGAGATGGCTACAAGCACTGGGCTTTTCACTGAGGTGGCAGCAGTAGTTTTGCATTTCCTAGCTCGGATCTCTGATCTCTAGGCAACGCAGTTATGTTCGTAAACATTTACCTGGTCTGCACCTATCCTCCTGATGCCAAAAGAACTTCAAAATCAGTTTAAAGAGAAGAAGAGGATAGACTCATCACTCCTCGTAAAATGTTAAAATCACACATAAAAGGTAAAAACTCCAAGATGGAGCTAAAGCCTTTTGTTTGGACTTACTTTCTCTTTGATTCTTAAGAGCAGTGCTAGACACAAAAAAGTCAATCTTTGCCAACATCTACTCTGTGGCAGAGGCTGAGGTAAACAGTGATCCTTTCAGCCTGAACAGAGGCATAATCTCTGTGTGGGTGGTAACATGCAGAAGGCACCAGATCAGTCCGGTGCTTAACTCCTGGTCGAAGGGCGAGGGCTCCTGGCGAGTTCCAACACAGACACTGGCAGCACTGTTCACACAGACACTGCTCTCCTGCCTTCCCCTATGGCCTGCTATTGAAACAACGTCCAATGCTATGCAGTGCTTTTATCGACACAAATGAGCTAGCCACCACCTGAGTGAGAGCTAGGAGCAACACTTTTGCTTGATCTGAATATGTTTTTTTCTTATGTCCATCAGTTGTGGGTCGCATCCTGCTGTGCGGCCAAGACGTGGCTGGGAAGCCCAGCAGATCCTGACTGGGGACATGCTCTTGGTGCAAAGTCCAAGTGGCCCTTGCAATAACCCTGTCCTTGTCAGCCAAAAAGGCTGATGCTATCCTGAGTTATACAACTATTTTGAACAAAGTAGGGAAGGAGGAAATCTACTGTTAATACCTCTTGCAAAGTGGACTGGTACCGTCACGCAAGCTGTCCCCTTCCTCCTGTTGCAGACGGGGCATCACATAGGAGTTCAGCACAGCGCTCTCTGTCCTCTGGCCGAACCAGCTGCACTTCTGTCAACTCTGCGAAAACAAAACTTCACACATACAATATCACTTTCAATAGATTTCTAGAAGAGTATTTCTTTTTTTATTTTGACCTTCAGTGCACTCCACGCCCAGACCTCTGTCCAGCAACAATATCCGATGAGGCGAGCGAGAATTCAGATACCAGTGAAAGAAATTTCCCCTTGTAAAAGAGAGATAGTGATGGCAATTTATTCAATGGCGATAATACTTAGAAAGTTCCCATTAATTGGGGCAATTACCGACAATATTCATAGGCATCAGTCCAAGAATAATACTTTTGATCTGGACAGTTTCACTTTAAAGGACCAGGAAGGAAAAAAATATTAAGCAGGACAAAGTGGATCTTTGAAGGAGAGCATGAAGAAGGAACCACGTGGTGTTCCCTGGCATTTCTAACGCTTCCTCTCTGGCTGCTCTGTTCTGAACGCATTTATATAATTAAGACAAAGAACAACTTTCTGACAAAACAAATTAATGCAGCTGACTTGTCTGCTGGAAACGTGTCTGTGTACAGCTGTTGCCTTAGTACCAAAAGTTTCTTGGGTCAATGGACTCCTCTACCAATATGGAGTGAACAAGGACAGGGAAGAGGGAGCCCCAAACCATCTTTAGAAGCTTGTACAGTTACAGAGGGACGTGTCTAAGAAGAAAAGGACTTAAATATCGAAAGGAGGCATGCATAGAGTTTCAGGACCTATACCCAAGATAGCAATCTAGAAACTTCCTGATAAACTTGCCTCTAAATCCACAAATCTTTTACTCCTTAATTGTAACATTCTTTAGGCACTCAAAATCCAACCTTGCTCTGTTTTGAAGAACGTTTTGCCTAATTTCTCCCAAAATTAATTAGAGAGAGAGGTTTTTCCATATAAGACTCCTGAGAAGAATAATTTCCCAGACCTCCTTCTCTGGCAGGACCAGACTTCACAAAAAATAGTGGTGATGGTGCCTACTATTAGTTTAGAATGTTTCCCTAAAAAGTGGGAAGAAAAGTTAAAATTTTTCCTCAAGTTGAGGAATGCCAAATCTGTGTCTTCTACCTCTTATAAAAAGGCTGCTCAGCAACTTCAGAAGTTTTTAGGTGAGTACATTATAGTAAAGTGAAGTCACGGTTAATTTACACCCATGCTAGACTGAAAAGTGACATTCTTGGTGCATATGATCAAATATTCTAGTGAAGGGCACCAGGAGGAAATATTCAGTTTTGAGTCCAGTGTTTAGAGTATTTGCGTGAAAGATTCCCATTTCTGAAACATAATCCTGTAAACAAAGACTGTTTATGTACATTGAACATCTCACCTTAGAAAACGTATATGCAGCTATATATAAGGGATCCAAAGGTAAGATTCAGCACTTTAATGCTTTTGCTCTTCTTCTCTCCCCAGGAAACACCAATCCTTTCCTGACATTATCAGAGCATAAAACAAGAGGACTGGAAAGTTCCTTCACCCAGAATATCCCATATCTGGTTGCAAGTTGCTCTCCTGATACGTGGGTTTGAAATATTTCATCCAAATGGAAGATCTGATTTACTTCAACTCTTAGTTCCTGTTTGTAAGCTTTAGCTACAGGACCATTTAACAGGTCAAAGGTACCCATTCATCCTTTCAAAGAATACTTTCACATACTTTTTGGTGTCTGCATCCTTTATTAGACTGAGCACAGAATTTTTAACGTGAAGGTCTAAGGAATAGCTGTCAACTACTGTTGATGCAACTTTCCTTCTGCCATTTCCCTTACCCTCTCTAACAAAGCTTTCTTGCTCTGTCTATTAATTAGGAGTTCTGATTAAAATAGATTCACTAGCCTGAACCAGACAGATGTTTACAATATGAGGTATTCTGAGCAAAAACTATGCAAAAGCTGTGATTTTCATTCAATTGTTCCTGTTTCATTAATTTTACATCTTCTAAATTAATAAAAAGTCTGGTAAGCAATATTAGAATATTTAAGCTAGCATATAAAATAGTCTAAGTTAAACACTGGAGTTAAACACTTAAAATGTTTATGAACACATTTTATGATATCACATGTATAGAAACAGACAGTTTAGGCACTGAGAGTAAGAAGCTTTACTAATTCCATCCCAGGTTCTCTCGCTTTTTGTATCTGCTCTTGGACACTGCAGAGGAAGTTTCCCCTCATTCACAGTTTTGAGAATGACCTACAGTAACCAGGTATTATGCAAATGGACAAATTTGGGGAGCTGGGGTGAGATTGTTTAGTCAGACTTTGCTGGAACATTTTTTTCTGTTTCTGTTCTCCTTTATTTTTTTTTTTTTAAACCAAAATCACTGATTAAGAGGCATTCAGTGAGTAACATAGCATAGTTCCACTACTATTCTTCCTTGTTCTGAATGTACCTGTTTCTCAGAAGGGCTGAAACGAAAATGTCTTTAATTTTCAGGGATTTGGAAAACAGTTTTCTTCAAAGTACTGGTAAGCTTGAACACTGGTGAACAGATGTGGTGTTAATGGTTGTGGTTATTACAAGACATGCAGTATGGTCAGTCATCAGGGAAAGGGTTAAATGACATTCAAAATCAAAGTTTTATTGGCTTCTGGTCTGGTTAAATCACCGTAAATGCCTCCATTTAACAGCACCACGAGACAATGAGATCTGAGTATCAGCTGGTGTCTGCACTTCACCTTCCATATGATGCAAATACACCCCAGAAAACGATTTAGAGCATACTGCATATGGAGAGTCAGAAGTGACATGGGGTTCCAATTACAGTAAAATGAACCATATGTCTAATTAAATATATATGTTTTCTATTGATCTCCACACTAATTGCTGAAAACAGATGCACATGTTTCATCTAAACAGCAATTAGCTATGGGTAGCTATAACCTGTGATTCTCCCCCATACATCTTTTTCTCACCTGCTGCTCATCTTATCCATTGTGGAAATAATTTTTTTTTAGGCTATAAGTTTCTTTTAACTTGGAATATGCATGAGTTTTCATGTCTGTTCATATGTTGCATATAATTAGCTTTCCCTGGTAGAAAGAAATAAGTAAGGATTTTAAAAAGTAGTGATATGATATTTCTCCAGTTTTATGGGAGACGTCTTAAAGATTTCCTGAGGGTGGTGCTAAGCACATTATGAAAATCACCCCTGCAAGATCTGCCAAATTAGGAATACACAGAAATGCTGCAGATGTTTGAATGGAATTAATTTTCTTGGATATTTCTTGATGAAGAAGATTTCTATAAAATTATTTCCCTAAAACTGGACGGAAGTAGGAGCAACAAAAGTTTTCAATGCATTTCCAGTTTTAGCAAAACATATGTAAAATGATCATCTAAATAAACTGCCTTTTTTTTTCAAGTAAAAATAAAAATACAGCAGCAATTCTTTTCATTATACTAATGTAAGAAAAGTTATATCACATTGGTAGGCACAAAGTCAATGAAAAAAGACTTTTCAGAAAGAAATTCCTGAAGTAAGAATATGACTTACAAATTTTTACAGAGTTGAATAAATGAACTCTGAAATCATCCTGCCCAGCTGCATTCTTAAATGTATTCAGTTTTGCAAACAGAATTTTAACAACAATGTAAATTACATTCTGAATACTATAGTATCTTTAGCTACAGTACTCCAGCTTAAAGCAAAGATGACTTGTCAGAGTTTTTCTGCTTTTAAATGACTGTACGTTAATGATTTGTCATACAGATTTTTTCTTTATAATTTTTTTAAATTATGCTTGTAGGCATTATGCTGTTGAACATCCTCATTCACAGAAAACATTTGGAAAGATAAACAGCATAAATGAAATAAATTCTTTACAAATTTTTCCATTAAACTTTCAGTGAGGTCTTTTTATAAGAAAAAAAATGCTGCTTGGAGACACTCCCCCAATAAAAGATTTCTCTTTCAGTGGACCATGAGACATGTGTGTAAATTCTTAGCAGTGTATTTTTCCAAGGGGTTGCTCTGCATTGCTTTTACACTAGGTGTAGTTACACACGAATGGGTATTTTCACCATCTGCATTGTCTCATTTTAGGCATGGGGCTTAGGTGTGTTTCAATGAACTGAGAGCCTTATCTTTTCCTCATAGTCAAAAGGAGAAGGGTGGAAGCCTTCAGAGGATGGGGAGAGGAAAAGGGGGAGGAAGAGAAGTGGTACCTCAGTTAGATGTCTGAAATTGTTTAACCAGTGTCAGTGTTCAACATGATTTCAACCACATTCTCTGTATTTGTAAATATTCCTAAATATGCAACTTAAATAAGGTGAAACACAGACTGAAAGACAATTTAAGTTTATTATGAAAATATTGTGATAAACAAAAAGCATTTTATGAAAGCCTGTAAATTTGCAGGTGACTTGCACATTTGCTGAGAAGGTTCCTGACCTTCTGGAAGAGATTAGAACATTGAAGAATGATTCACAGAGTAATGACTTCACTTGGTGAGTAACCTACATAACCGGGGATTTGGTCACTTATGTTTTCCTTGTCTCTCTTTAAAAGTCCACAAGTTGTTTTGTCCAGTGTAGGCAGAGGTGAGCCACACTGTTTTAATCCTGATTTGAATGCAATCTTTCATGCAGTTTAGATGCCATTCTGTTTATGGTCTTTGCTTTGGTCTGCTTTTTGGGAATTAACATATTCATAAAACCTCTATCAGTATTGCTGAAAAGAAGAAAAGCCCCCAAAAGTTTATCTCTCCCACCTCACATGGTCATTCCCCATTGATAATCAGAATTATTTCTGAATTTTTGAAGAAGTAATGAATTCTACCCACATCACTATCAGGAGACATAGTCACATACATTTCATCAGTTTTATTCATATAACTAACTTCAGAGTGGAGTTTCTAAAATAAAAATAGATCAGCCTGAAGAAGAGAAGGCTCCAGGGAGCCCTTATAGCAGCCTGCCAGTACCTGAAGGGGGCCTACAAGAAAGATGGAGGGGGACTTTTTACGAGGGCATGTAATGATAGGACAAGGGGTAATGGCTTTAAACTGAAAGAAGGTAGATTTAGATTAGATATAAGGAAGAAATGCTTCACTATGAGGGTCGTGAGGCACCAGAACAGATTGCCCAGGGAAGTTGTGGGTGCCGCATCCCTAGAAGTGTTCAAGGCCAGGCTGGATGGGGCTTTGAGCAACCTGGTCTACTGGAAGGTGTCCCTGCGCATGGCAGGAGGAACCAGATGATCTTTAAGGTCCCTTCCAACCCAAACCATTCTATGATTCTTTACTTTGTTATCATACTCTAATGAAGACTTCCTTTTCTGAAACAATCAACTCCCTTTTGTTCTGTTTACATTCATGGGTCATACTGAGTAATGCCATCTGCTGACAGAAATAAGGACGAGTGAGTCATACAGTGCAAAAGCTAGGACAGAAGATAAATACTCATGCTAAAGACAGACTAAAGGCCAAAGATCCTGCCCCTGTCAGAGGTCTGAAGCTGATATTTAGGGAAAGAATGCATGAAAACTGTAGGAATATGTCTTGTGTATCTGCAACAGTCTGTCTTTCAGGCACTTAATAGTGCTTAATAGTACTTGATGGATTTTTCTTTCAAAATTCTTCTGTAGGATAAATCTTTTTCATTTAGATAAATCTGGTAACAATTTAGGATTCAGTACCAAGTGCATCTTGTGTTACTGAGTACCACACTGTAATCATGTCCATGAAAAATAATGACTTTAGCTGGTTTTACACCTATTATCTTTTCTTTGAGTTCCCCTGCCCCATCATTTCTTATGAGAAACTGTTGATTATTTATTGCTCAATCATTCATAAATTTATAGAACATATGTAAAACTTTTCACCATCTAGAAGTTATATCCATACTTAGGAAAATCTCCCAGGTCTTTCTGTAGAATAGTAACTGTTAAGACTACAAATTCAATAATGATCAAAACTGCCCTTTTGCCTTATGCTAAATGAAAACCCTACTTACTTCTCTGCTTCTGCGTGGGCAGTGCAAAATGAGGCAGTAACATTGTGAGAAAGATGAGGACAAAAGCAAGTTCAGTAAAACTGAAAAGACTTTTTTCAGGTCTTTATGAAAATTCGTCATCACATATACAAACTTTTTTTTCAGCAGTGGTTGCCTTATGTCTAACTAGATGTGCAGTCTTGCATAAGTAAAAGAGCAGAGTTTTGGTTGATAACATCTGACCTTAGAAGAATGGCTGGGGTTTTTATTGATTTTTCTGCCTAGACTTCATTTACAGTTGGGATGATTAATTAATGAATTTCTAGTTCCAGAGAGAGATTATTGCTACTTAAACTGATTAGCACAGAAGTATTTTATGGCTTTCCAGCAATTAATCTTTATAGCTAAATTGATGCAGGGGTATATTTTTCACTCTAGAGTTTCTAGTTTGTACAGAAACAGTAGCTGACTATTACTGATGTCAACAAAACAATAATACAGTTATATCAGAAAAGCAATGAAAGTCATGGGACATTTGTATCATTTATTAATAGGACAATATATTAATGGCACTGTGAGTTACATATGGAACTCTTTGTCATATATTGTGCAGATGATACAACTTTGTGCACATTGTTGTGTAGATTGTATGATGGCTTGCTGCCACAAGGTACTCCTTTAGAGAGTGAAAAAGTACCTAAATGATCTGCAATACACAATCTCCTCATCACTGAGAAAAAATCCATGGATTGCTGGTAGCAATACAGAACAAGAATATTTACAAGTAAAAGAAGCTCTTTGGGACCTGAAAAATAAGAGGAAAAGGAAAATGAGAGAGACATTGAAATGTTGCCAGATTTAGTTTGAATAATCATGACTTGCTGCGGTGCTCTGTTATATATACAGATTAAATGTGCATTACACAACATTGTTTATAGGAACCGTGCTATATTGGATAACATCTCTGCCTTTAAGAAAGAACAAAAAATTCCAAAAGGCTCTGCCCTTGGGAAACTGCCTCACACTGACCTAATTACTTCATTAAGCTTGGATTGAATGGTTGATCCTAAAGTAGATAAAGCTGGAAGGAGGAAAACAGAAAATTCTCCCTCTCTCCCTCTGTCTCTCTCTCCCTCTAGGAAGAAATGTCATTAGGATGACGTTTTGTATCACAAAAGACCAATCTTGCTGCGTGTCTCTGTTCAGGAAATTGGCATGGGTAACAAATGCATTACACTGTGCAGAGCTACGATAGTTCATGAAAAAAGAAATGCCCATAATCTTCACTTTGAAGAAGGTGGCTGCAAACAGGAAGAAGGTTTGTGGTTTGTGGTTTGTTGTTTTTTTTCAAGTACAAAGGAAAACATGGAGAAAAGGAGAGAGCTAAAACAGGAGAAAAGGAAAGAGAAGATGGGAGGAAGTGCTTGGGCTGTCAAAAAATGTGAAGTGTGAGGGAAGGAGGGGGGAAACCAGGAGCTTTCAAGAAAAAAACTAAAATTTGAATCCCATCATAAGTGATATAAGGAAGGCAGTGAACAAATCTGATGAGAAAAAAATATATTTTCCTCCTTTAGGGGCAAAAATCGAAGAGCAAAGCAGGGGAAGAGCATGATATTTCTGTTGTCACTAGCTATAGTGCAAGCCAGTCCCCAGTGGAAACAAATTCTTTCTGTGACCACTCCAGTATCCCCTGAGTGATCTGAAATCCCTCTTAAATTTTGGTATTAGCAGGATAGCAAAGGCTCTCAGCTTTCTCTCAATGTGCCTGCAATGTACCAAGGGTACAGAATCTCTTTCAAGAAGATTTCCAAATCTTTTTTAAAGACTACTGGGGCTGCACCAAAAGTGAAATTGTGCCAGTGAAATAACTAGTCATAGCTACAGAATTCTTCATGTTATCTCTGAATTGTTGAAGCTTCCCCTTGCAGCCACGTGACCTTGATAAGCTTTTGTCAGCTGTATTGGAGATCCTCATACTGTAAAACCTGATTTTCACAGATATGTGCAACTAAATGAACTGTTAACCTTTGCTTTGAACTAAATCGTTAGATTGCTATGACTATGGTCCTCACAAGAAGCACTCTTCTAAACTCTCTCATAAGATATATAAAAACAAAGGTTATAGCATTGCAGTCCTAATCTCCCTAACACCACAGCAACTTGATATTCCTTTGCCTACGTGTCCATATTTGCTCTCTTACCTACAGTGTTGAAGTGGGAGCTGACATTTAGCTGTCTATCTGCCATGATTCCCAAGCACAGCTGGTCAAAATTTGGAATTTTTTATCTCATGGGAAACTTTGAAGTTTCCATAATTTTTGTTCAAAAATTGAAGCTTCATGAGAAATAAAAATACAAAAAATAACTTTTCACAAGGGTTGTTTCAGAATAAAGATTCTTTTCAGAATCTCCAGACTTCATCTCAGATGCTATTTTTGCTTCTGTATTGAGAGAAATGTTTTAACTTCACCCCATACCACACTATATGTCTTACAGTCACTGCTTACCACTCCTAATACTGAGATGTTAAAAGATGACACTATATAATAGTTGAAATAGTATATTCTATCTTTAAAGCTATTAAAGACAGCTGCTATTCAGTGCTGATTGAAACATCTTATCTCCTTTTATAGATCAAAGTGTATACTGTGTCATTGACATAGCATGGCATTTGGATATTCTAAATAGATGGTCTTCAGATGATCCTTATGGATCTCAGATTTAAATTCCACTGGGAAGTAAATCACAGGATCCTGACTTTTTCTGGTTTTTGAATAATTGTAATACTCCTTTCAAAGGATAGGATCTTCCAGAGAAATATGAAGGATTTTAGTGTAAGGGCTCCCTAACACTTGAACTGACATTCTACTGGTAGTTGGAGAGTTGGAGCTTGTACGTAGCCTTGCAGAAAGCTCTCAAACGTGGAGAAAACATGGACAGTAACATAAAAAGAGGCTGGATTAGTGGCTGAATTTTCATGTAGAAGCTTTGTAACCATAGTCCTCAGGCTGGACAAAGCTGCCTTATCTGAATTTCCCCCATAGGGGGGTACTTTTGAAAGATCCAGGAAAAAAGAATTTAAGTTCCACAGGTGGAGAGCAAGCTTCAGTTTTGCTTCCAAGTAAAATTAACATTTTGAACACAGGCTGTATTTAGAAAAGTCCACGAGGTTAAAAATTGAAGGAATCTCAAAATACCTTCAAACCATTGCTGTGCTAGCCACCTCTCTACTATACTTAGTATACCTAACAAAGAAACAGATAATTCAAGGTTAAATAGACTTTAATCACATTGCTTACATCTCAGACGCAAGTAAAGAGGAATGATACTGCATTTTAATTTTTTTATTTAGGAGTTTGCTTAGGGATCTGCGTAAGAATAACCAGTCACCAGACTCCAGCCTGGCTGGGAGTAATATTATTGCAAAGGGCTGATGGCTGAAAATGCTCCGGAAGAATGTGAGTAAACAACCATATTAATTCAACTTGTATAACTGTATATTCAGGATCCAGATGCTTGAGAGTGAACTATTAATGGCCGACTTGGCTTGTATATTTAATTGTATGTTGGATGTTTCATTTGCTGTACTCTGCTATCCATTTGGACTTGAGGCACAAACAAAAATGGGATAGTTATTTTAATGTAATAAATGGAGACAATGAATAACAAACATACTACAGTCTCCTGCTTCCCCACTGTTTTCCAAGAACAGAAGTCTCCTGAGAGTAGGACACTTTTCTCTAATTTTCTAATCAGCCACATTTGTGGTTAGTTGAGCTGTTTCCATTTGCTACCATTTATTTTTATTATCCTTGCTCCCCCATAGAAAAGACATATTCTGGGGGGGTAGGGTGGGAAGAGAGAGTTAAGGGGGAGAGACAGACAGAGAAAAGATACACAATATCATATTGCAGAAATCCTGGCTCCCTGATGTCGCACCTTTAGCTCCAAACTGGTACCGTATCCTGAAAACAGACCTACTATTTTTTACTATGTGAGTTGAGTAGAGTAAGGAATGTAGCTCAATTGAGAAATAAAAAGCTTTCCACTGTGACAAGCATTAATGTTTCATTGAAGTATGGCCACTGTGTCCAATGTTACTTCATAAGATAAAGGCAGTGTCATTGACAAAAGCTTTTGTGTTTCAAAAGTCAAAGAACCACCCTGAAATATGTTTTAAAAACACGCCTTGTGAGATTTAGCCACAATAAGAACATTTAATTGCATTACTTCAGTACAAAAGGACATTAGCCAATGCACTTTCCAGTACTGTGTGTAGACATGGACATTTGCAACTCTGTAACATTCCAGCTCTTGTAGAAGTTCTGCATGATCCTTGTATAATTATTTTAGTATTCTGTAGGTAGTAAACATCATAAATAAATAGTTGTGGAAATTTGGTTGGATACAGGCTGCAGATGAGTCATTTGGACTGAAAGTCGCTTTTCATTCACTTCCTATGAAACTTCATGTTCATTTTATCTGCAAAGTTATTCATAGGATGAGAAGCTGTCATGATTATGTGCTCACAGAAGTGCTCGTGCCAGAGGTATGCAGTGGTCATTAGAATCACTTCTGTGGGTTTGGGAACTATCCAGTGGGGACCAATAGGTAACTCACAAAGAGAAAATAAAGATATATTTGCTGAGTCAACTCCTTGCTAATAATAGTTCTCCCTGCTCTAGTGGCTTATTCCTTGCTTTGCACGTATTGCTGGTTAGGCTTGGGTTACACATAAACACAAATGTCATGACCCATGTGTGTCAAAAAACTGAGGAGATGCTATCCTTGGAAATGTAGCTTCAAGCTCTATTTTCATAAATACAGGGAAGCAAAAATAGAATCATCATAGATAAACATGTGGAGATGTGAAGTCCTCGCTGAACACAATTGGGCCCTGAGGCTGTAGCATCAGCCAAACCCTGCCTCTCGGTGTTTTGGAGGGTTGGTTACTACCTGGGCCCAAAACCCCATGGCTGCCTGGGCATTTCTGTAGAGATTTTTTTCTGCGGAAGGACCTGATTGTAGCCTGTTTCCACATGATCTAGTTACATTATCAGCTCTCAGGAGAAAGGAGATGATATATTTGTGCTCTGAATTTCTAATCAAGGATCAGCATCCAAAGGAATTGGGAATGACTGACAAAAATACAGGTAGATAGATCATTGATGATTTGATTGATTGATCACTGCCACATCTGAGCACCCAGAAGAAAATCATACAAACACCCACTGCATATGTATACAAATACCACACAAGTCTGATCATGAGTTCTCTGCGGCAGCGATCTTATTTTAGGTAGCACACAACAGGATGAATAACGTGCAGGAGAGACAGGTGGAATTGGAGTTTGGGAGGACAAGAGTAATGATGAAATTAATAGATTGTCCTCAAAGAATGTCAGACACGATACAGCTCAAATTCATACAACTCAAATCCCACATTATTAGTGTAAACACTTTCATTTGCATTCTGTTAGCTTTCATATGGTTCAAAGCAAAACTGTGATCTGGGAAAAAGCAACAATTCTCAAAGACTGTCAGAACTTCGATCATGGACATCTTAAATGGGCAGTAGTACTCAATATTGATTTTTTTTTTTCTTTCAGGAGGCAAGGGTGGGCATGAAGCTCAGCCCTTAAGTTGAAATTAAGATAGATACTATTTTATACCATTTTGCTTTCTTTAAAACATACTACTGTCAAAAGAGATGTCTGATGGTCCCACAGGCACTTCATCCATTGCAAAGATTGCAATTTATCAGAATACTATCAGGACTCTTGCTGTCTGTATCAAACTGGATCCAATAAAATATTAAGGATATTGTTTGAAGTTTGCAAAATTCTTTAAAAGGCATACAGTTTTGTTGTAAAGAAAGAAAAGTGTGGCTAGTCTATCATATTTCAGGGCAAATTAATCCAGAAATGTAATGATGGTCACAGGGAAAGGGAGAGGCTTTATTTTTAATTCAGATTTGTCCGCTTTGTGTTTCCAATCCTACTTTAAGGTGCAATGGCTTTCCTAAAGAAAGTGACAATAGAAGTATCAGCTACTATTTATTCTTAGCTATAGACATAGTCCCATCTATTGTGCAATAGCCTAGCTGTCTAATGTACAGTTTTTATCACATTATTGTGACCCAGATCTGTGCTTCTAGTATGTGAAATACTTCAGCAAAACTCAGACTTCTGCATCCTGAATGTACTCTGCTAGCCAACTAAAATCGAAGTCACTCTTTCTGTAGAAGTTACGAATTTATGCTTTTTTCTGTATCAGTTCAGGTAACGTTAGAGTCTCGTAAGGGACATATTGACTATGCCAAAACTAGGAAATACTACAGATAGATAGGAGTGGATCTGTTGTGCAATTTGTCCCCTCATCTGGTCCTGAGGATATTACATGTTCACGTTACACGTTTGAGGACTATTTATTTCAGGCTGTCTCTAGCCTGGTTCAGTGAACTGAATGCCCAGTGATGGCTGGACCACATCAGTGCTCTGGGAGCACCTAATTGTTTAGTTTCATCCGAAAGAAATCCAATTTCAGAAGCTCTAGAAAGATTGTTCACCAAAGTACAGCAAGAGGGGACAATCAGGAAACTGACTTCAACAGTCCTAATCTGAAAAAAATTATTATGTAAACGCCCTCATTTTTTTCCCATTATATTTCAGGTGCTGCAAAAAACTTATTTACATAAAACGTGCTGGTAAGACAAATGCTGTAAGAGTTGCCATGAATCAACTGTCCATGCCAAAGAATCAAAATAACCTTTTCTAATACCAGAGAAGGCAGACTGCTTTCTGTGTTACTTACTTTTTAGCTTTGAAGAAATAAACAAAGCATTAAGCCAGACTACCAGCTTCCCCAAAAGGTCATACCTGCCAGTAACATATCTCAGGGGAGCAAATTTCTCCGCAGATTATGAAGAAACCTGTGCTGTAAACATCAAGGTCCCTTCAGATGTTAAAACCAAAAACTGTTGGGGATTTTGTGGAGTTATGAACTCCCAACAATAAAGTGGATTTTATGCCTGGCAGGTTAACAACGCGGCGTGCTAGTGAGTCCCAGTAATGCTGTGCTAATTGTGCTCTCTCTGGTCTATCCCTAAAATTCCAAAGATTTTAAGCTAAGCCCATTCCACCCTAGTCTGCAGGCTGCTTACGTAGGCTGCTTGAGAATAGCCATACCACCCCTGCCTGTGATTCTCATACATTAAGCAGCATCTGGCAGGGCCATAGCTTCAAGAAAAATTGAAAGTGAATAAATGGTTTGGTGCTAGAGGCCTTAGACAGGAGTTAGAAAACTAGAATTTCATTTATTTTCCCATCCAAAAGTCTCACAATAAAAAGTTAATGTGATTTACTTTCTTCAACTGTAGTGGGTTATTTAAAGACACTTGGGCAACTGCCCCTTTTCTTAGTGTTTCAAGGATGCGTGCAGTTTGCTAGGCACATGGTGAAAGATGTTATGCAAAAATATTATTATAAAGCTAGAGCAGTAGCCCTTCTAGCCAGAGTGGCTAACCAATAGTTGTTTTTGCTGGGCTATTTCAATTAGGAGAAAAAATAGTGCCAGACTTGGTCATCTTTGAAGGAGCTCTAGTTAGAATAGAAAAAATTCTACTAAATTCTAGCAGTGGAAAGCACAAAATTCAGTAGAAATGTTGCACCTCTAATGTGGTTGGAACAGCAGAAAAAGTCCTTGCCTCCTACCAAGTTCTGAGGCTGAGGCATATGGCAAAAATGTACAAAATCCTTCTCTCTTGGATGTACAACGAAACAAACACTTTCTTAGCCTTCAGCCAACACCTCCACCCCAAAGCCCACTGTCTCCAGACAGGCTTTTGCAAGCTTTTCTGAAGATCCCTTCTTTCCCTACTTTTCTGTTCTCCAACTGAGAAGCTTCTTTTCTGCATATATGATTGAGTAAAACAATATTAAGCAACATCTTTCCACACAGATCATCTGAATTGGGTTTTTATTTGTGGAAGCATAGCCTTAGCTCTCTCTTTCAGCTACCTAAAAAGCAGGCTGAATTCATTAGTTCTGGTGAAAGATAAATCCAGCTTAGCTTCATTTTTTGTTCCAATAGGTCTAAAAGGGACACATCTAAGTCATGTATTCAAACAAAAAGAAAGAGAAATAACTTCATAGATTATCAATGATGAAAAATAAAGCACTGATATATATGCAGTCTTTTCTGGAAGTGTTTCACCTTATCATAATTCAATTCCTGTCCAAATCACTTTTTTGAGTGTGTTCCAAGCCCCATCGTAGTTTTTCTTTCAGTTATCAAGGAAGGGCCATGCTCAGCGTAGCCCTGAGAAGAAACTACAGTTTTTGTAAAATTTGCTAGCTGGAATGTATTCTGTCTCTACTATTCACTATTTTATGACACTTTCTTTCTTTACTGGAAAGTCCTGCATCAATGCTTCCAATTTTCAGTGGAGAAAAAGGTAGAATAAAAATGCCTAGAAGCCCTATCTTACAAGTTTCTTAAATTTTGGATTTGTTTCTCTGGAGATTTTCCAGAAGGAAAATAAGAGAGATATTTTTAGCGTGTGCGCAAACATAAGTACTGGACTACATTTTATATATCGCAGGCCTGTTTTCTATAAACTATCTAGAAAAAAGGAGCACAATGCTTAACAGGGAGCTAAAACTCTATGATTATGGTTAATGTTTCCACTATCCAAGCAGAGCCTTGCAAATCCAGGATCCATACAACCTCACAGTTTTCAGATCTGTGTTTAAATTTAACTGACATGAGAATCTCTGTGGATTTCATTCACTAGTGCCAATGCCATTTCCACACTTTTTGGTATCTAAATAGATAAGTAGCAGCTAATATTTGCATGTAGCTACAGTCCGGCATGCCTTTTCTCAAAAATACCTTAGCACTTTGACAGCTACATGTTGCAATAAAACTTCTTAAAATACAAGTGCATATGGGGCCCTGCTCCTTTAAGACAGACCATCTTTGGCAATGCAAGCACTGTCCTTCCTGCAGCAATAGCTCTCACTGAACCTGTAGGCTTCATACACTATAGATATTTTCCCTTTGTTTGGACAAGGTCTTTTATCTAGAACTATCCAAACATTTTAGAGCCATCTTAGGAAGAGTATCCCTTTTCAACATCTCGGGTACAACTACCTGACAGTCAGTCTTACTGTTTGCTACTTTTGCCTCATTTCTTATAATCTTCCTTTAACTCCTGTTTCCCCCAGAAACCTTGAGATCCTGATGGGATGCTGAATTTGATAGCAGTTGCCTTAGCCAACAGATCTACTAGTCTCACACTGTCTGATTAAATATATCACTTTCTTTAAACTTATGTAGAAAAAAATCCATTTCATTACATAAGTGCTCTGTATAGAGCATCTTAGATATAACTGAGTGCTGAGATGAACAATCTGGTCTTATGCTAGGACAAGTGACAGGTTTTAGCGAAATACGACCATCATACTACATCTTCACAGTGCTTATATTGAACACTGGATTTATCACTCTGTGAAAGCAACATGAAATACAAGTCATATCAGGTGCATCTGGAGTAACCCTGGATCAGACTGTGAATTTTCAAGGACATCTAAAGAAAACAGCTGCAAAAGCAAGGACATCTGTGAAGTAGATTAGCTGGCTTAGCATGGGGTGCCTAAACACAAACCTTTCTAACATCCGTACCAGCCATCTGTTACTCAGCCATTCTAGCCTGCTACTGATTGCTGTACACAAAGCTGGATGGTAGCCAGCTCTATTTAATTGTGCATTGTATCATAAACCTTCTGATCCAATCTTTTCCCATCTCTGCTAGCACTTTATAACATACCACCACTGCATGTGTGGTGTGAGCATGTAACAGTCAGCTCTGCAGAGGAAGTCCCGGACTACCATTTTATACGGATTCATCCAGCTCATCCAGACTGCCTCAGGACACATCTGTGTAATCTTACTGTGAAGAGAAATGGTCTTCATTAGTGGTAACTAACTTGTAAGTTTGTTCAGTAGCAAATATAAACCTGATTTTAACCTGCCACGATTGGGCCCTGGCAAATAAATCATGCCAAGGTTGGTTTAGAGCCTACATTCCTACGTGGTTCTCTCAAGACTGGTGACAATGACTGCAATGAATTAATAGTCTGTCTTGACAAGACATATATTAACCCAAAGAAGAAGACAAAGGTTGCTTGAAATCACCCCAAACCAGCTTCAACAACTCATGGAGAATACTAAATTGCATTTATACAGTTGCGGCAACTAGTTTCCATTTTCTTTGTTAAAGACTGCTTTTGATTCCAATGCACTGCTACAGGAGTCCAGTCTCTGAAGAATGTTCTGAAGAAATGGTCTGAACTTTTTTTGCAAGCTGCGTGACTGATGTTGATCTTAGTTATACCAGTGCCATGTACACTAATGGAGACTGATAACAGGGAAGTATTAAAGCAGAGAAAATAGTTTATGGTAATACACTGGAGAAAAGCTCAATTGGAGTGAATGTAACATGTAACCCACTAGTTAGTCTGTT
The DNA here is from genome assembly GCF_965183815.1 of Platalea leucorodia. Classification (NCBI taxonomy): domain Eukaryota; kingdom Metazoa; phylum Chordata; class Aves; order Pelecaniformes; family Threskiornithidae; genus Platalea; species Platalea leucorodia. Next base: position 135,471,891 of record NC_138823.1, on the reverse strand, counting down.
TGCCTTCTACTGGACACAATCTTTACTTGTGGCACCTTTAAATGCTTTTTAGCTGGTAGGGATCTCAAAAAAATTGTAATAGAATTGTGTGTGCATGTGTATTATTTAATAAGAATTTAAGAGAACAATATCACACAAAGCAACTAGCAATTAGCAAAGCATTAGCAAGATAGTACAAGACAAGCATATTTAGATCTCATATGTTGGAAAACAGAAAAAAAGGCATTCTATGTCCTACATGCCCCTTTCTGTGCACAACCTGGGCCACATGCTTGTCTGATTTCAGGGCGAGTGAGGAAACTGCCTGTGTAGGGCTGATATGCAGGTGCAATATGCTTCCCAATTCCGTGGGTTGTGGTGTCAGACTTGATGTAAGCATACGTACCATCTGCACTTAGGGGAAGAGGGAAATAAGATACAGAAAGACTTTACCAAGTTATAAATTTCTGGTGGGAAATGGGCCTCTGTATCCCCAAGGTTAGAGCCACAATTGGTCCTTCCAATAATGAAGACTTGGAGATACCACTTCATTTTATAATCAGTCAGCCAAGTATGTAATCGAAATTAATGTGCAGTACTGTATGAGCCTTCTCCAATTCTGGGATCTATAGAAAGCATCTCACTACTATCATCTGTTATGATAATATTAAATCTTTTGGAACATGGTCTGGGGAGCAGAAGGAGAGATATTTCAGAAGAAGGAGAGATGCTTCAGAAGATTGCAGAGGGAGACAATGATCTTTTCTTCTAATTACATTTGCAGATTTGTTCAGCCCTGCTGCACACTTCTTTTGCAAACTGCATGACAGCATACAAAATCTCCTCCCATATGAAAATTCCCTCCCCTCACACACTTGCCTTCCCTGACCCAGAGACACCAGTGATTCCAGATGTAGAGGAGAGCTAGTCCTGGCCAGCACTTTGCTTGGCAGGGAACGGAATACCCTTCAGCAGGAGAAGCAATGGGGCTGTGAGGTCTGCCTTGCGGTGGGGAGTGATGTGTAGAAAGCCTCGTCATTGCTCTGGACCAGGGGCAGTGGCAGCTGAGGCGTTGCAGGCTGTTGGGGCTCAGGTCAGGGCTCTTCTGAAGCACCTGGGTAAGATGGAGAGGTGGTATCATTGAGTACCCAGGTGAAACAATTATGGTAGAACTGGCACTTAAATTTTTCCTATTCAATACTCCCAACACTGACATACCATCAAACATAACTTATTCTTGCTTTGTTTAGCCCCTCTTCCATTCATTACAGACACGAGCAAGATACATGTTTATATATCTTATCGCAAAGGACTACAACACCAGCTGAGCATTACAGAAGCCATTAGAGTCCAGTCAAGTGTACTCAGAAACAGAAAAAGACCTCTGATGGATGACACCACACTCCTCTTTAAGAAGTGCCTTTATAAGTCTACCCTAAAGACTCAGAGATACAATCAGACTGCTAATTAGACCTTTGACAGACACTGAAAGAACTTTTACTGCATATGAAGATTAAATAAGATGTTCTTTGTCAAGTTTTTTTTTTTCTATTTAAGTGGACTGGATGAAAGACAGGAAGTTTCTCTAGTCTTGTATTTTCATAGAATAGATTAGAGAAGAGTTAGTTCCGAATTTCCACTTAAAATGTCCCTTGGAATGCGTAGCTAATTTCCTGCAGACATGATTCTTAGGCTTTTATGTAGTGTTGCAATAAATCTCTCAAAAATCTGTCCAAATAACTTTCAGGCATAGGATTTTTTCCTTCCTTTTCTTTTTTGAGTTCTCTTTTTGAATATAGGCATCAAGGTAAAATCACAACGAGGAACTTACTGTGGTTCTGCTAGATAATCATAACTTTTTATACAGATTTTCTGAAGAATATTACACAAGTTAAAACACAGTCAATAACGTAGAAGACCTCCATAACAGCACTCAGTAGTACTGAATTTATCAGAAAAGGTAGGAGGGGTTGCATACTAGTCAATTCTGATAGATGTTTGGGGTGACAGTAGTCCTAGACATCTCTATTTTCTCGTGGAAAACCATAATGTAATAGAGTTACGATAGAGATATTTCATGAGCCATCTGCACAGCTTCACTCTGTGAATCCCATGATAGTGTTATCATGGGATTCCCCAAACTGAATTCCTGCAAAACATTATGGCCACTCCATTTGGGGCTCAGAAATCATAAAGAGTGGAGAACCAGGCACCTTAATGCAGACACTTTCTGTGGTATACCCTTTTAATTTCCACTCAGCATTCAGAATTGTTGCATTAGTGTACATCTCTGCCTATTTTTCTATTGGTATCCACTTCCCCTTACTAGTTTCCTACTCTGGCTTGTCCTTTTGCTGTGAGATTTGCTGAAGAACAGTTCCACATTTTGTTTATCTACTCTCTTCACAATTGTGTAAATTTTGATCTTATCCTGCCCTAACCTTCTGCTCTGCAGGCTGGAATCGCAGCTGGCTTAGTCCCTCTGCAGAAGGCAGCTGCTTTGTCCCTAAAGAGTTTTAGTTGAAATCTGCACCTTTGACTTCACTGTCCCAGTGTCTTGAAGACCAGAGCTGCACATAATAATCAGGACAAGGGTGTACATGATTGTGTACAATGGCAAAATTTCTTCTCCAGTCTTCATCTCATTACTCAACAACACCTTCTTGGCTATTTTGGCTGCCTCAATTTTGCAAAGCCCTTCTGGAGTTCATCACCATGAGTAGGGCATCCGACTACACAAAAGAGCTTAGTATTTCCTCCAGGGTATTAATGAAGATGTTGAATAAAACTTGTCCCTATAGTAGTAGTATAGTAGATGCCACTAGTAACGCTTCTGAGAAGTGACCACTAAGACCCCCTTTGCTTTCTGTCCTGAAGCCTTTTTGAGTCCATGAAAGAACCTTTCTATAACCTTTCCTCTTCTGGCCACTTTGGCATTAGCAACTTTTCCTGTGCACAAGGAAATGCTGCAAAACTTGAAAGTACATGCCAATTATTTATTGGCTAACATACACAGTAAATAAATATTACTAGGCTAAGCAGTAATACGCTAAGCACCAAGACACCCAGTGAGCCTCTCCTGGCCCAAAAGGCACGAGTCAGGTCTCCACTGCCCCTTAGAATGCACTGATCCTTAATCCTGCTGATTTTACCATGTTATGAATCTCGGGGGGGGGGGGGGGTGTTGGGTTGTTTGGTTTTTTTTTTCTTTAAGGGACTTATACCTTTTCATGTCAGTATTTTCCTCCTGAATCCTTGGGCTCCTAATGATTACTATCTCAGCAATTACCATCTCATCCATTTGCTACGTTTCTATTCTTGTCTTGTATGCTTTCAGTTCATGTGTCTTCTCCCACTTTTAACAACAATCTTCCTAGCAAAACTGAGCTAAGGTTGCACAGTTGTGATGCATGAAACCTGTATCACAGGCAGATGAACCCCTGGGCTGAAGGTTACATTTGCTCCGACCTTGTGGCAGCTTAGCTTCTTCATAACCTTTGGTGTGGAACCTTATCAATGGCTCTTTGAAAATCCAAGTTTTGGATATCCAGTGACTGTTCTTTATTCGCATGCTTATCAACATATTCAGAGAGAACCAACAGGATGATTTGGTAAGGTTGCCTTTTACAGAAATCATGCTGACTCCTTTCCGACAGTCTGTGTTACTGATGTGCTCCTTGATCTTAGTCTCTATTATAGATGGTACCATCTTATCAGGGAACGAAGACAGACTAACTGGTCTGCAGTTTCCAGGATCTCCCCCACAGCCTTGTTTCTAGATGACAAATATACTAGCAACTTTACAGTCTTTTGGCAGAGTAGCAGTTTTTAATGATAGATAGTACAACCTGGCCAGCAGGTCTTAAATTTCACATTTTATTTCCTTCAGTATTCATCCACTCCTATTGACATCTAAAATGTCTATTTCTTCTAATAATTCCTGTACATGTACTTCATACTCTTCTGATCCATCTGCTACAAAACTAAATATTAAATATAGGCTTCTCCTCAGAGTGTTCAGCATTGAGGTCTGATTCAAAAATTCGTCAAGCTTCTCTGTTATGGCCTTATCATCCCCGAGTACCTTGTTTTAAACCTTTGTTGGTATGTGGTCCCACTGATTCCCTAGCTGTTTTTCCTTTCTGATGTAATTAAAGAGATTTTGCTAACAGTTTCAACATCCTTTGAAAGAGCCTCTTCAAATTCTTTTTTTTTTTCTCTCATAATTTCCTGTTTACATTTGACCTGCCACATTGTACAGGCATTCCTGTTTCCTTCATTTGACAAGATATCTAGTTCTTACACACTGAACTTTTTCCAGTGGTAGCCTCCACATCTTTTCCGCTGGGGCGCTCAGGTTTTTAATTGGGTTTTATTTCCGGACAAGTTTGATTTCCTCTTTAATTATGGCATATGTTTTACTTGGTCTGTTAACATAGCATGAGTAAATCATGTGGAATCATATGCCTACTATAAGCAGAGGTCCAGCAGAAGACTGGGACTGTAATATGCAAATATGTAAAAAAAAAAAAAAAAAAGCACTTTATTAGAAAAAAAAAAGTTATCCAATTGTTTTTAATGATAAAATAGCCCTTCTTAAGCATTCCAAGGATCCCAGATATGGTAACATAGAATAAAGCCCTTTTTGGTTGTTTTATAAATGTATTGAACATTTTGATACCACATGATTATGTAATTTTTTCTTTCCACACATGCATTCACTTTTTAACATTTTATTTCAAATTTTTGCCTAGTAGGCATGAAGCAGACTATTAAAAGCTCCTTTAAATGAAACTTGTCACAGAAGTTGACTTCAGGTTACATACTCACAGCTCACAGACTCTTAGTGCTTGAGCTCAGTGAATATGGTTGGTGATATACTCCATAAGCCTTTAAAGGTACATCCATGGTATACGGTTATAACCATGACTATTCAGAATTTGGTGTTTAATGGCCTCTTGATCTGATCCCCTAGTTGCAAAGGTGATAATCTTTTGGCCATGTCCAAACTGCTGAAATATGAGATGTACAATATATCTGTTGGTGTCCTGTGGTGTGGATGTAGTAAGTATCCAACAAGTAACCAGCTGTTGAACCTTTCTTGTATGCTTCACTAATGACTTGCTTCATTCATGGAAAGCCATAGATACATGTTATATTTGCATGTAGGCGTTTGCTGAACTGGGCCTCGCTGGAGTGTGAGCTATCTCAAAAATAGAAAAGAACTGAACTACTTTTATCAATATCAGCTTTATTTGATGAGAGGTGATGGTCAAAAAAGCGTTTTCCATAGGTCAAATGAGGAACTGGCAGAGGTTTTAATGGTTGTTTGATTTATAATTTGTTATTTTTAAAATTCTGATAGTGTTATTTACATGTAATGGTGGTGATACGAGAGTATCAGTGACAAAATTCATCCCAACTGTACTTGACTTCAGAGGAAAATTTGGAAATCTCCTCCTTACCATCTCAACTGTCCAAGCAGTCAACTCATTGCCGCTCAGGTAACAAAGTCCCTCCTCACCTCAGTAGTCTCTAGGTACTAAAAAAGTAACTTGGAGTCACAAACAGCTGCTTAAATTGGTCAGGAAGGAGCAACACCATGCAGACGGGACCTGGACTGAAGTGTGCAAACACGGAGAGTTTCTACCCCTGCCCAACCTCCAGTTCCTTTCAAAGCCACAGCTTATTGCCTGATCCTAAAGTTTTGTAATCTTCATTGGAACCATCTTACACTGTTCTGCCTTTTGCCTGGGATACTCCCTAAATGGACTGTTATTCTTGCACACCAGACACTGCATGCTGCTATGCAATGTTTTGTGAGCTCTGCCTTCTCTCTCTGTCCAGACTGGATTCCTATTACAAATCAACAACTGTTAGAGATGAGGTAGTTACTTGAAAGCTAAACATGGTCCTCATGTGGCCATACATGAATTCTGTAATATTTCCTACTATAGGTTTATGCCTGAAATGATAATTAATTCAGCCTAGCCATAGAGACGTATGATGCACAGATGGAACATACCAGTAGTGAACAGAAAAAAAATGCCATTCAATATCATGTCTTTTATGGGCAACTGATAACAATCTACATGATACACTGATAACATGGTCCCTCTACAAAACACATGGTGGACTTGACAGCCATTTATCTTGCCGTGCTTTTTTAAATCCTTATCTTGGGATACAGAAACTTGAAATATCCTCCATTAAGTAAAAATAAGGGGAAAAATACTCTTAAAAGCAGAGAGGCAGGAACTTTACCCTTTATTGGTGACCTTTAAAGACAGAATTAATAAGTGGTTCTGAAAGAGCAGCACTCAGGTAACCTCAGTGATCCTTTCTCTTAAATGTCACTTGATGAAAAAAAAATCACAGTGTATTTCCAGGTTCATAGAATAAAGATATGGCTGTAATAATATGTTCAGGTTAATATGCTGTTACAGAAATACGACACCGTATTACAATTATTAAATACACATCTGATTCCAGAAACCCTCTGTATTTTCTAACTTAGAGGCAGTCTCTTCTGTATACACTCATCTTGGAGCAAATGCGTCTATCTTGGAGGGCTTAAACATTACTTAATTTCTTCCTTGAATAAAAATGCTGATTTGATACTCAGATGGCCAGTTTTTAGCAACTGGTTTTAGAGTTGATATTAGAACTATATAATTTGTACATTAACAGTCTAAATATTCACCTGGATCTCCCAGGTGAGTAAGAAGGAGACATTTGGATTTTTATATGCCAACTGCCTTGCTAATGACAGTTAATTGATTTCTCACATACATAACACCCAACAAGTCAGTACCCCTTGTGTCCCTAAATCCTTCAGAAACAGACCTTTGTTTTGATTTGTTTTTCTATTTAGTACTTTCTCTGTACAAATGCATTTTGGCCAAAGAATTCCCAATAAGCTCTTTGATATTCATTATTTGCAGGTTGGATATGTGGTTATAGCTACAACTAATGTTTATCCAGTTCAGTTAAATTAGGAGCGCATTTTTAAAATGAGTCATACAGTTTTCCCACTTTTTGTGCTTTGGTTCACAGAGCAAATTCGGATCAGAGTACATGAGCTGGACTGCTTATTGATGAAGCTAAACTAGAAGAGGATGCAGGTGCACAGGAGAGGCAGGCTGGCTGTAGTGAGAGAACCGCACGGAGAGGTAGATTTTTATTTACCTCTACAAATTCCCCAGGAAGTATAGAGCTGTGCCATATTTTGGGCACTTTGGCCTTCCCTGAGGTCTCCCAGGTCATATGTAAAAGTCACCACGGGGAGATGCTACGTAACGGTCAGGGACTGAGATGTAGGATAGTTGAAGGGACTTTTTCCATTGTTTGAGTAGCTGGGGAGGAAAACAGAACAGCACTTCTACCCATCTCAGGCTCTGCAAGTATCAAGGCCACAGATCTTTTAGTCTTGGAGCTGTAACCACTAAAGGAATTTCAGACACATTGGTGAGGGGTAGAGAGACGTCTTTTGTTTGGCAAGGATACCAGCAAGGCCCCTGCTTTAGCTAAAAAGAAATCTTTCATTATTGGGAAAAATTGTTGGCTTGGATCACTTTTGTTTTAAGGGAATAAGTAGCCCCTCGAGTAAAAGATGTGATAAGAGACTAAATTTGGATCTCCAATTGCAGACAGCTGTTAAATAAGTCAGAAATGAAATGACTTTGGCATTGTTAATTCTTGAAAACAGATACAAGCTGAACATTCAACATGCCTGACTTCAGCACCTAATTTTTCACTCCATCTCTGTTTTCTGGGAGTCCTTAAACAGAGAAACTTCAATTTTAAATTTATAGTCTCCTGCCAAGAACTGATTGAAAAAATATGGTTTACAAATAACACTCTCTAGGTATATTTTTAACAGTAGAAACTAACTTTAAAGTAGAAAAACTATTATACCATGAATTACATTTGAAATAAAATTCCTTTCAATAGTTTTGAAAACTAAAATCTTCATAATCTGCAGAAATTAATTTCTGCTAAATTACTTGTTATCTGTCTCTCTTATTAGATATATTTTTGTGCATTTCTGAGCAGCATAAATGAAGATTTTAGAACCATACTACAGGATAAAACATAGGTACTTGCAAAGAAAATTATATTTTCAAGTATATAGCTTTTTTAACTTAGATTTCTTGAATTGCTGCTGGGGCTCGGGCTAGGAGCTTCCCACCACCACCACCACCATTGGCTAATGACCTCTTATTTGGATTTTCATCTTTCTTTTCTCTTCCTCTTTTCTCTTCCTGACCATGAATACTTCAAACATCTGTGAAGCTGAGTAGCTTCTTCCCTTTTAAAGTCCATCTTGACCAAATCCTTCCTGTGTACTTCTGCCAGAAGGCAGTTCAATGTGCAGGGAATATACTTAGGACCTGGGAGACTGCTGTTCTGCTCATTACTCTAGCCCAGGTGGCCACTGGACAAATTACTTGGTCCCAATATGCGAAATGAGGACAGTAAACCTTCCTGCACACCAGTACAGATGTTCAAAGACAGCTCCCAAATTCAGCTTAGACTCCTTTACACAACGCGGTTCTCATGGTCAGCTGGTAGTCACCAGTGGGAGCAGATAATCCACGCTGCAGAAGCCAAGATCCAGTAATTCAACGTCTTGGTCAAAATATTTTCCAAACCATAAAAAACGTGAATTTTACTGTTGCACAAGAGGTGTTTTTTAGAACAGTGGCACAAATTCAACCAGTGGATCAGCAGTGGTATCCTCTGAGGAAGCGCTTTTCAGAGCAAGTATCACTGTGACTAACACCTCTGACAGTGGTTTTACGAAAGGAGACAGATGTGGCTAGATGCCTTTTCTGAGCAAAACCCACTGAGGAGCGGGAAGCCTTATCTCCTTCAGTTCTGCCCATTTGACTCTTTCTTGTCAATGAATGCCTTTCCCTTATCAAACCTGTTTTGGCTTTCAGGGCATTTGACCTTTCTGAATTATACACAGAGTTCTTGTGTAACAGCCCTTATATCAGTGTGTTTACCATCTGTTCTCCCTTTTCAAATGCAGACATGTGTTACTGTTTATCCACTATGTGTCACCCGTTTACTACAACACATTCAGTGAAGTGGAAATCAGATCAAGGTGAAATTTATTTCAGGCACTTTTGTTCCACTTCATTTTACAGTTTGCCACATGCTAATCATATGAATTCTGAACGAGGATCAAAAAAATAAATAAAATTATACTCTGGCTTCTGACTGACATTTTCAATGGATTGTTTCATTCACCTTTTGGAAAACCTCATACTGTACTTGGCTTCACTGAAAAATGTAGCTGCTGGAAATTTTTAGCAGATTGTTGGACAATATGGAGGGCGAAAGCTGAACCCTTAATGCAAAGCCAAAAAAAAGGAGGTATATTATTTGTATTTTAATGCTATACAGAGGGGAGAGAAGTTGTGTACTTCCCCTCTTTTCCTCATGTGTACTGAATGCGAGGGATGTAATGCAAAATCCAGCAAAAAATGTCCACACCCACTGTGTAAAAACTTGCCACCACCCTAAAGATAATGCATATTTTCCTTTGATTCACTGGAAACAAGCCCGCATTTTGCCTTTGCGTTATTGAACAATAAAATATTATTAACTAGAATTGTTGTTAGCTGTAATTCTGTGAGAATGGGGCGTAAAGATGGGTTCAGAAGTGGTATGACTTCAGAGGACATGCAAAAGACGCCTAGTACCCCGGGCCTCCGTGACCACTGCTGGTGGGAGGAGGTACGGTGGGTGTATTCAGCCCTTTAGCCCTCAGAGAATACCCCAGAACATTGATTTGCATTGTGCAAATTGGCCTTAGCTGTGGAAATTTCATGAACTGCTTTCCCCGGAAAAAGCAATTTTGCAGACCTCGAAGTACATACCAGAGCTATTACTGCTGTACTTGTGCAAAGAATCCCTTCCGCCTTACATAAACATAAATTACTTGTTTCTGTAGACCCCTGAGAAAGTTTAAATCTAGACAAGCTTTAAGACATTGAAATTTAGTCAGTGAACACACTTTTTCCTCAAAATACACAGTTCTTTCACATGATAATAAATCTCAGTATTAACTTTTCGGCAGCAATCCATTTTTATCAAGGAAAAAAAAAAAAGGACTCTCACAAAACGTTTTATTTGCCCCCAAATGGGGGCATTTTCTGTTCACTTATTTTATCACCATTCTAGATGTGTTTCATGGCATTTTATTAACAATCACGTTCTAGTTTGCAGGTCAAAGAGTTTTTAGCAGGTAACAGTGAATGGCATCAACCCCAATAACAGTAAATGGAGTCCTGAGCCACCAAAAGAGCTGCACTTTCCTCTCACCTCTTGTCCCTCCCTTCTCCACAAACAGATTGATCTACGGTAAAATTAAGCAAGGATTCATTTCTCTGAGTAAATATATTGGCACAGGTTAGGTCAGGGTAGAAGACCAACTATGGTTATAGAACATACTGATAAACTTAGTGGGACAAAATGTAAATTAACCGGAAATATGGGTTAATAACATTTATCCATATTGCATAAGCACTCACATTTTTGCGGGTTTGCACCTTCACAAATGCTGAATATTTTCACAGAGCTATGTCCTGCTGCTTATAGATGTGACCCATGTTACAGATCATATGTTGCCATTTCTTGAGACACTGATAGAAACACGCATGTAATTAAATATTATAACACACTAAAGATATTTTACCTGTGACTAAATATTTACCTTTCAGTAATTTAGAAAAAAAAAATCAGCTAGCATGGTGCTTCATGGAGCTAGGCAATGTAAAAAATACAAACGAATTGTTGGTCCTGGCCCGTATGAACATGTGATCCATCTTCATATGATGGGGCCATTGTAATCCCACCAAGGGAATGGAGGGCACAGGCTGCATATGGGGCTGTCATGATACTTCCATTTCTAACAATCAATAGAAGTCTTGAAGTCAGCTGCTAGTCCCACAGGACTCCCTGTGCTGTCAGTGGAGATAAGGTCTACAGGATGATGCAGAACAAGAGCCTAGACATCCTCTCTCAGTTTCCTAGCGCGACCATCCAGATTTCCAGGGACACACATATCTTCCATGTGGTCACAGATCTACTGTCAAGGAGCCTCAGAAAGAAATTTCAGTGCTGCTGGAGCCAACAGAGTTTTGCCACAAATTTCAAGAAGGACAGAACTTCTTTGCAAGCTTTTTCTGCTCCGTCCTGCATTCATACATTCCAACTTGTGGGCTGGTCTTCAGAGAAATGCCGCCTGTCACAGTACTATTTTTAGTACCTGTAAGTTGAGGATTTAAATATTTATTTCCTTTCTCTAGGCCTGATACAACTCTTGCTTGGTGAATTTTCTCTTAGCTGAGGAGAAATGGGTAGGAGCTTTTAAACATGTTAAACTTTTTTAGATACTTAATTATGAAATGAGTTAAATAATGTTTAATGAAGAGCTGTATTTTTATAACCAGAAATTAACAGAATGTATGGAAGAGTTCCTACAGAACACTGAAATTCCTGTAGATTTCAGCAATTTTTTTAATCAGAATAGAGAAATGGCTCTGAGCCCACCAGCAGGGAGTTCAGAGCAACTGTGATAACTGGAACTGATTTCTCCTCTTTTTCCCCAACACAGTGCTCTGCAGTATGGATGTTTAGGTCGCACCTCTATGTTAGGTTGTTAAGTTGGGAACCCAGCACTCCTCAAGGCTCTAGTATTATAGTAAAGAAACATAAAACAGACACAAAATCAAAGCACAGCAAAATATGTACTTCTGCCATTTCCTTATCTAAGCTGGATTCCTAGACTGCCTTCATATGTGGAATACAGCTGTAAAATGAAAGAGTGCTATTAAATATTTGACCTTTGGAACCTGGCACCAGTCTCACAGCTCAGTACAAAGGCTCACCTTCCTCTCCTGCACCCTCCTTTGAATGACTGAGATCAGCATCCCTCAGCTCTGATCATGACTGCTGTAACCCTCAGCTCTGTCAACTTCTAACCAGTCCCACAATTTATCATCTACCAGGTACCTGACAGAATTTCTACTTGCAGTAGTGCCTTCCTTTGTAATATTCAAGCCTTATATTTGTGGTACTATGAGTAATGCTCAGCTCTCTCATTAAATCCATTATGGATTTACAAATAAGTAAATATTTTCCTAATGCATATGTGTTAAAAATAACAGAAAACATAAACAGCCATCTTAAAATGTAGATGTATTTGCAAAAGTTTCTTGCTTGATATCTACTTGATTTTTGCAAAATGGTTACAATTACAACTTAGTAAAGACTCTTTTGGCTCAGCTCCAGAAAGCTAATATTATTCCCCTTTAAATGTCAAGAAAAACCAATAACTTTACACTCTGAGCATGATAATAAAAACATTTGAAATATTTAAAAGTCCCAAAAGACTGTTTGTATAGAATTGTGTGGTGTCTTACACAATAAGAGTCCTTAGATTTGGCTTATACAAAATAGTCCACTGTACAAAAAATATTTTATTATTCTAATGAATAGAAAGCTTAAAATTATCTATCCCATAGAAATATTTGAAAAAAATGCCTGTGGTACATCCATGGTGATGTGGGTAATGCTAAAAACTAATAAAGTTCAAGAAACAAATCTCTTATTATAAATGACTGCTAGAATGACTTAACTTATATATTATTGTATAATATGATATAGAATGACCTTATACAAACCTTGACATTTATAAGATGACTTATAATAGTTCAGTTGCTTTCAATAATTTTCAGCATTGGTTATTGTACTGCATACACTCCCATTTATTAAAAATTTGTTCCATTACTGTTTTTGCAGATGGTATTTGTATGTCGTATAAACCAAATCAGATTCTATGAAACATGAGCAAAATACCTAATCACGGAACTCAATTTTTTTCTGAAATATAATCATGTTCTGGAAAATTGTTCCATAACCCTCTAGTCTGTTTCTCACTTTTCACCTATCTCTGCTGGAAATATAAGGTGATCATTCCTCACCTTTTCCTTGTTTTACTTGCAATGCCACCTCATATCACATTTCTACATGACAGAAATACAATAACTGCTATTTACCTGAGGAAAAAATTGTAGTCCATTGAACAGATTAATCCTACATATGATTTTAGTCTGTTGGTCATCACTAGAAAGAGGCATTAATTATAAGAACTTTACTTAAGGAAGCACAGACATATCTGGAAGGACTCTGTAAAATATATTGGCAGCATGATTTGGTCATTTCACACCTCTTATCACGTATGTATGTCACCTTCATTCACAGATTTCTCCTCCTTTGGCTAGATATTCCCATCGTGTGAATCCTTTCCTCTTTCCTTTTTCAAATCATCTATGTAATCAATCCAAATAATGGATTTTCACTTTTCCCTCTACAGTGTGAAGGCATTTGTTGCAAACCCTGAAAATGTGACCCTGGAACAACAGCCCACCCAGTCGAGACCTCCCCATAAGCAGATTTACTAAATCAGGTCTTTGCACCAGGCCTGAACAAAAGTCAGTCAAAACCAATGTGTTCCTCTCCATGTTCTTCAGTGACCTTGAGCTCAGGTGGTTGGTAGGTCAGAAGGAATGTGACAGAGACACTGCTCCTCAACTAGGACATGTAGTTTACCAATGTGGAGCTGGTGTCCCCGTCCCAACTCAAGACCCCCTGTCTGAGTCTGGGCCAGTCGCTTGGAGCACATAATACACCTGCAGGACACTACACAACTCTCAGCAGAGATGTTACCCGAGATCCTGGAAGCAGTACAGCTGTGCTGGCATGCAGCGCTGGAGCCGTTCCTGCGGCAGAGTCAGAGCTATCCTGTTTGTAACTAACTCCCTCAGGTATCCCCGTGTGCCGGCACTGTGCGCCATGTGCTCTCACACAGGTGTCCTGATTTCCTCATCTGCACTTAGGCAGCAATTCCCAACTGCAGCAGAACAGAAGTACATTAAGATTGATGAACTCACATGCTGTGGTAGTGGAAGCCCAAAGGACAGCTAAGGTAACATATGCACAGTGATACAGTACTATTTTTGCAAAATAAGGAAATGAGAGAGCTAGATAAAACTCATTATTGGAAAAAAACAAAAAAAAACCCAAAAACAAAAAACAAAAAAACCAAAACCAAGTAAGTTTAAATATAGTTGATTTGAACAGCAGCTCTGAACCTTTTTTTATTTCTACCAGAACATTCTGTTATATTTTTCCGAACAAGTTCATCCTACTTGTAAGAGAAAAGAGAAGAGGAGAAATAAGGAAAACAGAAAACTTCCAAAAGGTCACTGATCCATCCCAGAAACAATACAGAAATTAAGAAGCAAGCAGTACATCCAAAGAGAAAAAATGCTAACATAATGAAAAAGTCTGTAACTATGGAGATAATATACTTTGAAGCAACCTGCTTATAACAAAGTTTCACTTACTGGATTACTTCAAGTAGTTAATAACTTGTAGTACTGCCAAAGCTCAGACTAAACTATAGTTATTTTCCCTGTCAAAAACTATTCAGCTGTGCAATGTCAAGCCACCAGAAGTGTTCTTTATTGCATCCGTATGAGAAAACCTAACCGCATTTCATTTTTGTAGAGTAACAGTTTTCTTTTTGTTACCATGCTATGAATGTATTCAGAGATCAAAAAGCTGTTATTTAAAACAAAATGTTAGAATGGTTCAAATTAAAAATAAATTATATTCATTTGTTTAACTGGGAAGATGATGTGGAAGACTGGGAAGATTGAGCTGTGTGATTGTAAATAACACAGACTAATGACATAGTAAATGAACTTACGAAGTATAGGTGTATTTGTAAAGATTTATTTTAAATATATTCATTAATAATAATCTTCCAGCTTTCAGGATGTCCCAAAGCCACTCAAACATTCTGATAAATTGATCACAGAATAATATCATCTGCAAGTTTTGTTGCTTAAATGGGAAAGGATCAACTGCTTATATGGTCAGGTCACCTTGTGAAACAAAATACCTCATCTGACTTTCAGAATGCACAAGAAAAGTTTGCATGTGCAGAACACAAAATATGAAGTTCTCCTTTTTGACAATATACCTGATTTTTAGCCTTCTATGTAGTAACTTATTAAGATGCCTTTGAAAGTGTGTCTAACCTCCTGTTGTACCTGGTAGTTCAGTTCAAAATTAAAATATTGTACTAATGCAACCAATAACATTAGAAAAACTATGTAATTTAAGATTTTTCTTGAGTGATCTTGATTGAAGGCAGATGAAGCCTTCTGAAAATATGATCTGTTGTTTAACAAGCTGTGGAAGTTATATAGTCCTCTCACCTGCTACTTTTGTCCAATATTTCTCTGTTCTCTTAAGAACAAAGTCTATATTTGCTCTGATATATTAAAAAGCATTAGCTTGCACTTGTGCATTTATATGCCAATTTATAATGTGGGCTGAATTGTGGAAAAATATATCTTCAGTTCTGATCCTGACTACTTTTTTGTTCTCATTTATTTTGTCCACAGTTGATGGACAAACGTGTGCACAGTCTTCACAGATTCATTTTGGTATTGCGACAAAGAACTCTAGACCTTTAAATTCAGAATAAAAATTAGGAGAGGATTGCCACTTTGTTTATGTATGTAAGTCTAAAATACTTTCTAAGAAAACCATGCCTGCACAAACATCCAGACAAAGCATTTGTTTTAATGCCATTCATATAACTATTAAACACTTTCATGCTTTAATGTCAGCCATTGCTTAGCCTATCTGTCTTTTCTACAGAAATTCCACATGCAGTGGATTATATTTAGCCAATCATAATTAGCACTTTTGTCTTGCACAATAAAAACTCAGGGAGAGTGAGGTCTACAGAGAAAAAAGGAACAGAAAACACCTTTCGAGATTGCAGGCAGAGGAGTGGAAGGACTGTAGAAATAAGGAAAGCTACAGATAGTTGCTACCGCTACCAAAAGGTAAAAAATAGGGAAATAGTCTGTGTGTTGCCACATGGAAACCATAGGAAGAAGGCATCAAGAAAAAGTTAACAGAAGCATTTACAAGAAACATATGGCTTGTAGGGAAGGCAACACACAGAAGGAATGCAAAAACTGGTGAAGAAGCTATAACAGCTGATATCTTAGAAGTAGATGGAAACTGCTGAAAGAGAAGATAGTGCCACTGATATTTCTTGGGATAGACATGCAGCAAAAGACCTATCAATACCAGGATTTTTATGTAGAAAAACTAGCAAACCTTTTACTACAGTCATATGTAATGAAGTTGACAAATAGAATTATGTAGGCATTTATTATTCAGTAGCTATTCATTAGGCTCTATCACACTTGTGAAAAAACATACTCAACAGATATCTGGATTTGCCACAAACCTACTTCTGTATTGATGCTAGACATTCCTTGCACAGTTCTCAAGAACTGCTTCTTAAAAGTCTACTCTAACTGAATTCAGTGCAGGAACTCACATCAATTTAAATGTGGGGGGTTTTTTTCCAATTAGGATATAAAAAATGTCTCTTTCCAGTCAATCTTCTGGAATACATTTACTTTCAAAATGTGTTTTTGGAAGACTATTTTAAACACATGGGCAGCCTATTAGCTTTTTTATCTTGCTGGGTTATTACCACAGAATTAGCAATAGCACAACCATCTAGTGCATATTCAGTATGCAGTACAGACTTCTGCTGAGCCCTAAGGGAATATAATCCAGCAAGGAAGGAAAAATATTCCTCTTTTCTTTTTCCACAGAGTTGTTTTCATTTCCTCCTGCCTTCCACTGGAAGACATCAGACCTTCCCAAGAGAGGCCAGCTTCAGAGTCTGAAAGCCAAATGACCTAGAACAGAGAGACCTGTGGCATTATTCTTCTTTTTTATATCTGTTCAACATCTCCTGCATGTAAAAGCTATATACAGGAATGAAGGAGAAATGTTTGCTAATTATTCCACCTAATTGCAGGCAGAAGCTACACTGTGAGATTGTATTTATTTTATTGTACATGAAGATTTGTGCAAATGAACCAATATTAATGCAGGTAGACAGGAAACAAAGGCAACCAGCAGGTCAAAAGTGCAGTAGAGTTGCCATGCCTGTCTGCATAGCTTGTCCTCAGCACAGAAGACAGGGAGCTCCCTGCATCACTGGCAAGAAACGATAGGAAGCAGCCAGCTCTCGAGTATAATTATAAAATAGCCCATCTAAATGTTATAACTAAACTTTCAAGTGTTTGAAGTAAATATTTAGAATAGTTCTGCTTGTCCTCCTTGATATTTTGAAATTCTACGGTGTTATGCAACCTTATTTTACTTCTACCTCCCTATCTCATGAAAGGTCACATTAGCAGTATAGGATTACTTGAATAGTACAGTAAATGAAATTATCACAAGTTATTTTTATATATGCTGTTATTATCATTTCAGAAAGCAGATGTTAAAATCCAAAAATTTTAACAAAGGCAATACCATTGTCAGGGACAAAAATGCAAATGCTCCATGAGAGCAAGGATTTAAGTTATGTTGCTCTGGGATCACAATTCCTTTAACATTTCCTTCACAGAAAATAATTCTTGAGCAGCTTCTGCCTTCAGAGCTTGTCACGGAGAATGGGATTTATCCCATGTAACTTTCACTATTTAAAAATTAGCTTTTAGATAAAGTCACTGTCCTAATTAATGAAGAGCTCCTTACCCCCAAAGGCTTCATTTCATCTCGAGCTAGGAGCCATAAGTCACTAGTTCCAGAAGCAAAGTCATCTCACTGTTTCCTCCAGTGAGTACCAAGGCAGGACACCTAGATGTGTAGCTCAGGCTACCTATGTAACTTCTGGATACCCAAAGTGAGGTGAAACAAATCCCCTAATTTAAATATATAATTACAGTTAAATGGCATGAAATGCCTCTAGGTCTTATTTTATATTAGGCTTCATGTTAGCAGACATTAAAGGATGTAACAGGGCATGTGACTTCACTGTGGCTACTCACCCTTACAGCAGATAATGGATTAGTACTACTTTAATGTCTGGGACTTTGATAAAGTCTGGGAAAAGGACTATGGCTACAATTTTGAAAAGCAGCTAAACGATTTTGAAATCTGGCCAGAGCAAGGCAATTTAATTTCTAGTTTCTAGCAAATAAGCTTGTTTGTTGTTTCCCACAGAAGAAACTATCACCTTGAGTGAAAAGATTCAGAGCTTGTCTACGTACAGCTACAAGGAAGAGTCATATAATTTAGAAACAGTCTGACACATAAAATCATTTCCCCCATGGTTGTGCTTTTTCAGACTGATAAGAGCAAAAGTTATATAGCAAAAGGCTAAAGGTATTTCCTCTCCAAACAGGACAAGATATATTTCAATTCTAGACGTCTTTGACCTTCCTTAAACTAAGTATGACTTCTGCTAATGATCAGAAGATTTTTTCCTGTAAAGTAGTTTAAAGTTTATCCATTTCTCAAGCCCCATATTTGGGGGAAAAAGATAGACTTTAAGAAGATAGATTAGAGGCATTTTTGACAAGCCAAGACAGCTGATTATAGTTACATTACCACAAGCCAGCATTTTCTATTTTATATTCAAAGCCATGAATAATTTACGCAACACACTTTTGATATTTCTTCAGACTATTAATTGTTAGCTGACCAATCTAGATTTCTCTGTATGTAGGGGTTTTTTTTTAAAGTATTTTCAAAATAACTTATTACAAAATTTAGCCTCAGAGTTATTTGAGATCTCTTCTTTCTGGGCTCGTTCTACAGAAGTGATTTCAGCAGGGAAGAAGCATGCATTTGAAAATCCAGTGTTGTGTGTATCATGAAGAAAAAAGGTCTGGATGGAAGACTTAATGGAATTGAAGAACAGCAATGACTCTTGGAGCAAGAGAACTAGGAAATTATCAGTGCACCATAAAAACTTATTGAATTGTTACTGACATTCACTAAACTTTCAGTCTTCATGGTGTTTTTAGTGAACAATTAACAGCCATCAAATCAGTCATAAACTGCAATTATAAGATATCATAAGAATGCAAACAAACCCAATATAGTAATTATTTGTATTTATTAAAATATTTATGAATTATCTAGGATATCTTGCACTGATAACCAGTCAACAAACCTTCTTTTTACAGAGGTTTTTCGCAAAGAAGTTTAATTTTAAAATTACTACTGTTTTTAAACATCTGTCAAATGGATTGAAAGAGAAGAATGCTGCCGAGCAAAATATCAGGATTCATTTTGCCTTGAGAGTTATGCTAAACCACACCTCGTGGGCCATTAAACCAGTTGGTAGGTCTCTGCAAGCAAGGGTTAGTTGGCCCACAAACACAGGAAACTACATTGTGTAAGGCCGGGAAGTTATGAGGGTAAGCAATCCATAAGCAACTGTTCCCTACAGCACACTGCAAGGAAGGAGAATGTTGGCAAGGTGACAAAATTAAATATATAATTTGACTATTCCTGAAATACTACACAGAAAGCACCCAAACTAGGTGTATTTTCTGCATTCTCTAAATTACAACAGAATTAAATCTATCAGAAAATTCTCCAGCACTGGTTTCTCTCCCACTATTATGTATGGCTGTGTAACTCAAAATGAAGTGTTTTACAAAGACAGTAATATGCCCTTTATAATATAGTATATGATATATATGTATATGGGCATATATTTATGTATTCTAGATATATATATTGCACGTAAACCTGTCCATAATTATTGAAAAAGTTCACTGATTCCTTTGTCACAGATATTTGGACGTTTGCTTTTAACCCACTCTAGTAACAGCTGCTCGTCACTTAAAAACTCTTTTGGCAACAGAGCCCAGACTGGCCTGAAATCCTCTTCCTGCTAGGAGAAGCGTGATCACCCCTTCTAGCCAGGTAAAGCTGAAATCCCAAAATGAGACAGGGAATCTCTGGAGAGTCAACTGTTCAAGAGTGACCCATCTTTTCTGCAAAAGAGAAGGAAGATGAGGAATTCTGCAGAAGATGCCACAGGGGAGCCAAAGGAGGCTGCTAGTTTGAATACCCAGTGCAGGGCACCAGAACCCTAAGCTACATGTGCAGGCCTGTGACATTGCTGTTGTTATTGTGTGGGGAGGAGGGGTGGGGGGACAGATTTGTCTCTGGCAATGCTACCGCATCTGGCTGTTCATCCATCCTACCACTGGCCACTGACCTGGCTGGCTCTGCTTGCCCATTACCGGCCCCGGGCTGGAACACCACCACCTTGGCACCAACATCGGCTAACGTACCAGAGGTCATAAAGCACAACTCACACTCTAAAGAACAATACCCAGTCCCATCTGATCTAGATGCAAGGAAGACCTAGGCAGATGAAAAAACATCTCTCCTATCAGTGGTAACATCACACAATCAAAGCCCGTTGTGGTTTTCTGCGTGTTTATAAGCTGCAGGTAGCAAAGGATAATGCACTTCCCAAACAGTAGATGTCATCTCTTCAAATACCTTTCTGGTTAACCTTCTAACTCCAAAGTGATGATTAACAGATTAGTATAAGTTTGGGTTTTCAGCCTCAGATACTGTCTTCTCAATGCACATTGGGTAGGTTGCTCACTTCACTGTTTTGGACAGATTTCCAGAAAATTCTTCTTTCCTGCCCCGAAAAATTTCTTTGCATGTCTTGCACCAGCCTCTTCTTGGAAGCTTATGTGCCAGGCTGAGAGGAAGGCAGAATTTTCCTGTATTCAGCAGGGGACCACCTAGCAGTGCATGCATGCAATTGCATCTTCTGGATGCTTTTAGTTCCCATGCCCCAATACACCTTAAAAATAATATCACACTGATATTATTATTTTGATGAGCAGATATCATATTATCCTGCCAATGATGGGATAAAAGTCCCAGGCTTTTATTTTGGACTCCATGCAGGGAAGTGGCTGAAGTTAAAACCATACAGGTAAGCCTTAGGCAAGCCATCCCAAACCAATCCCATGGTACAACAGAGTGGTATCCCACAGTTTGCCAGGAGGGCAAGTAGAGAGTCTGGAATTTGTCTGACATGTCTTTATGAAATTTGTACTACTAAGCAATCCAGAAAGTAAAAGTTAATGTTACTGACCATGGAACCACAATCATTGCTAGACCCCATGTTTATAAGATGAAAACAAACTTTGATATACACTGCTCTGCTTGAAACTTGACACAAGGGTGTTTCTTCGAGACAGGCGGTCTCAGATTTTTCTAAATTATGTTAATGACATTCCTCTGCAAAGATTTTTTATATGAGTAAAGCAACAAAAATTAAACTTAAATAGCTTTTAGTGAGCTGTTGGAGGCCGTTGGCAAAGGAGCACGCAGCTGGAAGCACAGAGAGCAAGCACAAAGCCTGTACATAACGGGGAGCAGAGTGGCTCAGCTGGTCTAAATCAGTCTAACTCTGACTTTATAGAAGGATTTCAGTTTACACCAGCTGAGGACACATCTCTAATATCAAGAAGAAAAAAAAAAGGGGGGAGAGGAAATGCCACCTTCAGAAATTGAGATAAGGAATCAGCAAATTTTACTCCTACAAGTAATGTTTACAACCACATTTAGCTTTTGGACTTTGATGGGATTACTCACTAATCTTTAAATGAGCAGATCAGGGCTAGTACATTTTAGATTAATAATTTCCATGATGTTTCCTAGGGTCACTCTGCAGAGCTATACAGTTAAATTTGCCCAAAGCTACATAAATAACGAACTCGGAAAATAAAATCTGTTCTCTGGCTAGTGTAAACAAGAGAGGTAAAGCCACAGATCACATATGGGGACAGAACTGTAAGGAAACAATTAAAGATTTAAGAAACACTTTAAGTATGCAAAACACTAATTCTTCCAGGGACTCTCTTCCAAGGACAACTCAAGGAAGCAAGGTCTATTTTCAAAATAAATGTTAGTTCCTTGGCCTGAAGCACAGAAAAACATTAAAGAAAGAGACAGTCATTGGATTACCCCAAAGTACGCCAGATAAATCATTGAAATTAATTATTAGTCGCAACAAGGATATAATTTTGAAACAGCAATGCCTTAGGTTTTCACTTTTTTGACCTTTGATTGGCAATGCATTTTTCTATGTTTGCTTCAAGAAAAGCAGTTTAAACAAGTGCCTTAGATTATAGCAGTCCATCAGGATTGTGAACAGCAATGAGTTTACATGAGCAAGGTCCAAGAAATCTTACTTTGAAATGTCATTTGGAAAAATTCCATTTTTTCCTTTCATGAACCTGGGGCTTGATGAAAATCCCAAGTTACTCTAAAAAATCCAACCCATGTAAGGATGTGAAAGCAGCAGAGGAAAAAGCCACAGCAGAAATGTTACATGAACAGCGTGTGCTGATGGCATCTGGCTAAGCAGGTCACCAGGAGCCTTGCACCCATCTGCTCACAGCTTTTCAGGATACCCAGTTCAGAAGACCAAATACAGTGAGCAAGTCCTCATGACAGAGGTAGGATGGGATGGAGTGGGGTGGGATGGGGTGGGATGGGATGAGATGGAGAGGCTGAGAAAGAGCATAGCCTAAGGCAAGAAATGGCTGCCAACCCAAAGGGAACCCAATGGATGTAGGGAGGGCTCAGCAGCTGATACCCTTTATCCCATGTCATCTCAGAGAGTCCTAAACAGACCATCTGGATGTAAGTGTCTTGGTGCCTGCATGATGAACAGACTACCTGTATAGCCATATCTTGGTGTGGGAGTGACGGCGTGAGTATAAATGGTGAAAATCATTTTTATTTCAGTTTTAATTTTAAATGAAATCATCTTCTCCTCCCATCAGGGCTTGCATTGAGCTTTGTTAAATTGTTGCTACCATATTTCAACAGTAGTTCCTGTAGCTAGTCCTGGGATATGCCTATTTCCAAAATCCAGAACCTCAAAACTCACTCTCAGTAGAGACTTGCCTGGGAGGCACCAAGAGTCTACACGCATCTCTATTCCTGCTCATACAGCTCTCCAGATATGTGTGATTTTTCTGGGCCTGTCCAGGTCTGTGTGACACCTGCCCTGCTCATCGGGTTTGATCCTGGAGACGTGCCCTGAACAGAGGAGGAGGCCATGCTGGGCTGGGGCAGCTTTAGCAAATCCTCTCACCACGTGGCAGGATAGCATGTATTTGCATCATCTGCACCCTTCCAGGAAGTGTTAGACATATTAATTAAATGCTGATTTACCCTACACCTGTGTAGTATAGCTGGCATTTCTGCCACAGTTCTACGACACCAGTGCAGAGCATCCAGCACACTCCTGAAGTACAGGACTCACCCCTACACTTTTGGTAGAAACCTATACTGCCACCGCCAGTGCTTCTGAAGTCCTGAGCTGCCCAACATTCAGACACACAAATAGCATGTATCTAAAGCTGGATTTGATAATAACAGTCTTTTATCCAACAATGAAAGGGCTAAATCATTCACCCATGATGCTGCGCTCCCTGCTCTGCCAGAAAGGCAGAAGTGAGCAAGCACTGTAGCATCCTGAATAGAAGTCTTCCTTACACAGTTTCTTCAGTCCCTGTTCTTGAACCTGTGCCATCTTGTAGAACTACCTAAATGATTTTTGACAGAGAGAACGAAATCCAGATTTCCACTTTCTCTGAGTTTTGTGACATTGAGCATCATTATAGCAGTCACTTTCGTGAGACAACAGATGTTTAATTAAAATAAAATAGCCTCAACAAGAGAGATATATTCCTTCCAGTTGTTTTCTGTCCCTTCCTCTGCAGTTATATGCGCTGATAGAATTATCATCAAGCTTATTGCATTTGCTTGGAAGATGGCAAAGACTTGAAATTCAGCAAGCAGTAGAAGGAAATGGATTTGGTTATCTCACATTTGCATGAGTGTCCAAATCACTGAATTGTTGAATTAAAGATGGCTAGTGTCGTACCACCATAGGTGTAGTGCCACTACATAGGAAACAGGTAAACATGAAAGGTTATCCAATAGTGATCCCCCAGCAAAGCAAAGCATTTCCCTCACCCCGTAGCAAGCATCTATCTTTGTGGGAGTTTCTTCCTGTCTAGAATAGTCAGTTTTCCACTCCAAGTTTATTCCAGGTCCCACAGTTCCACTACTTCAGGTGTTAAATCTACCCTGGTAAAAGTTTTTTAGATTTTCTTTTATATTTTCCTATAGACTATAGTGTACCTGGAGAAGAGACCACACATCTCTTAGAAAACTTAGGTCCACGCTTTTACTAAACAGCAGATGTCCAAAAAGTTACACTTTCAAAGAAAACAAAGACAGATCCACCACTGCCACACAACTCAATCTTGAGGCTAATGAGTTCAGGCATCACATCGTGTTTATTCCGCTACGTTTCTACTGAACCCCAAGCTGGTTACTATTGATCAAGCAAGATATGATATTATGCCACATAAACATACCAGCTTGTTTGGTGGTAGTTTCAGCTTTCTAACATGGCATTGAATTATTTCAATCTAGCCATTATCTTGCTGATGTAATCAAATACAAGACACTATGGTATTTGGGACTCTTTTTATCAAATTCATCATCTTTTGAGCAAGTCCCCAAAGCAAAAGTTTGATCCCATCACTGGTAATACCACACTACCTGGCTGAAAAATTGCATTTGACTCCTGCATCATAAGAAATCACCTTCAATCAGCAAAAGCAACAGTCCATCCTAGCATAAGATCAATGTAAAAATCAAATATGAAAAAACTCCTCAGGACATAACTATTTCAGAGAAATGTTGAAGGTCTAAATTCCCCACTTACAGAAGCCAGAGGGTTCAATTTTTAAGCCGTTCAGTTCTACTTACTTAGAAATCAGCCTTAAAGACATAAAGATACTGCACAGATTTATAGAATGGCATGGACCAATTTTTAAGTTAAAGGAGACCATGCTGATTATCAAGTCCAATCTCCTTCAGGTTTTTTGGGAAGAATGTTTTTTTAATAAAGGCATACTTCAAGCAATCTCAAGCAAATTCAACTTTTTCTTTCATACAGCGATATTAAAATCCAAGAATAAAGCTAAGAAAATTCATAGTTATACTTTACATAATTACAGCTTGTGGTTCACAGAAGACCAGAATGATGGCTCTCATGTAAGCTTTTTACATTTTTTCTAATTAAAATGGGTCTAGCTTTCTCATAACTCTCTGCTGGTGGTCTGGTTATGTGACCACAAACTCATTTTAGTCTCTTACCTCATTGCTGTGAGTGCCAAGTAAAACTTGTTTGTAGGTCTTCTGGAATGCATATTACGTTTACTGCTGGACTGCATAGTTTTTTAGTGATTAAATAGATCTCACAAAGCTCACTAAACCTGGCTTTGCAGACTGAGGGAAAGTGAGTGGATGGCATGTAGCAGAAAATTAGAATGGCAGGCAGCAGCCCAAGGAAAACTACGTAGAGCAGGAATAGGGGTAGAGCAAATGTAAGATATGGAGAAAATATCGGAACGTCAGCTAGGAGAGGGACTGATCCCAGAAGTCACAGAGCTGGCTGAAGATGATGGAGAAACAACTTCCCCTTGCTTTGAAGGATGTGTAAGCAGGAGATCAGACAGACCCAAAACACCTCCTAGATCATCTTAGTAGGTGTGTAAAAGGTGTAAGTTTAAAAGAAGTGGCGAAGTGAGAGATTTGTAAAAAGGACAGAGGAAAGTTTAAGTCTGAAAATTATTAGCTGTGACAGAAAAGAACAAGTCTGCTTCAGCTTACTGTCTGTAAGCGCCCAAATGCAATATAATATATAGAAAATTAAATTTTGTTATTGCCAATGTAATAAAAGATAGTTCCCTTCCCAATTTTGCTTTTTTTTCCACCTTCAATTTTTTAAAGCCACAGGTTTGAAAACATGCAAAGTTGCAAAAAGGAAAGACAAAAGCAAAAAGTTAAAGATTATGGATATAATAATGATTATTAAGAAAATAAAGTGCAATGTTAAATAAACATTGGGAGCATAAAATGCAAACAGACTTTCAGTAAAAAATTTAAATACTTTGACACAGAAGCAATGCAAAATGTTTTTTTTTCCACAGGTCCATTCTTGCTTTTTTCTTTTTTCTCTTTTTCTTTCTTTTTTTTTTTTTTCGAAGGTGAAAACATTACATTTCTATGATTTAATATGTATTTATAGACAGAACTGTTGAATCTTTTGGAGTTTATACCAACAGGTTCAGATACTGTAAAAAGCTGTTTTAGGAGCTCAACAGCAAGAAATTTTTAGATTCAGCGGGTGAGATTCTGGTCAGCTTATTTCTGACATCCAAATCCAAGACACAGGGGAGCTGCTCTCCAAGGTTCTCTTTGCAGCTGAAAAGTGGCTGTATTAAAAATATTAACGTGACAGACATTCCTTCTCCTGCATTGCCACCATTGACAGGGTTTTTGCATCCAGGCTGTGTAATGCCATCCAGCTAAGTAAATCCACAAATTTTTCATTTTGCCATTGCCAATTCCAAGTCATTTTGGAGTTCTCACTTAAACCAAAGCACCCTGCTATAGAGAAATTATAGTTCAATTCAGTAAGTTCAGGCCAGGGAAATAAGTAAATAACTTTAGTAAATAAATAATAGGACAAGTCGCTGTGTTTTAGACCATGGTTGTGCAGAGTTTAGCAGAAAATCCATACTTGTTTGATAACAGGATTAAAAATAACTACAAAATGCGGTGGTACTGCAAAAAGATTTCAGGAAGGTATCTGATTTTTGTAAAGGCAGTTTGTGTCCTGTCAAACGTCACCTCACACGTAGAGCTCTAAAACTGGCAAGAAAGTTTTCACAAAGTAGAAGCAAATGAATTCCGAGGTCTGATCATCTCTGCCACCCTTATACTTTCTCAGATGACACTTCTGCCAGTAGGCTCTCGACAAAATGCTCTCTGACATATATTTTAGTACTTCCAACCACTCTCAGGATCTCTGCGCCTTAAAAATTGGTGCCCCTTTTTCACTTTGGAAAGCGAGACACGGAGATTTAATTAATGGTGTTTGCAGAAATCTTCAATGGCAAAACCAGAAGAAAAACACAGACATAGGTATTTTTAGGCTTCTGCTACCATTGGTGCAAAACACAGCAGCACGCCTTGTCGTACTTTATGGGCCTGATCTCCTCAAGGGCTGCTGGCTGTTTCCTGCAGCTGGAGTTGTGGGTGCTCACCCTCTCCCAAAACCAGACCTATTTTTATGCCTGGAATAGAGAGTCATCCAAATCAAAACCTTATCTCAGCTCTCTGTGTCCTGATCTCTTTCACTGCTTTGCATTGTCACCACTCAAGAAATGGCTTCTTGCTTTTGTGCTTGAAACCATTTAAACTTAATTGGGCTTTCACAGAGTGCCTTGACTCTGTGCTGACACTCTGGGCTCAGTTACCTCATGGACATATTAAAACCCAAACAAAAGTACAAATCTTAATCTCTTTAATTCCTAAACAAAACCACTCTCAGAGGAATTCTGAAGATGTTCACAGCCTTTGCGATTTGGGAAGGATGGACCGCCCATCAGCTTCTCTCAAGCCTGAATCTCTCCCTGGCTTGAACACATGTGGGCCAGCTGGCTGTGCTTGACAGGAGTTAGTTTTGCATCCACTTTCTATAACATTAGCTTAGATATTTGTCTGAAGGACATCTTGGCATCTGCAAATAAACATCACTTTCAGGAAAGCCTGTGTGTACACAGTCTCAGTCGTTTATAGAAGAGCAGGATACTTCTGAATAAAATGCTAAATTTAGACTGAAACTTCTCATTCACCGAAAAAAAATATTCAAATTAAACTTTTTTCCTTTTTTTCCCAGTCATTTTTAAATCTTTCCTTTTGAGTTTACCAAACCTATATGATTTTCTCTTTGAGCATAATAGCACAAATTTTTCATCCAGAACCAAAGAGAAGGTAAGCAGCAAACAGATATTTATTCAAATGACTTTTTTTTTTCAGCCAAGATGTGTCTTCTGTTAAGTACTTTCAACTTTTCTCTTGTATACTAGGGTATTCAGCGTTCTTTGAAGTAACTTTGGTGTAACTTTGGGACCAATTAAATGCTTGCTCACTAAACAGCTCATTCTAATGCCAGACTATAAAAATTAAGAAATAAGTCATTAAATGTGCTAGTAGATATGCATAGCTAACAAAGCAAAAAAGCTGCTTTCTTTGAAGTGAGCTTGTGTTCTTCATTTCTCTGCTGCACTGAAAATTTGTATTTTCTCACAAAAAACTTTCCAGCTAGTGTAGCACTATAACTGAATATTATTATGTTATGTGGTTATATTATTACAACTGGATGTACTAGAGAATGTAAGCATAAAGGAGGACAGATTTTGTAAGGAGAAACAGATGTTGGAGCGATAGGAAGAGGATAGGACCAGGTAGGTGGAAAGAACCTCTATATTATTTACGAAGAGTGCTTTTTGGAATTGGACTGTTCTGTCAGGAACATTCACGTTGCAAAGGCATTAATTTTAAAATCATGCAAAATGTAAATATATGACATGCCATTGAAAGTTTTGAAGTCTTAGCCTCTATTATTAAGATGTAGGCCCACAGAAAGAAATTTTATATTTCTGTATGCCAGTAATAAGTTCAAGCACATACGTGTCTTGAAAAGCAGAAGAAGAGAAAGAGCTATGTAGTGCATAGCATGGAAAACATCAGCCCTGAATCGGTAATGGGGGGAGAACTGTGTGCAACCACTATGACCAGGTTCTGCTAATGCTACTGTACGATCTTCTCCTCTTCATCTACTTGGCAGACAAAGCACGTCCTAATCCCCAACACAAAGTGCCTTCTTTGGGGTCCCTACACAAGAATGCAAAGCACAATAAAATAAACGTCCTTGTTGGACCTGGAAACAGAAGGTACCAGTGCTGAGAGAGTTCTGAGAGAAGATTTTTTTTTCATTCTGTTGCAGGTATCGCTGGAAATTTTAAGTGCTTTATGTATTTATAAAGTTTCAGATGAACATAGTCCTGATTCAACACATAGTATGGTGAAATGTAACACTTTCTCCTTCCACTAACTCACACAGATATAATCCAGTAAGTGAATGTCTTCTTTGCATTAATCACAGAAAAGGAAATTAATCAAGAATGTGTTGCGGTTTCCATATTTGAAGGCTGACACGAGTGAAGTTATATAGCACTTTAGTCCAAAATGATCATTACAAAAGTATAAACCCCCTACATATTTCTCATTACAAATAAGCCAAGCAGTACAAATCTGTTTTTCTGGAATGTATCATACAGCAAGAGGCTATCAAGTCTGACTCCAAAAAAAGAAACCATAGTAGAAATTACAAATAATATTCCTCTGTTAATGCATGGCTTCTTTTTAAAGAGAATTTGTTCTAAATATATATAATAAGATGTCTCAGCAGCTGATGTGGCATTTCACTTCTGAACAGTCAAGCCATCTGTATATTAGTGCCCCAGGCAGCAGCTGTAATTCCATTAGGTGAAAAATAATTTGGGTTTGCTGTCACTGATAACTGAGAATAATTCTAAAGAAAGTAAATGGACAAGCTGTCCTTTAATGAATGTATTTGTGTGGTGAAGAGGGTAGAATTAAGCTGACAGATGACATGAAAAATACACTGATTCTTTTTGGCTAGGGCAAAACCTCTGCTACCCTGCCTATTCTTAGTTTAAAAGTTCTGAAAGTTGTAAATAGTGACACTGCATCTTCTGCAACAACGTTCCTTGGAGTAAAACTTTGTGGGTTTGGTGGCAAGTGAATAGGTAGGATGGTGCCCACCTCTGCTTACGAGGTGCAGACATATAGCCATTGGCATTGCATTGTGCCAGAGCGGGGAGGAGGGAAGGGCAGCAGCTGCACTTGCTCACTGTACCTCGAGTTAAGGAGTGCAATAGGTTTTTCTCTACAGCTACACTGTGTTATTGGCTGGTGTGGTCATAGCTTGTTCAAATCCCCATGCCCTTGATCTCAGAAGAGGGGTGCCAAGACTGCACTGGACCTGGCTGTAGATTGATGCACCAGTGAAGAAGAATTCCTTTGCCTTTGCCTTTCCATTTCCATTCCTGTCTTTCACAGAGGGTCTAGAAATAATCTTATTTCTTCCAGGTTTTTTTTTTCCTTGCTCATCGTAATCAGCTACCATAATGGAGATCTGCTGTTGTATTCTCACAGGTGATGAACAAAAATTTCCTCTCACTCAAGAAACCATTCACTTTCCTCATAACACCTTTAGAGTCTAGGTAACTTCTGATTAAAAAGAACTCCATTTATTAAATCTAAAGTATAAAAATACAAAGACAAAAAGACGTGAACACAATTCTCTTAATATTAGTATCACCTACTGGTATTATTAATCATAATTCAAAATTTTACAATGTTTTCTTCTTCTGGTGTGTGGGCATGATTCCAGTCCTTGAAGAAATGCTGCACTATTTGTAGTTAGGGATACCAGACTTTTAGGAAAGCCATTGCATGCAGGGGAGTTTGCTTTCTGCTTTCATGTCTGTAATAGGAATTTAACTCTTGAGGCAGAAAGGCTCTCTGTAAGGCAGGCATTGCAATGCAGGATGACATTCCTGAGGAAAAAAGGATTCTCTCTGTCTGGTTTCACCACCTCTATCTAAGTCCCAGCCTGTATACACATAAAACATGAAATACCCATGCTCTCTATCTCTTGCAGTGGAAGAATGGACCTTTAGGCCCTTTATAATCTGATGCTACTCAGAAAAGAGGGCCTAGTATAAAGTTTAATTGCTAATAAAGCCTATGCTAAATATTTGCAATGTTCTTCAACTCCATTCCCACAGTTCTGTACAACAAACAAAACCGTAGCAACCCCAAGTTTCAAACAAAGATGCAGAAACACTGTCGCTAAGATATGTTATGTGTACCTAACATAGTGTCACCAGGGTGAAATTCCCTGTTGTAGAGAGAGATGGCAAACTTTCAGCTTAGTCCTCTGTTACCTGAATCACAATATACTTTCCCAGTGACTTTGAAGGAAGAAGAGTCTGGCTGTCATGACTTGATTCTGTATTACCTTGAGACCTGGCAACACTATTATCCTCAACATTTCATACAGATGCTTCAGACCTTGAAGAAACTGTTCAGCACCTCTTAAGAGTCAAACATGGCCATGTTTTTTGACAGCTACACTGAGAAGCAACACGTCTAAGGAACATATGGCCTTGACCAGTACATATTCAGCCATTTTTACTTCCCAACAATACGAGATTGGCTCTGAGCTGGTAGAGCAGTGAGTTGTTTTCTTTCTCTTTTATTATGACAGACCAGGAGACATCCATGCTCTTTACTGTCTGGTGATATTTGCAGTAACACCTGGAAGCCCCAGATAACACAGGAGCCTTATTCTAATACAACCTATACAGATGATAGATGTTTGAAAGGGTAGTGACATGATAATCAAGGCTTGCAATCCTGCATTCTTAATCTGAAAACTTCTATATGCACCTTGCCATACTGAACTTAATGAGATGGCTTACCTAAGCAATGTTGTGGACATGCGTGACTCACCCCTCTGATAGATATGTAGGTGGAAAAAAATTGTTCTGAGTAAATAAGCCAAAAGGCTTAACAGTCAAAGGCTGTAAACCAGCCCATCCTCGAGGCCCTCCTTCTCTTTGAAAAACTGTCATCATTAATTACAATGGAGCACATGGATCTCTGTTTGAACGAGCACAGTCACCAACCAGCGTGGAGGGGGAATGAACGGTACCTGGCAGGGCAAAGCAGTGATGTCGTAACTGTGCCAGTCATCAGGAGTGAATCAGTAAATGGAAAAAAGATGAGGCAGCATGAAGGCTTTTTATGCTGTGTGTTTTGGGTACGTACACGACTCTTTCAGTACATCAGTTAAAGGTATGCTCAGATTGCAATGTCACCTTTATGACCTCAAATTCCTTTTAGGCTGAAACTTCATTGAATGTGTTTCAATTAATAAACTCACCAGTAAATATTCATTTCTTACTGTGTTTTCACAAACCTTCCCAAATACAAGGGATTTGCTTGAAAATGCTCACCAAAAAAAAGTTTTAAATCACATTTGCACAGAAGTCCAGAGAAAGCTTCCTTTGTTCATCAAATATGCCTAACTTTAAAAAGAAAAAAGCATGTTGTGTAAGATTTTTTTTTCAGGGGAAGATGTTAAATGATTGTGAAATAGCCCATTTAAGGAGCTTAATTTTCCTTTAAGTATACACTGTACAGGAGCCAGAGATTCCTGTGGTGGTGTGTGCTGAGCGAATTCTCATTTCGTGGGTGTTTTTGTGGACACAATGCAGAAAACAAAGCTGTGGTCATTTATTAAATGTTTTCTGGGTATGCAGGTCTCTCTTCTCTCCCTTCCTCTCCTTCCTCTGGCCAGGCAAAGGTCAGGAGGAAAACAGGCATGGAGTGGAAGAAGGAACTGTGGCAGTAGCAGCTGGATCCCCAAATAGAAGCAAAAACACTACAGTTTGCCTCAAAAGCCCCAAACAAAGGCAAAACTCCTTCAGGTCCATACTATGGGGGTGAGGAGGAGTGTTGTCCAGCCATGGTTTGCTGGGCAGGAAGGGCACTTAGTGAACAAGAAGTTTATTTGCTTCCAAGAGGAAAGCTACTAAAAACAAAAGCACTGTTTTGCTATGGAGACCAGGAGACTGCATCCTTCCCACACCCAGTTTACCCAGGTACTTATTCATACACATTTACACTCACCTCTGTCCCGGAATATTACTAAAAGAAGGGTGAAAAAAAAAAGACAGCCAAACAAATCGCAGTTCAGCAAAGCAGCAAGTGTTTAACGCTCAGATGATTAAGCCTTCAAAGTAATATGGATGAGATTAACAGCCTTCGGCAAGGCACAGGCAAAAGATTTTGGTGAAAACTATTAGTTTCAATCAAAACCCATATAATTCTTGGCATAAAAACAAACACCAGACAGCGATCCTACATTTGAGATGTGGGAAATCAAAAAAAAAAAAAACCAACCTGTAGGTAATCTTTCCTTTTGCCTTGTGGTAGTTCACCAGGGAGCACAGCATGTTGCTTTCCCACACTAGCGAGCAGTCCCTCACACATTTGCTGTACTGGAAGGTCACACAGCACTGTTGGAGAGGGAGTAAGCTGTGCTGAGATGTGGCAAGCTTTCAATGATGGACATTTTCCATACAGCCTTGTCAGTGACTATAGGGAGCTTAGGTTACTACGTTCTCATTTTGATAGGATACATGACACCATTCTTGCTTTAGCTGATATGTTGCATGTACCCACGCAGTTGGAAGCTCTCCTGAGCTGTCAGTTTGAAGAAAAATGGAAAGATCATTAATGGTCCAAAAATGCTTTTTGTGGGCCATCGTTGTTTATGTTGGGCTGTTCACTTCAGGGGTTATTTTGGAACATGCTTGCATTGGGGTTTGAGGTTTTTCAGAAGAAAAATCCTGGTTTATATTTATGGTTAAAATACTCTTTTTTAGAAGAAAGGAAAGAGTAATTCGTTTTTTATATATATAGCCAAGATGCATTTTATTGTTATATTTTCAGTTCTTTATTCTGCCATGCTATATCTTTTTGTTTAAATCTTCGGTCTAAAACATATGGTATGGGCCACTGAAGGAATTGATTTGTCCTCCTTTTCCCACCTCACCCCCTGCTCAAAAAAAAAAAAAAAAAAGGAAGTTGTATTGTCTTGAATAAAGGTCCCAATCTCAAGGAAATGACAGGATAATATGATATAGCCCCAGCCACCTACAGAATTGTTTTGGATCAGAAGACTTTAGAAAACAGTGAAATCAAGAATCAAAATAGTTTTCTTAGGAAAAACAAATTATTTTAAATATCATAAAAATGTTTGTAACATTTACATTTATAATGCCATTTACCCTGAAGATTATACATCCCACTTCTTCATCAGTAAGGGACTTGTTTAACCTATGGACCGGAGTAGTAATTATAGTTCTCTTGGTAAGTAGTAAGGGAGTCAGTGGGCTGTGATTCTATACAGACTTGTGGTCTTGTTTAGCAACAATAAATAAAAGACATCTTAGCCACTCTACAGCTTCTGATTCCCCCAAAAAAACAATTTTATGCATTAATAACTTTCATTTACCAATGGATACAAGCTTTTAAGTCTAATATTCATGAGTTAATATATCTAACTACTATAAGTAGAAACACAAATACAGATTTCAGGGAATCAGAATAATGCAAGTAGGCTTAAGAGTCATTGCTAAGTAATTACAGAAAACTTATGACTAAATAACATCTCTCCTTGAAACCGAACGTTTCAAATTTTTACTTAAAAGATTAAAACTTAGAAAATGTGAGGGTTAAATCTGCTATACTACAGCTTCTCTAGCGTTTCTGGTGCTGCAAAGTAACAAAATCCCAGACAAATAAGAAGGAGCACAATATCTCTGTGTTGTCCACTTTGCAGTCCCAGTATAGAAGGCATGCAATGATCACGCTTACAGTAGATATAAAGTCTGAGGGGTATTTATCTGCTTCAGCATCCTCTGGAGAAGACACAACTAAGCAAAATTTAGCAAAGCCCTGAATAAGGTTGTTCTTACCTATACTATGGGCAAACAAAGGGGAGACAAAGAAGTAGACTAAAATATTCTTTCTTTTTACATTCTCCTCCACTAGTAGACAGAAAATGGCTTGGCCAGAGCAGAGGGTCAGGGTCAGTGTATGCTTTTATTTTGACACAAAACACCATGGCCCATTTAAGCTTAGAGGAAAGACATTGCATTCAGATGGATTTTTAGCACAGACCACAGAGAGGCTATTCTGTACTTTAAATTAACAAGGACATGCATTCCAAATTGTGCTCTGAACGGGATCTGGTTTTGGTGGGGAGGAGAGGTTTGTTGCTCCCACAACAAGGACTTATGAAACATTTTAATAAACAATAAGGCTTTGTCTGAAGAGAGAGCCTTGACAGCCAGTATGCAGAATCCAGATATATGCACAATACATTCAAACTGAACCACCGTTGTATTCCGAGAAACCATGGCAGACTAGTGGATGAAATCCTTATTTGCACAATTGCGCACTTATTGAACTGGCCTTTCCCATGGTACTTTCACAGGGAGTTTAACTCCATGCCAGTCATGTTTTCTCCTGTCTTCCATCCCGATGTGAGCATTTTTCACCCTTTAAGTAACAAGGGATCTTGTGTGGGAAAATGTTTTCTTATTATACCTTGCAAAGAAAGGATCTCTCACTCTGAAAGATTATGTTGCCATTAATTGCTCTAATCCCAGGTTCTGTGTGTATGCTTATTCCAAGGAATACTCTCAGAATTTTATGAACCATAGTTTTTCTTTGTTCAGGTTGCTGAAAAACTTCTTAGGAAAACATTTACAGTATAAAAACTAAAATTTTTTCCTAGCTCTTTTAATACAAGAGAGATACAATTTAGACAACCATAAATTAGTTTTACCAGAACTCTGCACCATTCTAGGCTTTGAATACCCACATCTCTGTCCATACATGAGATACACCAGGCTCGAAAAGGCTGGAATGCAGAATCAGATTTCTGGGTACAACAGCATGGACATTTGCTTAATGGTTCACATATGGGGACGTACCATGTCAGAAGACACTGCTCTCTATCTCAGCATTCTCCTAGAAAAGAAAGAAGTAAAAAATTTTTGCTTTGTACACTTACATGGAGACTGAAGGACATGGAGGCTCCCTTGGAGTTTGAGTCCAGATTTCATGACTCATTAATGGCGACTTTTTTATTTTGTTTTCCAAACTATCTCATTGTTTACTTCCACTGAAGTTACAGGCAAAATTTCCATTGACTTCAGAGGAAGTCGGATGGCGCCAGTGAGGTTCTTATAGTTTAAGAAAGCTACCCAAATTTGCCACTAGCGTCAAGAATTTGGTCTGAAAAGTCCTTTTATATATGGGTTAATTACTGTGGTAATAAATACAGCCACTTGTATGTACCAAGATATTTTAGCTTCTTTTCATACTGTAATTATATGTATTGTCTTACATCACTAATTAAGTTCAAATGCTCTCTTCTTAACCCTGTCATTAATAAACTGTAAAAAAACCATCCAGAACAAAACTAAAGAAAAAATCCACTGTAAAGACCACTTGTAAGAGCGTAATCTGTTTTTTTTTCTGCTGGCTTTCAGATACTGCCTCAGGGACTTCATTTGGGTGGTCAAGTAATTATGCCTGATGAGTAATAAACAAATAATTCTACACCCAATTCTGTTTTATTCCCACTGAGTGGTAGCTCCTTATGCAAGTAGTTCCACTTCAGTATTTAGGCATGCAGTTAATCCTAGCTATTTATATGGCTAGATACCACTCCCTGAAACAAGGGATACAGTATTAGGCCATGTGTAAAAAAGTAGAAAATTGCCCAATAAAATGTGAAAAACCCTATGCTGAAAAGATAGACATCATATTCAGGACTCAGACATCAAACTAATTACAATTTCCAGTTAAAAATAAAACTTCTCAACATCGTGTCTTAATGCATTTTTTTTTTCTGAATTTGAGAGAGGCATTCATAAAATTCCCATACCTGTTCTTTGAGTAACAGTGATTTTTTTAATAGGTGGATTATCACTGCTGCCTGGATCTTTCACATAGTCATGTACTCATGTTAACAAGAGCCTTTTTTGGTGCTAAGAATATTTCACTGAATGTTAAGTGTTGTTTTATATTACCTTTGGGTAGTACATATTTATTAATATTAACCAGCTCTGCTTTACTTTTTTTTTTCTGGCAAAAATCACTCATCAAGAACTGTTCACATCATTACTTCTGCTACCAATATCAACCATAGGAGCCACAGGATACACCGAGCTTTGGGACACAGTGTGTTGCAGGAACTGAATATCTTAAAGACCTGTCAGACTTTGCAATTTCAAGGAAAGAAGATTGTTCATTTGGGGGGAAAAAAAAAAAAAAAAGACTTTACTGTACCTTCTGGGCACTCACTCCAAAACACTTTGGTGGAAAATCCAGAAAGAATTCCTTTATTAGTGGTTTAACTAAAAGCAGTTTGGCAGCTA
The DNA here is from genome assembly GCF_965183815.1 of Platalea leucorodia. Classification (NCBI taxonomy): domain Eukaryota; kingdom Metazoa; phylum Chordata; class Aves; order Pelecaniformes; family Threskiornithidae; genus Platalea; species Platalea leucorodia. The sequence goes on along the minus strand of NC_138823.1, from coordinate 135,434,959 downwards.
ATCTTCCAAACATCTAAACAACTACTTTCCTCCTCCTTTGGAGCAAAATGTATGCCATACTTCAGAGATCAAAATTCGGGATGTGAAATATGTATGCATACATTTTGTTATATGCATACTCTGGCAAGGTTTTTTTTAGAAAAATATCACTGCAGCTCAAGTTCAATAAAAAACCTGAACAGTTCGGTCTAGGAGTTTTATCTGCTAGTCTTTAGGGGGGAGATTTTGACCCCTTTATTCAAGTGAATCCATCAGAATTAGCGGTGAGGTTTAGTCAGCATCAGCAAAAGCTGGAGCAGGCAACAGGTCAAAGCACCACGGAAAACATACTGCTTGTTTGTTTTGTTACCTTTGTGACTTGGCTGGGTTACAACTGCAGGTAGAAAACACAGTCAGCCTCCCTTTACATAAATATTTAAGCAGCATAAAAAGTGCTACACCTGAAGATTTTTTCCAAACACTTCCCCATTTCATAGTGCATGCCGGCATACACTCGTACTCAGCTGCGTGCCTGTATACACTGGTACACGCCACAGTCTCAAAGGGTCCTGCTACAAATTTCCTTTTATTGGGAACACCTTTATTATTAAGTTTTCAGATTTCAGTTCAGTCAAATCAAAGATAGTTTTCTTAAGAAACAAAGATCCTTAGTGCTACTTCTGGCAAATTAGAGAACAGCATCTTAAGCTCTGATTTCACAGTCAGCATAAGGAATTTTGGTTCAGGCAACTGCCTATATTGTTGAACTTCAGAGACTACACTATCCTCTGCCTATTCTCAAGCACTTTAAAAATTAAACTTGGAAAAGCTCATGCAGCTGTGCCTGGCACAGTTTTGGCTCTGCATTGTGAGACTGAGTGCTACCGTCTTGTCTTGGTTGCTTTTAATGAAAAAATTCCCAGAATATATCTCAAGGACTACCAGCAAGTACGATTTAGAAGCAAAATGACAATATAAAAGGAAATTAAGTATGTTTTATTGTGTCTTAAGATAACTTTCCATCAGAGTAAATTTTTTAATACTCCTTTATGTTTCAGGGCAGCAGCAACTTTGAAAAATATATTATTCATAGACTTAATGATTCATAATTATAATAATACAAAGATTAGGAATGAAGACGAGGAATGACAATTTTATGTCAAACAGGATAAGGTTAATTCCCAGGAAGTATGTGCATTTGAGGACTACTGTAGTAACTGGTACCTCTGCATTAGCTCTAGAGATGCCTTACTCAGCCACAGAAAGTAGACATTAAAGAGATAATGAAGATCCTGTTTAATATTGCAATAACAAAAGAAGATAAAGTAAACCAATGACTCTCCACTGCTTCTGGGCAGGCACTGTCTTTCCATAGCACGATTCTCCAGAAGGGCCCCTTCTTTGTCGTCCAACAAATTGTCTCAATAGAATGGGGGAGAGCACAGCTATCACTCTGACACTTGTAAGATATATTCCTTGGTTCGGGATCTACCCAGTGGCCTGTTAAGCTCTTGTCCTGAAGCTTTGGTAGTTTAGCTTACCCAGTGTAATTTCCATCCAATATTTTAAAAGTTTAAAGCACAGACTGTGAGCTATCTATGGGGGATTTTTTTGCTCCCAAGTATGAACTGGGGATGGGTGTAGGGAAAATCTTTCCTTCTCTAGTGCTTTGTTTTCTTGCTGAGTTCACTGGGAACAGCAGAAGTTCAGAAACTCTGAAAACAAGCCCTATTATTTAAGGCACTTAAACTGTTGCAACTCTGAATCTTGTTGTCAAAGTGCATTAACTCAAATTAGCATAATAAATTGTATGTTTTGGGGTTTGGCTCAAGAGAGCCTTTAAAGTCTATTTTGCCTATAGATTCCTCAGATGCTAACGATTACAGTTTGTTTTCCTGTAGTCTATGAATAGAACAGGAATGAGGAGGGTTTGACAAGAAACAGAAGGATGTAATACAAAACACCAAAATGCTCGCATTCTCCCTCACCTCCACTAAGGTTTTCTTCCTCCTTTTTCTTCCCCCACCCAAGAAAGTAGAATTCTGCAGCCAGCACTCACAGCCAGTTATAAGCCTGTCTATAAGGGGAGCAGTTGCTTCATTTAGGACAGAGAACAGAGGGACTTCTTTTTTCCCAGACATAACCATAAATCTCAGTAGAAGGCATCAGTTCCAGCTCACTGTGCCACAAGGCTGACTTTTGCATTTCATTGGTTTCTTTGAAGTCATCTGAGCAGATGAGGGAAGTGATTTGGGACATAGCTGTGCCCTGTGATGAAACCTGGGGTTTTTTTTGGAGCTCTGAAGGCATCCTCGCAGAGCGTGTGAACCAGTCACACCACTCTTCTGTTCATTTTAGATGGTACTTCTTTTTTTAAAGATGCTACTAATGTCTTGAGTGATCTGTTCTGACTATCTGTTATTTTTCCTAAAGAAAAAGGTACAAGGCATGAAATTATTTGAATTTTGATGTCCACACATATTATACAGTGCTGGTGTCAGCTGCAATGGGAGAAGAGCTGTTCTAACCACACTGTTCTAGAAAGGCAACTCTGCTTTAAGGTCTATATGCCGAAACACGAAGGCATGGCTGTACTAAAGAAATAATGACATACAAACTAACCAAAACAACATAGTTAATGGGCAGGTACCATGCAGTAGTTTTATCTCCTGGAGATTCACTTGGGTGCTGTGGAAACTAAAACATCACGTGATGTGGATACTAATGGAACAAAACAAATGAGACTGGGAGAGATGTACAGACCCTGAACAACCAGGGGTAAAATCCATCAATAGGCACCCAGCAAGCCAGGTGCTATGTCCTAATGTCCTTCTTTAATAAACAGCAAAAGGACAAGATGCAGAACATTACTAAGGACAATGCTGTTATATTCCCTGTCCTGAGAACTGTACAATGTTGAAAGATCCATTTGACTACAAACACAGCTTTTTAACACAAGACATTACCCTCACACAGATGTCCAAAAAGAAAGATGAAGGAAACATTTGTTCAGCCACTCAGCTTATCTGTATGCTTGATAAGGAAGAAAACTCTGTCGTTTTTCACATAAATAAATAACCATCATGATCTGGTGCTTAAAATTCTGTCAAAATTACAAATATTTTATTTAAAAATGTTTCAATGCAGGTGGTGCTTCATCTAAAAATACAAAATAAATGTGATTTTATTTCAATGAGACACAAAAACTTAATTGAAGACATTAAAATGAAATTTAGAAAATAATTTGGGGAAGTTGGTTCAATTAGAATGACATCAAAGAGCTCATTACTGTATCTCGAGTTAAGTAAGCATGCTGTCACTCTAACAGACTGGTTTTAATTTGTTCAAACCACTCTGCTGGGATGATTGATATTCTAACATTTCTGGCAAACACATTTAGGAGAGTTAATTATCTTTCCTGAAAGGCACAACAGGTTTTCGTTGACTGAACTAAGGTGCAGAGTATCTGTATATATGTTCAATGACTTTGAACAGACTATTTAAATTGGATATTCTAATTAAGCACTTCCAACCCCAATCAGAATCTACCACTTTCAGTTTGAAAAAGGCCTTTTAACTTTCTTTTTTTCTGATCTTGCATGTTCCGTTCACTGCTTAGTTCTGGAGGAAATTTACAGGATGGAATTTATGGGATGGACTGAGAGCCATAGTGACCCCACAGGAACAAATACTCTGCAGCAGTTTGCTGCCCCTTCGGCCACACCAACACAACCCTTTATGAGAACGGGGTTCTTTGCTCTGTTGTTTTGGTTTTTTTTAATGTAGATCATTTCAGTAATTCAGCTCACTGAGTAGCCCCACATGCTGCTGTTCTTGTGCAATGAAGATGAGGTTTCTCAACAGCTTAAACCAATCTAAACCGGCTTTGCCACCATCCTCCCTTTCTTTTTCTTGCTATCTCCACCCCTCTTACACTGGTGCTGATGCTTCCCAGTGACTCGGAGCTGGTTCAAAGGGCTTTACAGAAACCTATTAGGGCTTTCTGTAGGGTTTCCTGGCACTCAGTGCCAGGGGTAGTACAAGAGAGGCAGTGGGGGAGCCAGGGCAAAGTATTAAGATGAGACCATGGCTGTGATGACTCAGATTGGTTTAATTTGTCACAGAAGTGCAACCTGAGGGTATGGTAAACACTAGCATGGGGGATACAAGGCGCCAGGGCAGAGGGGGGGGGGACTGGAAACTTCGGAAGCCAGCTTTTCCAGCAATGCCAACGTCTTGAGTAATTTCAGCCACAGGGCTCAGATTGGCATAGGTGGAGCCTGTAGCTGCTCACAGTATGTCCTGTCACAGCTGGACCCCCTCCGTGTCCCTGCACTGTCTGTTTCATTAGGGGAGGGAGTGGTGGGAGGCAGAGGACTGGTGGATTTGCCACAGTTAGGAGACTGTCCTCTGCAGGAAAAATCTACAGTCCATGTTCAGATGGTTTTTAGATTCTTTCCCTGTCTTAAGTAACAAACTTATTAAAGACATTGACTGTTATATCACTTTACGAGTTGGGTTGCTGCTTGTCTTTCTACTCTTCCAGTCATTGCATCTGCAGTGTATTAACAAGTATTAACAGCTAACCCTATTACTTGGATTCCTTCTTCGGGTTATTTCTCACTGGGATCGTTTTTGTGCCTTTTGTCAGCAGAACTGCAGATCAGAGTGAATGTTTGGGACCCGCATTCACTGAGTGAAGGGTATTCATTTTCAAGCACAGAAAATATAATCAAGCCTGCAAGGGTAATGTCATGTCTGATCAGTGGAGAAGGACCATGGATTCGCTTTACAGACATAGCACTGTTAGAATTGATTCGCTATGAGGTTTTTAAACCCTCTTTTAAGCACTACATTTTAAAACAGGGATTGCCCCATACTCTGAATCTATGCCTTCAGGGGACAGTGATTTGAGAAGCATTTCAGGATTGGAAGGGATTCTCGGAAATTTCCTAGACAAATCATCAGGGACAAAATCAACAGTATCATGGATGAATTCAATTATGTTCCATGCAAATTAATCTAAAAACATAGGGAAGAAAAAAAATAAAAAAACAAACAAACAAAAAAAACACCAAAACCCAACAAGATCACACTTATATAAGTTGTTTGTTTTGGCAAGCATCCTGCTCTATGCAATTCCATAGGAGCTTCCAGAGAGTTTATGGAAGGTTCAACATTTTTATTTCAATCTTTTTGGCCCATTTCAGATGACAGTGACCTGTAGGAAGTATTATGCATGCTTACTCAGAAAAATGTTTGAAATACCACTATATGCTCTGGCTGTTCAAATGAGAAGGAAGAATGATTTAACTGCTGGCCATGACCAAACGTGGATGACAATAGTTAATGTGGGATTCCCATCTCAGTAAAAATTTACTTCAGCATCTGTGACATTCAACAATAGAAGGAAATAGTGGAAACCAATAGCAGGATTTCCTTCGACAATACACTTTTATTCTTTCTTCCCTTAAATCCCTTTATTCTTGCCTAGTAAAAATTGTATGCACCAGTAGCAGCTGGAGGGAATGCAACTTCAGGCCTGAAAACACTTCAATCCATCAGCAAAGAGGTGCGGCAGCTGGTCAGTCTGCTGTCACACAGGAAGGAAGCCGTAGCCTTTGCTATGAGTCACGAGAAGCAATCAAGGAGGGAAACATCCATGCTTAGATGGTGGGTACAGTAGGGTCAAGCTCTGGAGGAAAGTTGCGCATGGAAGATACCATCATGCAAAGCTGCTCAGTCACCAGTTTCCAGCAAACACCAATGTATACCTATGTTCACAACAAGAAACTGAGGCAGATAAGACCATATCTTTAGAGAGAAAAAGTTGTTCCTGAGGACCCAGCTTCTGCACTTTGCTCATTACAGAGGATTTTACTGCAGACTAGTTCTAGTCTGGCCCAATGGGTCAGAAGTGGTGTGAGCGCATGAGGAGCCTGGCTGGATCTCATCTTCTGATTTGAAAGCTCTCCAGTTTGATTCACATTGTAATGTGGTCTTAGAGTGAACAAGCTGCAAAAAGTGGGTATAACAGGAGATTCGTTTCAGAAGTTAACTCCTGTATAAACCAAAATGATAATGCTGTTGGTCCTGTAGCAGCTATTTTTCCTCTACTTCACTAGTGAATGGGTTGTGAGATCAACACCCTGATAACAGGCAGAAAGGAGATATGCTGACCTTGGAAAGGAATTACCAGCGATGATCCTTGGAAGGATGGATCCTATCACTCCCCCTGGGGTCACATGAGAGGGATGCCTTCTGGTCAGGAGTTGAGAGATCACAGCAAATCTACTACTGAGCATACCCAAGCAGCTACAGCATGACACAAGCTCTCCATTACAATCAAAAACACTTGTGTGAGAGGGCATATAGTTTAACCACATAATACATCTCCAATTAAAGTCTCTCCTATCCATCACCTTTACAAGCTTTTTGAAGTTTCTTAAGAATGAAGGCTAAAGAAATTTTCACCAGACAAGAATATTATGTTCAGAGCTGGTGAAAATAAATACTCTCTATCTGTTCCTTTTCTTGTCCAGAGCTTATTGTGGTGCATCATAGTAGTACATGAATAACCAACAACACTTGGTTGCACGAGGAAGCCGAAGGATGTTGGATCAGCTCTTGGTTGGCTGCCTGGCTTCCTCTGAGTTAGCAGCAGGCTCCAAAGAAAACACTTTGAAGAGTTCAGAAAGACTACTGTGAAGAAAAAGATCATATACAATAGTGTCTTCTACCCACTGTCAAACAGTAATAAGCCCAAACCTTTGGAAATGCAAGTCATTTATCTTCAGAAGACTACAGAAGAAGCAGTGCTTTTTGGAGGAAACATGAAAAAGCTACCTGGAAAAACTCGTACTGTGCCCATCCTGCTGACACATGCAATACAAGAAATAAAGAGAGGCTGATCTTCTTACACTCTGACCTGGCTGTTTGATTATATGCTGTACAAAACATAGTCAAACACTCATAAATTTTATGAAAACAACGTTCTGGCTTGCATATACAGAGGCAGAGGAAATAAAGAATTATGGCTCAACACATACAGTGATACTCAAAGACTTCTTTTAAAAGACTTGAGATGCTAACATATTTGGGAATATGTGGGCTTAGTTAATTATAAGAAATCCATTCAAATCTGCATTCCCTGATTTAACAAGTTCCTGAACTTGTTGGGTGTTTTTAATTTCATTTTTGTGTAATTTTTTTTACACACAGATAATCAGCCAACATCAACAATCGGGGGGTTAGCTACTGTCATTATTTCTTCACTGAATGCATGTAAAGACACAGATTTAAGTTCTTCGTGCATCATACATTGGGGAAAAAAAAACAAAAACAAAAACAAACAAGAAAAAACAAAAAAAAAACCCACAAAACCCCAAACCAGGATCAACTGAATTTAGTACAAAACCCCAGTGATTTTACTGGAGCTGAGATTTTCCTGTGGTCCAACAGCAGAACAGGGAATGAGACCAGGTCTTTCTTTTAGTCTTTTCTTTCTATCTTGCTGTGTCAATATCTTGATATTTGACTCTGTTGTTAGTGTCTAATATGTTTCAACCAGCATAAGTTTCATTATCATAAAAATTCTTATTTTAAGAGGAGCTATTTATTCTTATTGTTATTATTATTTTAGTAAAAATCCATTTTGCAATGTCTATGAAATTGCATCATGGTTCCCTGGCCCTTCAAAGCTGAATGTTACTAAGGCAATCCTTGAATGACCATTCTCATTCATTTCAAACAAGAAATCTTTCTCTGTAAAGCTACACCTCTTGCTTTTGATCATTTCCATAACCAATGACTTCTGAAAATTTCCTAAGTAGGATTACGTAACAAAAATGGTGAACCTGTGGGTTCAGTATCTATTGAAAGAGACATTTTTATGCCTTATCAACTTCAGTCTTTTGAGCAGAATGTGGTGTTCTTGGGTTGGGAGGAAAAATGCGGGGAAAATTAACACACTGGGACTGAAGCATGTGTACAAACATAAATATGCACTTCACTTAAGTCATCCTCTGCATTCTAAATTTGATTAATGAAAACTGCTTTCTTCTATCAATGATCAAAGCTTCCATTAAAACTAAATGGCTTATGTAAAATTGGATGAAATCACAATCCATACCCTTAAAGAAAACCTCCGAAGACATGCGTGTGTGCACATACTCACACACATCACCACCTTTCAAAATGTTTCTAGCTGGCTGATCTCAGAGCAGATCTGTGGATATCTCAGATCTGATGTGATTGTACTGAAATTGGACACTTCATAAAAGGGCTTAGTATGAGCAAATGGGAACATGCGGCCCAACTCTCCTCTTACACTCAGTGCAAATTAAGACTAATACTGGATTAATTTTTTTGACAAGTTGCAGAAGTTGTATAAAAGAATTCAGTTTCTGGGAAACCCAAGGCTTTCGCAAATTGGTGTTTAGCTTGACAAAACATTTCAAACAAGAAAGTATTTTTGGTATTTTGATTGCATTTAGAAAACATTTTCATTTTGAAACTAACATTTTTAAGATTAAAAAGTGCTAAATAAATCAAAAGTAAACGCAAACTTTATGGATCATTTCTATGTCCTTTCTGAAAATGGGAAAATCTTACATCAAGTTGTCAGTTCCGTTTGTGTGGTGAAAAAAAATAAAGGCAATCAGATAATTTAATGCAGTGCCCAAGGCAGTTCAACACGGTCCTGACTGTACGAAAGTAATAATGCACTCTCTTTCCGTGGGTCAATTTTGCTTAAACCCTAAAATCAATTAATATTTTCATATTCTCTCATTTCACAGATCAGAAATGGCCTCCAGCAAACTTTATAAATTCCTTAAAGATTTCTTGCATTTAAACAAAGGAAATTACAAGGAGCTTTACAGAAAATTCATACTTATGAGCCCTGATTAAAGACAACAGATTCCCACTTGCATTGAGTACATTTTTCATTGCTTGAACAGCACAAAGTAGTAATGCAAGGTATACTCAGTTCATTCCTATTTATCTTCACTTTAATTTTCCATCTCCCTCCTAGGAAGGTTCAAAGGGGTCTTAACATAAACAGTGAATCAAAACCTAAGTTATATTGCCTTTTATGCTTGCAACCACCTTTCAGTAATATGGTAGTGAATGTTTTGTTGCAAATAGAGCTCAGTGCACTCAGCCAGACCCTATTGGTCTGCAATTCCAGCTCTGACAGACTACCTAATGTTTCACATCTGGCCAAAGAGGAGTTAAAATGGCAATCCTTGAGCTAAGTCCTTTTGACTTGAAATGACAACTCATTTTCTCTACTCGAGAACAGAAGCAGATGCCTCTACTGAAAATTGTGCTAGCTATGAGGCAGGTTTTGTGACGGGCCCATCTCTGGAACTACCTTGCTACTGAAGACTCAGTTTTTTACTCCATGTTGACAGCTTTCAGACTTTTTCAGTCTAAGCCTGGTTCGAATTGGTAACAAAAAAGTGAACTGTTGGGTATGCAGTTTTTTCCAACTGAGCTTTTTAAAATCTTCATAAGATTGTAAGTATTATTAAATTCCAGCCTTAAGATTTGTTTCTCTTTAGCTCAAACTCCAGTTCTGGTAAGATATAATTTTCATACACTGACCGTTTGTTTACGGGAGGCTCACTGTGATGGCCTGGCCCTCTTAGTAATAATAATAATAATAAAAAAACTTTAAAAAGGAAAAATATGTATGCCGAATAGCTTACCAGGGAATCACACAACATTCTTGATTACTGAGGAGCTGTTAACATACAGGATTGATGTTACATGTACGCGTACACACCCAATTTGCCTTGTTCACTTGAGCAATATTCAACACTATTATGATGATATATCAGTATCATTTGACAGCCAAGACTGCATGATGTGGCCAGAGAACTGATCCAGTGTCCTCCAAAGTCAACAGAAATCTTCCCACTCTTTGAAGGATTACTTCTTGATTTCTTTCTGTCTTTGTAAAGTATTTGGAACTTTCTCTTCTATACTTAGTTGTGGTGGGCTGACCCTGGCTGGATGCCAGGTGCCCGCAAAGCCGCTCTATCACTCCCCAGGGGGAGGACTCCTCATGTTCTTCCCATGCTCCAGCGTGGGGTCCCTCCCACAGGAGACAGTCCTCCACAAACTTCTCCAACAGGGGTCCTTCCCACGGGCTGCAGTTGTTCTTGAACTGCTCCAGTGTGGGCCCCTTCCATGTGGTGCGGTCCTTCAGAAGCAGACTGCTCCAGCGTGGGTACGCCACGGGGTCACAAGTCCTGCCAGCAAATCTGCTCCAGCGTGGGCTCCTCTTTCCATGAGTCCACAGGTCCTGCCAGGAGCCTGCTCCAGTGTGGGCTTCCCACAGGGTCACAGCCTCCTTCAGGCATTCACCTGCTCCAATGTGGGGCTCCTCCACAGGCTGCAGGTGGATGTCTGCTCCACCGTAACCTCCATGGGCTGCAGGGGGACAGCCTGCCTCACCATGGTTTTCACCACGGGCTGCAGGGGAACCTCTGCTCTGGCACCTGGAGCACCTCCTCCCCCTTCTTCTTCACTGACCTTGTCTGCAGAGCTGTTCCTCTCACATGTTCTCATGCCTCTCTCAGGCTGCAGTTGTGCAGGTTTTTTTTCCCCCTTCTTAAATATGTTATCCCAGAGCTGCTACCACCATCACTGATGGGCTCAGCCTTAGCCAGCAGCAGTCCATCTTGGAGCTGGCTGGCATTGGCTCTAGCAGCTTCTCACAGAAGCCACCCCTGTAGCCCTCCCACTACCAAAACCTTGCCATGCAAACCCAATACATTAGTCTTCCCTGAAAGACAGACTTTTTAAGGGTGATGTTTTAAAAGCTGGTAAAATAGCTCCTCCTATTGTGATTTCATTTTCTTAGTTATCTATCTATCTATCTAGGTTAGACCAATAGATAGCTATCCAGATTAGACAAGTAGATATCTAGGACAGGGGGAGGGAAAGAGTAAAAATATCAGTCCTAGATGGACAGGATGGATTGATGGTGTTATTATTGGCTAAGTATTTGTTTAGTTCGGGCACAGGAAAAACACTTAAAAACCCTCTCTGTCTTTGACGGAAAAGTTGAAGAATGACCACAGCTTCAAGATGTTAGTTGGCTTTTACCAGACAAAATGCCTATTGAATATTGTCGTCACACAGATAAGTCACTGGGAAAAAGCAGGAATGAAGTCATAAGGATGAGTTATGTCTTGCCAACTCTCGTAAGGAGAGAAAGGATATTGCCAGGCCACCGCCGTTAAGAAGTTCTCAGACCTTTCCTGCACACTGTGAAGGACTAGGTCATTGTGTTGGAGCTGCAGTGTATTTCCTTCCCAAACCTGAGGCAGGAAACAGGAGCACAAGGGAACAAAAGAAGAAAGAGAAGTCCAGAGATAGTTCCATTATAACCACATGTAACACTGCAAAATATTTCCCTTCTCTTCCTCCATAAAAACATCTAAATTAAACAGAGCTATGAACCTGGACAAGAGATGGTCTTCAGTTGTCCTTGGAGTTTCCCTCTTTTACTCCATATTCAAACTTTTGTCATATGATTGGTATTACCTATTCTTTCCTTTCCTGCCCAGCTAAAAGCCTGAAGTGCCTGACTAGCCAGCCAGGAAAAAGACACAGAGAGACTGGTAAGTTACCAGAAAACCCTCCTGATTAGCTCCCTCTTATTTTAAAGAGGATCCAATTGATTTATTGCTTAAAAATATAATTTTTTAAAAATTGCTTTTCTTTTCCTCCTTTTCCCTGAGCAAAACATTACTGCTCATTTTTTCCTGGAAAGATATCCACCCTAGTCTAGCAACTGAAGATTAATAAGTCCCTGTTATTGCTAAACCAAAGGCACTGGAAGAATGCTTGCACTCCAAGCCTCCAGTGACTCCAGTAGGCTTTGTACTGGGACCTCCAGGGAACATAATATGAGACTAAACAGGTTTTCCAGTAATCACATTCATTCTTCCTAGTGCAACACAACAAACCAAAGATCACTCATTATTAACCAAGAACATCTTTAGATTTCAAAATATATTTTCCCCAGTTAAATGCATATATAAACATCTTGAGGATACAGTTTAATAGTTTCGCTCAGTATTAATCATCAAAACACACACAAAAAAATTAATTCACACTTACACTGAAATAGTTAAATGCTGAAATTTAAGGAGGATCTTTCCATAACAGGATTGGGAGTATTACCTCTGGGCTAATGCATACAGTAAAGGAAATTAAAAGAGGCTGCAAAGCAAAAGTAAAAGTAGAGCTGGCTCTTACTGAAGTCAATGGCAAATATCCTTTAAACTGCAGTAAGACAAGACCAAGCCCCAGCAGCCTGGATTCACTACAAAGCCAAGGGAGATTTTAAAACATAAGTAATAAAAATAGGGAACAGCAAAACAATTATTAATACTACAAAGTTAGAAATCACACCTATTAATATTTAAAATACTTCTCCAAATGCACATTTTAATTTGTTTTTAGGATTAGTGTGCATGTTATTAATACAAAGCAAGGATCTATTTTCTTAGCCTAATTTGGTTTTTTTCTTCACAGTATACATACAGTGTAAATGCATTCATATTTGTATATATCTTTACCATGTGTGCCTGCAGAGAGGGAAGGACCATAGTTACATGGGCAGGAAACAGAAAATGTTCCATTTTCCAAGCTTATCCTTGCCTTCGAATCATTACAATGCCAGATTTTATCAGGAGCGATGCTTTAAAAAAATTAAAGAGAATTTCAGTTCCAGATGGAGTCTACAGTGATGTTACAAAGATAATATAAGGAACAGAAAGTGGAAACAGATGTGTCATTTTTGCAGAGATGGATTACATTAGCGTAAACCTCTCCAAATGTTATGAGAGTTGTGACATCTGCAGCAATATTTTCAGACCTGGGTAGATCTCTTCCCCTCCCCCTGTGATTTCCTGGTTTGGATGGTCATTTCTTTCATTGCAGCTTCATAGATTGTAAGGGACCATCTAGTCTGACCCTCTCACAGACGGCAGGACTTCCCCAGAATTAATTCCCAAAACAGGCTTGCCTTGAATTGCAGCAATGGACAACCCATGACTATACTTGCTAGCCATACTGATGAATTTTTTGCTGCTATACCAAAAAGCCGAAACCAAACTTCTCAGAAGAGCCATCCTCTGAACTTGCTCACAGGATTGTCACCATTTTTGCACAGTCATTAACTCCTCTGTTGCATTGCTGTAACTTTTATTCTTGGATGAATGACCTTGCCATACGAAAATAAATTATTCTCTTTCTCTCTCTCTTTGCATCAGTACTGTTACTTTACATCAGTACTTTACTGTACTTTACATCAGTAATGTTACCAATGTAAAGGCCAAGAACCCACCTGTCCTCTTATTAATGACAGCTCCCTGAGATGCTTACAATTTGAGACATCACGCTGAGGTTTTAATCTATGCTGTATTACTGATTGTCCCTTTTATGTCTTGACCAGGATGCCAAATGCCAAAACACTTTGGTGCCATTGTCTTTATCAACCAAACTTATCTCAATTTTTTAAAAATAAGATATCAAAAGCTGTTTTCTGTAAACCTGTGTCAATTGATGCTGACATTAGGACCCTCCCTTCATTTTTCATGTAAAAGTTCTTCAGCACCTTCCCGCAACGCCACCAGCTACTGGGGTCACCCTCTTGATCTTTTAAAATACTGGTACGGGATTAATTTTTCCCAGCTCTAGATGAGAACAAATATTTGGAGGGAGGTTTATCAAGATAGCTGATTTTAAAATAGATACTTTGAATGGCATGTGTTCAATGTCCTTAAATACTGGATGACTGGTGTAAATACATCTCTTAGCTCTTTCTCCGTATTCAGGACATGACTACTTACTGAGCAGTTCTACCCCTTTGTGTCATTATAGACAATTCTACCACTTTCTTTTAGCAATGAAGCAATACAATTGTAAGATTTCCTAGTATATTTTAAAACTTCCCTCTTACACTCTAGAAGTAAACTGGAGTTCTCTCTTTGTGTATTTTTTTCTTTTTTCCTTAACAAGTGTTGAATGATTCCTACCTTCTGACTCGTACTACTATCAAATTTGCCTTTCTTCCATTTTTATATAAATTTGCATTTTTCCTGTTTTCATTTTTTTTGTGTTTCATATCTGTTTCCACTTTCCCTTTGAGCCAGGGTTTTGTTTTGTTTGGGTGGTATTTTTTTTTTAAAAACCAATATGGCCTTCTCTCTCAATTGTGGCTTTTGAAGCATTTGGTAAAATATTCCTAAGCAGCTCCCAATTATCATTCACATTTTTTCTGTTTAAATGCTTTCTCCCAAATGATTTAGCTCTTAATTGTTTTCAGCTTTATGAAACTGCTCTTTCAAAGCAATAAGGGGTGTGTGTGTGAAACTTTTTTTACGGTTTTTGCTAGTTTGAACATTGTTTTGCTTTCATATACCTAATATAATATTGCTGAAGACGTATAGCTAAGCATTAACTATAGTATTAACACTGGATTTGAATTTCCCTTTTACCCAGCAAGGTAAAGTGCAGTAGAGGGCTCAATATTCCAGGAACATTTTCAGAACTAAGACATGGGTGAAAAGAAAATCCTACAACTTTTATAATGCTGAAAATAGGCATTTAAAGCACCAGTCATCATGGTCTGTGCTGTCACTAGGTGCTACAATATTCTTAAGAGAAGAGCAAAATTAAAAATGGGGTTTGATTTGTAATTTGTTACCATATAAGTAAATAAATCTTCCTCCTGCAAGACTGGTCAGATCTTTTCAAGATACACGCTCACCATGGCACTTCAGATTTCCACCATTCCTCTGAAATGTTCCTCAAGTATCTTGACTTTTGCTGAATTTATTATCTTGACTTTTGCTGGATGTTTGGTCAAAAGGCAGGTAGGCTTGGCTTTTCAGTAGAACAACCAAATTCTTTAGGGAATTGGGGGAAATGAGGTTTGAGAGAGCAACAGTACATCAGTTTCTATATTCAAAAGCAATAAAGTTTATATATTCAAAAGAAAAAATACAATCAAAAGTTTGGTTTTCAAATGCACTAAGTGTTGGACCACATCTGATCAGCAGGTCAATAGTCAAGCTGTGTCATCAAGATGAGTTGACAGATGCTTCAGTTTGCTCAAAAGAATTACAACTGGATGACAGTATTTTTTTTTAGAATCCATTCAATCCCAAATTTTTAAATCAATTCAGTGGTAACATGGGGAAAAATAAGAAACACTGACAAAGAATAACATCCTTCTTTGTGCTTGTAGTCAAAGTTAAATACATTTGAAACAGACATTCACTGCTGACCCGCTGGAACAAGCACAGAAATTTCTCCCAAGTGTTACATAATTCAATTATGGGCTTTGTTTAATGATTCAGAGCACACTTTAGATCATTTTTTCCAATGAGCTCCTTAACTAAATAATCACTATTCTCTTCTTAACAGGATTAAAAGATATGTAGTAACTCACATGAATTACAAGAGAATTAGTTGAAGTAGTCACTTGAAGAGATCCAGTGTGGAATAGGCAGATGTAATTTGGATGCTAAGATCAATTTCCTTATTATTGTAAGGGAGATGGTGCTTCTGAAACTAATGACACTGAATTGAAAGACTGTCAAGATTATACTGCCAAATAGTTTAAATAAATTAGTTGGAAGAGGTAAGGGATGGTGACTTATAGGAGATGTGCCAAAACAAGTACCCTTCATGTTTAGTGACATACCAAAAGCGTTTCCAGACAACTTTTAGGTATGTGGTTTGGATTCCCCTTTTGACATAACCAGCTACATCTCTCAGGGCTGACGTGTTTTGTCCATGCCTGGTCAGTAATAATACTCATGAGGGGACCTGGGTGGTTGGGGGAGGGAGAGTGTTTGTTTTACAGTGTAGGCATGGATATATTTATTCTCCAGTGGCAAACACATTTATGCATCAGCCACTGTGCTGAATGTGCCCAGTCAAGAGCTATTTCAAGAATAAGAGCAGACTTAGTCTGATCAGCCACTTCCATCTTGTGTACCAGAAGAAAGGCACAAAATTTTTCAAAGCAGTTTTAGTCTTCATTTCACCCATCATGACAAGAATTGAATGATTTAAACAGGTAAGCAGAAAAGTTCAACTAATTGCTTTTCTCAGTGTGATGACTGATTTGAAGGAAACAAAACAGCACAGAGTGATTAGAAATAAAAAATGCTGTCCTGGCTGAAAGAAAAAAAGTGGTTTTAAAAAGAAGGTGTCACAGACTGAAAGGAAAGTTTGATTTAGAGACAGAGTACTTCCTTCAAAGTACCTGTAGGAAGACCCTCAGAAACAAAACTAGATTTAAGGAGAATGATTAACGCTTTCCCCTAATAGCTCAACAAGTAAAATAATGCCCACACCTATAGGGACTTTGGTTCCATTTATTAAGGAGTTTTAAATCTACATCACCTAGTTTCTTAATAAATGTCTGAACAACCAAGCTGTAGACTGGTATTGGAGAGGGTACCCTCAATCTCTCATTGCTTTTCCTCACTTCGTGTTAAAACCCAAGGTAATAATTGGAAATAATCACAGATCGAAAATGTGCTTTCCCATCTCCCAAGGCAATGGACCTAATTATTAGGCTGGAAAGTCATTTTTTCTGTGCTTCAAAAAATATTTAGATAACTTGCATAAAGCAAAACACCACTGATAGAAGAGGGCAGCCTGTATCAGGATACTTTAGAGAAGATCATTAGAGAACTCTTCCAAGTCCAGAACACCCATTTTATGTGTGCAATGTTGTTAGAACCCTTTAGAGTTGAAAAGTGTTTAGGATCTAAATCTCCCACTTTCTGAAAAAGTCCTCTGACTTCTGGCTGTTGTTCAAAAGACTGCTCAACCCCCTTCTCCCAAACACACACCCACCAGCATGTTAAGATGAATCCTACACAATTACTATGTATTAGGAATCCTAGAAATCACACGCCGAGAAGCAAAACTTTCAAAGAACCGAGGCAAGGGAAAGCCTAATTTCTTGACCCCAAACATCATTAAGCAGAAGGCAGGCTGCTCACAGGAGATTAATCAAACCAGACAAGCTTCTGGTGCACACCCAGTCATCATCTCAAGCAACTGAGAATGCCTTTTTGCCAGGCACCACTGGGAGCTGTTGCACCAGGTATGCTCCCAGGGGTTCGATCAGATTTCTAGCTCTCCATCCTCTACATGTGCACTGAAATTGCAACTCAGCTACTATTGGAAATCTTGCCCACCATGCATTTATCTAAAGCTTTGCAGTTATCAAAGCAAATGACTGGCTCTGCATGCACAGATGTGTTGAGAAAGACCCAGTAACTCCCAGGCTTCTGCTGGATTTCCATATGCTAGCTGTCCACTGGGGCTCCACCTTATGCCGAGTGTCTCCACTACTGAGGTCAAGTGCAATGGTTAACCATCTTCTCTTCCTCCAACACCTACATTATTAACACCAGCTCAGGAGTTGTGCTTTACACTGTCCATTTCCATTTTATAGGTATTGCTGTCAGTCCCAAGCTGCCTGGTAAATTACCTTCCTTAGCAGCTGCTTGCTAGATGGTGGTACTAAGAATCTCAGGTTTTCAAAAAAAGGAGTAAAAGGATGCTCTTAAGTATATTTTGAGGTTCCAGTCACCTCCTCAGTAACAGAGCAGCAATATGATTAAGGACAGGAGATATGATGGGGAGGGAAGGGAATGGAGACCTCCAATGATGAAGAGATACAAAGAGCAAAAGCAAAAACAAACAAACAAACAAACAAACAAAAAACAAAAAAAACCCCATACAGATATACATAAGGAAATAAAAATGGAAATCAGTAAGAGGACAAAACTAACTGAAAATAGAAGCAAGATTCAAAGAAATGGTAGTGGAAAAGAAAAAACAAACAAAGAAACAAACAAAAAAAAGTATAAGAAACCATTCAATCAATCACATTTTTAACAGTCAGGCTGAAATTAAAAGTCAAAAAAACCCCTTACGTCCACTGAAGTGAATGGCAAAGCTGGTTATGACCATTTCAGTACAGGAATGTCATCCATGCTTTTATAAAGGGTACAAGGAGATCATTTCCAACCTGATCAGGCCACTAAAACTTGAAAAGTTATAACAAAAGCAGGAAAAAAATACAACAGGTTGAAAAACTTTAATTAGGAGATCCTGATGGATTGTGTCAGCTTTTCTTCTATTCAAAATTTAATCTGATGTAAATCTGAAGCTGACATGGATAGAGTAATAATGATTAGGAGAAAATATAGAGCAAATGCCTTCCTCATTTCATTCTCATTTATGTATTGTTATATGAGTCAGCTGGCTCTCAAACAAATTAGGCAGCGGGAGAGATTTAAGAGTAGAAACTCATCTGAATGGCAACAGTTTTCCAGACTAAAGAGGAAAATGCTTTTTATTTACAAAAACACAGCAGCTTCGAAGTGGCAGAATATGTCTGTGAGAAAAAACATCTATGGTGAATATAGTTAAGAGACTGAAGCTTTGCAATTGAAAAAGCCTCCCCTCTAAATGAATAAGACATATAGGAGATCTCTTTCCTCTGCTAGTAATGGGCACAGACAGCAATGCAGTGTCAGAGCTGCCCTTCTTCCCATGCCAGTGACAGCAGTGATGCTGCTGATGAAAATGAGATTTCCCTGGGTGCACATAGTGTCTAAAAACCAAATAGGAAGGGACAGTGTCACTGAGTTTTTTAATAATCATAGGAACACTGAGGAGATTGTCAGGGAAATGAGGATTGTGGGGAGACAGTCTGCATTGAAGACTGAAGGAGATGTCTTGAATTTCTGGAATCAAGGGTAAAACTTCTTGTGGCATCTGCAGGGCCAGGAGCTCACCCTCAACATTTAAAACAGTGAATGCAAAACTTACTAAAGTGATCAATCATTTCCATATCAGAAAGAATTCTGTCAAAGAGTCACTCCCCCTGATAAACCTACTATGATGATTTAAAAGCAAATCTTCTCATTGCCTACTAATGGTGATGTAAATGAAGCTTAAAACAACCATGAGAAAGAAGCTTCTCAAATTATGGGATGCTTGATATGGCAGCATGTTAACTTGTGACAGGAGCCACAAGACTTTTCCCTAAGCTGAATAATTTGAAATAAACTTCAGAGTGCAACAGAGGTATGTCAATTCTGGTACGTCAAGGGAGTTCCTGTGGAAATCCTCCCTATGCGCCCAGGGACCAGTATGGGTAAGGGTCTTCCTATGATCTTACACAATTGAATAACATATCTGCAGCTGGCCTTGGTCAGAATACACACATTAATCATCCTATTTTACCTAGTAACAAATAAAATTTGTAAGATGGCAGTTAGGAATGCCAACAACCCAGAAGAGAATTAGCCTGGATGAAAAGCTTACATCCCAGTTTCCAAAAGCTAAAATCTACCCCGGTTTCTTCCCTCTCCGCTTGTTTTCCTCTGCTGAAAAGTGACAGTGATTGATCTCTTCTCCCACCCAAAGTATGCTGCGGTTATTGCTCCTTATGGTTAGAATTAAGCTAACAGCCCAGCTCAAACACTCACCCATTTAGATGAAGTATTTATTAGCCATGAATCCCTCTGTTCTTACACCACCTCAAAGTTCTTGTGTACGTCACTGAGGAACACAAAGGGAAGGACTCTGGCGTTCAGTCAGAGGCTCCAGCACCAAACCCTCTAATAAGGCGAGCAAGCATGGAACAGCTCCGAAGGCACAGATGTTTAAACCATCTGAAGCTGCAGAAGAAAATAAAGAGCAGCTGAATTACAAAGGAGGGAAGGATATAATGTTTGTCTATGGTTAAACTACTGTAAACTTTGAAATCTGTATTATGGAATCCATTAGAAAACCCATAACTGTGATTTAAAAGTAATAGTCGTAAGATTCTTACTTCACCATTATTTATGGTATAATGAGAAGGTACGTTAGTAGAATCCCACAAACTAAATAGATGGATTTCATTAAAACTGTCCTGATGAAGAGTAAAATTGAAGGAAAAAGGAAATAACAATTTTTATTTGATGCCAATTTATTTTCATAGAGCACTTTGCACAGCAGAAACCTAGGAAGATGAAAAGACAGGGAAAACTTTTCCCTTTCTTCCATAGCATAGTGGAGCTTTTTAATGGTATTTGAAGGGCGGAAATGACCTACTTCCAGTTGCTTCTATATTAAGAACCTGGCTACATATCCAAGACTTGCCTGAAGAATCAAAGCAATGTACAAATTCAGATCAGGATTGATTTGTCAACACATCAGTTAAATAGAAAGTTTGTTGCTAAAGAATGTGCTGTAAAAATGAGTACTTGAAAGTCTGCCCTGGTAGGGTCCTTCAGGGACGTACCTCAGATGCTCGCCTTGCCTCCCTCCTTGCTCCCTTCTGCGCTCCCTTCTTCTCTCCACTATGATGGCTGTCCTGGGGAAGCAGAAATCACAGGAGCATTGTGGCTTTGTTCTCCTCTTTCAGGTTGGCTTTTCACTCCAAAGGGCCCACAAACCAACTTCTGCACGAAGTGAAACAAGGACTGTTGCGGTCACTGCACTTTTTGCGGGGATCCCCTTCCCACTGGACTCAAAGGAGCCCCAGAAGCTCACCCATCCACCCCTGCCCCAAAACTGCTCCTGCCACAGTGGTTTTTCACAAGACAGAGCTCTTCCAGGAAGAGTACCATGACCAGGGCAAAGCAGCTGTCCTATCTTATGGATTCAGTTTCAAAATAAGCATCAGGTGAAGCAGACTGGCAGAAGCCTGCAGGCCTCGACTCCTCTCTGGTAAACCAGCATTGCGCCTGTGCCTGCACAGGGCATGCAGCAGAAAGGCTGCTCTCCTCTTCTTCCTCCCCAAGAACACTACATGGTGGTCTATACTTATGATATCATGAGACAGAGGATACGTCGCATAGCATCACTTCTGGGGCTGCACCAACCCCATGCAGAGTACAGGTGGGAGAGGAATCAATGATCCAGCATTTGCATATGATTATCTCATGGAGACATAGGAAGGACACAGGCTCTCCTGAACTGTTAACTCCAGTCTTGTGTTATAATTAAGGACATGATATAGTCTATAGTTAGTTTTACAGTAAATAGAGGGGGTTCTGTCTCCAAACTCCATACTTTCCAGCTCAAATGGCCACTTCCCCCGTACTAGGTTTGTGCTGCCACTTTCCTGCACCCTAGAACATGTTTCTGGCATGCTACAGCTGGCTTCTCCAAGCATGCTAGTGTTTTTCCACTTCCAGCCCACACTCACCACCTCCCAAGGCAAAGAACCAGAGCTGGGTGCAGCCTTGCAGGTAAGTGCTCAGCCAGCCTCAGATCAGAGGTGCTAAAGCTCTTCTGGCTTCACTGGAAACAACTCTTCTGTTTTATTCTAGGCCATGCTTACATTTTTCAATGACAGATTACATCAGCAGCTCATTAGTAACCACCATAACTCAAGTTTTCTTCTCTTGTTGCCTACCAATGCACTTCTGGCTTACTGTTCCTAGGTGTGAGCCCTTGCATTTCATTTTAATATGTATATCCCGTTTGGATGGTGGAGCCCTCACACTCCTCCACCCTTGCAGCACTACATTCCAGTTCTTACACACATCAGCAACATTTCACAAATCTGTGTCACCCACTCATTTTGTAAGGGCCTCCGGTGCTTTGCGCTGTGACCTACAGCCCAGGAGAAGCTGAAGCCTGCAAACAAACCACATCTCACTGAATACCTGGAAAAATAAATATTTTTGTTTGCAGCTTTTCATTATGAAGTTGCATTCACTGGCATGCACATGTGCTTCTCAGATGTACCCCTGTGTGCATACAAAGAATATGAGCGTTAAAACAGTAGGCTTTAAAACTGCTCAGTCATTTTGGTAATTTCACACTCTCAGCTATTAAACTAACGGCCTGAGCAGCTGAATTTTCTTTTGGATGACATGTTCTCAGACAGACTGTAAATTCAAATTATGAAGAAACTTTGATGCTCCCATTTCTTGTTCCTATTTAATGTTTTAAACTGTTGATGTTGATTTATTAGGAGCTAAATAATCATTGCAAGAAAATAAGAGCCATGAAGTCCTTTTCATTCATTTATTTTTAACTCTATAGACTTATTGACCATCGCTGCCTTACAGTGACACCTTCTGGAAAATGCTACGAGAAGGGAAAAGCTGCTCCATAGAGGAACGTGTGTGGGACAAGCATGAATCAGCACGGATCAGCTTTGGAGCACTCATTCCTGGCAGACTTCTGATGTTAAAATACCTATGCAGTATTGTTATAGCCACCCTACGGCTTCAGCTCTCTTTAAGAGAATGAACCTATTGCAAAGTAATTAATCTGGTCATATTTTTGTCCATAAAAGAGTACTCAAGTGTAGGATGGCAGTAATATCACACTCTGCTTAGCATTTCACAGAGGTAAAAAAAAAAAGAAAACCAGAATAATGTATTTTTGCTGGATAAAAATTTTCAAATCCTCTCTAAAAATATTGGTGTATTTTGAGAGGGACACATGTTAGTACTAAAAGTCTTTAAGGGAGAATAGTAGTTGAAGTACACAGACTTCTAGTTTGGTTAGGCAGGCAAAATAGGGGGGAAAAAAACTCGAAATCCATTAGAGAAGAATAGAAGAAGATGTGAAAATATATTTTGCATTTCTAGACAGCAGTTCAGCTGCTGACAATCCACTGTGGTGGCACAGCTCCCAGTTTCATCTGCTGCTCCCTCAGTGTTTAACTCAGAAGGGAGTTACGCCAGCGTCAACGGTAGTTTCTGAGGCCACTTGCAAGATGTTGTTGCAAAAGTGGCTCTCACTAGACTTAGAAACAGGAAGGACTTTGAGGTTGGTTGCCATTTAAGCAAATGCAAGTTTTACAAGTAAGGTCTGGGATCTGGGGATGGCCATGTTTGGTTCGTTAGCAGCACTACACTGAAGAATAGCTTGTGCAGGAATGGCGTAGGAGTAGAGACAGTTTATTATAAAAAGCTGAAATCTAACTGAAAGCAGAGCCCTAGGCCCCCACAAAGAGTACAGCAGGGTGATTTTCCAAATTCTCAGCTATGGACGTCACGAGTAGGAACTCCAAAATGTCTCAACATCCTTACTCACGTTGTCGCTGATGACCCCAATGCCATGAGTCTCCATTCATTTGTATAACAGTGCTATCTGTAAATTTCCAGCTCATTAGTTAGCATACGTAAGCATGAAATCAGCACAGCCATACTGATTTAAACCAGATGAGGGTCTGACCTTTAGTTTGGACACCGGATCATGTGGGAGAGGAAATTGTACTATATGGGAAAGAGCCATTACAACTATCAAAACAAAGCATTAGTCAGGTGAGCTTGGCTGTACTCGTAGGGGCCTGAAGCTTATGTCTAAACCCATCAGGCTGGCTGGCACTGACTCAGCCCAGAGCAAAACACGCTGAGTGCTGCTACTGCTACTGCCAAGCCCTCATCCCTGAGAGATGGGGCAGGCTGGCACCACAGTGTGGCAAACACTGGCCTGATCTGCCACCTGTGCAGATAGGCTCTGCCCAGGTGTACTTGACGTGGGGACATCCCAGATTTCCAATCTCCAGAATAGTTCAGGCTGCACAATTGGCCTGTCTGGTCCCAATGGGGAACTGGCACATGGCCAAAACCTGCATTCAGTCTCAGGAAACTGAAAATCAACCCAATGCTGCCAGCAAGAAAGGACTTCAGTCTTCAAGAGTCTGCTAAATTCACAACAGAGATCTTCTTCCCAATGACCATCATCCCAATTATTCATTTATTTCCAAGGGTTTCCATTATCCTCTGCGTTTTGGTAATTTCTTTTTCTGATTCCATCCAAAAGAGGACTCTACCAGTCCCAAAAATAAATTGTACTTACATCACAAAAAGGAGTCAGGGAGACTTTCCTTCGCAGACACACTTTCCAGAAGACAAGAGGAGAAAAGTCCTTGGAGCAATAAAAAAGATCTCATATAAACAGGGCTGATCACAGATTTGGTCTAAAACCCATCAAATTTCCAGATTTGTGATTTCCATCCCTTAGAATTGATTTAGTTATGTCCTCCAGCCTCACCCAGAAGGTGAGGTCCTCAGCTGACAAACCCCCAGCAGCTGGGGGGCTTCAGAAATATCAGGCACTGTAGGATTTGCAATAAAGCAAAGAGTAGGCAACCCTGATTTTATTTCTATATAAATCTAATCTCATTACATCTGTGTTGTTATTCCCAAGGCTGTGCCCTCACTACGAAGGAGGTCACAAGGTTGGGTGTAACAGGTGCATTATGGAGAGTGTAAGATGGAAGGAGACTAACATGTACTCACTGGAACTCACGGGAGCAAAAAGGGAAAGAAGGAGAAGCAGCAGGAATGATCTGAGACTAGTGAGGAGAGACTAGCACAGTGATTTAAATGAAAGGGGCTTAGAGCTGGAATGCAAGCAGATGGCTATCTTAGAATTAGAGTTTCTTTTTTTAAAAAATGGTAATCAGATTTGCCAATAAGCTCAGACCATTTTTTGAAGACTTGCAATAGCTGCCCTTGCTGAGACTCTAGAAATACCATCGCAGTAGAAGATTAGAGAAACTGAAAGAAGAAAAGGCTTTTGCAAAGAACAGATTCAGACAGCGACCATGAGGTTTTCTTTTTCCCTCAAGATCTGCTGAACTTTAAGCAAAAATTATTCAAGGCACAAGGGATGCACCCAGTTTTCACTGACAACTGTGAAAGTCACGTGGCTATAACAAGAACTTTATTTCAACCTAGATGTAAACCACTGGTCTTGAAACCACAACATTAAAGAGAAAGAGAGGGAGACTAAGACACAGAGAGAGCGTGTGTATTCGTACAAGGACACAATACGCTGGCTGGTATTGCTCGGCAAAGGACAGGGAGCCTTCTGTACTGTATATGTGGTTATGATAAACTGCCCCTCATAAAATATTTAAATGCAAGTTTCTTTTCAATTCAAGAAGCCACCCTCAAAAAGGACCCTTTTACTGTAATAGTAATCCATATGAATTTACTACAACAATAACAGAAGTCAGTTTGCCAGTTGGTGTTTTGCTTTTACTATAAAGCTTGAAATGGAAACTGTGGCCTTGATGAAAACTGCAAAATTCCAGTAAATAGGATTAGTCATCCTTTTGTGTGCCCCAGTTCCACATATCAAATAACAAGCAGTGACACCCTCAGCTACCAAGTGGAAGCAAACATACTTCAAAAAGGGAAAAAAAGCCACAGAGAGGATGAGTAACATTTGACATTTTCATGTCCGGAATTTCAGTAAATGTCTCTCTCCCAGAGGAGAAATATCTTCCAAAATATTTAGTTCATTGTGGTATTTCTCTTTGATAGAGTACTGTGAAATCCAAAGGAGGGAAACCATTAATGAAAACATCTTAATATTTAATTAACGCTTTGCAACCTGGGACAGTTTAAGGCATTTAAAATCAAGATTAGTATAGCAGATGGCAAAGGAGAATGGATTTCAATCTAAAAGATTCCTGACAGTTGTGGAGAACTTCACTGCCTGCTCTGTCCCCATCCAATAGTGCCCTGAGGCTTTTCATTTCATCCTCAAGAGAATGACGCCATCGAACAAGAAGCTATTGATCGCACAAATATTGTACGCCTAATCACTTTGGTTTTCATGGAATATGAAAGCCCTTAGAAAGGATTAATATTTCCATCCTAGAGCTCAACGTCCCCAGTGAAAACCCTATATATTCACTTTCTGCACTGTTGGTCACACAGTATATTGAGAGAAAGTCTGATGCATTCTGCTGCTTGTGCAATGCCAAGCAAGGCAACCGGATTGAAAAGTTTGCATACATAAGTTTCGAAGTTAGTTGTCTGTTGTTATTGACTAAAGCACCCAACTTTCATAAGATTTCAGCATACCGAATGGATCTTAAACAGATTTCCAGCGCAAACATGCTGCCAAGCACATTGTATAAGAGAGTTCTATTATTCTGATTCATGGTCAAATTACAGGACAATAAAAATACATTTTAAAAATGTAGCTACACATTTCAGCAATTGGCTCAAAATGAAATCAACTGTAGCAAACCCAAATCCTTGCAAGTGCTTAGTGCTTTTGTTATTCTAACTTCATGCCATGGATCAGAAATAAAAATCCCAACATAATACCTCACTAACATCAGTTAAATCCTCACAAATACTGGTAACTCCACAGCACTTGAAACGTCCTAAGTCATTTCTCTCCATCTTGCAAGAAAGCCATGCTCCACAGCAATCCCACTTTTTAGCCTGATGAGGGGTCTACCTCCAGAAACTCAGCCCTAGATGCCTTCCCTTGGCAGCGTTGGTAAAAAAGCCAGAATGGGAGAGCTCAGACCTCCAGGATGCCCACGGCCCATTTCCAAGTGGACAACTGGAGTTCAGATAGTGGTATCTGTTCTTCTGTGATGGTAGGATGTGGCCATAAAGGGATACCACAACATCCCAGTCTTTCCACCCTGACCAGCTGGCCCAATGGAGAGATGTACAGGTGAGGAACAGACTAAAGCCCTCATAAAAACCACCTGCTCTTCTTCTTTTGGGCACCCACAGCCATGGCAGTAGGTTTACACCTCAAAATGCTTTGTTCTAAATAATGGTCCCAGAATGGAGATGATCCGGTGTTTATAGCTGATATAGACATTAGTTGCACCACATTCCTATCAGGAAGGATGAAAATTTACCTTTCCTTTTGAGATGAAGGGGACGATCCATACTACATAACCAAGTAATTCTTTGCACCTTGCAAACAAGCATTTTGTGGACTTCAGGTTGAAATCCTCAATATTTCACTGTTTGGTTTTCATAAGTTTATGTCATAGATTTGATATCAGCTCTTTCCAAAGGAGCAGTAAGTTGAATGAAGAAAATTCAGTACCCACCACTGCATTCACTCACAGACCACGCCAGGCAATGCCTGTGGATGAAAGGACAGCTGACACAGGCTGGCCAAGGTAGTTTATACAACAGTAGGAAAAGGCTGTGTTCTCCAGGCTCACAGCAATTACAGGCGAAAGGGCAGAGAGAGCACACACGTGCTGCACAAAGCCCAGCAAACCCAAGTGGGGCTGCAGGCGGAGCTGGCAGCAATGCTGGCAGAAAATCCCAAACACCCTCAAAATTCTGCTTTTAAGCTACAGCTGGCTGCCAACTGTTCAACAGCTGCAGAGAAGAGGAGGAGGAACAGGGAAACTTTATAATTTAACAGTATATACCTTTGGTAGGAATAATTTCAGGAAGAAATGCAGAAATTAAGAAAATACATGAAACATATTGCCCTCCCCCCTATTTTAAAAGGAAAATTATATGGCCCCTTACAGATACCAGGTTTCTGTACCAGCTGAAAGACCAGCAATAACAGAATAGCACAGACTATACTGTTTGCTAGGTGGGACAAGGATTGGAGTTTAACTGCCCTACAAATATCCAAAGGAGACTCTTCAAAGTCTACAAAATACAAATGCATAAACCCCAGAAATTTTGACATTTAAAGAAAGCAAAGGCATATGAACAGATGATTCAGGACACCTGAATCAGAGCATGATTACCAAATAAGACACAAGACCCATTGGTACACTGCTCTATGCTCATAGCATCTGCTGATGAGAAGATGTATCATCCATTAAGCTAAATTAAGACGCACAAAGGAAGAGTGGCTTCTGGGAAAGAATTTCCAGTAAAGCCACACTGGCATGAGCAGCACAGAACACGTAGTCCGACACAGAGCAGACCCACCACAGAATAAAAATTACTATCAGAGCTTCATGGTTCCCCAGGCTGCCTGCTAAAGGAGACCAGTAGGTATGGCACAGAAGAGAAAACCCAGAACAGCATGTTGCTGCTTTTCTAAACATACTGATATGGGAGATTTAAACTCATATGCTGATGATTTCCTCATTAGAACAGTGCTATTGCACTATTTGCAGACTAAGTTACTACTCAGCATGTGTGCTATGTCCCTAATTTGGCCCTTAATAGGAACACATTATACACACTCCACCAGATGGAATGCATTAGACATTAAATATAAAAGTTGTTTTTGTTTTTAGTAGTCTATGTAACTTCACACACACACACAAAAATATCCCACAGACTATATATTAATCATGTTTACTGATCTCTGGAGAGTATTAGTACACTTTGAAGTTAGCCTACTGTGCCAAGCCTCTGTCAGTTGAAGGCATAAATTTTCTTCTTTGCTCCTTGTGTAACTTTTTCTTTCTCTCCCCACCCCCACCTCCCCATGAAGCAAGGTTAGATTGGAACTAGATGCCTGCAAGAGCTTACTAGATGTGTGAATGGGTGACTTCACTTTGAAGGTACGTGTTCTGGTACCCAAGCCATCTTTTCCACCCAGTAAACTTCTCAAACAGGCATCCTTTTTGAATCCTTCTGCAACAGAAAGAAAACTTTTCAAAAGTACAGCTCTACCCATTAGCACATCATTAGATAGCCAAGCTTCAAACTTAAGGCTGCAAGATACCTTTAGAAAGCAGTGATTATAAATAAAGCATCTGAGATATGGTTTCCCTCATGTTGTGAGGCATAGTAGTAACACACCTCCTTTAACTGAATAGGTATTTTGAATCAGAATACAAAAAACATAAGTTCCAGCTGAAAAAAAATCCAGCTGCTAGAACATAATGAAAAGATGTGCTGATAAAACTGAGCACAAAGAGTCATACAGTATTTCCTTCCTTAAGACACAATGCCATCTAGCAGTGGAAAAGGAGTTATCTTTCAGCCATCAGCTGGCATAGGCATGCACATCGCGTCAGCAGGGACGTGGCATGAGCCAGCCAGCTAACGGCCGATGTTCCCAGCATCTTTCTGCAAATCTTGGTACAGTGAGAATATCTCTCAAGAGTCTTTCAGCAAGGGTCACCGAGAATTATTACAAATGCCGTGTATGAAAGCACTTACTGGATGCCAGACCATAAGCACTACTTGATAAGAGCAGCTCGGGAAAGTCAGTCTAGACTACACATGCTTCCACCATTAACATCATCTTCAGCAGAGCAAACAAGTAAATGCAATACTACAAAAACATAATCCTGTTCCTTCACTCAGAAAAGAAACATGGACTGCATATAAAAAAAGCAAGGCACACAGAAATCTCAGCTGTAGCTAGCATACAAGTCAAAGTTAAGGAAGCAAGATGAATTTTCCTTGCAGTGGCATCAGCATAAGTGATTATTTTTGGCTATGCACAGTCGATATCTATATCCATCTGCATTGCTTTTGAAAACAGGCTTCTGATTTTGACCCTCTGAACTGTACTGAAGCACGCTGCCTACAGTAGCCTGAAATCAGTGATGAACATACATGACCCTCAGTATATTTTTCATAGCAAAGAATTACTTCAGGCACTAGTTGCCATCTGACTACAGTTGTTTAAGATCAAAGACAGCTATCTCAGCTGGAAAGGACAACAATCAATGGCCTTGAGAAAGCATATTGAGAGTCTTTTTCCTTTGCCTTCCAAAAAGACAGCCCGCCCACAGCTAATCAAACAAAAATTGAAAGATAGAGTGCACAGAAAGCAAAAGTGCCTCTGAAGCTACCAATAGCACCAAAACTGGCAAAACTGGCAAAACACACTAGAGCATTTCAAACATATTAAGTTAACTTTGTTTGTTTATTTATTTATTTAGGTGTAAAGTGGTCTTTTGCAGAGCCAGTGCCAAAAGCCAACCTGCAAGTAGTCCTGGTGAGTGAACTTTCTCCTTCAGGATGGACCCAGACCACCAAGCAGGAGAAGAAAGTAGAGCCATCCTTCTGGATGGGGGAAACATGAAGGGGCTCGTACTTACTGAACAAGGTCTTCTCTACACAGCCATGTTGGGAAGCCAATGGGCAAGCACATGTCTTTTATCTGACCATGCAGCCAAACAAATACAGCCTTTCTGAGCATCTGAGTTGTGTCATAGCGTGTCAAGGCCTGTGCTGACTCTCAGATAGAACAGATTTGAAACGTATCTGTCTCCATCACCTTGGAGCTGCCTGTTTTGTGCTGTGCCTGTAAACAGTGGATGCCAAAACCTTACACCAGTCTGGGGTACTCACCAGCTTCTACTTTGCTTTTTTCCACCCTTTTCTGGGGACAAGAACCTGAGATATTAGTAAATAATTGTTAAAATATTAAAGAAAAATGCTACATTCATTTTGAAACTCTGAATAAATCTCAAGACTTTCTAGCCCACTGTCTTCCCATTACACCCTAAACACACACATTGAAGGGAAAAAGTTATATGGGGAGCACATCCATAAAATATATTAGTAGGTCAGACTAGTCAGTGTGACACAATTGTGTCATGAAAGATCCTGCTATCAAAACAAATGCATGTTATTCACAAGGGAGTATTATTAAGGTAACAACACCTGAACTCTAAATTCCCAGTTTTTTATTTATATCTGAAATTTAAGCTAGTAAGAGTATGATCTAGTGCATTAAACAGAATAGCCTCTTGGAAAAAAATACCTGCCAGCATGCTTATTGCTGCACCGACACAAGATATCTCTCTCTATTCTTAGCATGTCCAGAGTGCACATGCTCTTTCACCCACAACCCAGTATGGGTAAAGATAAAAGACCAGAGACCCTTATGAAGGCTTTAGAATTTGTTCCTACTTTGAACAGGTTAGTTATCAGGGCTATGATACAATTCAGAGGCAGTTTTCTGATGAAGCTGAAATGGCCACTCTCCTGGGCTGGGAAAGGATGTTACGTAAAGGGTTCCATTAGTCACCAAAGCATTTTTCTCTTAAATGTGCAAGCTTTTGACCTTGGAGGTCAGCAATAGACTGTGCATCTGTTGTTGGTTGGTTTTCCTGAAGACTCGCATCTAAGCGCTCAGGCTGATGCTTCCCTAATTGCATTTCCTTTCTACAACAATTTGCCATGGCCGCGTTCAAGGGGTTCATCCAGCCTGGAAGTGCTTTTTGAGGCACTTGGGACAGAGTCTGCTCCATTATTTCTGGCTGAGAAAGACCTGCCAAGCAGAGCAATCACAGACCTTCACATCCCAGTAAAACTAACCAAAGGGATCCATTCAGAGCAGGGGAGGGGGAAAAAAAAAGAATACTGATAGACAACTAAATCAGAACCACCCCACAACAGTGTCCAGTCAGCATGTGCCGGCCCACAAGGGAGCTTTTATTTTCACTCAACTACAGGCAGGGAGCTCCTAGCATATGAACAATGGTATACAAAGGGGAATGACAGCAATTACTACCAAAATAAACAAGGACTGCAAGAAAGAAATAAAGATTTTTTTTTTTCCTAAATAATTCAAACCAATGGAGTAAAACTACAAAGAAAAATTTCTTCTTTAAGAATCTCTCTCCTTGCAAAAGATAAATACATCAAAGCAGGAAGCAAGCAGCGTGACACATCAAGGTTATTGATGGTATGTGTTCTTGTTTCCAGTAACTATTTTGATCTCAAATGTATGTTTCGGACAGCTTAAATAGAAGAAAGAAAGAAACAAAAATGCAAAAAACCACTTCTGACAAATACAGAAAAGCCATCTTTTTTTTTTTTTTTTTTTCCTTGCTTTTCCTTCCATGTTACTTGAATCGGTCCTTTTTTTGGTGTCCATATTTTAAAGCAAATACCTTCAAAAACCTTTTGCATTCAGTTGTGACATACAAGAAAGGCAAAACACTGAGTATCCTGTATATATCTTCTGCAGGTGTGTAAGACCTAACGCTTTGCAGTGCACATCTCTGTGCAAAGTTATACTATCGGGCTACAACGGAGAAACTCACTTTCTGTTTACACTACCAGCTGAGCATGTCATTGGTAGTCAAGACAGTGCCTGAAATCACTCAGGATTTCATCATGTTACAAACCGTCCCTCAAGGAACAGAAAGCAGTCCCCCAGATCACCTTGGAGATGATAGATAAAACATATGGATTAATATTTCGAATCAAAACCTGAGATTTTAAACTTCCTTTTTCTTACAAAAAGAAATAAAATAAAATAAAATAAAAACAAACAGAAAAAAAAGTCCAGCTGCACTCGATTTCCTGTTGTCACATCCTTAAACCCTGCCAATGAAAATGTCACTCAGGACCAGCATTAAATGCACATGCTACCCCTGTGTGCATGCTTGAGCATAAAACTTTATACAGACACAGAATGGGAAACTTTTCAAAGAGGTCACAAAAAATAACTTGCACTGGCTTTACAGGAAATTACATATCTGAAAAACAACAGTCTGTGATGTGATGTATATCAACTTGTGGCAATACTTTGCCAAATACACAAGCTTTTTCACAGTAACATAAATACAGACTGTTATTTAAAGTCCAAGCGTTTCAGGCTTGAAATCCAAGGAAAATATATTTACTTCTTAAAGCTACTCTTCTACACTTTATGATATAATTGTAGAAGGTGTAAATTCATTTAGCATAGAGGGTTGCAGAAATTTGCTAATTCTTCCTTCTTCACTAGGTGGCACTACTAGTCCGTCAGTCCTGTGCTAATGAATTTAAAGCTCATCGGCATTTTCTCCTGTAGCTGTTGCAGATGCCTGTCTCAAAAGCAATGTTATGTTTTTAAGCCTCTTTTAAGAGCTCTTCTGGGTTTTAACTTGGCATGTTTTGTCATCTTGAGCAGGAGAGCAATTTTTCAAAAAGGCTGTAGAAATTAAAGCCACAAAATGCAGCACATATATACATCGCTTTACATTTATAATGCTCTGAATGGTGATATAACTACATAAGACAGAAGATCCAGCATAGGGGGTCAAGGAACAACTAACGTGTGTTTGAAGCTTTACCTAAAGTGTTTATACTTTGCACAAGTTTCCTGTGAAGAAAATATGGAAGGAGGAAACAAAAAATTCTGAGGCAGCAGAAAATTTTATCCATTTCTAAATGTTCAGTTGTGGAGCCTGAGCTGCAATAATAACACATGATACTTATTCTGTTAGTTATTGATTACTAAAGCTTAAAGCAATAGCTCATGTAGCAGACATTTGCTGATCTTTATTGAGAAAACAATGTGAAAATGAGGGGAACTGAAGTTAGAGCCTGACTTTTCTTAATCTGAAGAGCTAATGATGGGGGACACAACACCCAGAGCTTTCCACCGAGGACCACACACTAACAGGGAGGGCAGATGCGCCAGCCCAAGGGTTTCTCACTAAAGCGTGCAGCAAGACTAAGCGTGCAGTAAAACACTCCGAGACCCGCTCTGAGCTCTGACGTTGGTTTGATCAGCGAGTCAACGGTTGACAAGGCTGATTAGAAAGAGAAAGGCAGAAAGAAAAAGCTGATTTTTCTTTGATGGCAAAGGAAAGCAGCAGTGTCAGCTGTATGCCTGTGCTGTTTCTCAAGCACGCTTGGTGGATTACTTTTCTTGGAGACCCCTGTAGCTTGTCCACAGGCCGCGGACATGGTAATCACCAGCCCACGGAGAAGGAAAAGACAGAGGGAAGCCAAAATAAGAAATAGCTGTGGCACTGCTCAGTCCAAGTGAAGACTCGATGGTTGTCTGTGAAAGGCCAGTGCCTGCTCCCCATGGGAGTCTTCTCCTTGGTGTAAAAGTCACAGACAAGTTCTGCTGTAAAGCTCCTTTCCACTTGCATAGCAGAAAAGGCCTGTATGCACAAGGAACAGTTTTTAATAAGTGGTCTGTGGTCTAGCCACAAAATAGAGCTAATGCTGTATGTAAGACCTGAAGAGGAGAGGCCAGACTGCCAGGGTAGGTCTGACAGGTACCCAGTACTCAGGGTGAGGTGCACAGATCTTGCAAGTGCTTATGTAGGCCATGATTCATATCTAACTGGTGTGTCGCAGAAAAGAAAGGTCCATTCACACGTGTGTCCCAGACTTCCCAGAGGACAAACTCCAGCCTTGCTCAGAGAGTAAATCAGGCACCAGGTTTCCAAATGACCAAGAGGCCTTTAGGATTATGTTTGCAAGGGCACTTAACCAGTTTGGTTACTTCTGAAAGTCTGGATCTCAGGTGATGAAATAGGAGATGGGATAAATTGGACTCTAAGAAGGTGTCAGAATCATAAATATTAGCGTTGAAAATCCCTGTTAAATCATCCCTTCTGTATTAAACATATTTCTAGCATTTCCATGCAGAACATGCATTTTTTTAAATCACATATTAATATTCATGGGAACGGGTGCTTCTAAGTAATTTCTGAGGTCCTTTAAAAGTATTTATGTGAATGGTTTTTTTTCTTCCAGTTTGTCACTTGCTCACGTATCAGAAGTTTAGAAAAAGGCACAGAGCACCACTGTGCTCACAACCAGCTCCCTGAATAGTCCCTCTGCAGCTGTAACTCAGCAGGAAAGCTAAGCCGCTTGGATGTGTTAATTAGTTGGCAGCTCTCCTCAAATTTTCAGCAGTAATGCTTAGTGCTATATGTCTGTCTCCAGGCGTACACTTCTATTTTGCTATTCCACCAAGCAAATCCTGTAAAAGGAAGAACAAGCACTGAGTTTAATAGGAGTTAATGCATTACTTTACAAGCTCTTCATGGTTGAGAGGCTAAAGTCTTCCTTTTGGTGATGTAACGGAGACAGCTGCAAAACACTAGTAATGACCTTCGCTAAATGAGTCAGTCGGTTCAGTCCAACTCCCAGCAGATAAATAACGGCAGATATATCTACCCTTCAGCTATTTGACTCAGCTGTGGGAAGGAAACAGTGTATGTGAGCCTCGTCCTGATGTAGCTCCACACAACCAGCTGTACCTAAGTGAGCAAGCATGAGGTTAACCCTGCAACTGCGACCTTGCAGCCACAGTGTGACTGGATGTCCCTGTCACACAAACCACCGGAGAGCCTTAACAGCCTCCAACATGGCATCAGTTCATTAAACATGGAACCTGGGTGACTTTTTGTTCTGTTTCGTGCTGTGTCAGTGGCTCATTGCATTGCCTCAGCCACATCCACAATCACCCAAAACTGTAAGATGGGGATTATTTTTTTTTTTTAATTCAAAGTAATATCTTCAATGAACAGTTAGCTCAAAGCAAGATTTTAAAAGTGTTTATTTTATACATTTACTGAGTTAGTTTAAACACATTTTAGAGTATCATGCTCGATCTCCTCAACACTGAGAGCACTTTCAGACAGCGCATTACCCAGCACCTTCCACGTTATGTGCACTGCAGGAGGCCATCTCAGTTTTCAGAAACAACGTTAGGCAAAACCAGAGTCACCTCTGAGCAGTGGAAGGGTCCGGTTTCCAAAAGCCTGGGAATTTTCTATTTCTCTGTTTCATCAATAAGCAGCAAGTAATTAGCACTCTCAGAGTTATTTTTGCCTGTGTTTTCTGGACGTCCATAATGAAGTACACACTCAAAAGCTTTCTTTCATGAGTAGGTTTTCTTCTGCATCTTTTCCTTATTGCAGGGTAAAGTCATAAGAGGACTTCATGTCAGCTGTATGTAGTAGATACCAGTTCAGTTCACTTGAAGTGACATATTGTAACCAACAATCATATATAATTATTTGTACTGTTGCAAAATAAATGCATGAGGTAAAACTAAAATGCAATGCACTAACATATCCAGAGGTCAGTTAAGGTAAATGGAGTTTACCTAGTTTTGTTTGGATGATATAGCATTTAGCCACTTCTCTGTACATTGGGTAAGTGGGTTTATCCTTAGTTTGGATGTATGGCTATACAACTTCCATACAGTCTGTCTGCTCTTCCCTTACAGCTGAAAATAAGATCAGTGAAGAAACTTCAATCTTCATAAACAATTCTGCATTATGATGGGATAGCAAAAGTGCCATTTCAAGTGGCATTTGAACAGCAGAAACAGCTGACGGTAAGTATGGTCCTTCAAGACAACAGGTCAGGAAGAATAATTTATGTTTTTATGCAAACTACAAAAAGTGCAAAGAGACAAACACATTGCTTATCATCTCTGTTATTAGCGTCCCGGGGGAGAGAGCAGTCACAGTGAGAACCAGTAGCCAAGAAACAGTGCAAATGTGATTCAGCAAGCAGGGAGAGGACTGGCCATGGCCACCCAGGCATATTGCCAAGGCAAAGGCACCCACCGAGGCAGAGGACCCACAGTGGGGCTCTCCAGCCACAGTGGTCCCAGCCAGGCAGCTTTGAAAAATACTCCCTTTAAAACTATTAGGGATACAGTTTGTTTATAAAATAGTGTATCATAAGGCCTGTAGCCTCACTTTCTTCAAATTGACTTATGCCAACTGTTAAATATATGTCTTTAAAAAGAGTATCTGCAGTAGGAAAGTAAACGTGGCGTTGCTTGCTCTACTGGAAAAATACTAGACTACCTGATCAGTGAAGCGCTTCAGTTCTGATATTGCAGCATCTGCTTTTTAAGGCAGTCACCTTTCATTTGGAGCTGAATAGGACTGCTATTAGGTACGTTTACCCATACAGCCATGCATTGAATATTGAGATATTATCACAGTGCTTAAAACAATATTTCCTAGATTCGTTTTCAGGCATTAAACTGGGGAATTAAAAAAAATTCTGAAAACAAAGTGGTACTGATAAACATCCACGTTACGCACCATTGGATTTTCAAAGAGATAGCTTGTAGAGATCAAATACAAAATATTTGTCCTTTCTTATCCCCACAGGAATATTTGAGGCACTGCAATTCTTTTTCCATTTTTAAAGTGGCAAAGACAGCTCAAACTGGTTGCACTTCCCACACTTATAAATACTTAATATCTTTACATTGTTTATTATGTATGCCCCCCTGTATTCTCAAGCTTAAAAGGGGGCACAGAGCTGTCTAAAGGTGATGAACATCCTTGCTGTGATTGCAGTGGCTTCCCTGCGTGATACCCCCTCTCCCCGGGGTATCACAGACTTGTCACGACGAGGGAACTCAGTCTTTGACCAGCCACACAGTTAGCTAGCACATAGCCAGAAAAGCAGACATTAATACTTACTGTCATCTTAAATCTGTTTTAAAAAAATATCCCAAATTGCAACGTGTCCCATTCAGCTCAGCTTCCAGGGCCTTTCCAGAAGGTGGCAATCTTGTTTCATATTTGTGCCATTTCCAGCCAGAGTCCTGCAGCAGGCCTGTGACCTGTGCGTCTGCAGAACAAATGAAGAAAAAAACAACTCGATTTTAAACTGGCAGCTACAGGCTTATTATAGGCACAAAATGAAAGGAAAAGGAAAAAAAACCTCTCATCTCTAGAGATAAAGATATTATAAAGTTGAGCATTTTGACTGAAAACAATATCATTTTAAAAGTTGTTCTTGGTAGGCAGAATTACTTTGCAGCTGTCCTTTTATTTATAATTACTTTTTAGGACTGAGAAACTGATCATAGGCCTATTTTTATAAGCAGAAATTTTTCAGTGGAAGTACGTGCAATGGAAAGCTTTTTTTTTTCTTTCCTGGAGGTGCAATTTGCCTATCTCATAAAAGGAACACAGAGGAGCTCTGTATGGGAAAGACGCCATAAATTTTGCTTCCTGGAAGAACCTGGAGTAATACAAAAGTAATAGGTGTCTGAACACACAAAATAGTTATTTGAATAGATATTTGAAAAAAATGAACACACTACAAAGAAATTCAGCCCTGGTTTGCAGAGAAAATGAGAATAAGTTCCTACAAATAAAGGGGAAAGAGTTACTTCTTGCACAGGGCTTAATCACACCTGCAATACCTTACTGAGTGAAGGAAATGGGAGATTCAGCACAGCAAAGTCTGTGATCCCTATTGCACTGGAGGAAACATGAGTCCGCGATGATTTTTCACTCCTCAGGTCTACTCTTCTCCCATGGCTTTTCTGTGTGTTTTGGGATAGTTTGGCTATTCTGCCCTTCCAAGGTCCTGGATGCAGACAGAGACACACCGAGACACAAAAGTGTGTCACAGAAAAGAGTTTTACCGGGAACGTTTACAGGCGTCAAAGCCACAGGCCTGGTTATAACTCTTGCCAGTGCCTGTTCTCACTGGAGAGATTGCTGTAACACATGCAATACTTCATACAATTTGCTATTTTGCATCCCAGAGATGTTCTCCAGACCAAGGACCTCTTGAAAAAGAACTCCCCTCTTGCAAGCTGCCTATAAAACCCAGAGATCAATCTCTACAGCGCTTTAATCAAGTAGTAATAAAACATTTCCGATGTTAAAGATTTCAAAACGTTTAACATTAAAGGAAGAGCTTGTCCACAAAAAAAAAGAAGCACCAGAAGCTGAGGTTTCTCAGGAGCATCCCATAATGTGCCCAGTGTCAGGATTTCCCATCCCTGTACCTCAGACATGTGCCGAGTCAGGCTTGTGGTACATTAATGTACTTCTGCACCTACAAAGGTGGCAGCTGAAATTGGTTGTTCTCTCTCAGACTCAGCTGTGCCCTGCAGCAAATGCTTTTTCATTATCATGTAAATTTTTTCAAAGATCCTCCCTGATGCTTTAAGCAGTCGTATTCTAAAGGAAATAAGAGCACACAAAAGTAAGATAAAAGTATTTCTGTTTTTTTGAGGCATCATCCATTCAAGCCATGCTCTGGCTGCTGAACCGCAGTGGTTCTCATCCCCTGGCTCTGAAAATACTGGATTAATTGTTGACATGCAGAGGACGTGTTTGTGCTAGTGTCTGTAAGAGCATCAATCTCTCCATCCTCTGCAAGCGGCTGTTGCTCTGGGCATCAATACAGCACAGTAACTGTAAAGGACAGAAAGCAAAAATTAGGTCAATAAATTATATGTTCCAAAGCACAACAATCATTATTTTGTGTACAGAGATTTGCAGTTAGCTTAATGAAGTGAGAGTGAAGGCCCCAAGACCAAAGGGTGTGGAAACCTTCAGTCTCCTGCAGACATGTAATAGCAACAACCACCCAACTCAACATAAGGCCAAAATAAATCATTAAGATAAGAGGAGATTTCTCCAGGAGACTGCAAAACACTGGAACATCTGGACAGAAAAAAAAAATTTAGTTGAATGTGTGTTTTGGATGCTTTGTAGGAAAAATATCTGCAAAAGACTGTCTTGTCTTTAAGCACTGAACACTGAGACCCAGGACGTTTCCTGGGGATTAATAACTACCTAGGAGAGTTAATGACCCAGAGAAAAGCTGAGGGTCATTAAAACTACTCAGTCATCAGCTCATCGGGAAATGCCCTCTGCTGAAGTTTGTGCTGCTAGCACCCCTCCCTCTTGATAAATACAAGAAGAAGAAAAAAAAAAAAGTAGCAGCATACTTCTTTCTGCATAGCCAGAAAGCCCTGCAGCCATGCCTCTGCAAGGGGAAATGCTGGGGGGCACCATCGTTGTGCTAAGCTTTCCAAAAAAGATGATAAAAAAAAATGATGATGGTAAAAAAAGATGATACCCTCTTGAATTTAGATCGCATCACATAGTCACTTAAATAAAATAGCAGTTTTTAAAAGCATTCAGCTAACAAAGTACCCGATGAGCTATCAAGAGGAGAATGTCACGAACAGTGCAGCATGTTAGCGCGTGACAGAAGCTGTCTCTCTCCTCCCTGTTAGAAGAGCACCACGGGCTACAGGGAAGGGATGGATAAAAATTTCTGCTAGTTTTCTATGTGTCTCCAAGAGTGAACACAGCACAACTCAAATTATAGAGGAGTTGGAAATGGACCACAGAAACACTTCTAGACCTGAGAACAGTTTCTCCCTCCCTTACTTTTGCTCAGTGAGCCGCTGCCCCGCTCCTGCTTCAAAGCACTCCCCGCGCTGAGCTCTGCTGCCCATCAGCCTGTGCGTGGGGGATCAAAGGGACGCCCCAAAGCCCAGGTCACCCCCGGTGGCCCCGTCTCACCCTGGGATTACGGCACACGTGTGAAACGGAGACCTGCCGGGGCACAGCGGGCACAGTACGCTGCGGTAATGCACCCAGCCCCCAGCGGAGTCTTATAAAGAACAGCGAGAAAGAAGAGTAAAAGCATGATCTAGAATATATGGTGACAGTGTAAATTTCTTGCAGAATTTTGTTTAACCATAGCTTTCTTCTCAGTTCCCTTAACTCTGGAGCGTGGAGATGCACAAGGGGAAAGGCGATGTTATGTTGTGAAAGAGACCGAATACACCGAGTTAGACAGCCAGGCAAATCTTTGCAAAATCAAGTATTTCATCTATAAAATGAGGTATGTATGATTATTAAGGCATTTTACTAGCTTGCAGTTTGGGATACATACAGTATCTGCACATTTCAAACATGAGAAGTAGTATTGTTATATCATATTTTAGTGCCCTTAAATCAGGTATAGTTGCACCTGGAAAGTCTCGGATATCTTTCAGTAAATGCTAGATATCCAGTAGTTTAAGTATTACTTATTTAAGAGGTTCTTTACATGAAATATTAACTTATTAATAAGTGCACTTACAGTTATTAATAGCGCTTTTTAACTGAACAAGGACAGAACAGGTTCCTGTCTTAAGGCACCAAAATATTATCAGTTACTTCAACTCTCCGATTTGGCAATGAACATTGGGAGAAACATGCTTATCTGAACAGTTCATTTGTCTGAGAGTTTGCCAGTAACAAGGGCAAGTATAAGATTGGCAACTACAGTCACGTATTTCCTACCACAGTTATATGCCATGATACTGTTGCAGGAGCTGGCAGCCAAAAGCAAAGTCATGATTGCTCTGGAAAAGACGTTCTTTCAGGGAAACCTGCACGTGTGTTTAAGTTAAGGTAGTCAGCCATAAAAACTTGAGGCAGCAAAGTTTCCTTAACAAGTAGATTTGGTAGTGAAGCATGTCTAATCTAAAAATGCGTTTTTACAAAACCTGAACAGTAACAGGCAGGGGGACGCGTTTAACAAAGACAGCTTGAACAAACAGCAGTTATCGGGTACAGCCATCAAAAGACCTTAAACACCAATTTTAATTTTCCGCCATGCAGAAAAATCCAAGTGTGCATAGACGGTCGAGGCAGTAAAATAGCGTGGGCACTACATGACTGGGGTCTTCTGTATTGTCCTTAAGGCAGACAGCAGGGCAAGGACAAACAGGAACTGCCCAGGCCATCTCCTTCAGCAGCAGAGGCTTCAGATAATTTTCAGAGAATCATAGAATCATTTAGGTTGGAAAAGACCCTTAAGATCATTGGGTCCAACTGTAAACCTAGCACTGCCAAGACCGCCACTAAACCATGCCCCTAAGCACCACATCTACATCTCTTTTAAATACCTCCAGGGATGGGGACTCCACCACTTCCCTGGGCAGCCTCTTCCAATGCTTGATAACCCTTTCAGTGATGAAATTTTTCCTAATATCCAATCTAAACCTCCCCTGGCGCAGCTTAAGGCCCTTTCCTCTCGTCCTATCACTTGTTACTTGGGAGAAGAGACCAACCCCCACCTCGCTACAGCCTCCTTTCAGGTAGTTGTAGAGAGTGATAAGGTCTCCCCTGAGCCTCCTTTTCTCCAGACTAAACAACCCCAGCTCCCTCAGCTGCTCCTCACAGGACTTGTTCTCTAGACCCTTCACCAGCTTCGTTGCTCTTCTTTTGCTGCATGGTAAAAGGTCTGCTGCGTTCTTCCCCCACCACGGGGTGGGCAGTGGAGCTGTGTATGAGCAATTTAAGAAACACAGGGCAGGAGTTGTTCATCTCAGACAGAAAAATTCATATAGACACTGTGGTATCTATGCATTAGGGACCTTCTGGAACAGAGAGGCAATTCTTTTAGAAGTCTCATTTTATTGATTTATTTGGGTAAATTATTCAGAGCTGATAAAATAAATCTCTGTATTTTCTTCTGTACAGAATCTCACTGCACTTTCAACTGGGAAACCTTCTTGCTTCTCTTGACTGAACATTTGGCTCCCCTCAAGAGAAGCGTTCCACCAAATTTCTCTTCCTCCCCATCCTCTGCAGGAAAAGGATGCACCACTTCTCCTTACAGACTTTGTTTGGATGTTACTCCTCATGACTTTTCAAGATGTGCTGGGGCTAAAATACACGGGATAGCGACTTCCCTTTCACTGCAGGAAAGGCAGAAGACTTATTTTTAAGTAGTCCTACTTTTAAGCCAAGTGCCTTAATCTTTGGTTTTTATTACAGAATTTCTCTGCGCTTAGAAAAATAAAGTTCACCAGGAGACAGAAGGATCTTAGGAAGTTCAGCTTGCTCTCACCAGTGCTAATTAGGCAAATGTATTTCCCCAGTGTTTACTTCCCTTCCGAGCTTCATTTTTATTTTCTCTGTCTCAGTGTGACAATCGTAGGCAGCAGCACGCTTTGTCAGAGAGAATGAAAGAGAAATTCAGCTGCCTCCACAGATTAACCCACACACGCTGAAGTTTTACCTGACATTTCTGTCATCAGCAATAGGCACACAAGTAAAATTATTTGCCGTATCAGCCCTCTGATACCTTTTTGAAAGGGCAGGTTTCAATGTAAGGGTTAAAATAAACATGGACAAGTGAGGCAAGGGAGAGGGAAGACTGCCAGCAAGTCAGAAATCTCTTCCAACATTTTATACAAACGTTTCACTTTGAATTTAGCTGGAAATATTTCAATATAGGACCCTACCATCAGCACATTTTTGACTCAAAATGGTGGCAATCAGCATGAAACATAAATAAACACAGGCAAACAAACAAAAAATAGTCAACCTAATAATTCTATTGTGGCAAACCTGCAAGACTAGGAGAGAGGAAAAAGAATATGTGAAAACTCAAAACATAGTAGAAGAGAAGCTTCCAGTTTCACAGGCATAATATTGTCAAATATCAGGGACCACATGGAGAGCAAATGTCAGCAAAATGAACCTTTATCAC
The DNA here is from genome assembly GCF_965183815.1 of Platalea leucorodia. Classification (NCBI taxonomy): domain Eukaryota; kingdom Metazoa; phylum Chordata; class Aves; order Pelecaniformes; family Threskiornithidae; genus Platalea; species Platalea leucorodia. The sequence continues at coordinate 135,392,222 of NC_138823.1, read as the reverse complement.
TCGGTAGGTGGATCTCATGCATCGCACCGGGGGATTAGGAAGGCGATGGCATGAGCAGGCCCAGGTCTCCTACCAGCTGCAGCAGCAGCTGCCGGACTTCACCTAGGCACTAGGCTCTTTGCTCCAGGCTTGCTTGAAGAAACATTTTCTGTACGCAGAAAGTAGGTCTAAGAGGAGTATAAAGTAGTACAGCTGGGACTGCAAATCAAAAGGGGGGGAGAGGTAATATCTCACACCAAAAACTAGCAAAGAGGACTTTTCAGACTTTGTTATGGGATCTCTCTGCAGCTTAATTTTTCCTGTTACAATTACTGATTCTACAGGTTCTGGGGAACTAAAACCACCATGTACTCTGAAAACAGCTACAGCAGGAAAGCAGAAAATGATAACAGCCTAAGTTAAAAATATGGTCTTTGTGACAGCGCTCTGGAGAGGTAAGATAACACTTGCCAAGGCCAGGAGAAAAAGCAAGCTACAATAATCTGTATGATGATAGCCTTGACATGCGTTAAGTTTCAACCTTCGAGCAATAACCGGCTGCGACAAGAGTGACTTTTCTAAAAATTCCTCTTTAGTCATCATGTGCAAGCAGAGACTAACTAAAAATCAAAACCTGAAGATTAAAAGACTGTTTCTTCTCAAATATCAGCCCTATATCCATGAAGTGAGGGTAACATTTTAATAGATGTCAGCTCTCTTGCCCACCAGGAGCTTTTACAGATACATGGAGTCAAGAAACTGATAGAGAAAGGTGAGAGAGAATGACCTGCTGAAACTAAGTAGGATATCAGGCCATCCTTACTAGTAACGAGGCAATTGTTTTGGGGTTGGTGGAAGGGGGGGGGAAGAGTTTCTAGAGCTTCCCTACTCAGTCCCTGCGAGCTGACAGGGCTGACAGCTCAGCCACAGCTTCCATCCAGGTCTTTGCCCTTTCCACCTACGAGATTGTGTGTCTGATGCCTGCTCTGCCAACACCATCTGCAACCACAGACTGCACTGACCAAAACTGTTATTCTGTTAGCCACAAAAAAAAAGAAATCTTCATGCATCTCCTCAGTTTAAGACCCATTTTCAGAAATATGCTTTCAATCTAACTTATTATTCAAAGACAACTGCTAACATATTCACCCTCTGAAACAACTTATAGAGGGGAAAAGGATAAATCTCATTTAACATAGGGAACACACTACTATGCAGGGCTTTTCGCAAACTAAAACTGCAAAACTTGATAACAGCAGTCATATTCTTGCAGCAATAAGAGCAAACTACTAACAGGGATGTTTTGTAAGACAATGAGCTTATCAGGGTGGAAGTATCCTCAGCTAACAGGTTTCAGTGGTAGCCAGAGCTGGTAAGTTAGATTAGCTTCTGTAGAGCAAATTAACAGCCTATTTAATGATGTGCACCACCACATACACATGCTGTAATTTTTAGAAATTCACAGAGCTGACAGAAGACAAGAAACACTTGCTCATAGCGAACAAGGCTGGGCAATTTTCTTCTTTCTTGACCTGGAACGCTGAGATCCTCTACAAAGGGAAGCTCTGGAAATAACACTGGCTTCTGTATCTTGTAAATTCATCATCTTCCAGTCTGTCTGTTAATTTTGCCAAACAGCCATGCATCTTATTTTTGAAGATAGCTATTCTAGAGAGGAAGGATTAAGCTATCATAGCATGAGGTTCAAGAAATTAAATTTGCTACTTCTCTGAATGTCACTTTGGGACTGCCTTAAACTTTTCTGGGGCACGGGGGTGGGATGTTGGATTTCTCCAGCCCTGCTGCTTTTTGTGTGCTTGCACATGGGAGGGAAGGAGAATGCAGCCCTTACACGTGACACATTCACAGCACAACTGCCAGACAGCCTACCCTTCTGCAAATAGCATTAGGAACTTTTCTGTTCAAAAAAACAAACTTAAATCAACATTAGCACTGTAATTATTGCAAAGCTGCTGAATGGGCCACTCTGTTACCTAAAGTCCACTTTAATCCCAAAACAACATAGTTAGGATGGGAAAGACTTTTTAAAGGTATTTGAAATATGCATACTCCATTTCAGGTCCAGGGAATCAAATTACCAGCCTGTAAGTGAGATAAGGCAGCGAGAGAGCGCCGAGACCCCGGGGCGGCTGCGGGACTTGGGTAATTTGCTCAGCTCAGTCCTCGGGCCGAGCAAAGGCCCCGGTAACACCAGCTGGAACGTGTGCACTGCGGCCCCGGACAGCTGGGAGGAGAAAAGGCTAGTCACAAATTAAATTAAGAGGTGTAATATGCTGTGAGAAGAAAAACAAATTGAGATTGTGAAAACAGGTGCCAACTGACATTTACTCAATACTCAGTCACACTTTCCTTTCTCTCTATGTGATTAGCAGCTAAGCTGAATTAGGGCAGATTTCATGCTTCTGTGACCTTCCAGAACCCCCCTATGGAAAAAGAAAAACACCTGTATCTAGAAGTTTTTTTCCAAGAGGGTAAAAGTGCCCAACTACTGTGGAGCTGGGTTGGCCAGACTGATACACTAAGGCAAAAATATATGTATATATTAGGTGACTACAATTGGATTATTTTTTTTTAAATTAGTCCAATAAGTAGCACTAAACACAGGGTTTTAAAGTAGCACCAGGCTGGCAAGCTAATGGATTTAGTTATCTGCATCATTCAAGGCTGTCTTAATTGTTGTCATTTGGAGAATAAGCTGAAACTGGTGGGCGCTATCCTGAAGTTCCTGGGAAGGACTGAAGTGAAACGCAACGTGCCCAGTCGTTCCCCGCAAAGCCTCTTTCCTTTTCCATGCCTCTGAAAGCAGGACTGTGATTTTGTATCATCAGCTCCATTTGGGGCTCCTTGAAAGAGAGGGTTTAGCTGGGAGGCTGCAGGAGACCGCTACACCTGAACATCGCTCCTCCACCGGAGCTGTAGCTGGTCACACCGCATGGTGGGAACCAAAACACTTCTTGCACTGCCTGGGCGGCCTCTCCTGGTTGAGCACGGAGGATCCCACAGGCTGGCACTGAGCCTGGCCGCTCCTGGCTGGAGGGCTCACCCGAGGTTTCTCAAAGCTGCTTCTGCTCAGTGCAGGCTCCACACAACCGGGTCCTACTCTGAGCTTCTCTCCTAGCAGGGAAGCTACTGCAGATTTTCAGCACATCAACCTGCAAACAAACCGGTCATTTCTCCTGAGCCAGTTCAGATGCCAAGGAGGTCCCTGACACAAACAAAACCTTCTGGTACGGTAACATTAAGTAGAAGACGTGCCAGGTCTAACTGCTAAATCCAGGACAACCTCCTCATACACTCCCAGCCTCAGTAATTTCAGACACGTCTCCTTTGAAACAAAAGGATTGACAGGTCTGTTAAGTAGGGTCTGTGGCCACAGAGCAACTTTCAAAGCAGACATTTCCCTCTTTCCCAAAAGCACCAGAATTATCAGAACAAACAATTTTGGCGGAGCTTACTTACTTGGCTTGTCCTTACCTTGGCTTTGTAAGGATATACCCATCCTAATCACACTTGGCCTGCGGCAAATATTCAGCCCCATCCTGTGGGGCTCAGAAACACTCACGCCTGTCCCCCAAAGCTAACTGCAAAACAGGAACCACCCCCAAACAACCCCAAACATGCTACGATGCACAGATCCCAAGTGCTTTGGGGGAAAATACTCCAAGCTACGCCTTCCGCTCATTTTTAAGCTCACTGACTTTTATGTGGTAACGTGAAGTTTTGGGACTCTGTTAAATGCAGCAGCACTGAATTAACATTTTTGTCTCAAAACTCCCCACAGCTGAACAGATGATGGCAAGCACGTACCGTAAGACCACTTGATGAAAACATCAGGGGCCTTAGAAATAGTTCACATTCTCTGGCCTTCAGTTTCATGATCATTATCATAATAAAATGTTTTTGCTTATTCCTTGCACACCTGCTGTGTGTCAGTTTTCCCCCATTGCAGCTCTGTTACCGCATGCACTGCTCATACTGACATATACAATCATTTTCTTTATACCAAGCAGATCTTAGGCACTGTTGGCCCATCACACACTGATAAAAACCACAGCACATAAATGCTTTGTAAAGAGAGAGGAATGTAGACCGGGAACGTGGTTCAGGGTTAGATTAAATGAGAACAGAGGTCTGGAACTTGCTGTCATGAAGTTTTGGATCAAAATTCATAAATATTTCCAAAGTATTTGTTTTCATCTCATACGACCAAGTATTCTTGTGAAATGTCAGCAGCAAATCAAGCCAGGAGACGGGCTCCTTGAATTTTGAAGCCATAAACCATAACCGAAACACTCTGCAGGGAGCGGGAAGGACGGATGGAAGGACGGATAGAAGGGTACAGATCCAAGAAGTCCACTGCTTGACTTCTTTTTAACCTCTACAGTTCAAGGGGGGGTTACGTTTGGAGTTTCAACTCCTCTATCCCACTTCTTCCTAATTGCTCTCAGTAACTTCATTGCCTTCATTGTCATGTGTCATTCAATGTAAACTTGCAGTATACAATCTCCTTCAAAATAAGTTTGTTTTTAGAAGCATACTATCTTGTTCATGCTTATAACAAACCAATCTGAGGAAGAAAAAAAATGGTTAAATATTGACTATATAACTGAAATGGAGCGCGTTCTAAATAGTGTTTTATCTCGTTTAAATGTATTTGTAACTGTTTAAAATTTTTTGTAAGTTTAGTTAGTTTAACAAAAGCCAGTCTCTCATACGTATTCATACACTGAGTAAAAAATAACTGCTGCAGCAAAACCTAAGCACAAACAAGACTAGAAATGTCTGTTTTGCTTCAAACACATTAAAAAAAAAAAAATCAATAGCAGAGTATTTTTAACTTGACATGTTACACTAAGCAAATGTTGGAAATCTCAGGTAGTTATCCCTGCAAGATTTTTCTTCTTACGCCTCGTGAATGGAAATGACCTAAAAGATGCAGCAGGGTATTAGTATTAAGCAATAGAATTTCTCTTGTATGTGGAATTGTTAATAGTAAAGAGAAGATTCACTTAAATGAAATTATTCCAGGCCCATAAGCGACAGGCCTAGAAATAAAAGTCCTAAATGCGATTTCTTTCTCAATTAGCTTAAGGAACTGCCACCACGTAGAAGGCAAAAGCCTACACAGTCAAATCAGGCTGAAAGACAGTAAACTCATTCATTTAGCATTTGCATTACTGTTGTTATCGGCTTCTGTTAGCCAAGATTTCACCCTGTGTCCTTACATGCATTTATACTGAATAAGCATTCTTTAACAACTCAGGTATTTCCATGCTCTGAACATCCGTAATTCCCACAAAATGCAATTCTTTGCCCACATCTTCTCTACGGACACAGCCCCTCTACCTTTAAGCTAGTCCAGTGCTCCTGCAATGTGGGGATCCATGGCACCACTCACCACAAAGGTGTTTACGTTTTCCATACTTCGAGAGCAACTTCATGGAGAACATTCCAAGTATCAGAAAACACTCAAGGCCACAGAAAAAGACATGCAAATGTATGCCAGTCTTTTTTAGCCACTGCTGACATAAGGGCTAGTTACAAATGTAAAAGTACTATGATGAGATTAAAAACAAACCCTCAGGAAAACAATCAACCAAAAAGAAGTCTTCGAAACAGATGCTAACCTTGTCATATTTTTAATTTTTAAATGAAAAATCAAAAGCATAATTGTTTCCCCATATTCAAGTTTAAAATTGTATAGCTCCTCAAAAGATTGACAGAAGGATCTGTTTGTACTTAATACTACGCATTGCAACATATATATATATAAAAATATATACAATTTTAATATGAAGGATAAAAACCCTAATGTTATAAAAGGTGGTAATGGGTGCACATTTTAGAACTCCTCGTTTTACTTTTCCTTGAAAAAAGGAACATGGGATTTGCTGATTGGAAAAAAAATTAATCAGAGAAAAACTGTGTGTTACCTCTGGCAATTCCTAGTAGTGGTACTTCATCCCTTTTGTCTTTTAACAAAAAGGCAAATATTTTCTAGCTAAGCCTACTGGCCAACAGAGATTTAACTAATTTTTTATGTGGTCAACAAAAGCAGTCTGCGAAGACTATGCAGTTTATTTGGAGAGTAATTCTCTCAATCTGTGGTAAAACCTACAAGCAGCTTATGGGAAAGGAAAGGGGTATTTCTTGTGAAATAGTATTTCTCTGATGTGAAATGCTTAACGCAAAATGCTTGTCTCAGAACCACACATGCACGCAATATTAGAGATGCACAAAAAAAATTTAATAGACCAGTGAAGAAACTGCCATTTACAACCTGCAAAGTTCAATTACTTATAGTCTAATTGGTATAAGCGGTGTGAAGGGTTAAAGTGCTGGGGTGGGAAGGAAAGTTGGTGGGGGTTTTTGTTTAAGCTTCCAAACTAATTCTGAAGTTGAGGGTTATTTCTGACCCATCTCAATTTTTCTTCTGCAGTGCTTTCCTTTCAGTTTATTCAGTTCTGTAAGTTAATGGAAACAGCGAGGATATTATACTTCACGTGCTGTTACTAAATGGGTACAAAGTTTTATTGCTTGTTTTCTGAAGAAACTGGTTAATGGACCCATTATGAGAGTACATCTCTTTCAGTTCAGTAAACTATCACTTGGCTCGGCATAAAATAAATAATCAGCATAATAGATTTTAGTTAAAATAAGTTAAAAAAATAAAAGGTAGCTTCTTACGGATTCTTATTAATTCTAGCCCACAATACTAAAAGTGTTGTGGTGGCCACAAAAGCGCATGCTTCTATTATACGCAGGGATGAAAATCAGGTGAAGGATTTCTACTCAACACGGATAGCTGAAGTTGTGACTGTCATTTTGTTTAGGTGTGAATTAGCAATGCAGTTTTCTTAACTATCGATTCAGTGGATGATCTTGCATACAGGCTATAACCCGATCATGTTTTCTTACGCCATTTACAGTGAAGAGCGTAACTATTGCCTTCTCCCTTTGCACCGGGGACATCACCGGAGCGGCAGAGCGAGGTGTGGTAGGATGAGGACTGTGTGTTCTCCAGTACGGCTTCGCCTTTTGTTACGCAGCTTTGCAAGAGCTACTCCGCTGCTTCTGCCTCCCCTCAAACAGATCGCTGTGCCGAGAACAATATTCTAGCCTGGATTAGAAGCTGAAACTAATGCTGATATGACTTAGCCAGCTGAATTCAGTCATGTTTCTGTTTTATTTTCTCTCCAAAAATATTCTAATGAATTAGAAGTGTGTCCCCCTAGTATTATCAATAAATGACAGAAATGACACTACTCATTAGGTCAAATGAACATGCATGCAGTAAAACCGATATGAAGTCATTTTTGTTGAGAACTGTCCAAGATCAATCCCACTCTTTTAAAAATCAATGTGGGCAAAAAAATAAAACAAATCAATCCCTCCTCCCCCACGGTTTCAGACTGCAGTAAACAGTAAACCCCCTACATTTTACACAGGCTCCATTTGTATTACAGCATCCCTCATGATCCGGTACTCTCAATTCAATACACTACATAGAATGGAGAGAAAATGACGTGGTCCATCCCAGAGACTTAAGATTACACAAACCCCAGTGAGAAAAAGAATCAGTCAAAGCAGTCACATGTAAGACCTCACTTTGCTAACTGCCCATATGGAGTCCTTTGAATTCTTCCCTTATCTAGATTACAAGAAACCCAATTATAAAGCAAATTGCTGAAAACAGTTTTATATATAGAATTCTACAAATTGTAGTGAATTACATTTTAGAGACTAAATAATCGTGCCATACTCTTCTACCTAGCAAGTAAATGACTCGTTTCAACCAGTGCTCAATCAATAGTGGCAGCAAGAGCACGGGGGGGGGGAAGAATCTTTTCATACAAGTTTAAGGAGGCAGATTCTTGACAGTGGCATCTCTTTACATACTACTATAATCAGTTTGGGTTGTTTTTGTTTTGGTTTGTTTTTTTTTCCTGTTGATGAGTTGGATAAAAATGCAGAAGTTTCTCTCTCCCATCACAGAAAAATTGGAGAAATGCTTTCTTGTCTGGTATCCACCTGCACTCTAGTCCATACAAGGTAGTGATAATCTGTTATGATAGCCCATTATGATTACTAGGCAATTGATTCTAGTGCTTGAATCATAGTACAGCCTTTGCCACAATAAAAATCTTGTCATATAAAGTACCATAATACCAAAAATGTAACTTAAGAAATCAAATGACTGCTCAAGCAATTCTGTTTATGTATTCTTACTTCAATAAATTAATGCTTTATTTGGAAAGAATACTACTTACTATCCTCCATAGCATCATCAACTAATTTTACTCCTGTCCCCAATACGGTCAAGCCAAAAGAGCCCACCTACACAAACAGCCAGCTACTGAATGGTACTACACTTCTCGTGGCTCAAGAAGGCACACTCTCTAGAGACCATATTCTTGGTAATATCAGTACTATTGACAGAAAAGAATAGGATGGATTCTACAGCACGTGAAGTAGTTGGCACAGATGTTTCTATGTGGACTGACGTGGAGTCGCTCCGGTACTTCAGCACGTTCTTTCACCGGGGAGAGCCCATGTCTGGCTCCAAGGAACCCGTCAATAAACCCCACCCTTCCGCAGGCTGCATTTACCTTCGGAGCAGAACAGTTAGGCTGTAGCACGTTTAAAAGACATTTAGCACAACTGTTAACTGGAAGCCTCGGCACCACTTAGAACCTACACATAAGAAAAATACCTTTGTTTTCTTTTTACGTATGCGATGTACAGAACTTTGGGCCCATGGTTCCTTTACATGGCACTGCACAAAGCAGTTAAGTCCCAATTGCATGACATTCCAGTTTCACTTTGCACTAATACGGTTACCCAAGGCAGCAGAGTATTGAATGCAGCCCCTATCCTTTTCTCCCGAAAATACCTTCTGTGTCTTTACATTACGTATAGCAAGCCTTGTTTCTTTGCAAGAACGATGTTGGGGATTACTGGCAAGCCAGTGATTTAAATCAACATAGATATTATAGCATTGAGCAGGTAAGACGTGAATCCAATTTTTTAAACAGACTATAAAGGAATGTTTCATATGAAGTCCTTGAAAACAAAAAGGGAAATATTGTGTTTGATAATCAAATTCTAACTTCACCTTCAAGCTGAAAAATAAGAAATCTGTAGCTTGCTAACGTGAGCTGACTTGTGGAAAGTAAGTTTTGCACCTACCCCAGTACTGGCTGGCTATTTTAAGAACAAAAAAGTAAAAGTTTCTTTCAAGTTCTGGCTATTCTATGCATGGAATAACTAGGTAGCTCGCACAACCATCTTCCACATGTTCTAAACGAAGAAGCATGTTCCCAATTCTCACAATTTTATCAGAATCTCTCACCTAGAACTCCAGTAAGGTTCTTTTTTCCCGGTAACAGAAAATTCCATCAGTATCTCTCGACTTAATTCAGAATTAGCATGTTTCTAGACCTCAAGCTGAGAAAATTCAGAACACAGACTCAAAAGACTACTCAGGACTTGCTTTTAAAAGTGTTATGGTAAGAAAGAGCAAGTCCATTTTTGAAAGCTGCATTCCTTACTCCCAATAAGTAGCTCTTGATTGCCAACAATTCAATACAGTCTCGTTCTCTACTTAAGCCCAACCTCAGAATTAATTTATGTACTATTCCAATTCCAAAATGGCAAATGAGAATTCTAGTTAGCCCTTTCTGAACCAGATACCAGATAATTTAACTGACCCATGCAAATTATGCCAACCCCAACATGCCATAGTAATTCAAAGAGACATGGCATGGGAAAGTTATTTGAGATATTTTAATATAAAAGTATTCAAACATATTTCTGTCTGCATGAGGGAGAAACCGCAGTGGCATAGATCTTTCAGATGTTTCATGAAAATAAAGCTTAATTTCTTTCAAAGTACTTAACAGAAGTCAACTGTTTTCACTACGTAATTTCCTTTCTTCCAAGAGATAAACCATGAAATTTGTAGTTAAATAAATTGATGCAGAGTGATTCTGATGCCTGAATTTTACAAAAACTTTAGCAATCCTCACACATTCCCTAGACATCAAAACCAATATAAACCAGATAATGTGACAGACTGGAGAGTTATATAAACCACAGACACGTATTATCCTCACTTAGCAAATGGCAGATATTTTTAAGACTTTTAAAAAAGTTTATAATGGAGTGGGTTTCTTGCCATAAAATTATCCTAGGATAAGAGCTTCAACACATAGGAACTTGCAATCAGCTAGTGAAATTCCTGAGATGTGTCTATATCCTGTAGCAAAAGCGGGTAAGTTAGTGAAAGGGGTAAACACTTTACCCTAGGGTCAACAAACTAACATCTCTGTAGCTCAGGACATCTTTTTGATGAATGTGAAACAGCTGGAATAAATATATCAAGGGTAATAATTGTGCTCCCATGGCAGATCCAGCTGCTGCAAAAATAAACCCAGGGGGAAAAAGCCAAAGAGTAAAAAAACCGAACAATATAAGAAAAAACCCTCCTACACAATACAATCCCACTGTTTCTGCATATGACCTCTTAAAACACAGGAGACTCTGCAAATACTGGTTGAAAATGAATGTAGAGATTAATTTGTTAAAAGCAAAACCAGATTATAAACTGTTTAAAAAACAAAATCAAGGAATGACTTTTATTTAAGCAGCACAACTGCAATATTTTTATCTTTAATGATTTTTTTTCCCCAGACTTGAGGAGCATTTGTACCTGCTAGCAAGAAAGTTATTTTACAAATAAACAGAAACTCATAATAATCCTGTTAATACTTTATTAGTGTAATTTTTTAGCTTTCTATTGGACAGAACATAAATGCAAACTCAAAAAAAAAAAAATTCAGAGTCCTCTGCCATTCAGTAGAAGTGACCATGGCAGCCTGTTTCATGTTCATTCTTTGTTACGGAAACAAGAGGAGGGGGAAAGGAGGGGAAAAAGCATCAATAGAACAATTAGGCACACAGCTGACACTTACTGTACAATGATATGCACAAGTAATTTATAACAGCTATATTCATGAGATGTGCTCTTCAGATTTTTCCCTTGTAACATATGAGCTTTGCTCAGATGAGCAAGGATCATTGAGAACAAGGGAATTAACAAAGGAGTAACAAATAAGACTTTTAAAACAAGTCCTTAAATAAACTAATGCAACAACAGAATGCAAAATTGTTCAGCTGAGAAGACATTTTTAACCTAGACTTCAAAACATTAAAAACTCATTTATTTTACAGTTATTCAAATACACATGCATTAAATGAAAATATTGCACAAAATTAAAATTTAGATTGTGGAATTCATATAATTTTATTTTGGTACACATTCTGGTAGCACTTAAAATTTACTGTTTAGTTCTAGCAAACACCAGCAGCACAAGCTTGAGGATGAACCAAATGAAAAGTTCAATTGCTCATTTTCTCTTAAAAATAATTAAGGCTAAAACAAGTGCATTTGTTGACGATGGCACAATTTTCAGCGGCCAGTCACAGCACCCGAAGGCCAGAAGATATACCCAGACACTTAAGTGCTGTATATTAACATTCAGTTTTGGAGACTTTCTAGGGTAATAGGCTGCGTGGGTTGACAGGGCGGGTATTTTAAATCGTCAACATGAAAACCATTTAAATAAAGACACATACAAACTCTTTTCAACAAAAAATATTCATTTCTGATGATTCTTGCCAGCCAACAGGCACCACTGAATTAGGAAGCCACATTCTGTAATTAAATACAGAAGACAAAACTTCAATACATATATACATATGCACACACATGTATATGAATGTGTGTATAGGTATATATATGATAAATTCATTAAGTAAAATGACTAATAAACATGGCGTATTATGTTCAGTTCACATTCCTAGAGATATTATTTTATTTTTGTACAGAAATGTACCAGATAACTAAAAAAAAAAAAAAAAAATCCCAATTTGCACATGATCACTATTCTCTTGAAATTTTTCATGGTACCTACAGATAGATAAAAGGTTCCACAGATTTGACAAAACAGTATTTGAACTTCCCACTTTCATACTGTATAACAAATTCAGTCATTTAAAAGACATAAATTAGATTTGGTAGGATCAATGATATATTTACTATATCGCAAATAACAACTGCTGAACGATCTTTCATCCGTCAGATGTCAGGTATGCTTGAGTACCCTAACATCAGAGGAAGATACAGGCATGTAAACAATAGGAGCTGGCTATGTTGATTACTTCACACAGAACTCAATAATTTTGTTAAATTCAACAGCGCTTAATCATCACGCTTCTACAGAACCTGCAGAGAGGAAGAGGGAAAGGTTTTTACATATTTACCAACTTGTCTTCCTAGGGATTATAAAAGAAAGGGATTTCATTTACAGTATTTAGTTCTGCAATAAAGAAAAAAACAAGTGCACTTGAGCCCATGCATACTGTATGAGAATGTTAACAGTACAATATGATCATCATTAAGTAGTATGATAAAAGGCTACATTGCATTAATAGAGTCCATGAGAAAAAATGATCTATATAGAGGCTTCAGTCAATTTAACTAGGTCCTTTGAGAGCCTTCTATCTTCTCTTAGAACGCTTTCATAAAAGGTCTATGTTCCTCCCTCACATAAAAGGATCATTTGTTCCCATTAAGACACAAATTACTATAAGGATCCTTGATCAATAGCTGGATCTTACCCTGTGTTTAGCGTTCAGGAAAAAAACGGACTCTATAGGATTACTTTCTATTCATCTGGGTAGTGGTGCTCAAACAGTTGGGGACTATGAAAAAGAAAACACAAACTGAGATATGCTGTGGCCAAACAGGATTATTCGGTTGTTACTTTATTTTCAATTGGACAGAAATTCTTCAATGAAACTAAACAGATGGATGCGGGGCCTTGATGTCAAATTTTTATTAAAATTTTACACTATGCAAAAAATAAAAAAAATATTTAAAAAAATATTGTAGTTTTATCTCCTTTTTATTTTCATATATACACTGACATGCGTTCAGGAATTTCCAAGTGTTTGCATATGACTAATGAAATCCTTTACCTGTGAGGAACCAACTAATTCTAATCTTTTTCCATATCAGGCTTACACACTAAAAGGTAAGGAATCTTTCAATTAAGTAGGACAGTCTTTTACGCCCAAAAAGAGTTTCAAATTTTAGTGGGGAGTTGTGTGTAAACTGTGTCTTAGTGCAATTTCCTCATCTTCTAACATGTCTATCCTCTCTGAAACATGTACCCTCTTCCTTCTACAACTATCAACTTGACATATGTTCAAATACGCCAATTGAACATAAATATGATGCCCCTTCTCCACTGAAGTTACATGCAAAATGTATGCCAGGTGCTATAAGAGCAGAATATGGCCCTTAAAGCTACAGAATAATCAGAATAAAGGGTTTATTTCTACTGCACCTCTGCCTTTACTAAAACCCCCACTAGATCTAACGTTAGTTTAGTTTTCAAAACATGAAAGGTGAAGTAAATGTGGCTTTTATGCCACATTACCTCAACTTTTCTTTAATAAATGTATTTTTATGATGGGGCTGTAACTATTTCTCCCCTCTCCTATGAACCTGCTATTCCAGAGACTGCTTTTCCTGTTAGCTCAGCCTTTACAGGAATGTTAAAAGAGCCCTACAGAGCCTCAACACTCATAATGTAGAACAATTCCACCTGATTCTCACACATTGCACTATCTCCCAGTGCCAAAACATCCTTTTCTTCTGTTGTATCACCATAGTTGTGCTTTACTTGAACAGTCTGGCACTTTTCATTGCTGGCAAAACATCGACTCAGGAACGGAAGGAATCAGCATTCTTATATAATGGGCCAGTATTCTTCTCAATGTTGCATGAAGACGCACCAAATCATTTAAGACACACAAACCCTTCTGGTAGTGGTTGAATTACAAGTGAAGATGAGAAGATCCACAGGTCTTACAGATGCATTAATAATCTAATATGTGACACTAGAAGACTGGTGCAGAAATAACAGCATGTGAGTTTGAAGCCCCAGAGAATCTGCCCAAGTAGTTAGTCCTGGACAAACATACACCAGCTTAATAGGTTTGAAGTGTCACCTTTTCTGCAAGGAAGGCGCTTGAGTAGAATGTAGTCTCTGCTTATACCTCTGCATCTGCTTTGACCGTGAATGCAGTTTGTTGAAGAGCTCATGGAACTTATTTTGTGGAAATAAGGTTTCTAGGAATCTCTCTAGAAACACGTACACCATTCTCTTATTCAGTTGAGTGTGCTGGAACATTTCAAAGACCCGAAGAATGCCTTTCCGTGTTGTCTCAGCGCCTATGATGTGCTTCAGTTCATCTACAAAAATGAAAGTTACATAGAAGTTAAAGCTAAATTCTGCTTCTGTGTTAACAACAAACTTAAACTGAATACTAAGTCTTTCAAATTACGTAACTTGGAATCTGAAGTAAGAGTGCCTCTATTATATGTAACATGACTAAACTAAAAGTTCTCTTACAGCAGAAAGGATTTCTGAAAATTATTTCATTTTCACACTATATATGAGGAACCATGTTTACATGAAATCATGCTGTATTGGAATACAGGTATTTCATGCACTGAACTCAAATCCTCTAGTGAAACTAAATATTGGGTTGGTTCTAAGAGAATTACAGTTGCAAAGTCACAGTACATGTGAAAATGTTCAGTGCTTTAATAATTAAAAACCTTTTTATTTAAATACAGTTCATATGTCAACATTTCTTTTCAACATTTCAACAATCAGCAAGAATACTGACATCAGTTCCAGTAACCATATATGGTAAGAATTATTAGGCTTCAATCCCAGACTCACTTACCTGGCATTACCTCCAGTAATTTGGTCTTCCCTGCCACTCTTGTTCTCATTCTAATAGCTTTGTCCCTCCGTGGAACAGTCTCTGCTAAAATGCCGTTGGGCCAAAAAGCATCTCTGTAACAAAAGCAAATCTGTCAAAATACATTAAAATTTTATCTAGTGAAAGGCTCTTTTTAATCCCTCAAAACTATCTCATAAAACAAATACAAGAAAGTAATTTGCACACAACCTAACACACACTTCAAATATTAGACAAAGGAAAAGGCAAAAAAAAAAAATCAAAACTAAGTACAATACACTCAACCTATTAGTAGCTACCATATACTTTTTTAGTACAAGAATCAGCTGAAAGAAAATTAAGAAAATATTACACATCAAAAACATTCAAATACCACATAGTTGTTAAATAAAATATACCTAAGATTTGCTTTTACCAATCAGTCTCTATCGCCACCGAGACTCTGGGCTTAGGTCTATTAATTGCATCATTAGATCTCTGAGAGCAGTTAACCTATCAACAAGCTAAAGCTGAGCTGAAGTACTTTCAGTGTAGTATAAAGCCCAATGCAAAAGCCCAATGCCTCTGTCTAAAAAGGCATTTTGCCTCAGTGAATGACATATTCTTTTTCTGAGTAAGAAACACGCATTCTCACTTGGTTTTATTAAAGAGTAACAGAGTATCTGTAAAGTATGACCCTTTGGCTAATACGTTATCCTACTTTTATCTCTTTCACTCCATCAAAAAATAAGAAAAGGCAAGGGAGGTGGCTCTCACTCAGCAATATTGCAGAAGCCACTATGACTTTTAGGAAATGGAATGACAGAGCCTTTGATACTTTCAAACTCAGACTTCAGTTCTGTTGTATCTGCCCACATGCGAAACATATTAGCTTAGAGCTAGGGTTTTTTTAGTAACAATCGCCTTTTAAGGCAAGGCATGCACATACCTTCATCAAGGTAAACAAGACACTTCATCCAGTAATATGATGAAATTCATAAGCATACCCATACTTTAGCTCTTCTAGACTGGTTAACAAAGAACTTTTTAAGGAAGAGGAGAAAACTCAAAAATATTCTTCATGTGACAATTACTTTCTCTCACTTAACACAAGTAAAAAGCAGTGTATGCTCCAATTGGAATTCTGTACAGTAATAATATCTTCACATAAAAAGAACAGGAAGGATACACAAGATATTAGACATCAACTGGCAAGTACTTCATATTTAACATCTATGATAAAAGATATACCTGAAGCGTTTCACCGCATCTGCTACTTGCTCAGGAGATGTCATCCAATCAACATGATCAACTATTTTTCTAAAAATCAAAGCAACAAGTCTCTCATTTAATTTTTTAAAACAGAGAACAAATAAGTATAGCATTTTAAAGAGCACTCTAGGACAAGGAAAGTATACTTTCAGCTTTCTGCAACTCCATAAGTAGGTTCTATAAAGCTGCACACTAGGAAGGCAAACACTGATTCTCAAGATAAAAATCTAAGCTCACCAATCACTCCTAAAGCTAAAACCTTTTTCCTTTTTGAGTAAATGTACAATGACTAAGCAGGCTGGAAAACTGATGTTGCATCTCCCATCAACATTAGATAAATGTTCTGCTTGTAGAGTGCTGCTATTCATGGAGCACTATTCAAGTCCTGCTTCTGTAAGCAAAGAACCTACTTAAAATCTCAAATTACCATACTTATTTATGCAGTTACTTCATGATCTTTAACAGGAGATACAGACTGATCATAAACTTTGACCTTCATTCATCAACACATACATACAGCCTAATATCCAAATCTACTATGTTTACAGAAATTATATGCGCATCTGTGTATCACCATAATCCCAGGATTATTTCCCTAAACATAATTTGAATTTATTTTTCTAAGAAACAGGAAAACGTAATTTTGCTGGAGAATGCCATTAAACCCCAAGAATCTGCTAGGACAAGGTATGACCGCTGAACCAGAGGAAGCTGTGAGTATCTGGAATAGCTCCAAATGCAGAAGCAAAATAGTTCTCCACACATCTCTGCAATAAGAAAACAGCAGCCTGTGCACAAACTCAGCTAGTTATACTACAACCTGAAAACAGCAAAAAGTATTCAGAGTTGTTCAAAGGGCAGCATGATTTTGGAAGCACAGGTCTTAAGATAATTGTCACCCGGCCACAAGGAATCATTTGAAAAACACCCACTGCTATTATTACTACATGACTGCATCACTACTGGTACCACAAGAACTGTCTAGATACGATGAAAACATCAAAAACATACTTGTGAAGGGTAAAAAGTAATGATACAGTGAGGAACGTCCTGAAAAAGTAATAGGAAACTCCTCCTCACCTGCCGCAAATGAAGTTTTTGATCCATGGCACTAATCCAAAGTGACAATTTAGTGCCAATGCTGTTTCTAGAAATTTTTTTTGTTCTATATTTTTATTTACATTTCAGAAACAAATTATTAGAAGGTAAAGCCTAGAAACAGTAGATTTCTAAGCTGAGGGCAAGAGAAGATGGGGGTGTGTGTGGTCAGAACAGACCCCGTAACAGTCCTTCCCCCCCCTCTTTTAAAGTGAGAGTGTATCAGTGTATCAGTGTATCAGTTGTGGCATCAAAGAGATGTAAACAGAAATAGTGCAGAAAGTAATAAATAGTATCAACAACAAGAAGTATAGTGTAAAACACAGGACAAAAAGCACAGACACCATCAGTATTAAGTTACATTCACAGAAACATGAACTCTTGTTGATATGTGAAAGCTCTTTTGGAAGTTCTCTGGCATAGAAGAGTTACTGGAATTTGTTTTTCAGCAATGTTTTGTGTTTATCTCCATTTTATACCACATTTGTACTTGGTTTATTGATCCTCTTCAAAGGGGAATGCATGAAGATCTAAACCACAATAATTTAGTAATACCAAAAAGCAATTATAGGCACAGTCTATATAGTCTTACTCACACAATTACTCTATATAAGAAAAGCAGTACCTATTAATTGTGTCACCATATGTTGCTCTAATAAGCTGCTGAAGCAGATTTTTTATGTTTCTTCTTAACCACTGATTTCTTTCCTTTAAATCAAAGACTTCATCCATAAGGAGGAGCATTACTCTCAGCGGAATATTGTCATCCACCTGATCAAGCGAGTAAAGTATAATCAGTAAACTTATTTCAGTTCAAGAAAAATACAGTTCTAGTAGCTACTTCACAGGTTAAATGCTTCAGAATAAGCAGAACAAAGAGAAACACTTTGCTCTGTATTTTACTGTAATATGAAATCTTCCTTAAATCTTCTATAACATCACTAATAGCAAAGAAAAATTGAAAATTAAAGATAAACTGGCTTAAATCCATTTAATTTTTAAAATAAGACAAAAGAAACAGTTATTTCACCAAAGTTGGACAAAGTTAATACAAGTAAGTATCTCCTAAAGAGCAAGCTTGTCCCTGACCTCCACCTTTGGTAGCTGTGCTTCCAACTGCCTCACATGAAAACTTTGGAAGGAGCTTTTCTTTGGCATCTTTTTCATATGGATGCACCGTGCCAAATTCAGAACCTCCTAAGAACAAGGACACTTCACTGCAATGAACTGCCTTTTATTTAGATATCGTTCTAACCTGCATGGCTATTAAGTGCTTTTATGCCTGTAGATTAAGAAAAGCATTATCATTTTATTATTTAATAGAAGATGTTACACAGATTGGCTTATAAATAACAGCTTCCATGGAAATCCTAAAACAGAGGATTCGGTAACTATGTGAAAGTTTTTAAAGATGGATGGCATACACTTGCAGTAACCTGTCAACATTTTTTCAAATTTTAAAATTTGAGGGAGAGTGTACTAAATTCTGTAGTATGAAAGTATTGGATTTTCATCCTAGTTGTTATTAATGTTTCTTTTACAGCAACAACAGCAGCTTCTCATGGCCTGCTTATATGTCAAAATACAAGCCTACATATTGTTACGCTATTGCATAAAAAGACAGCATTTGGAGTTACCGTTGAATTGCACAAGAGACAACAAATATTTACCTCAAATACAAAAAATGAATTTGATTTTTTGACTGCTTAATTATTTAAACTTTATCTTTTTTATTAAAATTTTATAGAATAGCAAGCTAAAATTAAAATCTTACTATATCCTCAGCAAAATTGATTTGAAGACTGAGTGCACTTTCTCTTTTTTTTTTTTTTTTTTATATTAGGGTTTTTACATTCTAAGCATAACATTCAGAATTTTGTTTTGCATTTGAAATCTGATACAGCTCTACCTGGAAGCGCAGTAGCTTGCACTGTATTGTTAATCCTGCACTGGAAGAAGCAGCAAGATCTCACAGCTACGTGGACATTTTTTTGGCGGACTACGCAAGTACATCTTTATATACAACTGGAACACAGACAGCGGATTCATAATCCAGCTGGAGATTCTATAGATCCATGCTTCGCTTTCACAGTACTGCTTCTCCACGTAAAATTCCATTCAAACTGTCACATTTTTTGTCTGATTTAGTGACTGTGAGTTGTGAGCAATACATCTTAAAAGAGCAGTTGGGAGCTGAAAGGTTTTAAAAACATTTGAAATCTGCCTTTCAGAAACACTTGGTATGTTAACTTAGAATCTATTAAGAATTTTAACTTCTATCCATTTTACAGAAGATCAATGAAATATTTGCAGAAAAGCTGCTCATATACTTGAATGATATTATTTTGTTTTGCCTGTGCAAAACAGAAGTCTCAGGAGTATCAAAGATACACACTGGTAATTACAAATTTACGGATACAGTCTGATATAGTGAAAAATAATGGGGAAAAAGAAAACCCAGAAGAACTGAAGTCTATGTTATTTGAGCAAAAATACATCTACCAAGCCATCACAGCAGTTATGCACAGGAAGACAAACTGGAATGCTTTGATGTGACCAAAAAAACCCGAAACGTGAAAGGCAGAACAGGTGCAGATTTATGACCATAGCAAATTACATATAATCACTGGTAATCTTATGGCCTTTCTGTCCTACTTAGAGATAAAAGTTTTTTCCAATTGTTTTCACATATATGATCAATGTTTCAACCAAAACAATAGCAAAATACATAGGTTATAACAACATCAAGAGCTTAAACTTTACTTTCAAGTTTCTAATATTACTACTTTATATATTTTAGGTATCCACGTACTAGAAGTTTACTATTTAGGAAAACATTCTAAAGATTTGGGGGTTTTTTTGGTTTTGTGTTTTTGTTTTTGTTTTTGTTTTTTTCCTTCCATAAAAACATAGCAAACACTACTTCTGATCCATTAAACAAATGCCCCCTAAAAGGTCACATCAGAAATCAGAATCCATAAAATACCAACGGAAATGATGCTAACAGTCTGGTACCATACTATCTTTGAACAGACAGAAATTGGAGGGAGGAGGGGAAAAACACCCCAAACAACCCCCCACCCACAACACACAGAAGCAGTAGCATGTACACTCTAAGTTATTCCACTGTTGTGCAAACCATTTTAGTACTAAGAAAGATGTTAATTTTAGAAGGAAACATAAGTTTATTTTTAAAAAGTTAAGATGTGTTTGTGAGTGTCTGGTATAATATCAGAAAACAATAAATATGTAATTTAACATAAAATAAGTTAACTCATTAATTTGGTTTTGGAAGAGTCAATTTTGAAAGGACTAATGTCAGACTCACATTGTCATCAATTGGTGCTGCAACACGGCAGTGGTCAGGATCTGAATAGGTTTTCTGGATCAAAGGAGGCACCTACAATGAAAAGATAATGTTTATGAAGTAAAAAAATACTTTAGAATACCAATAAATCAGATCAATTTTCATAATCAATTTGGTTATGAAAATGAAAACCAAACATTTGGTCAAAAGTCAGTTGCATACTACCGCAGATAAATATACAGTAGTCTTTTCACCTTCCAGGAAATCAAGCCTGTAGGTATTCTCCTATAGCTATCAAAGTTATCAACACCTTTAAGACAATCCACATATATTTTCTCAAGTGCCTAATGCTTCAATTGAAAAGCACCTAGAAATTCATGTGGGATTGATATTTCTTCTAGTATTTCCTCTTGATCTTAAGTCCTGCTTAGTCACAGACTTCCCAGTGAGTGTAACTGCAGATATATTGTGAGTCACACACCAGGGAAGTTATCAGCAATGAGAAAGTCCAGAGCCAGCTGTTTTATCTCACAAGTAATGAAAAAACCCAACCAAACAAAAAACTCACAAGAGTCCCACACCACAGATTTATTATTCCCTTTCGTGGTTTAAGGGTTAACTCCTCTTGGTTGCTGTTCTACATCTGCCATGTAGAACTGTTTTGGTAACACAAAATGGAACAATCCCTGATCACAGACCTTACACCTACACATAGAAAGAGGAGGGCAAGGGAACAGAAGGTAAGAAGGACATGTTAGGAAGATCACTACTTTCATAGGACTTCTGGATAGCATGCCATGCTACCATTCCCCACCTCTAAGGTATTACATTTCAGGAATATAAGAGATGAGGAAAGATGGCAGGAAAGACAGAAAGAAAATTTAATTAAAAACAGAATTCAGCAAGGAATAAGCAGAAAAGAAGCTATCTCTCTTATTCTAAGTTTCATAATATATGGGGTTTTTTTCCTAATGAAAGCAGCAGATGCAGCAAACCAGCTTTAAGAGAATGGGTGGTAAAAAAATACGAAAAAACAGTGACTCCCTCATTCTTCTCAAGTAGCTGCACTGAATTAAGTGTAGAAGGATTGCTGTAACAGTCTGTAGATGCCATGTTAAAATGTGTTACTCCATGTTTGTAGTATAATGACTGCTGAACCTTCTTAAAAGGGTATAGGTATAAAGCAGACTGCCTTCCTGTTTCCAAGTTTCCATGACTTCACTCTTCATTATAGTATACAACATAAGTTTAAGTGAATCGATAGCTAATCTCCTATGAATTCACTAGTATGTATTAACTACCAAATATTTTCTTACCTTGAAAAATGATTGCTTTATGTCTTGTCCCAGTCTCTCTGACATTTTACCCATGTTGTCTGACATTTTAGTCATTCCCTCTGCCAGGCTGTCAGGGAGAGACTTGACTGCATTTGATACATTTCTCATAGAGTTACGCAGTGGGTTTACAAATGTGTCCATCTGAAGGGGAAGATGTTTAACCAGAATTGTATAATCTATGAGGACACCAGTATATTAATACACTATGAGAAGTACCACACTGTTCTAGAGTAAAATAATATAAAGAACAACTCAAATTGCTTAACTTCATTACAGAAAGCAGAATAAGGTTTTACCTTCACTTTCATTTATATTTCTTGTTCCTTACAGTCCCTACTGTAACTATTTACATCTTTCAACAGATCTTTTTCCTGAGTCATTTCCATTTCCCATCCCTCAGCTTCTGTAAGCTTGAATTTGTTTTCCTTTTTTTCTTCATTCAATGCCATTTCTCCCTTCCAAGCTTCCTACTTCCAGATGTTTCACTTCTGCTTTCAACTCTTCATCTTTGAAACATGCCTCTTTTAAACAGCACTGGAGTAATATGCTTTAATATCATGGCAAGTATAATTAAAAACATAAAGTTGTTCCATAGAAACTGTTACCATTTTTCTTTCAGTATATACTCTAAATTCAGTCCAAACAGAGGCACAAATAGCGGTGTGATGCCCTTAAAAAGTTAAGTTTATGAAGAAGCTGATAAGCTGGAAATCAAATCTTACTCAGTCATTACATAAACCTTGATAAATATTTAACTGTTTCACTGTTAAATATTTAAGTAATACAGGTAGAACAACTTGATGTGACAATACAATTGCAGATGCTTTTTATCTCAAAATCACTACCAAGTTTAGAAATAGCTATATTTGCAAAGCAGATGCCCACACAAACTGGTCAGCTGAACAAAGAATCACTTGTCTGAAGAGAGTTCTGGTGGCTTAATAAAAAGGATGCACAGCTCAGAGCTCTGAATTTGACCAATGACTCTGACCGGTTAAAACGGCTAAATACGTAACAGCTGCTTTTGAACGGAAATACATTTCATCTTTTGGGCTGAAGAGTGGAGAGCACAGTAACAGCAGCAAATACAGAGTAAAGAACTGAAAAAAAATCAGAAGGAATGAGACTACGAAAAAAAATCACAGATGTCTGACAGAAAGTAACTTGCAACAAACACACTTTTAAAGTAGTCTTGGTGCAATACACTGGGTCTGATTTGAAAATTTTATTTCCTTGTCACACAAATAAATGTACCTGTTATAAAAATGGTAAATTTTTGGTTCCGTATGTTCTCGGATACTTTGCTACCCACAAAGTATTAAATCAACTCACTCTCAAGTTGTTTTGAAAGTGCTACATAGCTGTTTAATATCAGTTCAACATCTCTGTTTAATGCAATCATTGCACTAATGAATGCTTTAAAGTTCCCTTGACAGTGCAACATGTTCTTACCTTCCGTGCAAAATCCCCCTTCCCTTTGCTGTAGGCTTTATTCTCCAGGAAATCATACACATAATGGGCTAAAGCTGGAGAAGCCTTCATCATTTCAGGATTTAACAAGAGCTGAGTAAAATAATTTTTAAGAGGTGCTTTTTAGTAAGTAATGAAAAAGGCCATACTATTCAGTTTAGTAAAAGCTTACCATACACAATCAAAGACACTACATCTTGCAATGTATTCTCATTCGTTCTCTAAATTTTATTTCAACATTACACTATTCTCAAGATGGAAACAACATGCTTCTTGGTAATTCTCATAATTTTAACTAGTATGCCAATTATAGCATCTCACAAAAATACACACTCGGACTGCTTCTAAAACTCCCAAGAAAAAAAAAAATAGCTGTGACTGAAAAAAAAAATTGCTATTAAAAATGGGGCATATATCTCACAAAGGAAAAAACATTAGCACTCTAAACAGAACAATCAGATTTCACAATGTTTTATTCATCTTCATTATTTATTGTTAACATGTCCATTAAGTTGGTCAACATATTTTAGTGCTAAATGACCAGGAAGTCCCTATGAAGTAGGACAATTGAATTCCTTTAGTTGGGCTGATACAGTCGTTATCTGAATGGAGAAGCTGTGTGGTTGTGCTACACCGCCGGAGTGGGTGCCACGCCAATCCTTATGCAAGCGCACAAACATGAGCGTAATGGAAGAAAGTTAAGTGGCATAGAGCTCAAAACCAACACAGCTGGAACCTCACCAGCTCAGAGGAGCTGGGACAGAACCAGCTGAGAATAGAACCAAAACAGGAGAGAAAAGGCAAACTTATTAGATAATATGAAGTTCTTATGGTATACTAATAGGATTGTATGACCACCTGCAACACAATTTTATTTTTTTTTTAAACCATATTAACAAATTTTCTACCTCAGGAAAAAGAATTCCAACCTAGAACACAACGAAAAAAACGTAACAGCTTACCTGCAAATATGCATTTAAATCTTTTTTCCTCTTTTCCAAAAATTCTCTGTCCATATTGTTAAATGTCTTTTTGCCAGGAAGTTTCAGTATATTTGCAAGGTTTTCAAACTAGAAAAAAGAGAAGTTTTTTTGTTCTGTTTTCAAAAGAGTTTCAAATCACCATATAAGCTCAGAAATGTTAGGGGTCATTATATTCACGTATTCTTATCTACCATACAACACCTGACAAATAATTTCTGCATCAAGCCCAGAACTCAGATTCCTTGGAGAAGCCAAAATGAAAGGTAGGCCATCAAGAACAAATGCATAAAAATTCTCAGGAGACTGTCAAGGGCAAAATTTAATTTCTGAACACACATGTGATACTCACTTTTGAAATACAGACTAGTATAGTATGCAAATTATTCCTGTCATCACACCTGCTCAGAAAGGTTTAGGCTCAAGATGTATCATTAGTATTTGTGCAGAAGTTAGCAGGGCTATGAGACTACATCAAGAGAACTTGCAGATCTTCCTAAAACATCTTCCCTTTCCTCTCCTGATCAAACCTACCAAGGAAATGATCAAGTTTTTATCCCTGGAGTGGATGGCAGCACCCAGTTTACACAAAGGTTATCAAACCATGCTTGATATGCCATCACCTGTGCCTTTTCTCAACGTAATGACAGTGATTGGCACTGGTTGACATGTCTTCCACTGTTCCAGTTTTACAGAAAGAACTGGTGTTCCAGGGAAGCAGCAGGGAAAGAAGAGGCCCTAACACTTAAGAAGGTCGAACATATCTGCTACAATGCACAAAAAGGCACAAGAATAAAACTCGAAGCATCAGGATTGTCCACATATAGAATCCAGACTTCCTGTAAATAATAAATAATATTCTAAAGGGGGTAAAGAGAGAAAGGTATAGTATCCAGGCTTTAAGAAACAACCTGGAAAAAGGTTGTATTCTTTTCTCTCTAGAGAAGACCACAAAATTACAGATTTAATGAGAGATTGATTCTGTTCAGTCTCTGCAAGGTGTCTTTTTGCAAAGACATCATTAAACTTTGAAAGGTCACAAAACTCATCTAACGTTCATGGCCTGAGGAAGCACCAAAGAATAACTATTTCCAACTTTACAAATTCCATTCCCTTGCAAATAGGTCACGTGGGAAAATAACTGAACAGAAGATGGTCCAGTTTTTATTTGGTTACTTGTATCTAAACAGAAGCAACATAAGCAAAGAACAGCCCCTATTTTAAATATAGGTATCTACTTCAAATGGTATTTATTAGATTACTGACTAAAGAAACTGCTGTGAATCTATTCAGTACTTTAAGGAAAAAAGTTCATACAGATACTATACACAGCTAACTTCAATTCCATTTTGGATCAAGCACCCACTTTTTCTGAAAAACATAAACCATAATCCCTGTCCTTCCTATTAATTTTAAGTTAAAGATTCTAACCTTTACCCTTAACATGTCAATATAAATGTCTCAGACTTGCACAAAAGAAGGGTGTTCAGTGTATCGGTGACGTTCCTGTGCTCATAAACTCAGCAGGAACATCCATTTTATTGTCAAAACAAAGCAAAATTATTGGGAGTTTCTGAGATGCTACCATGAAGCACAGGAATTTCTTTACTTTTTGCAATCTTGGCGTTGGAGGATAACGTTTCCATTTTCTGTAAATTCACAGAACTCAGATTTAGCAACAAGAAATTTCTGAGCTTTCATAGTTTGAAAATTTTTGCTTCTGCCATTTTTTTCTAATCATTTACTGGTAGGTCAGTTTTAAATGACTGTCCCATATCAGCAGAACATTAACTCACTATAACGTCAGTGAACCCATAAACTGTTTCAGCAGGTCAGGGATTCTTCAAAACAATGAATTAATTAAAAAAAAAAAACAAACCAAACCAAAAAAACAATTGAAGAGGAGTACAAAAATTGGTACTTCAAATTTATCAACAGCACACTAAGATAATCAGAAATTCAAAGAAAAGTCAGACTTTTTTATAATTAATACA
This sequence comes from Platalea leucorodia, assembly GCF_965183815.1. Lineage (NCBI taxonomy): Eukaryota > Metazoa > Chordata > Aves > Pelecaniformes > Threskiornithidae > Platalea > Platalea leucorodia. The sequence goes on along the minus strand of NC_138823.1, from coordinate 135,365,944 downwards.
AATATTCAACACAATGTTTGCTTTTTTAATAAAGCCTTTTCCATTTTTGCGGCTGTTGTGACTTTACAATGCTAACTTACCTGCACAGAATTTGTTCTCTATGCCTCTCTATTACTAACAGAGTAAAGGGATGTAATCCAACACTTCTGACTAGTTCAAAGGTTATGCAGTCAAATCTGACTTCTCCAAAGGCTTGGTTTAAAAGCATTTCACCCTCCTCTTAAAAGCACTGCATTTTCAACACTTTTTCATGTCAGCAGGTTCTACTTTGTACCAGCTGGAGAATTACAAGTCTCTATTTTTTCTTCTTTCATTTTAGGAGGGTTAAGAGTCTGAGAATACAAGTACAGCAATAAAAGGCAGATTGTCTAGCAGTACACTGAACTGCCAACAGCTGTCCCTTTTGAGACCCCACTGATCCTTAACATTTCACTTAAAACCTAAATACCCATTTCCCAAGCTCAGTTTTTATTTCTTAATCTCTGTGACAAATATAAATAATGAAATATGCCACTGTTTCAGACCAATAGCACTTCCATACAAGCATTTTAAAGCAAAATTAAGCAAAGGGGGGTTGGGGGCAAAAGCTTTCTAAGTTCCACTTCCTTTTGTTAGAGCAATTATAGAGCCATCAGCTACTGAACTATATACACACGCACTTGTAAACTGCTCAGTACAAATAATGTATGATATAAACAGTAAAAACATACACTTTAATGGAAAATAACATAGTGCTGTAGCTCCACATCTGAAGTCACTTTGAGAAAGCCAACATTCATGCCATACCATCACACAGAAAAAGCACCTTTCAAAGAAGCCTTAAAAGATGTTTATGAGATTAATTACCTGCTCTGTGATCCTCATGTGAAAGTCATGGAAGTCACTGTAGCGCCGATATGTCTTCCATGTCTCTTCGCTGTTTGGATTTCGCCGATGGACTGTGATAGCATACAGTGCATATGTCTTGCCGTGGTCATTACACACTCCTGCCACAGCATATGGGTCATAGTCAGCATAGACTAGTAGTTTAAAAACAAAAATAAAAAGGAAACAAACAGAAAGAAGGAAGACGAAAGGACACAAATGTGAAGTGAAGAAATGTCTGGAATGACAGACTTGAAAGACAAAAATGGACATGCAAGCAGAAGAGCATGCCATCCCTTTATCCAAAAGACTGTATAAGTTCAGAAACTTAATATGTAAACTTAAATACAGAGATTAAGCAGCCTTAAAGTTAGAGAAGTTTCACTGACATGCAAAACAAAAAAAATAGAAAAGTTTTCAACTTTTAGGAATAGTGAATAGATCTTTTAAAAAATAATTTTAACCTAAAGAACTCAAGATACGGGTGAAAGACAACTGTGAAACCAGAATAAATTCCAGTCCGCAAAGTACTCTACTCATATTGTAAAAGTTTGTCCATCAAAAAATCTGTAAATACAAAAGACAGTCCTAGCAAGCTGTAAGCTTGATAATTCCATCACCAGTTTGTTATTAACTGTAAGATAAAAATATCCCACACACTATTTAAGTCAACAGAAACTACATATACACACACATATGTATGTATTCTGTATGTGTGTGTACAAATATATAACATATTCCGTGTGTGTACACACACACGCACACATTTTATGGAGAAGTCAATTTATAATGGAAAGAGCACAGTTATCTTAAATACAAGCTAACATCTTTCTGTTCTCCACTGAATATTTAAGTTCTCTGTGACATTCCTCCATCACAGAATTCCTCCCAGTATAGAGTTTGTTTCAAAAAATTCCGTTTAATCTACAGAATAACCCAGAACCAATATTGTTTACACTGCACACTGTTTAAATTTGTAACATGCTGTATCTTGAAGTATTGAACCAATACCCAGTAACCACAATTTTCCAGTGGCTAGATGAAAATACTTTTTAATCAAGCTGTGCGAATTTCCCAATGCACCCATGCTCCATAAAATACACTTTTCCTGACAAATTATCAGCTCCAACCTCTGTTGTGCTTCCAGCCTTGACTTCTCTCAAGTATAGTGCTGAGGTCTAAGCAGCCAGGGAGCACCTCTAGAACAGGGGCAGCTGCTGACAATGTAAGAATTACTCACTAGCGAGGTGCACAGTGGCCATGGAGCATCTTTTCTTTGCCATCTATCTTTTGGCATCCTTTGGAGCATCTTTTCTTTGCCATCCACCCTCTAGAAGAAGAATGTTGAGTGCTGAACTCCAAGAGAAAAGAGCGGGCAGCCAGGATGCTACCAAAAGACTGCCCAGAGAATGGAGCTGGGAAACCCTGGCTCCACAGATGCTGAGCAAGCCCTATACTCTAAACTCAGGTTGACCACTCTGTCATGCGGTCACCGTACCACATCTCAGGGGCGCTGTTCAGTTGCATCTTTAGGAGTAGCACTTCAGGACAGGCGTGGCAGAAAAAGAAAGAAGTTGTCCACATTGCCCCTTATGTCATAGCCTCTTAATCGGCATTTGTTTTCCAACATAAGACAAGGTGAATCCTCAAAGATTACGGAGGAGATCTTGTATGCACCCCACAAGCACAGTAAAGGGTAGCAATCAGCAGAAGAAAGGAGCCTGCACACAGATGCAAGATGCACCTACTGCCTGTAGCATCCAGAAAGCAGGGACTTGTATTTCTTGTTCAAACATGAGGTGAAGAGGAAGGAGACGTCCAATTTAATCCTATCTTACAATACGAAATGTACATATCCCCTGGTTCAACTGGAGTATTATGGATTCAGAGTCAAGCTGATAGTTATCAATACATGCTGCCATCAAGGTTATAAATTTAACATAATTTGTGTGGTTCTAAGTTTACCTTTTTTCTTAGATCAAAACAGTGAAAATCCTAAGTTTAATTCAGAAAAAAGTATCACATGTCATTTTAAATAAAAAAGCAAAATTGTGATTCTTAACTTTTAAATGATTTTTTTTTTTTTCCCCCTTTCTCTGAGGACTGACTACATGAGACTTGGATTGCATCATGCCCTCACACTTGGCTGGAGTTTAATTAAAATGTCAAGTAGTTGAATTCTTGCTCACAGCTCACGTGTCTGCTATATAAATGCATAGATTTAAGAGTCTATTACATAATAAAATCTACCAAAAAAGTATCTGAAGATTAATTCACAATTTAATTACCCAGTGCAATCTCATCTAACTAAAATATTTGCAAATAATATGAGAAGCTTCTATTATTTACTCCGACGTAATAAATTTTTTTATTTTATTACTAGGCAATTTTTTTCAAAAGATAACCAAAAATGCCACCACTGTAAAGACTGAAGTCACTAACTTAAATTAGGCTAAAGACAATAAGGAAGCACAGAAAATAGGGGCAAACATTATAGCAACAGGAGTAAACAGTCAAGAATTAGAACTGCGTGACTAGAAAGAAAGAGATGGCTTTTACAATTTGTTCTTTAAATAATTGCTAAAATAAATGCTACTCAATATTAAGTTTAATGAGTAATTCTCCAGAGACAGAAAAAATAATAATACTGTAAACAAGAAAAATTAAATCACATTTTAAGTTCAGATATATAGTCTACGACCTACAGCACGAATTCTCTAAGGATTTCCATTACAAGGACTTCATGGGAAATATGAATTCAAATGTTTTATGAAGTTAAAAAAATGAAAGGATTAGGATTTCAAGGGCCTGTAATATTAAAAAACTCAAAATAAATGGTGGAAAACAAGTAAGCAGCCATCATAACAGATTGACTTACCAGTGTCTGAGATGTATGCATGGAGTTGAACTGTCTCATCAGAAGGGACATTTGAAAGGTCATCTAAGGACTGGGGGGGGGGGCAGGGAGAGAGGGGAGAAGGAAGAAACAGGCAAGAGAATAAGATCACAGATACATCTCATTTGAGAGATGCTTTTTGATTAATCTATTTCATTTTCAAACTTTCAGCTCACTACACTAATAGAATAGCTTAATGCACTGTAACAATGCAAATATGTGTTGGTATTACCTGGTTACTAAAGCCTTTCTTTTACACAGAGTGTAGGGGCCTTCATTTCCCCTACCAGTTTCACATAGTTTTGTGATCACTCTAACATAATCACCACTTCCATTCGATATCTCAACTCTAATAGAAGTACAGCTACAAAAGGTCTTTTACTGAGCATTAAAACAAAACAAAATAACAACAAAAAAACCCTGAACAATTTTAGAATCATAGAATCACAGAATCATGCAGGTTGGAAAAGACCCTTAAGATCATTGAGTCCAGCTGCAAACCTAGCACTGCCAAGACCGACACTAAGCCATGCCCCTAAGCACCACATCTACACGTCTTTTAAATAAATACTTCCAGGGATGGGGACTCAACCACTTCCCTGGGCAGCCTCTTCCAATGTTTGACAACCCTTTCAGTGATGAAATTTTTCCTAATATCCAATCTAAACTTCCCCTGGCACAACTTGAGGCCATTTCCTCTTGTCCTATCACTTGCTACTTGGGAGAAGAGACCAACCCCCACCTCACTACAGCCTCCTTTCAGGTAGTTGTAGAGAGCAATAAGGTCCCCCCTCAGCCTCCTCTTCTCCAGGCTAAACAACTCCAGTTCTCTCAGCCACTCCTCATAAGACTTGTGCTCCAGACCCTTCACCAGCTTCATTGCCCTTCTTTGGACACACTCCAGCACCTCGATGTCCTTCTTGTAGTGGGGGGCCCAAAACTGAACACAGTACTCAAGGTGCGGCCTCACCAGTGCCAAGTACAGGGGCACTATCACTTCCCTGGTCCTGCTGGCCACACTATTCCTGAGACATGCCAGGATGCCATTGGCCCTCTTGGCCACCTGGGCACACTGCTGGCTCATATTCAGCTGGCTGTTGACCAACATCCCCAGGTCCTTTTCTGACAGGCAGCTCTCCAGCCACTCTTCCCCAAGCCTGTAGCGTTGCATGGGGTTGTTGTGACCCAAGTGCAGGACCTGGCACTCAGCCTTGTTGAACCTCATACAGTTGGCCCCGGCCCATCGATCCAGCCTGTCCAGGTCCCTCTGCAGGGCCCTCCTACCCTCCAGCAGATCGACACTTCCACCCAACTTGGTGTCGTCTGCAAACTTACTGAGGGTGCACTCGATTCCCTTGTCCAGATCATTGATAAAGATATTAATAACAGAACTGGCCCCAACACTGAGCCCTGGGGAACACCACTCGTGACTGGCTGCCAACTGGATTTGACTCCATTCACCACAACTCTTTGGGCCTGGCCATCCAGTCAGTTTTTTACCCAGCAAAGAGTACGCCCGTACAAGCCATGAGTAGCCAGTTTCTCCAGGAGAATGCTGTGGGAAACAGTGCCAAAGGCTTTACTAAAGTCCAGGCAGACAACATCCACAGCCTCTCGCTCATCCACTAAGCAGGTCACCTTGTCACAGGAGGAGATCAGGTTGGTCAAGCAGGACCTGCCTTCCATAAACCCATGCTGACTGGGCCCGATTGCCTGGTTGTCCTGTACATGCTGTGTGATGACACTCAGGATGATCTGCTCCATAACCTTCCCCAGCACTGAGGTCAGGCTGACAGGCCTGTAGTTCCCTGGATCCTCCTTCTGGCCCTTCTTGTAGAGGGGTGTCATGGATGTTGTGTAACAGATCTTTTGGTTTTATCTTTATACCATTCTGTTTTCTTTCAACTGACTTAAAGCACTACACAGAAGTTATAGTGCAGTAAAAGTTGAATAATTTCTCTGATGTATGTAAAAAACAGTAAACACTTTTCTTAGAAAAGTCTTCCCTCATAAAAAATGAACAGGTATATCCTCAGCTGCCTAATGCCCTGTCAGTAATTACTGGGATCAAAAGAAGCCTAAAGGGTCTTTTAGAGAAGCTTTGCTATTATTTAATACATCTGACTACAAAGATTTAACATAATAAAGCTCTGCCAGATTGTTGGGTGGAAAACAGGCATATGCAACTGAAAGAAGTGGAGGATGGGACACCAGACATGTGATCCTAATGTTAAAACACCAGCTTAAAAAAAAAAAAAAAAAAAAAAAAAAAAAAAGATGGAGGTACTTAAGTAGAATTCATAGGCAATGGGATCCCAGCTACTTTATATATTTTACCCCCAAATTCTAAAATCCTTCAAAAGATACATATTCAGAATGAATATGCAGCTGTCATCTATTTTTTATAATTTAACCAAGCCAGTTGAATAGTGAGTTGCCACAAAAAGTTACCTAGAATGGGACCTACTGGGTAGCACTGCCATACCTGTGTCAAACTAAAACCTCAATATACATCAATCAAGTTTCTAAACTCCTCTGTTTCCTTAAACTTAAATGAATCTTATGTGATTGCAATCAAAACAGGTTGGACTTAAAAACATAAGTTATTTAAAGACTGCTCTTGCCCCTTCTTCATCTGAATCTATCATCTGCACGATATCCCTACATAATACTTCACTCCTTCCCTCCCAGGCTCTCTAGAGAGAACGGCTCTTCTCTGCTTCAACCACCTCAATCAGTCTCTGCCTAAATACCCACCACGGAAGGTGAGGGGAATAACATTTCTGTTGTAAAGTCTCAACACTGAATAAATGGCATCGTTAAAAAGGTCTGAACACACTAACTATGCTTTAACATGTATTGCAGTAAGGAGTCTCCTAAATATCTTATGACACAGCTTGTAGACTTACAGTACAAGCGTCCCAGATTGAAAAAAGGTAGAAGAAAGAGGAGCCCATTTGGGAAATCTGTTTTGCCACTGCATGCTATGGTGCTAAAAGTTTGTGTCTGTTCAATGGTAGAACAGATGAGTTCATGTAAAAATATTTAGAGAGCAGACATCATCTTTACCTCAAGAATTCCCAGATCTACAAGTTACTGGATGCTGGAGAGTATTTTGGTAAAGTATCACCGTAGAGTGGACTGTTCCTATAATCTTCATTAGATGCTTGCTTTTGGTCATTGTTGGATATACGGCTAGACTTTCTCTGACCTAGTCCATTCCTAAGCAAGTCACGCTTGGACAGCAATAACCCTGTTAAGGTGTGCTCTATACTGCAGCGTCCAAATTTAAGAGCAGAATATCACCCGAGACTGATGAACGGCAGGAATTTGTGGAAGCTTGGGTAAGTGCTTGATATTTCTGAGAGCTCTAGGATTTGATTATGAGTAAGACGGAAGGGATGTTATTAAAGAAGACAAATAATAGTCAACTGCTCTAATATTTTGTTTGCTATGAAATACTGACATTAAGCTACTGTTATATTTTTTAGAAGGCATCATTATTTCTTGTTTTCCTGCCTCCCTTCATTGCCACTCTAACAGTTTTCTTCTTGATAACTGAATGAGGTTCAAACTGACACATACTACTGACTGCCAGAAGTTCAACCCAGCCACTTCTGCTGCCATGCAAGGTCTTGGATATGTAACACCTGCGTAACTCTTTTTTTTTTTTTTTTTCTTTCCACTCAGTGCAAAAGCAATATGTAAAGCTCACATTATGGATCCATTTAGATGAAATCTGCAAGAGTCTATCAATATTCTAGAATGGTTTTATACCCTGAAAATATGCCCTACTGGTTATAATATAGGAGACTAATGCGTCAAATTAAAAGGCAGAAATAAAGAAGATATTTTTGTAAAATAACTTTTCCTCAAAATAGTTTTGAGCCTCTCTTCCAAACAATCCTAAAATACATTCTTACAGTGAAAGCATAAACTGCAGGCAATGTATTTTATAACAGAAACTTTAGGAAACACTCAACTGCTGTGGCAAGGCACTATACAGCAACAATTAATACAAGTAAATGAAATGGTTGAAACCTGAACAGACAACACAACAGACGGTTTGTATTTAATATGACCTAGTATCTTTGACAGTAACTTGTATTCCTGTGAATATATGTAATTAAAAAGCAGAAATATCACACTGCAACTCAATCTTATGTAACACATTGTCATTAGCTTAAAGTACAAAAATTCCCTGACCTTTGAAGTAACCTTTCCAAGGTCTATTTTTCTTCATGTAACTGACTAACACAAGGGAGCTAAACTATGTGTACAGAAATTTACTCTTGACATGGAATTCAGCCAGGAAAAACTAATCTACCAGTATTCAAACACCTGTAAAAGCACTGAAAACCGTGAACAATATGGACTACAGAAAGCAAAAGTTCTTCTGCATAAACAGAGACTTATTACACGTTTCTGCTAGAATGTTCTTCACTCTTTATAAAAATAAATGTAGTATTCTGCAAATACACTTTTCACAACAACAACAAAAATCAAGACTTCGAATTGTCCCATGCAAATATCTATTTCTATCGCAACAGCGCTTGATAAAGGCTTTAAGACTTTCTAGCTTAGTTTGGAAAGGTCACATCAAACTAAATAGCAGATAACCACTAGCCAGGTGAGCCACTTAAATGGCAAATATCCCAATCTATAAAACATGGCTTTCATATGCCAGAACATTCTTAGAAAAAGTACTTAAAAATATCTTTCAAATGTCTCTTAAGAGATTAGTCAATTACAAGAATCTCTTGTGAAATGTTACCAGAATTGTACATAAATTTATTAGAAATATGGCTAAATTAAGTTTTCCTTCTGCATCTAACAGGAGTTTGTGTAAATTTTATCAGCTGATCACCTCCCCTTTTCTTCATATTTTAAAATGTAAACAAGAGGAAAAATACAGGGAAAAAAATGCCAGGTTCAAAAAAAAAAAACAAACAAACCACACACCAAAACAAACAAGTCCCACAAACAAACAACCCCCACATGGAAACACATTTATTTATTATTACATTTATGTTAAATGTATTCCTTTACAAAATAAACTCTATTCCTCTGCGTGCAAGCATGATCTAACCAATGCACTGGAACTCTTAAGGAGCTACAGCATCTTCCAAGAACGAATTAGAAGGGCCTATGAATCACATAGGCCAGGAAATTACATGAGATTGCAAATCTTTCTAAAACTAAAAAATTCGGAAAAATACTCTCATATGCACAATTGAGCCTTGCGTACCTTGTGGCTCAGCTAGATATAGTCTGAAGAAATAATTAAGAGAAAGGGGAGGAAATACATAAAAAAATTTATTATTTTTTCTTTTTAAATATCTGTGAATTTATTTTTGGTTTAAAACATTTTAAACCTGATAAGACCTACGTGGGACAGATTATTTGGAAAAAGTCTGGGAGAAGTATACACTTCTCTTCATACATATGCAACCACTAGTACATGCAGAAGCATATTTCAAATACTTAGGTACATTCATGTAACAAAGAAAAGGTTCTGACAAACTGACCCAGTCAAGAATTGCTTAAAAAATATCATCAAAAATTGAACTTGAAATTGGTCAGATTAGAAAACAAAGATTCATATTTTGAATAGATAAACTCCAGATACTTTTATGTTTCCAAATCAAGTCCTAACTCAAAAAAAAATCCAATCTATAAAAATCTAATTAAATGCCTCATATACAGTCTACTTGAATTTAATCCTTCGAGATTTCCATTTCAAAGGATTTATTTTCACCTATTATTACCTAACTCGAAATTTATGTCTATTTAAAAAACACAAACAGGGATAAGAAAGCATGCTTTGCATAAGTTAACTATAGATTCCTGCCGTTTCTGTGAGAAACAATGCAAAATGTCATTAGACACAGGGGAAAGTACAAAAGGGACAATTTTATCTTGCAGATTAATTGATACCTTATGTGTGTTTCAATTTGATTCAAGAACTTTTGCAGAAATTAAACTGCAGTGAACTAAAACCTCTAACATACATAATTTAAATTATTTTATAACACTTTCCCTACTGTTGGGGAGAAAAAATAATAATAATTAGAAAAAAATCCAAGCACTTACCAGATTTATGCTGCCAGTAGGAGACCCATTAAAAGATTCTGGGAGCAGTGAGGAAGGGGAAAGGAAAAAACAGGTTAGAAGATTTTCTCCAATGCAGGGCCACACACAAGAAATAAAAATGCAAAGATAAACCATTATGGAAAATAATGGACAACTGTGCCATTGGGCAAAATGTTGCGCCCAACCTGTTAAGTACTTCCAGTTTCCAATAAAGACGCCTAAAGGAAAATGTATGTAAGTTTATACAGCTATAGATATGAAATAAATACTCCAGAAAACATTCCTTTTTAAGCTTATATTACCACATGAAATTGCTTCATTAAGGAGTCAGTTTAATAGTTAAACAACTTCCATTAGATTTGTACTTCAGTTAACGAGAAGAGTGATTTTAATTGCTTTAAAAAGCCACATCTCCTATGTACTTTCAATTTCTATTTCCAGATTAAGAATATAGTTACATATTAAAACAACCCAACATGAAGAACCTCAAATATTTTTGAATAAAAAATGAGAATGAAAGCACTTACTTTAGCGACACACTTGTTACCAAGACTTGACAAAAAACATACATGAGATTAATAAAGTTACTAGAAAAAACCATTTGACTCCCAAAACAACTTACAAAAAAGCACAAGGAGGAAACATTAATTTAAAAATCAGAGATAGTAGAGGAAATTTTTGATTTCTCAAAAGCAGCGTGGATAATTTTCTTATTTTCATTTTAAAGCAGAAAAAAGAATGGTCCCAGGAAATCCCCCTTATAGAGCTCACCTCCTTCACCATCATCTGATCCTCTGAAACTAGGATCCTTCAGCATATCCAGCTCAGCTAACATACGCACATACAACACATTCTGTTTGAATGAAGGGTAGAATCTTTCATCTCGCAGCATCAATTCATAGACCTTATTGAAATAAAAATGCCAAGCTTAGAAATACTTACTACATTTTTTAATTAATCAGACAAGCTTTCATAAATTCTACTTGACCAACATGTATCTGCATTCTATCATGTGTTTCTGTGTTTCCTTTAAAACCCTAATGCGAGTTTGTGAAATCTCAATTCAGGTTTACTCTTAACAGAAAGGTTATGAGAACTAATTGTGCTAGAAGTATAATACAGTCTCAGAAAATACCTTTCTAACTAGTGGGACATGCACGTATAGGAAGAGAAGCAGCACATTAACTGTAAATGTTTCCTTCCTCTCCTCTTTACCCTCCCAATTCCACTATAAACATATTTGGTCTTTACCCATTTCACAACAGGTTATCTCTCAGAGTCCTTCTTTGTTGATAAACTATAAACACAGACCTGCAAACACTTAGGGGGAGACGTGAGAAGAGGGAAAGGAAGGGAGGGAAGACACTGCATACTACTTTACTGAAAATTTCCAGTTCAGCCAATACAGTATAACCCTACCTCACAAAGATTTAACCACACCACTTCAAAAAGTTATCCATCTAGCCTATATGGTGACCATATATATACATATACATGCATGTTTCTATATGTAGTGGGAATTAATTCATAATGTTTGAATAGTCATGTCAACTCTAGAATAATGGTGATTTTTTTTTTTTTTCATGGAACACTTTTTACAAGCGCTGTCACCTGGTAAGACCGGAAAAAATTCCCATGGAGGTCTGAGGAAATAAATTTCTTTTGTAAACACATGAGAAATTTATGCTCTTCTGCAGAAATCCCACACAAGGCCCTTGTAACCTACTTTGGGCAATACAGATTTCACAAGGTGTTTTCATTAGTCTTAAATGTGGGCCTCAAGTAGAACAGAGTAATTCTAAATTCTACAGCTCATATCACTAATTTTTAGCATGAATGAGAACATTCAGTTAATGACCTAAACTAAAAACCTCTTTTTAAATATAGATATTAGACTTGAGTGATAAAGTCTATGTATTCAGGTAGTAAAAAGACTGTTTTATCTTCAGTACTTGCTGCTTCCGAATGCTACACTGTGCAGGCTTGCAGAAACAGTCAAATTAGTTTCTAGAAAGAGATATAGAATTTAATATGTTTACATGCTTACATCCACCTTTGAAAAAGAGAGCTAAAACCGGACCAAAATTGTACCACTTGGTTATTCTACACAGGCACTTTTCTTAAATTGGTGCATAAACAGGAATAATAATCCCAGAATTCTAAATTGTGCTTCATAATTAATTTCATACAGGACACCTGCCCTTTCTGTCTATTGCTTTGAAAACCATAAGCTACATATCACTAAGCAGAAGTTGGCAATTTAGAGTATGATTTTTATAGAATAGGAAAATGGTAAAACAGGTTTTAGGCTTCAGATAGTTGAGTTCCTTTCTCCTTTTTCAATGGCTGTAGTGACATTAAAATACTCTATAGCATTAACAATTCTCATGAAATACAGGATGAATATAGTATACCTTTCTCTGAATGTCATCAAAGATTTCAGGTGTTGGATCCTCATGGTTCAGTGTTTCTGCCAGTTTTGCTACTAAGTTGTCATCAATATTAACTCTCGGAGATGCCTGTTATAGAGATCGAAATCAACTTTTGCAGCATAAAAATAAAAAGCTTCTGTTTTCACAAATAAAATCCAATACAATTCTGCAATTCTCTAGGTAAACTAAATTCTTCTTGATGAGTATTTCTAGAACCGTCTAGAACATACAACAGGATCAGACTCCCTCCTCCCCTCCAAATTAAGTTCAGAGTTTGTATTAAAACTTAGAAGTTTCAGGATTAAATACTAAGAATCACCTCAAAAACAATTTATACACATTACTTTGAAGCAATATCTAAACCACATTTACTCAGTCTCAAAACCAGATTTTATTTATTTATGAATAGAAAGATCTAGATTCAGAAATTAAGAAAAAGCCAGTAAGAAAGTAAATGGATGAAGTTCTGAAGCATCTGAGGAAAGGCTAACAGTTCGTTAACTCTGCCAGTTTCTGGAGAGATTACCAGTAACTGTAATCATGGTAGCTTTTTGTGCAGATTCTATTACAGCTACCAGCATACTAACTATATCAGCCATCAGATTCCCTGTCATCCCTTGGTATGACATATTTCAAGTCACATCTTTTAGATAGGCCCAAGTTCACACACTTTCCCCATTTTCTGTAATAGAGACAGGGAATGAGCACTGAATCAGACCCAATAGCTCACTTGATAGCATAGCAGAGAGGCTGAGCTCATCAGCTTTGTAAGAGCTCTGGTGTTAGGTGACTTCTGACGTCAAACTGGTGAACATTCAGTCAGCTCAAAAACCCATCAGAACAAGCTCTGCACAGTCCACCATGTCAACAGACTATTGAGGTGAAAAACCAAAGTGAAAGAAATGATGCAGAAAGAGAAGCATTACAAGGTATTTGAGGGATAATTTGTTGAGGGAAGCTTTTGAGTGAGTTGAGAGGTGATTTTTATGCATACACAAATTCAGAACAAAGATGCTTTGTTAACACAAGCTGACAAGTGTTTTCTTTCACAGAAGACTCCCCTATTACAAGACTACTGGAAGCATTCAAGCTTAGCCTATTGAAAAATACCCAACAGTGATATCTGAGCAACTTATACAGACATTTGTAGAGAGGCACAGGAAGTTATTTCATTTGAAAACCCAATCTTAATCCAAGTTTGTACAAACATTGGGTTGCTTTTGTTTTTTTAAAACATTTCTTCTTAAGTCAGGGGAGGAGGGCAGGGTAAAAGGAAAGGAAAAGGGCAGCATACACAAAGGGACAGAATTTCTTATTTGGTCTTCACATTTTCTCTATTTTTTCTCTATTCTAGAAAGTCAGCTTCTGAGAAACACATTCAGTGTACTTGACACCATAATCAGTGCCAGTGTGAGCCTTTTTAAATGGAGAGGGGAACAAAAGAGGAAGCCATTTTCTTACTGCTTGACATAAGGAGAGAGAAGATACACAAATAATACCTTAAATGTCAACCTGTAAACAACTTGTGTTACATCTCATCCATTTCATATTAATGTAGCCATAACTACCAAAGAAGCATCTGTACAAAGAATAAATTCCAAACAATGCAGAAATAAGTTATTCCTACCTTTTCTGATAAATACTGCTCATAAACTCCAAATGCAGCTGCTCTTAATAGACCCTTGGTTTGATTAGTCTGATGTTTTCCATCTTTCTGCCGGCTTTGAAGTACCTCCAGCTGTTGCTGTGCCGTAACCCTGTATCCTTCAACTGTCATCCAGAAAAAAAGATGTGCTTGGCCACCAGTCTGCTGCATGTAATCTACAGAAAACAGCCACCACACAGCATAGTTATTGTTGTGCATTTTAGAATGAGAATTCTCTATGATGTTAACTATATATGGAACTCCAGGATCTGGTTATACATCTGGAATACTTGTCATCTAGAGTCAAAAAATAAAAAGTACTAGATACATATTGATGATAATCAGTGAACAACATTGGGAGCAAAGTCTAGGAACTAAGCACTGAATTTTAAAATGCACATGTAAAAAGTGAATCCATCATTACCGTGTGGATATAACAGGCTTGTACAGCATGATAAAAGTTGACAGGAAGTTCAAACTGGAATTCTAACAAATCACATGCACCTCCTGCAACAAAAAGACTATCACCACCAACACCACTGGTCAATATTCTTTGTGATGACCATCAGCAGCCCAATTAATTCACAGTCAAGCATTAGAAAGTATTAAAAATGAATTATACTTTAATCCATCTATCAATTTCTTGATTATATGATAAACCTAAAATAGTACATTAATTAATTCTGTATTTTAGCTTCTCAAACAGACAACCTTCAGTAGCCTTGTAATCCTCTAATCCTCTTCAGACACCTACATTTAGCGATTTCAAGTATGCAGTCCTGTGAGTTAGCATATTCTTTATAAATAAAACAGATCAGATAAATTAACACTTACCCATAAAAAATTGTAGTGCAACATTGTCTACCAGAATATGGTCCAGAGGGACTGTGCAAAGTTTTCCAAAGTTTGCTGCCAGTTTCACAGTATCTATTTCCTGTAAGACACAGTTCAGCACATTCATAGGCCTTATTTTTTTAACATTAGCTTTTAAAACTTGTGCTTACCACAACGCAGACTTAATAGAAAGTAATTTACATTATAAATAATAAAGCAGCCTCTCAAAGGTTAGTTACTTTCACAATCACTAATAAGTGAAGATCAAGATCATAAGGTCACGTTCTCATAACTATTTGCTTTCAACATGGATGATATCTGCTAGCTGGGAAGTTGGCTTTTAACACTGCCATTATTATAACACTATACAGGTCAAATTAACCACAAATCCCTCACCAACGGGTGACAGTAGCATGAATTAACAAGATGAACTAATTTCAGAATTTGATGGGGCGCAGGTCACTACAACTTAAATTCATCTCTGCCCAACCTTCTTCTGTTAATATGACATTTCTTAGTATTACAGTAATGCTTCTGGATCCAGCTGTATAATACTTAAACATTTTAACATTCAATATGCACAAGATTACATTATCTTGGAGCCACATCTAGGTCCAATTAAGAGAGTCAAGAAACTAAGCAGAGCCAAACATACTGACTCTGTCAGCGTTAAAATACAAAAAAAAAAAAAAAAAAAAATCAAGGAAAGAGAACAACATTAGGTTCTCATATTTAACATCCAGTTTGCCTTAGGCTTTTCATTGAACTGAAGAGGTAAACATGTTTGAAAAAAGGCAATACATGGAGCCTACAAGGCATCGCAAAATAATCAGCAAGTGTTGCCGTTATCAACAAGAAAAAGATCTCCGCCAAAGACTAAGCTTGAGGCACACAAGGTATGCACTGGAGCAGCGAAGAAGAACTGATCTAGGTGTATAACTACAAAGATGCTTTGCATCTATGTAACATTTTGACTTAACTCTTGTGTTGAGAAGGTAAGAATAGTTTAAGATGTACTGACATACCTAAACTGCTAAAGCCAGAATCCAGAAAACCCTACGAACGTGTGAACCTTTAGAAATTTTTTCCAGACTAAAACTGCAAATACAAGATTCACTTCAGTCGCATAATGTATCCCTGTAACTGCATAATTGAAGTTGTGCTTCAAAATGCAAGAATTAAAAAGCTAGACTGAACTAATAAGTCATTTGCACCTTCACTCTTTCAGAACTAAAATAATTCTAAAATACTTACTTTTCCTGACTGCAATCTCTGAATTCTTGAATCACATACTTTAATAACATATAATAAACTGTTTATTTGATTTTTTATAGTGTTGATATCTGAAAGCAAAACCAAACAAGATTAAGCAATGCAGATGAGTAAACTCTTGTTCTGAAATGCTCTACAAATACCATATAAAAAGAGACATACCACATACAAAACACATCAGCTTTGAATAGAAGAGTTTTTTTCAGTTTAAATACCTTACTGATGAAAGTGAACAAGAAGAAATACTTTTCTCTTTCCCTTTTTAGATCAACTGTTAACTGACTACCCATTAACACCTAAAGTATTACTGAAATTCAGAACTACCAGTCAGGCAAGTTTCAATTCAGTGGAAGTACACATATAACCAATTAGTTAAAAAACAAAAAAACAAACAAACAAAAAAAAAACAACAAAAAACCAACCAAAAAAACCCAAAAAACCAAACAAAACCAACCAAACCACACAGATGGTAAAAAGGACCTGTACATAAGATTGAAGTTTCAACAATTTACATATAATTTTTTTAAATAACAAAATATTTTATACTATGCTGCATCAGAGTTTGTATTTTCTAAATTTTTTGAATGCTCTTCAGAGATCATGCTTGCAAATGCATTTCATATTTTGTACAATACAGTACTGACCATCTCCCGCTGTATCTAGAGATCGAAGGTATTGCAGTTCTTCACTTGCTTTATCTTTCACTGCTTCCAACTCTCCTATATTATCACTTAATTTAATAATATTCATAAAGGCCTCATAGTTACAGTTGGAATCACGAATCTGAAACAGAAGATTTTACAGTGTGAATAATGCAAAACAGGTAAAAGCAGCTGACGTGATTTTTCATTGAATGAATTCTTTTGACACAGCACTGCGAAATGGCATTTTGAAAACACTTTGATGCTTCTAAACCCTCCTCTTGATACTAAAATTGTACATGGACCAAGAAAGAGGAAGCATACACACAGGCGAAACTTATTTCGCACCATCATTTTCTGTTTTCAAGAAGTACAACAAAGACACATGGAAAGTGTGTCAACCTACTTAAGATCTTGTCCAAAACCCAATCCACCTTCTTCTGCTATTACCCATCTCCTTAGCTAATTAGGCAGAAACTGCTGAGACCACTGAAACGGCTTCAGCTTTGCCAGGTCCCCTGCAAGTGTATATGCTCCCAAATGTAATGGCTTCTTAAGGTACAGAATTCCACAAAGAATTAAAACATTCCACAATGTAACCATAACCTACTGGGGAGAAAAAAGAAAGGAAATGACTGAATTAATATCCTCTCTGAAGCCCTAATTCAGATACCCCTTGTAAATACTGTTAAGCTACTTCAATACATACTATTTTCCAAGTATTGGCACAGGGTGAACCTGCTCTGGGGACTCAAAGGAATTTGTGCAAGTGAAGGAAGCCTGCTGTGCTGCTGAGATCACTGGAAACTGTGCTGTGAACGTAGCATGGAGATCAGGGGAAGGCTGGCAGCTTTACAGCGTGTGCATGCAGGTGCAGAGGGCTGAGTTCTAATGCTGTCTTTACCATCTGAAGCCAAAAAAGTCACTTCACCCACATCCTTTATAAATGCCCACTTTGATATGGAAATGCAATACTTGGTCTGTACTGCAGAAATGCGTTGACATGAGCTGCACGAGCAGCGAGAAGGAAGAGTGGGTATCTTTGACGAAAGTTAATGGAAAATCTTCCTAGAAATCTGCTTTTAAAAAAGTAATAGTACAAGCAATACTTGAACTTCAAACATTTGGTAAAAATGTGAATTTCACAGTGAAGAAACAAGTTTGGATTAAATTCTAATTTTATATTGAAGCTTTATATTTTATTGCAAGAGAATTAGTATCGAACAAAGGTGTGCCTAGAAACATGGAATTAAACGTCTCATTTTCAAAAAAAAAAGTTTTTTCATTCAAATCCGATTTTATGTCAAAGGTTCCAAAAGGAACCAGAATTTGAGTCATCTTGGCTTTTGACCTTAATTTCTGCAAAAATCTTCATTTCCTAAGACTTGTATTAGATTTTTGACAGCATTTATTCTTCCTTATCTTTCCCCCAGCACATTTACTTCCTCATCTCAGAAAGCAATTATGAAAATTAATATTTGGGACATCACCACCATAACAGAAAGCTTTATAAAAACCTCAGAATTCTATCTTTGGATGCAGCCGGGGGCAGTACTCAGTAAATAAAGAATGAGGCCAAGTTACAAATAAAGAACATGCGTAGGAGGAAAGGGGAAACAAAATTTGAAAAGCTTGGTCCATGTGAGCAGCAGTATTTTTTCATATTAAAGCTAGGTTCCTGTAAGAAAAGCAGCGTGCAAACTTCTACATAAAATGGAGGTGGCTGGAGTGAATGAAACATTGTACACGTACACTTGAATTCATTCCATATGCAAGAATTTTTACTGTGAACTCTGACGCTGTTTTCAGCATAGTACTTCAATGCACACTAAGACTAAAATATATAGATAAATGTAGAGAGAACGTGGGGAAAAGAAAAAAAAAAATTAAAACTTGACTCATGTCCTACAAAGGATAATACACTATAGGACTAAGTTTCAACTTGCTTTGCAAAAGATTAGGAACGTTAATTCAAGTGTGAATATTCTATTTATGTTAATTTTCTGACATATTATTTCTTTAAAAGTTTTCATTTTGCAGTTGTTTTTTTTTCTCTAAGGTGTATTAGAGAGGTATTGAAGTAAAGACTTTGTTTCTTCCCATTCAGTTAAATACCCCTAATAAAACCCACCCTGAGATTCCTCAGTGGGGGCTGGGGGGGCGGGGGGGGGAATCTTACTGCTTTTCATTCTGGAGGCCTCTTAAATTTTAAAGGATACACTGAAAAAAGAGTCAAGAAAAAAACTTCCAAGGTTACTGCCATACTTCCTGAACAGCTATGTAAAACAGTCAGAGGACTCAGCATTACACTTTGCCATACATCTGTCCTCAGTCAGCCAACTTTTGCCAAACAACCACAACATGGAGTATCGGGGCAGGGGGGGAGGAAGAGAGAGCAAAAATATAAAATATTTAGTACAGCAGCTGTAAGTTCACGATCTCTGCCAACATATCCATTGGTAACTTTTCTACCAAATATCTATCTGCCATGATTACAGGAAACACAAGTTAAGCTTTATATGAACATATTCTGGAAATTCCATTCCTTTTAAACATTATAAATCTTACCATCCATATGACATACTGATTAATATAATCAGGATCACTGAGCTGGTTTATTAATGGAAGAAGAATTCCTCGGGAGAGGATTTCCTGAAAAACAAAATATCATTTTTATACATTTATTCATAAAGCTAATACAACTACAACAATTTAAAAATCACTGTGTAGAGGCTAAATAAAAAATGTGTAATTACAGAAAACATTCAAAATGCACTGGCACATTCCATTGCAATTAAAATTAAAAGATGTTAATATCTCAAGAAGAACCACCTCCATTTTATCAATGCTTTTCTAATGTTGCTAGAGCTAAAAGAAACTTTGAAAACGTTTCATACAAACTGTTCTCTGCTATTAAATACCTTTCCAGGTTGTACTACATTTAAAATAACCTAATATTAAATTAGATCAATTCTACAAAATAAAATAAGAGCAGCTCAGATCTAAAATTTTTGATGGCATTAAACCAAAGAATTGGGATGGCTTTTACAATCTGTACTTACCCTGACAAAGTATCGCATGATCTTGTTCTGGAAGTCTCCAGGAGGTAGCAATATATACAGTAAAACCTCACACAGATCCCTTAGGAATCCTACAGAGGGAGAACCAAAAAAAGAAAAAAAAAACCCACACCATAAGAACCAAACAAAACTCAGCACAATTTTGTATTATGTTATTTTACATCTTATGTGATATCATAAAAACAAACAGATAAATCCTTAAAATGAAATTCAAATACACAGTCATATATTCGTATAGTCCAAGCATCACAGTAACACCTTTCAGACTGATATAAACCTGAGACAGATCTAGAGTCTCAAAACCAAGACAAAAGAAAGCCAAATTCCAAGAACCGAAAAACTAACTCCAATGTATTTTCCTTATTTAACATATATATGGGTTTTTTTCCCCTCCTTCACACTTTGCCCAAAAAGATCAACTTATTTTTTTATGAAGACTATGGAGTAGTGATAAGGAAGGCGAATCTAACAAAAAGCAGTAAGAATCTGCAAAGCCATCCCCTGCCTCCCAGAAAACATATTTCTATCTTAAAATTCTTCCAATGAAAAGAGGAATAGCTACATATGTACATAATTATAGTATAGCTTTGAAAGTCACATGCTAAGATTTCAGTATATGTCATACTGTTAACACAATTGTTAGTATTTTAATTTAGTCTGCTATACTAAAATAACTTCAGAAGATAATATTGAGAGACCTTCTTCATCTTTGGGAGAAGTGCACACTAGATCACGACAGACTTCTTTTTCCATTTCAACTTCAACCTCAAAGAATGTATCTACAAGTTCCTCAGCATGGTCTATACAAAAGAAAATAAAAAGAAACATACTTTTTTGTAAAGATCAGAAACTTGAGAGTAAACTTGAATTATAAAATAAGCTAACTATATTTCACACATGTAAGATACCTGCCTACTCAGACTCAAAGCAAAAAATATTTAAATTGTTACCTTTCATCTGATCACCCTTCTCTGCTATTCTTTGCTGAGCTTTTCTGAAAACTCGAAGATGAGTGCCAAAGTCATCAACAAGTCGTGTAGTGAAATAAGGCTGCCAGTCTGTTTCCTTTGACCTATCAGAAAAGGGCATTCATGAAAATGAATTATTTTATCCTGAATACAAAGAACAATAATACAGTCCTCCTTCATCCCTGCCAAGAACCACACTGATAGTAAACATGGAAAAGGAAAGAAATAAATCAGTCTCCTAATCACCTATTCACTGAATACAAATAAAATATTGTAAAACACCATTCTCACACCACATTAATATTTATGCTTGATTTACTTTAAGGTCAACATTAATATCTGGAAATAGTGTTCTGATTCATGATATTGTCAAATACCTGTGAAAAGCCCTGATATAAACAGCCTAAAGCATCTACAACCTAAAACTAAAATACTCCCCAGGTCTTTTCCAGCCATACTTTCTACCATTTTGGAAGGCACCTAAACAAAATAATTTTCTTCTGAATTTGCAGTATATGCATGAGTGAGAAAACACGTTTCATTTGAAACTACAAGCAACCTAATATTATCAGCAATTGATTCCACAGCTTATGTGAGAGGTTGTTAGCGTTATTCTCCAACAATGCACATAAACTTGTGTCAGAAAATAGTCACTGTTACATTTCTATAAAACCACTTCATTAGTCGTACGAAAAAGATGCAGATATATTCTTGTGATGTCCATGCCTTACTAGGCAAACTAAAAAGGCACTTATGAGTTACACGTTTAATGAACTAGATGTTAGTGATGGCTTTTACTCTGCACTAAGTATTACACTGCCTGAATTCTCTCAGATACCTACTTTGTTATAGCAGAATCCTTCTACAACACTTCCTTTTTTGTGTTTTTTCCCTCACCTGCTCTTTTTTCCCCTCAAAAAGAGAGAAAGGGATAAGGAACTCAGAGAGAAGCCTACTGCAAAATCTCTATGTGGAAATAAGAATCAGAGCTGTGTCAAAGTGCAGTCAACCCAAACCATCCAGATCCACCATCCGCACAATCAACAAATCATATACATACACTAGGTGGCAGCCTTACATCATTCTTCCAAATGTGCAACTCTCCAGGAAAAAAAAAATATCTCACTGTACTCATTCTCTCCAGAGGCTCACAGGGCATATGAAATTAGAGATGATGGCACTAATCTAAGACTGCTACAGCTATATCCAACTACAATCATTATAAATACACCAGATCATTTTCTCTTAACAACAACAAACAACTGCTGCAGGCCTGTGAAACCAATTTGATTTGTACAGAACAACACAACTGCACAGGAGCAGTGGCTATTTCTGAAGAGCTATAGTACCGTAGGAAAAAAAATTAAACTGGCTATAACTTGACCTGCTTTGCACAAACTCAGTGCTTGATACTGTTCAATAAAGTAGCTTCACCAAATAGATGAAACCACCACAGCTGGGCAGCCAGGACCATTTCATGTAAGCACAGGATTGCTTGCTGTAATGTACTGTTTATTTAGCCTAGTTTCACTATTTCCAACACTGTTTCCTAGGATTTAGATTATTTCATAATCAATAGGATTTTATTATAATGAATTTTTTCCTCGCATTAAACCTAGCTCTCCACCTCTGACCTTTCTTGCCAGAAAAGCATACTGACCTGCATTTTCAAGTCAATAGAGGGAGGGGATAACACCACCTCAAAATTGCTAAGAAGTTTACTATATTTAGGTGACCCACAACCTCTTCTGAAGAGAAAACAGATAACAATGAGCACAGTGGGATGAATAGCTTAAATCAATATTTAATAAGGAAGTTGGATATAAAGGTATGTGGTACCTTGGCTAGGAAATCAGCCATACTAAAGAAGATAAAGAATTTCCCAGACAAGCTCCCTGACCTCCTGCTACTTGATTAAGCAACAGAAGAAAAAACATGGGACAATTAACAAACTATCCATTTGTTCTGAACCAAATAACTCTATTTTTTAAAAAGAATTACATATGTGACGTATCATTTCATTCCCCAGATATCTATTCCTTTGAACATACTCACTGTTCTTCCATATTGAACAGCATGACCACATTTAAAAGTTAACTGAGCCAATAGAGTTATTTGAACTAAAGGCTTTCAGATTGACTTATGCTGGGAATAGCCCTGCTGTTTATATGAAACAGACCTGCATATAAAAAGGTCATGATTCATGCATCTCAATGCTTAAGTTGCAGAAAAACAGCTATTAAGTAATTTTAGACATTAATCAAAATTTTGAAAAGGCCATTTTGCAGAAGGCCATGTCTACAAACATCATCTCTGTTCATGCCTTAAGAGATCAGCAAAAGACTGTAGTTCTTAGATTATGATCTTAAAATTTTACATGTTCTTTCTGTAAAATGCACTGAACTATGCCAACAGATAAACTTAATCATTTATCTACTGCCATACAACACACAGAAGTATTTGTCCACTTGCTAGACAGTGTATTGATGTAAATACAAATAATCTTACCTGGCAGAAAACTGAACAAGCGCATACTGAAGAGCCTGCCTGATTTCCAGAAGAAACGATTCATCATCACTTAGTGTGTAATACCAATACTGCACATAGTCTCTCAGGGAAAACTGGATCACCTGAAATTGGAAAGGAAAAAAGAAAGATTAACTAATGAACAAAAGACAAAATATGAAATAGTTTTTTGTGCCTGATAATGCAACAGTAGTCTTCTTAAAAGGTTAACACAGTGAACCATACTCCCCCCTACCATTATGAAATTGTGAGTGAAACAATACAACTCACATACTGAAACTTCTTTTCCATTATTAGTTTACATGCATTCATCACCGCTATACTGAGAAACTATAATATACAGAAAACAGACTCAAATATTGCCCAATATCCCGGCCCATCCTCAATGTTTTTTCACTTACCACTCTCAAATATGATAAAATTTCTCAACTTCTATTTGTCTCTCAAATACTTAGACATTACACAGTCAATACTTACAGAAATAAAAATAGTTTAAATAGTCCTGGTTAGAACTTACCTGTTGCAAAGGCTCATCAATTATATTCGCACCTGTCAGTCTTCTGTCAATCTTAATAGGTCTGGCTTCACGTTTCATTTCTTCTATGCACTTGAAAGAGATTAGGAAACGTAACTTTGCAGGTTTTAGCTATAATTAAAAATCAGCTCTACTGTTTATGATATATGTATACTTCCAGTCACAACTTTATACATTTTCCCTATTATAATTTATAGAGTAGATAAGATATAATCATAGATTCATAGAATGGTTTGGGTTGGAAGGGACCATTAAAGGTCATCTAGTCCAACCCCCCCTGCAATGAGCAGGGACATCTTCAACTAGATCAGATTGCTCAGAGCCCCGTCCAACCTGACCCTGAATGTTTCCAGGGACGGGGCATCTATCACCTCTCTGGGTAACAATAATATCTGTATTTTTCACTATATAGTAAATAATGGTGAGGAACTAACCTGAAAACCTACTACTTGCTTACTGCAAGGGAGCAAGTTTGTTAAAATACTAGATAAGAAGGAAATAAAACTCAAATAGTTATAAAAGGAGGGAGGGGGAGATACGACAGCAGCGCAAGATAGTTTGTGGGTAAGACCCCAGTTCCATACTTGATTATGAACTTCTTGTGCAACCTCAGGCAGGTAGTTGTTCAGTTGGGGTTTTTTTCTCTCAAGTTCTTTATCCACCTCAGTTTATTCTATATGCCAGAAGAGAAATCACTCTTTTTTAACCATCACTACTTGGCAGAAGTCTTTAAAAAGTAATTGATGAGGGGGTAAAAAATTATGTTATAGAAGGACTTGCAACTCAGAGCAGTTAACTCCAGGAATTACTTCCTCAGAGCTGACTTTTGGCAAATGACATACTGAAAAAGAACACCCTTTATCAGTGCTTCTCCAAGTGAATTAATACAGTGTCTTTACAAATCTAAGATGAAATCTGCAATAAACTCCTTTATTTTCACAGAAATAACAACTCCAAAACCTACACTATTGTTAAAAAAAAGAAATCAAGTTATTTTATTCTTTGATCTAGAAAGTTATGACTATCAGAAACAGAGAAAAACTTCCAAAAACCATAAATGAAAAAATTATAAACCTTACGTCCAGTGTTTCTACTCTACATGACTCTCCCTAAGTATCTCTCATTCAAACCATTTAACAGTGAATGGCAGAAGAAACACCTGAGGCCAGAAAATGCTCCTCCTCCTACTTAGCCAACTCTGTATCACAACACAGAAGTATTTTGCTGCAAAATTCTGTATATTTTTTAACTTTTAAGACAAGGGAATGGTTCAATGCTACTTTAATATGAATAAAGTTGACTCATATTCAACAAAACTCCAGCTATATAGTAACAAATTTGCAAAATATTTTTGTCTTGACAGTGTCAAAAATACAAAAAAAAACCAGAATGGAATGATTAAATATTTTTACTAAGCACAGCATAGTCCACATTGCCAAACAAAATGGTTAAAAGAGAGGTTTGACGTTTCAGGACTGCATGCATAAAACCACATTTGGAAAACACAGAAGCAAAAGCAGCAGCAAAAATGCAGCAGCCAGAAGAAAGAGAGGGACACAGAGAACAGGCAAGGTTACTTGGTAAAAATCTGAATGTTCATAGGCTCACAGGATTCAGGTTTGGGTCTGGACTTCAGGAAGTCATCTTGTCCAACCTCCTGCTCAAAGCAGAGCCAACTACAAGGCTAGACCATTCTTTTATATGTTTTTTCTCCAATGAAATGTTTATGCACATGCAGTATAATTTCATTCACTTTTGATATGTCTGAAGACATCTAAAATTTAAAATATCTGCTTTTATTTCATTGCAGCTACAACAGCTGACCGTAGTTCTCACTTGGAAAGCATTGCCGGTTTTACGCCCGGCCTTCCAGACACTGACTTCGAAGACGGACTTAAAGGAAGGACCCAACTCACATGAAGAAAATTGTCCTATTTAACCATCACTTCATACACAATATTAGTCTGACATACTCTACCAGTATTAAATCATTAGTTAGGAAAAATTAATATCACTTGTTACTGTTAAATTTGACACCTACTTACTTCATTTTAAGTAGGTAGGAGGCACTTATGAGGAACGTGGGACATACACTCAACAAAGTGAGATGCAGCACTGAGTAAAGAAATCCAGGATCCAGAAGCACATAATTACAGTGACTGAGTAGACTTCAGACTTTTGCTTCACTGCACTAATACATATTTTTAAAGTCCTTTTTTGAAACTATGCTAGGTAACTGTCAAATATGAAAAATGCTACTATTTCCCAAATCACGTACTTGCGGGGACAGGCTTTCATGAGTGGACAAGATACATGGGATTTCATGTCTGCGTCAAATCCGTAACACAGCATATAACCAATTGACTCAAAATGAAGAGATTCAGAGACTAGTCAGGGATCAAATATGCAACTAGCACTTGTAACAGTGATAACTTATCTTACAGTAATTTGGCAATATTGCACCCAGCCTACAGAAACTCCTTGTCTTTTGGATTAAGCATAAGGGTCATCAATTATGATAATAAACGGACTTCCGACACTTCTGTTAAAGTTGGACTGAATCTATATTTTTTTATTGAAAATGGCATTCCAGTTAACAGTTCAGAAGGCTCTAAACTTGCCTTTCATTCAACATTATTTTAATATAAACCTGAAGACAATTGTGTATCTTACAGAGCCAGTACATTATGGCATCATCGAGTACATTCCTGACACAAAAGTTATATAAAACAGATTTGCAAAAGGAAAAACAATTTTAATCCTAATTTTTAAACCTCCCTGCGTGTATACAAACAAAAAAGCAGAAAGGTAAATAATCTTCCATCAAATGTACATAACTATTTCTCCTTAATATAAGGCATTCAAGATATATTCGCTAATAAGTATAATAAGCGGCAACCAAGGAAACCCATCTGCACCAAATCCTGTGTTGTAACTTAGACTCTGGTACATTCTATGCATTATTTCCATCCACAGTTTTGGTGCTCTGAATTATAACTAATTTATTTAAAATTAAGCATTTGAACCTTCATCTCAGCCTAAAAAAAAATCCCCAAACAACAAAAAACCCTCAAAACAATCGATAAAACTCTGACTGTCTTTGGGGAAGAGCTTCTCTTATAAAGAGCCTATATAATCAGATTACTTCTCAAAATACAGTATCACGAAAGAAGTTAATGTTGAGGTGAATTCAGTTTGTACTTCATTCATGGAAGAAGCATAACCTATACACTAGCTGCTTGAAAGAATACTCATTGTTCAAGACCACTTAGGGACACGATGGTTTTAAACATGAAAACAATTCAAGTTAAAAATATCACTTTCCAATAAAGGTAAGTCAGCAGGAATTTAATATGGAAATGGCAAATAGGAATCCCAAGCAAACCACACATTTAGTTTTGGTTAGGACTCATCTCTTCTTGCACTGCTACTGAAAAGCTCAGCTAAACTAGCTAATGCTATTTTAATACAGTGACAAAAAAGAAATACAAAACACTATTGTAGAAGACAAACAGATTTTAGATGGAGAACAACTTCAAACAGCATTTGGTAAGCCAGCTAACAATAAATACCTTCGTACTACAAAACTTAAATCCAGAGATTAGTCAAAAGTGATGTGTCAATAATCCACACTCAAACCAGAAGCCAAACTACTGAATTTGCAAGGGTTACGGAAAAAAAAAACCACACACGTAACATTTTATTCTTTTATAAAGCAAGCAGAGCATACATATGTACTGAGCTCAAAGAAGTAACGTTAACGTAAAAAATGTTTCAGCAATGTAGAGGAAATCTAAAAGACACAAAAACTTCTTGTAAATCTGCTCTCAAAACACAAGACATAAGCAACACTCCACAATTCACATAATATAAGCACTGAAGTCTATATAGCACCAAGAACTTTAGTCCCCTAAAACGAGGTTTCATTAACAAAACAGAATCATTCATTGATTGCTGACTTGCCCTTTTTTAGCCTTAAACTTCGTATTTTTCATTTGGACCAGTGACATTACCTTATGGTTTAGAATATACTTAAATTCCAGATTTATCTCAACAGATTCGAAGACTTAAGTGAAAAGGCCACTTACTAACTGAGCTATGAACCAGCCACAAAAAAAGTGTTGTGATTAGAAAACATACTGCTGGATCACAAAATAAATGTCTTTCTATGTGCTACTGATAAGGAAGTTGAACACACCCCCCGCCCCTTTCACAGACAACATGAAGTGTAGTGACCTGGCAGCTAAGAAAGGGCAGGACATTTCAGTCAAAACAGCTATAAGATTAAATATAACATAACTAGCAATCTTTGGGTTAAAGTGTTTTCTCTATTGGGATGAGTGCAAATGGATTAGGCCAAGATATATTTAAATTTCTGAGCTGCCAAGAGGTATTGGTTCTTAAACCAGGAATTCCTAGAAATTCTACCTCTTGGCTATTAAGAATTTATTCTGTACTAAACAGATGCAGATTTATCCAATTAGGAAGCCTGAATTCAGGTCCATCAACCGAAATGATGTATCTGTTAACAATTCAGAAAAAAAGAAAAGAGTTGAAAAGGGGATCCCGCTGCTGCTCCATATTTATGTATGCATTTCCAGGATTTTTGTTTGGTCTTAAAGATAGTCAAAGATAACAACTTCTGCATCCCTGAAGTACTGTAAATCTAGACTTAATTAACAGTTTAATCTTCTTAGTTAGGAAAACAACTTTCTGACCACAATCAATCAAAAGAATCATAACTGGAGAGACTATAGATCCAGTGATGGAAGAATCCTAAATAGTCATGACAATCTTCCAAGAAAAAGCAAGAAAGAGCTACCACTCCCTCCCCAAAAGCCAACACACACACAAGTAGTCTAGAAAGGAATGGTTTAGTAATTCCTTCACAGATCATATTAGCCAGTTACATCTTACTCATTTTCATAATGAAGCCAGAAACGATACTCGAAACAAACTTTCCATAAATGCTTAAAAAGCTTGTATTTCAGAAAGGAAAAATTTTGCATTTCACTTGCACATTGCAGCTGACTCAAAACATAAGAGCAGGCTCTTTAACCTTGGGAAACGGGTACAATTCTTCGATTGAAACTGATTATTAGTGTTATTCTAGTTTTCAAAATTATAAAATCTGATCTAGAAGTTAAGACCAGTAAACTCTCCTTACCTTAGGGATCCCAACTGATGTACAAGGAAGAAACGAATGTTCACACTGCTCAAGGTATTTTTCCGAGTTGCTTTTTCCAAATAAAAGAGTAACCACAAAACCCCTAAAATAGAAAAAGAAAGACCAGCTAGAACAAGTAATCTTTCCCCTGCCCCTAGAAAATACTTCACAGCAAGTTATAAAATGACAATATGTGATAATTCTCACCATTTATTTTCCTAGTACAGTGCTCTTCCACAGTGTAGCATGCTGCTCAAAATAACTGACACAATACTAAGTATGAAGTTTCCCAGTCTTATATTATCAGGCTTGATATATTCTTATCACATAGCAGATCTATATAGCACAGTCTATACTACACAGCCTGCAGCATGAGAAGAACCTTGGTGGCATGCTACCTAAGGTCATAAACATTAGTACACAGAAAGAGGGGTACATACATAAGCTGCATTTATACAAAGATTCTTTTACTTCAAGACAATGAAGAAAAACTCTTTAGAGATACATTTAGGCCATTGCATTGTGGCATGAGCCACAAAAATACAAACCAGGAAGAAACTGATGTAGTAAGTGTAGTAACTACCTACTGATTGCATATGTTTAAACAAGAAGTAAGAAAATTTTCAACGGGGAACTTATTCTAAGCTGCAAAGAAAACAAAACAAAACAAAAAACAGTAATCCTGCCAGGCTGCATAAGAACAGAGTCAACGAAAAAGTCTAGAGGATCACTGAAGTCAAACACAAAGTGTTGGGTTTTTGGGAGGTTCTGAGTTTTTTGGGGTGTTGGGGTTTTTTTGTTGTTGTTTTGTTTTTAATTAATTCAGCATATAAAGTCTAAATAAATGCACTCCTGGACCATGTGAAATGTTAGATCAGAAATTCATTATCTTTTTCCCCTCACAATTCTACAATGATATTTAAATTATGACTTATAGTTAAGTAGGACAGCAGTTAATTTTATTATTGTTTTCTTTATGATGTAATGAAGGCATAAGGGAAAAAACCAACCATTACAAAAAGTTCAACCTTGCCACAACGGCAATAATTTACTTACAGCTTATGACACTAGGGCACAAAAACACACAAACGTAAAGCTGGTTTTACTAAGAAATAGATGAGAACCTAAAGGCTGTGCTAAATACAGCATAACCAAAGCCTCTGTAAAGTCAAGCATTACAAAAAAAAAAAAGATAATATGAAGTTACTGCTGCTCAGACTAGCCTTGGGATGACTAAACACACATAGCTTTTTACACAAATTTCAAAGCATTCAATTTAAAGGCCAGCTGACCAACACTTGTGACCACAGGCACTCACAAAGTTATTCCAGGCTTGAAATGTGCTGAAATAATACATTCTGCTAATACAGATTGCTGTTGATATACAATACTCTTATATTGTTGATATACAATACTTATATGATTAGAATAAAATTCCTAACCAAGGTAAAACATGCCATTTGAAGGTCTTAATTCCCAAACTGGGAACCATTCTTTTTAAGTACTTCTGAGGCTCAGTAATTCAGAAGCAGTGAGATGGTCATTTATACTTGAACAACTCCACGATGGGGGGGGGGGGGGGGAGAGAGAGAGAGAAAAGAAAAAACCCACTAAACAAAGTTATTATTGGTAACTCGATAATGCATAAGAAAATGTCTCTTGATACTCTGATTCTCTTACAGCCACCTTTATCTGCCAAATACATGTACTTTCTACATATGAGGACAAAAAATAAAAGCAGGTCTAATAGCTCTTCTGCTCCAGATACTTCCAGACAGCTTTCAAATCATAAGACCACTGGTGCTAGTAGCATCATAATTCAGTTCAAGGACAAAAACTTGCTTAGAAAAATCTTAATATTAGTTTCACTATGCTTAAAAGTTAACTAATGTTTTAGTTTGGGGAGGGGAGGATTTTGTTGGGATTTTTTTAGTTATTACAAAGTTTGGGGTTTCTTTTTATTATCTACCACTTTTCTATTAGAAATCTCAGTCTTCCTTTAAAGAAAACAGTATACCCAAAATGCATTTTTTTGGCCAAAAATCAGTTTTAACTTCAAACATGTATCAGCAACTTGGGGGAGAGGTGGGTAAGAAGGGGAGAGGTCCTTCCCTTCTTTTATTCAAAAGGATTGAAACCTTGGAAATAACTAGCTACAGATTATACACCTGTTTTCTCTCAAATGTTATGACATTTCTGAAGTTAATAACTTATTAAAAATATTAATATGCTACCAAAATAATTTAAGTATATGCTCATTTTCTTAGATGCCTCTAAGTATTTTCACTTTTAAGCTAGAAATGTTAGGAGCTTCTGACTCTATAGCAGAAATTAACACATTATATTCTCCAATTTAAAATCTTGTGCACATTAGAGAGGTATATATTGCCTGACCATTCAGTGCAAATGGTCATCTAATTCATCAAGAGGATATTCAACACAGTAAATGAGAAATCATTTTAGTCTTTTCTCTAAACGAATAGAGCAGAAAAAGGAAAAGATTGTATTTTACTTAAATTTTTGGGTTTTTTTATTGGAAGATTAACAACAGAACAAAGGTGAAAGAAAAATGAAGTCTACAGATTTATCATTTTCCCATCAAGTCTGAAAAGTAAAAGTCTTAGCTGAATGCTTTGTGAAAGTCAAAAAGCAGCTTCAGAACGGCTCCTGATTTGGTCAGCAGTTAGAATTATCAGTGTAGGCAGTCAGTCACATATAAATGGATGTGATCAAGTATCAGTACTTATGTTTTTTGACAACAGAGCAAATTCCTTTAAACAGCAAAACAATTGATGGTCCAAGAAATTTCAGTTCTCACATCGGAAGCCTAAGGCTGTTGGCAGAGCTGCAATTCACATTATTTTTATTTTACTTCCTTAGGATTGAAAGAGGGAAGGAGAGAGAGTAAGGTAAGAAACATACTTGGTACAAAGAAAAGGCAGATGGTAAGACAGGCCCAGCGCTCAGGTTAAGGGGTTTGCACGAACACTTAAAGTAGAGGCAAAAAATATTTCATGAAGATTAACACCTTGTAATAGTGTTGGCTACACAGGTTAAAGAAACAATTTTGCCTCCTGCTTTTGGTGGAAAGAGCCCAGTTCCCCAAGCGATGCGTTACCAGATGCTGAATTGAAGAGGCATATACTACAAAACAAAAAAAAGCTAACATTTTATAAATCACTCTTGAAACAAAACAAACTTAAACAAAGACAACTTTTGATTTAAAGCTTTCATTCATACACACTAATGGTTTCAGTTATCTTCCATGCACACAACAACAGTACACTTACTACAAGCTATCTGTGTAAGAGGAAACACAGCTAAGAGTAAATCAAAAAGAAATAATTAGATAGCACATAAAAGAATTGAAACCATATAAACAGATTGATTATGTTGATACAGTATGTCATCAACATTGCTTTCCTTCACAACTCACCAGCATATACTTTAAATATTTAGGTCAGAAGTGGACTCCCAGCTAGTGGAAGTCAGAAGCTATTGATACAGGCCACTGTTCTTAAGCAAGTATAAAAAGTTAGAAAACTACATGCCAAACTGGATAAGAACTCCAAGTTTCAACATAAAATTCTACGATAAAAATCCATGTCCAAAACTGTTATTTTGCTCCAGATAAGGGTACGGTAAGTATTAAGGAAACTACTATAATCATGAACCAAAATTAGATTTTTGTTTTCTTTATTTATGTAAGTGATGTTATGATATATAATTGCTAATCCTAAGTAAAAGTTACTTTGTAACATTAATTTCTGTTTGTTTCTAAGAGAAACAGGACCAAGAATTTTGTGTAACTTCACAGGAATTAATTCATAAAGAAAAAGCAGGCAAGAATAATTTAGACATAAATCTACTTGACCTAGTTAGCACTGACGGATCTGTATGCTGAATGTTAAAATTTAAAGTAGGTGTGTCACTTTGAAAAAGATTAACAGTGTAAAAAAGGGCCAGATCACAGCCTTAGCCAAGAAGATATGTATGTTAAAGCAATGAAGTAATGACATTCTACTGGAAGGGCTGACACTTCATATCTATCTACATAAGTAAACACATAATAGGAAGAAGGATACAAATTCTGCTTTAACAGATACACTACTACAAGATGAATTTATTCTTAAGAAGATCAATGTTCACTCACTAGCTACAAAAATGAACCAAAGCAGCAAAAGAATCACAGCAAAGAGATATCAGAGCTGACTTGAGAAGGAGGCAATCTCACAATAGCAAACTGTAGCTGCTTTCAGACACACTCCATGAGAGACTGCTTTTACTGTTAGCTTTGAAATGCCAAGCAACTGAAATTGAGCAAGAAGGAAGCATAAGCTTTTAAGAAATTATTATATCCCGTATTATTTTTCATACTGCAAATACTAAGGAAGTGGTAATACAAAACAGTAAATGGACAAACTCTTGCCCTTTGGACAAGCTCTTTGCCTTTTGCCCTGGACAAGCAGCCAGCAAAATATGCCAGTTATACATGTATCAAGACTTAATAAGACAAAAGCATTTACTTAAAAGTTAGCTTTACTTAACTAAATCCTCACTCTAGTAGACCGACTATTCTGATTTCTCAGAGATGGAATTCCAAGTTTAACACAGTTGAAACCCAAGCATAGCAGCACTAATTCAAGACACTATACTATATTTTTTGATTAGACATACAGGAATATACATACATTCTGTACTGTATCCAATAAACAGGTTAAAAGGGTGTTTCAAAGGAAGGAAAAAAAAAAACCAAAACATATTAAAGACAGCCCAAACACTTCATTAGAAGTCAAGCAGGTCTTGGAGAGCCTAGAAATGTTACTGTCCTGCAGATTAGTCTTATGAGTGAGAGGAAGGAGGAATATCCCACTAATACATTTAGACTTGGCATTAAAAATAAAAGTTTTAATGGTTACAAGGCAGACATTATAATATACAATGTAATAATGGTGCTAAAGGCTATAAAACCATCACCTGTTTGCTCCCTTCCTGTCTATAGATAAAGTAGGAAACGTCTACAGCTCCTGAACTGATCTACTTGTTTAAGATATAGCAAGATGTAGCATCATTTCTACACACCCAGGAAAACACCCACTCACTTTCCTCATGAATGAAGTATCTTAGGTAGGAAAATAAGATTGTGATAAGGAAAGGGGATATAATTACTTAGTAAGTACCTGGGAAAAGAACCGACATGGTAATAGAAAGTATGAACTGAAGTTAACATTGGTTTTATTTATTTGTCCTCCAACTCCCGTTATACATAGCTGCTTGTTTGGTTTTTTTTTTTAAGTCAGAAATCTTTTTTTTTTTTGACTGGGCAAAGATACTATAAGCACTATTCAATAGCGAAAAAAAATTACTTTTGATGAAATTGAGATTTCAAGAAAAAAACCTTGGCTCATAAAGAGCTGCTCAAATGTGGAAATATTAATTACACAGAAGTCACTTCAAATTTTCAGAGCAAACTATTTGCTAATATATACATTAAAATTTTACTTTCATAGTAAATTATACAAAACGCTAAGTAGTATACTTACCCACCCACAAAGCAGAGGATATAAAATGCAAAGTAAAATATAGCGAAGGGTCCAAAAGTTACTAGAAAAAGCACAACACCAAGACTTCCCCATCCCCATATGGAAAGACTGGTCTGTAAACAAGAACACATGGAAAAGGAATAATTAATATGACATTCGTACAACTTTTAAGTCTCCAAAGCAATATTTGTAGTTTCTACAAAGCTTGATACATTTTAACTAGATATAAGTTTTGCTTGATGAAATAAAAAGCATATTGCTATCAAGTTATATTGTGGGCTAGTAGTCCAGTTTAGCCACCATTAGAGCATTTCTCTTTCAAATACTGTTACTCATATCTCATTTCAGATGCAATTGCCACCTTTTAAAGTGTCCTTTCTTTTTCTTCTCTATTCTCATTTTGTGCACTTCTGTTTCTTGAGATCTCCCCTCCCCGTGAAATTCTCCACTACTTCCAAAAAAAATGCAGGCTTTGCAACAGAAGAGGGAAAGATGAATACAACCTTGTTTTACACAACTAAATGTGTTATCTTCCACAGCCAAGCAACACTGTTTCTTCCCTAGATCAAAGGAGCTGCAAGACCAAAAATTGTCCCTTTCTCCAGTCAAGTCACACATGGGTCAGCAAATGCACCAAATATTTGGTGCAAGATTACTTTTACTCTTCCTTTTAAATAAAAGAGAGGGAAACTTAAGAAACTGATTACTACCTCCAACAATTTTTACCACAGAAATCATGAGCATTCAAACAATTCTTTGAAATATCTAAATACAATTCTGCTTTAAAAATCAGGAAATTTAATATATAAAAAGAGACATCCCGCATTAACATTTTCTCCATGCAGGCATTATCACGTTCCTAGAAGAGATTTGGCTTAGCAGGTAGGACTTTGGCAGTGGGGAGAGACAAGGGTTGTTTGGAAAACCCGTGTGCAGCTATTGTCAGCCACAAGAGCACCTGTGGGGCTGGTGGGATTTTGGGGCTGATGACTTAAATAACGCAGCAGGCAAAACTTCACCTGTGCTGACGGATTCACCAGGAGTATGAAAAAAGCAACAAGATTAAGGTTATTGTGCCAATATAGGTTACAGTGTAAGTGCATTCATATACACATATATATATATACACATACCCACTTGATCCATCGATCTAGATAAATGTGTGCATGTACATACATATACACATATATGCAGGGTAATCTAAAAAGCAAGGTAGTAAAAACCTAACTGAACTGAGGTACAACAGTTTTGGACCTTCACAATACTGCAATGCAGTCAACAAAGATTATATAAATTTAATTCAATCTAGTCTAGTTCAATATGGAAAGCATGTTTCAGCCAAGTCCCAAGAGTGTGAAACCGATGACGACAAGTATTTATAGGCCGCCAAAACTGTTCCAGCTCTAAGGTTCTCAACTTTTCTTTTTCTGTTGTCTAATTTACGCCTTTCCTACCAGTGATCAAATGACACCCTGATGGGAACTCAGACAACTGCTATGTCAACAAGTAACACTAAGAAAGTATTTAAATAAACTCGTCTTGCAGTTTGACATTTAGAAAACAAGCAGAGATCGAACACCATATTTGCAGAGAGACCTTTTTTAGCTTTTAATATGGAGGACAGGGGAAGCTTGCCTACAGCTCTTATTTCCCTAAAGGGACTATTTAGATTTCATCGTTCCATCTTAGGCATGCGATTCAGAAAAATCAACTTCCTCACAAAAAAAGTTTTAAAAATCCTATAAACAATGAAAAAGTATATAAAATAAGGCCCCTACATAAAGCAGCTTTGGTTCTTTTCTGAGAGCAAGACATCAGACTGCCCAAAGGCAAAATCATAGCTCTAAGGGGAGACTGTTTCAAAGATGTAAATCGTGGTCATCAGAATAATTTAATTCTTCCTGGTTTATTATAAGTTTAATGAAATGTTGAGATGAAATTCTATTTTCTTCCTAGCTAAAGTTTCTTAGCAAGAGATGGAGAAGCTATACTGGCTTTCTTCTTGGTGTTTGAGGCTGGAGAAAATTACACTTGTCTACATACTTATGTGTTTTAATTAAAAGTGCTGCAGTTCAAAAACTGGATTGCAATTGATTCAATTCTCTTTAAGCTGAAAAAGTGCTTTATTAGATGATATTAACCATACAATCCACGCAGCTAAAATGCTGAAGAATGGTGCTACAGTAAATAAATAAAAAAAAAAATCTTGGCCACAGCTGAGCAGAAGATTTTGTTAACTCATAGTAAGTAAATACAGTAGATAAACTACTTGGGGGGTGGGGAGGAGGGAGACAAGGAGAGGGACAACAAGCCAAAAAAACCTGTCAATTAACTAAAAAAAGATGTGAGCTCTCATTATACATCTACATTTCAAGACACAAAGATTCCTCGTATTCATGCCCTCAGAAATACATTTTAAAACTGCAGAGCAATACAAGCAACAGGAAGATACGCACATGGAAGATAACATTTAATGTGGTCTTTTTTGTCAAAAAAACAGTATGCTTAATGGCATTATTCAAAAAAGTTTAAGTTCTAAATATGGGATAAGCATTCTAAATGACTTAACAAAACTTAATTAAACTAGATGGCAGGATGCATATTCAGAGTTGGATGAATGCATAATTAACAAAGAAAGTTCTATAACTCTAATAGATAAAACAGTGACCTTTTGTCCTACATTCTAGTTTTGCAATTTAGCATATGGCTACAGAGATTCAAATCTCATTTGGTATTTTAATAGGATTTCTTAAAACTTGCACAACTCAGTACACTGCAGTAAGCACAACAGATACTGGCCCAATTCTTGTATGCTTCAGATGAGTGTTTATCGTCTTACGGATTTGGAGACATTCAAAGGGATCTAATCATCAGCATGGTTCCCTTTAGACTGACTGTAAACAAAACTTCCCCTAACGTCACACTTCTTAAAGGGTCTTTAGCAGTATAACTCCCAGAAAAAATGAAAACTTTGTTTAATGTTCCTTTAACACATCAAAATCAACTATTAAAAGCAAAGAAAGTCCAAACATTACACAAATATGACTATGCAGCTGGTCAGTATGGAACTAGCTCCGGTATTTAAATTCAAACCCCACTACTTATAACTTACTTCCAAGTAAGTTTTATTTATAATGTTGCTTTTTTAGAAGATTCACAGATTTACGGAAGCTCTGCCTAACTTTAGTTAACTGCAGGATGAATGCTCGTCACTCTTGACAGAAAGAACAAGCCGGTCTTCTGAAGGATGGTCTGACACTGGTGTTTAAGTAGCAGTTATCCAGACCCTTTAAAAGAAGCTGACATGCCCTATGCTGGGAGGGCTAACTTCCAAGCTGAACTGTCATACTGTGTGCATACACACATGCGCACGTGGATAAAGAATCTTTACTCCAGATCAACAACCATCCCACCTCATCAGTTTTAGCCACTTTGGCTTACCATCACTACAGATGCCATACATTAGCCCCACCATCACCGCTTCTTATCTTTCGTGTCTGAAATCTTACAAAGACAGACTTCTGCAGTGTATTAGTAAGGTCGTATGTGCAAAGGGCTACTGTAGCATCATAGTCACACATAGTAATTTTTTTTCCCATGATGTGGAACTGCTTTAGCAAAATAAACTGCAATTGAAGTAAAGGGCTGCCTGTAAGCCCAAATAGGGTACTGAAGAACCTTATCAGGCAGAAGAGCCATCAAGATGAATATTCATGAGCTTAATTCAGCTGTTACAGATGACAAGACTATCACCTCTCAATGACACCTGCTTTTTTTTTTAATAGGCTTCGTCCGTTTTTCCCACTGAATATTTTTGCCAGAGTATATAGCCAACTACTAGAAGAAGTACATAAAGAACTTGCTTTCTCATATACCTCTCCTTTTCCTTTCTTTGGCTTCTGCTTTCTAATTAATGCAGCATGTTGATGATCCCTGTTGCACAGTGTTATGGCTAACAGCGCTGAGCTAAGACTCACTACGCAACTCAATGTGACCATTCACACAGGAGCTTATGTAAATCCACAAGATTCGCTGCTTATAAACTGTGTACTAAGGCCACACAGACGGTCTTAAATGAACAGTTTAAGAGAAGAAAAAATCCCACTATAATTTAGTATGCATGCAGTTATGCGTAATATAATTTACTAGTTATGATTAACTACAGTATTTTGCAGACAAATCAATGGGAAGGTGGCAAAGATTTAATGTACTAACCACAACAGCAAGGAGTTACTCCAGTAACAAATACAGCTATGTCTTACTATACTTTAAAGTAGCTTCAATAGGTTTCTTGTTTGCTTAATCCAGCTGACAAGCTTTCAGAGCTTTGTCTCTATCCCATCTTTAAGCAAAATCCTCAGCTTTGATATAGCTTTCACTAAAATGATTCACTAAGGTAAGTAGCGGTTTGTTGTTTGGATTTAAACTGGTGCTGTCAATTTTAGCTTGCAACTGGCAATAAGATACCTAAGTGTTTCTAGCTTAGGGCAAAAACACTGCTACGCCAGAAGTTCAGCAGACAGGCAGTCCTTTTCTTCCTATCGCCGCCTCTGCCACCAAACAGCGGACACACGGGTTCCCTCTCACAAGGCTCCGGGTGCCACTGTCCTCCCACTCCAGCCAAGAGCTCCTGTTCCAGGCACTCGGCTCTGTCCACGATTCCCCCCCACACTTGGAGTAATTGTGGTTTGAAGATGGAAGACAGGGCAGGAGGGGAAATAAAGAACATCCATATAGGAAGGCTGGGCTCTGGAATCATCCACTTGTCAATCTTAAAGCTTCAGCAGAATACTACTGAAGTCTTACAGCTGTAGCATGCAAAAGGCCCGTACCACTTCGGAAGATTGTCATTTATGATTGTTTTCAACTTTAATGGTTGCAACAGAATAACCTCAACATTAAAAGAACAGGGTCATTTGAAAACAAAAACATGCTTTTTTGCCCACAATTCTTTTGCTGTGTATATTCAATTACATTTGTCCATTAATATTTTTAAAATGGCAGTAGCTAACCTGTCCTTAACTAGACATTGACAACCAAACTATTCTTTGTGATTTGGGTAAACTTTTTTTTTTTTTTTTTTTTAAATATGATGTTTTGCCAAATCTATTTAATGTCACCTCTGGGCTCACATTAAAAAAATTTGTCAAGGATTGCACACACAGTAGATGTCAAGTTTAATTTTGCTAATTCTACACATCTGCCTTTTAATTTGACTTCCATTTTGAGTGTAAATGGAACGTGATCACGTATAAACCTTTCTATAATTAAGGTGAGTGTCATTTTTGTCAAGTGATTAAAAACATTATTTTAGGATTCAAATTACTGTCTCTTCACCAGCATGACAAGTAAAATTGGAAAGCTGTATCAACTGGAGTGCCAATTTTATCTGCAGTGAAATTGCTATGTTACACTACTAGGAGAAATATTTAACAATTGTGAAATAAACCATTAACATCTTTGTAGTTACATTCTCCTATCTGCCAAAATTACAGCAATTGAGTGAAATACATGCCAAGCGGGGTTTTGAAAAGAGCTCTGCATGTCCTCATTTCCTAACATCACTAAAGGTCGCCTTCTAATCTCTTCCTTCTTATCCTTTTGCCCTTTTCCTTCCTTAGCCCAAAAAAGCACAGCAAAGAAAAACCCTAAGCTCCATTCCTACTTCAGACGATGTAAAAATAATTGCAGTAAATCTACACAACAAATTACTGCAGTACTCACAAGAAAACTCCTGGGAATTTTTTTTTTTTTTAAGTAATTTTATATAGTCTATTTTTTTCTTACTGTTCTAAGTTTAGATATTTTTTTTTCCAAAGCAAGCCTAAAATATTAAAGTATATAAATATACACTAATCATCTTTTAAATTAAAAAAAAAATATATACACAATTAATGTTAAGTTTTAAGAAGTCAGGCCAACGAAGTTTCTTCTGGATAAGTGCAGTATTCCTGCTGACCCCTCCTGGTTACAGAGGCTGGAAACTCTCCTCTCCTCTGCTAAGCAAGAGTCCGTCTGTCCTCCCTCTACCTCACCTCCTCTTCCGCTCAACGCACGCTTTGTCTGTCGAATGGCTTAATTGGTTAACAGTTGGATTAATTCAAGTGCAATCATGTCTAACTGTATTTAGTTTGGATTTTCCTGCTGCCTCTCACCCTGCACGAGACAGAAAAGCTTTTGGGATCATTTTCCCCTACCCTCCCCCACAGTTATACGAGGTGGTCTAACAAAGCTCTTGCGGACAGGCAATAACTTTCCATTTATATTCTAAAACCACAATTACTGCAATGTTTTCACAATTCACAGAGTTAATTTTTAAAAGTGCAAGCCTTTAAATGAAAATATATGCTAACATTTTCTTATAGAGTACAGTATGTACCTAAAAAGTTTAAAAGCTATGGTGCACGTTACTTCAATTTCAGTATTTATCCAGAGAGCAACAAATTCCATTACTCAAATAAAACCTGCCTGTTTGCTATAGTCAGAATATTACTATTAAAATAAAAATATAAAAATTATGTTCCATATTTTGATACAATTGGTTTGTGCAATAAAGCTGAAGAAAAAGAACAATTTTCTGATTAACACTGATCATTGTTTTACCAGAAATGGTAAATATTCTCAACACCAAACTTTCTTTTCAAGGGAAAAAACAGAGTAAAATTCAGCCTAGATTCAGGAGTCAAGATTATTTTCTTTCTTCTCTCACACCTGCTCTGCCAGCATTGCTGATCACTACATGAAATTAGGAAGTCAACTTTTTAATTTTAAACCAACTTTCATTTTACTAACATTTGTTTTCTGCACTAACAACTATTTTATTACACAGCAGAACTATCAGCAAGGGACAGAAAGCCTCATTTCACTTAATCTTATTTTGGAAGCAGAATAAGTATTTATCTTACTATGAAAAACAAGAGGCCATCTTCACAGACACACACACACTCTTTCTGATCACACGCTTGCATTAAAACCCACTCCGAATCATATTCTAGTTTAAAAGGATATGAAGTTTTGGTCAAGTTTGAAAGAAGCACTTGAGCATTTTGGATAACGATGGGAAATAGGAGATGAAAGCCCACTTTTGGCTACTTTCTTAAATACAGAAGTTACATACTCAAACTCATTTTTAATAAAATTTGCAAGAAAGTGATCCTTTTCCTTTGAAACAATCCATATCAACTTGTATCTAAGCTAGTTTATCCACATGGACAGAAAACAGACAAAAAGGATCAAAGCATTTTGGATCACCTTAGGTGATCCAAACAGGGCCAAGCTTATTGCTTGACAGGATCACCTAAGGTGATCCAAAGTAAGAAAATAAAGTAATCCCTCTAGCTTGAATTCAAGCCAATAAGGTAATCTAGACTGTTCTATGTCCAGCCTCTGGATAAACAGATTACATCTATTTCAAGTTTTGATAGTGCAAAACACCAGCAAAGGGGAGAGAGGGGGAAGCCTCCAGAATCTTTATCAAGTAAAAAAGTCTGTTCTCTTAAATGGCTAAAAACAATGAAGTCACATGTTCTTTAGTCAAGAAACTGTTGTTGCATATTTCATTTGTGATTACTGCTCAAGCAGTATTTTAAACTTCTTACTTTCTTGCCTAAAACTACATTTAAAAGTTCCTTCCACCAATGTTTTCCTTCTTTCACTGCTAAAGAAACCTGATCCCACTAAACTAATTTAAAGAATCATCAACTTT
The DNA here is from genome assembly GCF_965183815.1 of Platalea leucorodia. Classification (NCBI taxonomy): domain Eukaryota; kingdom Metazoa; phylum Chordata; class Aves; order Pelecaniformes; family Threskiornithidae; genus Platalea; species Platalea leucorodia. The sequence continues at coordinate 135,323,743 of NC_138823.1, read as the reverse complement.
GCTTCTAGAACAATTTCTAACACTTAAGAGTCCCAGTATTTATCTTGACAGAAATACATTAAATCAGTCTCTCTCCATAAGAGTCAGATCTAGTAGGCCATCTCTTTAAAAACTTGTAGGCAGACCTCAGGGCTACTGCAGAAACAATTGCACAAGACACTTTTTTAAGAAGCTTTCTTCATACCTTAACAGCTATGCTTTTTTGAAGGTAGAAAAAAAAAAAAAGTTTCCTTAGCTTTAAGCTCATGTTCCATGCTAGTGATAGCTTCAACTGAGCATCCTTTCTGCAAAGCAATAAGGAGCTGTCCATTCCTTGAACTCAAATCTCCACTATACTGCCCAATTTATGCTGTTACCTAATATCAACTCATATGTGCCAAGAAAATATGTGTAAAGATTATTTACATATAAATGGTGTGGGACACAGACTTATGTTCAAAGGCAACCCATTCTTGCCCCTGATCTTTACAGGAAGGAGAAAGTGGAAAAAGATGGGTTATAAGAGGTCTGATGAATAATAATTACTTTTCTTAAAATAAAGCCATTATTTCTTCTATGGAGATACCACACAATTTCACAGCAGCTGCTGTGTGCAAAATAGTTTGTGCAATCTTAAACTGACAGAATTAGCTTTTTTTTAAAAAAAAAAAGACACAATGATACTGTATGTACTTTAAGAAATCTCAGAAACTTCAAGCAATAACAGCCCCACAAAAATAGAAAGCAAAACAAAGTGAAAGTGCTTAGTTTTTGCAAATACAGAACTGTCAAAGACACGAAGGTATAACATAAATTCCATAAAATTATGAACATTTTGGAACTGCACACTGCAGCAGCAGTTATTGTGCTTTTTTTTTTGCTTTTTCCTAAACAACTCATCACATGTGAAGCAGCAGACAGTATCTTCAAATTTTATACTGAAAAAGAATAAAATTTTTCTTTCTACTACTTCATGACTTGCTTAGAAGCATCTATAAGTAAATAATTGTTCTCAAGCAAACGCCTTTAAACCAGTAGTTTCTTTTAAAAAGGCTGATAAACCATATGTTTCAATGACATATCTGCAGGATGTGATTTTTTTACTGAGAATTAAACTTACTATATGTATTTATATGTGTTTCTTATATACATAAATATTATATATATACACACAACACACAGAAAATCCAGTACTTAAGTTTACTCTAGAAAGACTTAGTCATTTACTTCTGAATAATCTTTTAGTACCCTGGCTTCCTCGGGCTATAAAAATTAGTCACCTGAGAGTTTTGTTTATTTCTTTAATCCACTGGTAATATTGTATCTGCTATTTGCTACTTGCAGCACAATTTTCAGAGTCCTCTGAACTACAACATTATCACACCAACTTTAAAATGAAACTGCTTTGGATGCAGCATAGTATTTTACTGTGATTTTTCTTTATTTTAAAAGTACATACTACAATCTGAAAGTTCGCAAATAAGCAACACTCCTCATCTAGATGAAAAAGTTACTTTAAAAATACTAAGTTAACAACATAACTGCAGAATATTTTTATCCGAGACCAGACTAAATATAACGAGAGACTAACTGCCTTATTCGGTCAGGTTACAAATGTGAGGGAATACAAGTGGAAGAAGCTAATTCACATTATCTATCATAATTGCCAGAAGGAGTCCTCCAGTAACAAACACGCTCAACAAGACTAAAAATTAATTTCCACATTGTCACTACTGATCAAGGCTGTTGTCTCTAACTACAGTCAGTCGTATCACATATTTCTGGGGAGTTATTTTGGTAAATGAAATAATGTGGTTGAAAGATCCCCATCCCTCTCCACCCCTGAAAAAAGGCATTTTTTTCTCTATTAAGAAGGAGTAGAAAAGCTATAAACAATAATGTAGGGCTCAGAAAGGAAAACCACATTGAGTTTCTCAGCTGTAATGTCAAATGGCACCTTGACTACAGGCAGTACTGCAACCAGTATTGTGGAATCCGGAAAGCTCAACAGAAAGCCAACATAAATGATTTCTCAAATTATACTGGCAGCAGAAGAGGATCTGCAAGAACGAAGGTCCAGGCCAGCAAGGAAGGAAAATACATGCCAGTCAGCCTCATCTCAGTCCCTAAGAAGCTTGTGAACAACCAAAATGGATTTACAAAGTGCAAATCATGTCTGACCAACCCAATTGCTTTCTCTGATGTTGAGGACAAGGAGGGGGGCTTAGAGCTATGTACCTTGCCTTTAGCAAGGCCTTTGACACAATATCCCACAGTCTCCTTATCACAAAATTGGTGAGGTATGGGCTGGATAAGTAGATGATAAGGTCAGTGAAAAAATTGAGTGGATTGCTGGACGTGGAGACACATGATCAGTAGCGCAAAGTTCAACAGGCAGCCAGTAACTAGGTGGGAACCTTCAAGGATCAATACAGGGACCAATGCTGTTTAATGTCCTCCTGTCACAACCTGGGTGGTGGGACAGAGTGCACTCTCAATAAGTCTGCACACAACACCAAACTGGGGTGAGTGCTCAATATGCTGGAGGCTCGAGCTACTGTTCAGAGGGATGCTGACAGGCTAGAGAAATGGGTTGACAGGAACCTCACGAAGTTCAACAAAAACAAGCATAGGCTTGCATCTGAGGTAGAATAACCCTGGTCCACAGTACAGTCTGGGAGCCAGCTCTCCAGGAAGCAGCTGTATAGAAAGGGACCCAGGGCAGTAAGATGAATACGAGTCAGCAGTGTGCCCTTGTGGCAAAGGTGGCCAACAGCATCCTACCCTGTATCAGCAAAAGTGCCACAAGCAGGTCCAGCAAAGTGATCTTTCCTCTCTATTTGGACACGTAAGACCAGCCGTGGAGTTCCTTGGCCACTTTTGGTCTCCCCGTTACAATACAAATCCATCTGGAAATGAATGTGCAATATCCAATTCCACCACAAGGGATTTTGTGCCAAAACAAAATACTTCCATATACTAAAGCCACATACCAGCTACATTGGCGACCAAGGGAATGGTAGATTTTAAAAGTTTATTGGTGCTCCAAATTAATATTCTGACCCTCCTGACTGTGAAGTAACACAACTTTTAAAAGTATTACCCCCCCACACTCTCCAGTGCTCACCTCTATCTTCAAAAATAAACAAGCAAGAGCAGTAGTCCCCTACACACCAACCACCAACATAATAAAGGGCATCTACTGCCTAAACATTGGAATCTGAAGAAACAGCTACCAACATTATATTCATTGATTTTAATAGTTCAGGGGGTTGTTTTTTTCTTTTAATTCCAAGACCTCAATCAGTGCCAGAATCTAGTTTCAGTTTGGACTTCTGCTTGCAATGATCACCCTTCACTATGTCTAATTTCTCTTCTCAAAAATTTACTGATAGTTCCCCAACATTTTTAAAAGTATGTAGTGCTTTTTAACCAGCATCATAATGAACAAACTGCAAAATGAAATGGATATAAAAATCGAGAAACCTCAAAGATCAGCGTATGCACCACAAAGGAGCAGTTTTCAGCAGCCAAATAACAATTAGATTCCAAGTTGCAAACACAGTGCATTTGCAAGAAGAAACTTAAATCCACTGACAGAATACTAGCACCTTCCGCTGAAGATGGTGATGTTACTCCACTGTTTCATTCTCCAGTTTAAACTTGCTGCAGTTCTTTAAGTGCCGTAAGTTTTCCCCAGTTAAAAAATACAGAAACTCTGATACAACCACTATTTCATTACAAATTCCCAGTAGTCTCAGAGTACATCTGAACTCCTACAAGGCCAAATTTCTTATGAAGCACGCTTACTGGATAAAGACAAAATAACCGTGAAAACAGATGTTATACAAAATGATGAAAACCTTTACAAAGCTAGAGTAAGCCTCAAAACTTCCAGCTCCTTGCAACTGTTTCTGGACAGAATATCATCCAGTTGCATAAAATAAAGCAAGAGATTAGTTTAGTGTCTCCAACTTTTTCAGTAGTCCACAATTGTCAAAAGAAGACTGCAACTTCTTTTATGAGCAGTTGATGCCTAACTCTTGGCAGAATGGACAGTGCCAAAAAAAAAAAAAAAAGGCAGCACTTTGAGGGTATAGCAAAAAATGCCTTTACTCAAGAGGAGAAAAATAGTGTTTAAATATTATTGCCTTTTTCTAGCGAGATAGAGGTAATGGGAATATTAATAAAAACATTCCCAATCTTTCCCCTTTGTGTGTTTAATATCCCCTTTCCCAATCCCTCCTTCAGTCCACATTGCTTGTCTGCTTTACCAACTCACTTCCAAGAGATCTTTGGTTCATCATCTCTTTCGGGAAAGCATTGCTACTCTGTGCATCTCTTTCATGGTCCTCTGTGCTCTTTTGCCTTTTCCTGAATACTGTTACTGAGAAAACCATTCTGCCTGCTGCTGCCACAACCCCTAAGAAACTTCACAAGCTTTATCCAAGTGATTTGCTATGCAACGCTGCTGACAGGGGCTGCAGCGTGTAGCTCAGAAGCACACAGATATGTGTAAGTAGAGTGGAGCCTCCTCCAATTTCTTCCAAACCTGCTCCATAACCTCTGTCCATCTGGCCTCTCTATGGAAGCCAAGAGCCTGTTGAGTATCCTAGATGAATCTTTCAGCCTCAAGAAGTCTTCCTCTCCTTCCTCACAAAAAATCTGGGCCCAGAGTTACTGTGCCAACTAATCCCTGGATATCTCCCAGGTGCATATACTACCTCCTGCCCACTGCAACACTGAAGAGGGAAAGCAAGCATGAACATTGCAAATAAAATTTACACAGAGGGACAGTTCTATGAACTCGGTGAAACACTTCATTCTCAAACATCAGGGCATAGAATATTTCCAACAAATTTCCATTAATTTAGAGCGGGAGGGGGGAAGAAAACCACAGAAATGGTGCATCAGCTCTTGCCACTAATACTTCAAGATTACAGACTGAAACTAATTATAGATGAAACTAATTAAGCCATTTGAGGATCCAGCCCTCAGAGCAAGTTTACGGAAGATATCTAAAAACCTCAATCATTGCCACTTGCTCAAGAACATCAAGAACAAAAAAGAAACCTAACCAAAGTGGAGCTAGCTAACCTTACCCGTAACTTTTTGTGGAGGCACAGATGCATTCAGAAGTCACAAAAGGAATGATGACATTCCCTGTTTTCAAAAGGACAGGAATTATTTTGGATATTGATTCACTTTAATCTAAACAGAAGGAAATGCAGGAAAGCACTATGCACTTCCCTCGCACCAGACCATACAGGTGTTGATTTGGCAACTTCTCCTGTGTTCCCACCCTCATACCTCTCCAGAAGGCTAGTTCACCAAGACGAAACAATTCCTCATGCAGTTGCTGCTTAGCTGCTAGACCTGATACAAGAAGCAGCGTCACACCAGCTTGTGTCTGGCGGGAGGGAGAAAACCTCTTTAGTAGCAGCCCAAACTAGATGCAGTGAAGTTGAATGTGAAACAGCAGTTTTAGTGTCTTAAAATTCCTTCATGCATGCAGGATAACTAAAGAAAAATATATGGCCAACCCAGCAACAGCAGCAAAAAAACAAAGATAAATAGATAAGGAAGAAAAATAAAGAGGAAGGAAACACACAAGAGCAACAAGTAATAAACAAAAGAACCACCATACAGACAGCAAGGTGGAAGCATTCATAGACTAACCTAGGCATGCTATTCGACACAGCCGCAACGCAGTTACTTTGATCATTGGAAAACAGAAAAATGCCTTGCATAATGCATCAAAAAATAGAGAACAGTTATGGGCAAATCTCTAGAAATCCAGAAAGAAAAATTAAGAAGAGTGCAAGCATAACGTTATATTGAGATTATTAAAACAGAAAAATAATTTCAAATAGAAATCAAAAGAAAGGAGGGTATTGGTAAAATAAAGCACAATTAAAAGAAACAGTAATGGGCAACAGCAGACCATCGTTAATTGGAGAATTCAATAAAGGAAAACACCCAATAAAGTAATGGAGGCGCTTAGAAACATTCATAGAAACATGGCCTTTGGCCTCACTATTGCTAACTCGTAATCTTCTCAAGAATTCTTTAAGAAGCTGTAGTAGGGCAACTGCCAATTGAAAGACACAAGACCAATACTATTTAAAGTGCAGACCTTGCAACCAGCATAAAGAAATAAGTAAGACTTATTTCAAAGTTTGTCACATGTGCAAGTCAAACTGATGCAAGCATGAAGCATAAAAGAGAGAATGCAGCATATAGTGGTAAGACCATAAGGCAAGGCGCTAGTACTAAATGCTTGTACACACACAGCAAGGGTAAGTTATGTTTAACACAACTACTGCAGAGTGCTTAATTTAGAAAAAAATGTTGACTGCAAAAAGGAAAACTGTGGTAAGAGTAAAAATTTAAAATAAAGCCTTACTCTTCTAGCCCAGCATTATAAAGAAATATCATCTTATCAAAACAATGAAAATTATATTCACACAGAATTTTTTCCCACAAGAATTTTAAAATTATATGTAAGCAATAAATGAACCGCAATAAGTAATTCCCATTTCATTGTATGTACCATCAGATTAAATCTGTAATTGAGAGATTAAATCACAAGATTTAAAATTTCCATAGTACATGATCTTACTTTACAAAGTTAATGAAATTTCAATTTGTTAGCATTGTGATCAGAAGTACTAATTTGAGTATACAAACTATAAAAAGGTATTTTTCTTCCAAGTATGTTAAGAGCTTAGTTACCTCAATCAAACATAGATTTCATTAAAAATTAAGATATCTATCAGTAACAAATATGCCAAGATATACTGAGGGGGTGGGAAAAAACCTCGGCATAGCATTTTAGGGAAAAAAAAAATTGCACACCAAAATACAGATGCCATTTCAAGCACAAATAGTTACTTCAGTGGATAAGGAATACATATCATTATTTTCAAAATATCACAAAAATCATTACATACGCTTCAGAAAACTAAGACAATACAATGTTTTACAATACCACAACATTTGGGAAAACTGAAAATACAAAGTTTTGAGTTATTAAAAAGGACACAGAATGAGAAGGTTTAAGTGAAGAGGTGCCAGGCCTCACACAGAAGAAAGGACCCGAGACTCATCAGAGACATCTCTCCTCAGTCTGCAGCAGCAGTTGTTAGAATAGCAGCATGGCAACGAGCAAGGCTTCATCATGTCTCTAAGTCAAACAGTTCCAAGATCATTTTGATGATCAGCAAAACTTTAAAGCAATTACTCTTTCTATAGTTACACAGGTTGGATACTTGTTTCCTAAAGCATGCACACCACCAGATTTTTAACTCATCCGCGCAGTCTGGAATGCCAAATGCTGAACACAGGATGACTGGGAACATCAGGCACATTCTTTCCCATTGCTTTCGGTACCGATTAAGAGCTATGAGAGAAATTAGCCCAAGTCTGAGGCACCGTTTCATAATCAGTTTGTTAGCTGTGGCAAGAATTTCACGATGAACTTCTGGAGTGTTTTCTACTTGGCCTTGTCTGACAGCACCGACAGGAAGAGTGGAAATGCAGAGCATCCTACAGGATATGTAGCAATTCAAACTTCCTGCTCAAGTTTGTTCCCTTACATCGTAAGAGATAGCCGAACCTACACTGCCTCAGAGGCACTGGCAGAAGTGTCGAGTACAGTTATTTCTTAGAATTGCAAAAATATACTGAAGAACAGAAATACATGATCTTAAAATAGCGATATTTATGAAATAATAGCATTCTGACACAAACAGATTTGATTAAAATAGAACTGGGATCAACCCGTTCCTCCCAGAAGCATGGGATTAAGGGAAGAAAGGCAGAGGAACAGATATAAAAAATAAAATCACACTGTAACAAAAGCACAGCTGCATTTAAGCAGCTAATACTTTTCAAAGTAAGCCCCCAAATTCATGAACGTTCTTCAAAAGAAAATGTGCAAAGCTCATCTTCCTACCCAAAACTCCAACTGCAATGGGATACTGAATTAAGCATTTTAGATATCAATGATACAGACAACAGGCACCCATGAACTTTTAATTAGGCCACGTTACAACCTCACTTGAATAAACACAACACTATTTCCACCTGTGAAATCACGGAATCATAGAATGGTTTGGGTTGGAAGGGACCTTAAAGATCATCTGGTTCCACCCCCCCCTGCCACAGGCAGAGGCACCTTCCACTAGACCAGGTTGCTCAAAGCCCCATCCAGCCTGGCCTTGAACACTTCCAGGGAGGGGGCACCCATAACTTCTCTGGGCAACCTGTTCCAGTGCCTCACCACCCTCATAGTGAAGAATAAAAAAAATAACAAAGAGTTCTTGATACTTAATATTTCTGATTATCAAAAATTCTTCCAACCAAGTCAAGGAACAGACAGGACATCATACAGGCCATTTGATGCAGGAAGGGACTTAAACTCATCTCTGCTTGCTTTCTTTCCATTGCCTTCTTCTCCTGCTGGCAACTGGTGGACTAACTGGTGAGGTTCAAATCAAATTGGTCTTGTGCTTACTGTCCGAGAAAATATGCAAAGCAGCAGGACTGAAGAAGTTTAAGGGCCACTAGTTGAATAGCTTCAAAATAAACTACTGAACTAGCTACTACGCTCAACTCTGTATTCTGTCCTGGGATATCCCTGTATTTTCAGAGAATCCCACTTGAACAAAACTAGTTAAAAATTTGTGGGCTTTTTTTTAATGTTTGTAAAACGCCAATGTTGAAATACAAGAATAAATTTGACTAACGCTGTTTTAACTGCAACTCTGAGATTGCATCCCGTTCCAGATAGAAAACGGAAAGCCAATCGGCACCGTAACTTCTTCAGAAATCCATCTCCCCTCTCTGAGGATTTTACAGCTACTTCTGCTTCAGAGCAAGAATAAAATCTTTAACAGGTATTCCCAAACCCTGACAGGGTAGGAATTGACCTCTTTTCCAAAATAAACGGCAGTTATAAAAGGAGTCCCCTAGCTGAACATACCTATCATCTATGCTTACTCACACTAAAAGATAAATGCCTGTTTCACCTCATACCTATAATCACAATTACGCAGTCATCGTTTTAAGGTGTAATACTATAGAAATTATGTAAACAAGGTTAGAGTGCTCTTGTTAAAACATTTCAGTATGTTTACATCACTAAATAATGCCTCTTTCTCCAATTCAGAAATCAGACATTACTTAATGGGGGAGAGGGGAGAGGACAAGCAATTAAGCCCAAGATCACAATGCCTTGTACTTCTTGAAGTTTCTCTCTCATGTAACTGTAAGTGCCAATTGCAATTGATTTTTCTATTATTCCAGCCTTGGTACTCTCATGAAAGCAATGACGAAAAGTGCTAATGGGACTTCAAAATATTAATTCTTCAAGTGTTGCCAATAACTTACATACAACACCAATGGTTTCTTGTTTCTAATAACAGCAACTCTCCTAATGCTAGTTCAAAGGAAAACATGCTTTGTCATCTTTGTAAGGGTGGGGAGAAAGGGACAAACATATTTAGAACGGAGATAATTCCCTAGAGTGCAACCAGACAGAGGAAATCATCATTTGGAGCTCCTTCAGCTATCTAACCAGACAAGCTATTACTATTTTTATTGAACTAAGGAACTTTACACTTTTCTTCTTCCACGCTGCTTTAGGGAATGGTCCAGACTGACATTTTAGAGTTGCTGCAGAACTCTGCACTCAGTCTCAGCAGTTTAGGACCAACTGTACACTCTTAAGAATAGTCCTGAGCATTTAGACGCTATGTTTTACTAATAGCCAGCAAAATATTTAAAAACAAATACTAGGATCATATGACATCCATTATTTGTAAAAGGTTAATTTCCCTAATTTTGCCATTCCTCACGTAATTTTAACTGATACAACACAGAATATGAAGTTATTAAAAGAGCTGTCACAGCAACAATTAGGGACACAAAGCAGACCAGCAATAGGGTAGACTTCATGTATTGAAGGAGAAAGAGAGGCTTTTTACCTCCCAAGGGCTTGCAACTGATGCTCCAGCTAGATCTCATCTGGCAAAACACTGGCACCAAGGCAAAGCCCCACCATACAAGTTTCACAAAAGGACAGAAAACTAATTTCTTTCCACACGCTGCTAACTGCCTACACCTTTGAAGCTGTCTCTACCAGCAAAACATAATTCAGTCACACAAAGCATCAGAGCAACCTTCCACAGCCATGTATCAAGGAACAGAAAAAAACAACAATGCTATAGTATAGCAAACAGTTAACTGTGCTCTGCATCCTTCAGAGCTGGACTAACATATACATTACAATGTGCTACTGTTTCAGTAAGGCTAATACATTATTACTCTAAAGCAAGTTAAAACAAGCTGCTGAGTCAACCTTTATTCTTAAAGATCAGGTTAATTTGCTTGGTTTTGCTCAAAAACAGTTCTCCATGGTTAGTCGCTATCAAAGTTTAGCAAAAAAGTTTGTTAAACATCTCTTATAAATAAAAATGGAAAGGAAATACTACATGTAGTTAGTGAAATATCTTGACCGGTTGCAATAACAAGAAATACCAACACATCAGAGTTCATTTTGTATGGCTCATTTTTAGTTGTGGACCAAAAAAAAAAAAGTTTTCCTACTTTGTCAAATTTCAAAAATCTCAACTGTCACTAGTACTGCAACAAAGTACTCTTGCTAAGCTGAGAATTAAGTTGTTGAAAATTTAGCTGCTGATAAATTCAGAAGGAAGCCCTCACTAAGCATCTCAAAGCAGTTTAACGAGCAACTGGAGGAAAAGAAAATGGAAAAAGAAATCTACTCCTCACTTTAGAAAAAATGCCTTCTTTGAAGGCAGCACAGGCTGCAAATGCTGACAGCACAGGCCATCAATTTGAAAGACATTCTAAAACTTCTTGTAAACTAAGTCCCATTGAAATGTTTGTTCCCATCAAAATTTACCACACTATTGACCAGCAAGAGCCAGAGTTGTAAAACACCAACTGCCTCGCTGTAGTCAAGGCAGTACAGCTGCTACCGCACAAGAGGCAAGAAGGGCAAAGACAGTTGTCTGAAAACACAGGAGACAGACCATTGCAACTTGTGTCCATCATGACCTCATCAGACAAGAAAGTGCTGAAACAGTAAGTCGCATGGAAACAGGCCGCAGTGGGCCTTGAAAAGCTGATGAACAAGAAAAGGGGAACAAGTGAAAAGACACAGAAAGGCCAACCCAACAGACTAGGGAAATGATCATTGCAGCAAGACTCTGAACGCATGCAGACAGAATGTATTCAACATGACCACAGAAGTACATTCCGATGGCCAAGATGATGAAAAATTGGGAAAAGGTGTTTGCTAAGTAGGTAAGTAAGTTCATGTGCTTGGCATCCAACGGCATGATTTCTGATGCAACTAAAATAAGAAGACCTGCAGTAAGGGCCAAATAAAAAACACACACAGTATTTTTTCCTGACAGGAAGTGTGATCTTCCCCTGAAATTACTGATTACAAGGTCCTAATCCTAACTGCAGCCACACGAAACTGGACTGAATCTGCTGGGGTCTGCATATACAGATACAGTCAAAGGATGCAGGCAACTGATCTTGAGCAACTGTAAGTTATGTTTTAACTGCGTGATAACAATACATGTAGAACTAGATTCTGCCTTTCCTTCATGCTTAAAGAGCTTTAAGAATAATATTGTCTACGTTGTTAAATTATAAAACTAACAGTTATAGTGGGGAAATGTTTCTAAATTTTTATGTCTCAAAAAAAAAAAAAAAAGACAGTGATCTTGGCCATTCTAGACAGTAGCAAACTACACAAGTCTGCAAATATCCAGCAAATTTTTTGGTCTCATTTTGCTACATATTCTTAAATAAAATAGTTACTTTGAGAGAAGAAAAAACCAGCAGACTTATTGGCTGCCCAGTGCTCCCCTTCCTCAAAGTTATTAAGATAAATTTAGGCAGCCTACAGACACATGCAGTTTTCAGTATTGCCCTACTCTAATGTCAGTCCACCATGCATTCTATCTTAATTTTCATATATAAAGGAAGAAAAAAAAAAAAAAAAAGAGAAATTTAGGTGTTTATAAAATACGATACATATATCAGCAGGCTTGAAGCAATCTGCATCTTCCTGCAAAGTGTGGAAAGGCTTCATGGGTGTGACTGCATGCAGTTTTCACAAGGTGTTTTAGCTACCAAGTCACCGTTGGAGCACCCAAAAAAGCACACTGGAAAGGACTCCTTCCAGTTCAGATGTCAGGTGGGTCCTCTGACAGCCAAGAGCTGTTTGGTTGTTTGAATAACTTCTCACAACTGCTTTTCAGGCAGGCAAGCAAAGCCTGCAACTTTGCTAGACCGCCTCCAAAGTTTAAACCCATCCCCTTGGCAGAGACCAAGCCTGGAATACTTCACCCTGAAGCATCTCGTCCACAAATATTTTACATACAGGAACTAGAAGTGAACAACATCAGAACCCAGTCCTCCAGACACCAAGGCTAAGTATCATAACTGGTCATCACACGCGTAAGCACTAGCTTTTACCTCAAAAAGCCAACAGAGCAAGTGTCATCCATGCTGCTACACCAGCGCTATTAGAAAACAATTTTTAATTCCAAGACAATTAAGTGTCTTGGATAGGCACACACAGCCATCATTACACAGAACAAACAGTCCAGTATCAGGCACTGACCCAGAACGTTCTGTGCCACCCTTAAAATAATCTAAATTACTGTGGTTAATGCTTACGCATCACACTCACCAACACTATTTAATGCAGATTATTAACCCTGACCACCGACCAAATACCCTTCATGCAAAAACAGGTCATGTATTTTTACAGGTTCACTCACTTGGCAAATTTTACCCTCCTGGGGAAACCTGAGAGCTCATGGCACTACAGAACCACTTCCCTAATGCCCTGAAACTTTGAACTGATGCAAATTGAAAGCTTCAGGATACTTTTTTAGCTGTCATTCAGGAAAGCAAAGCTAAATTTTTCAGGTGTCAAAAAGCAAGCCTTCACCCTTCAAGATTTAAGACAATTCAGTTTTGGACAAATAACCTTCACCACAGGATAAAATGACAAATTATAAGACACAGGCAATGCAATCATCATGTTGGAGAAGTATCGCTATAGCCAGACACCTTGCTGACATATTAAAAATAGAAAATCAATCAGTCTTTTTCGAGAAAACTGAGTACGGGGGAAAGTCTCATTTCCAGCAACTAGAAAACGCCGCCAGATTCCCCCTCTGAGAGCACCTTTGGACACAGCAGCCACTTCTAGGCCACGCTGACCCTCAAATACCTGCTTGCATGACAGCTTTGCTGGCCAGCTGCCCTGGGACAGAAACCCCCTCCCAGGGAGAGGCGAACCGAGGCAGGTAACTTCTACCAGTTACCTACAACCACAAAGCCCTGCAACAGGGAAACTGTTCGGTTTGAGCCGTTTGAGCAGACAGCAAACAGGGAGCCTTTACGAAACTACCGCAGAGGAGGAGGCCAGAGGGGCTGAAGTCGCAGCCCGCGTTCGGGCCCGGGCGGGGACATCTCCCCGGCGAGGCCTAGGGCCGAGGCAGGCCGCCTCCTCACCAGGTGTGCTCCTCCAGAAGCGGGGCCCGCCGCGGGGGAGCGGCCCGCCGGCCCCTCGCCGGGCGGGAAAGCCCAGCCGCCGGCGGATCGCGGGGGAGGGCGGGCCCGCCCCGGCCGGCGGCCGGCTGCCGCACGGAGCAGGCACGGCGGGCCGGGCTCCGCCGCGGCGCTGGAGCGGCCCCCTCCCGTCCCGCCCTGCCCTGCCGGTCCCTGACGGGGGAGCAGCGCCCGGCCGGGGAGGAGGGAGGGGAGATAAGAGGGGTCGGGCGCTGCCCTGGGCGAGCTGGCCGGCGCCTCTGCCCTCCCCGGCCAAGGGGGAGGCTGCCTGCTACCTAGGCAGGTCGGAGGCCCCGGCGGAGGGCAGAGCCTCCTCCCCGCCGCGGCGCGCAGCCGCCCGCTCGGGCGGGCGGGCGGGCGGACGGAGAGCCGCTCCCGCGCCTCCCGCACCGCGCCGGCCGCGGCAGGGCTCTTACCTCTGCTAACATTATTACCCCGCTGCGCTGCGGCGCCTCGGCGGCTCTAGCCCCGCAGCATGGTGAAGCCTCGCGGCCGCGGAGAAAGCTCCCCCGCACCCTGCGGGGAGGCGAGGCGAGGCGAGCGCCGCCAGCCCCCTGCCGCCTCCCTCAGCGGCCGCCCGCCGCCCCCAGCCCCGCAGCCGCCCTCGCAGCTCGGTCCGGAGAGGCCGCCATCTTGGGAAAGCTACGTGCACCGCCGCCGCCGCTCCCCGCCCGGCGCGCCCGCCCATTGGGGCTGCGGGCGCGGGGCCGCCCCTCCGGGGCCGGCTCGCTCCCCTCCCCGCCCCGCCGCGGCCCGGCCCGGTCCGCGCCGCCGCCTACCTGGGCCGCGGGGACCATAGCCAGCACAGGCGGCCCTGCGGCAGGGTCCGGCCCCAGGGCTGCGGTGTGGCGGCCGGCAAGGCGCCGGGGCCCCGCGGTCTGGTAAATCCGGGGGCCGGGTATGGCCCGGGGGGTCGGTGCCGGAGCCCGAGCCCGCCCCGCGGTGCAGCGGCCCTGAAACGCTGCGCGGCCCGAAGGGAGAAGTTGAGAGCAGCAGAACTTGAAACGTTGTTGTCAAGGCCGCCCTGCTGTGAGGATTTTTTTTTGCCCTGTCTCCCTTGAGACGCTGGTGTGGCTTCTCTCTGGGCTCTTCGGTGCCAGGCAGCTGTTCTGAGGATGCTAATTGAAATATTTTTCTAAATTTCTAACCAAGCAGGATGCCTGTCATCCACCAGCAACATACGCAGCGCTGCATGTGTTTCCCTGCTGTAGATGTTAAGAAACAGACATCTATAAGTCTGTTATCTACAGTCTTCTTAAGTAGTGGTGTAAATTGTGGAACTGAAACACATCTCCTCAGAACCGGAGCCGTGCCTGCCCCGGAGCAGCGAGCCCTGCTCGCCAGGCTACGCACCCCCACAGCTCAGTGTCTGAATACACGGCAAGATTCCTGGCTGAAACTTGTTGCTTTTCCTTTAAACACTGTTCTGTGGGTTTTTGCTTGCTTGCTTGCTTGCTTTTTTAACTAGACTTTAAAGTTACAAAGTTAACCTTAGCTGCATTAGGAGAGTAGAAACAAGCTGGGATTTTTTCCTGCGTTGCCAATAACAGAAAATGCACACCAAAGAAGTAGTAATGGTTAGCAGTGAAGATGGAGGAAAAGCAACACTACTATTATAATGTGAAGAAAACCAGCCTTCTTCGGTTACAGTGGTTTTTCTCCCCGAGTTAAAGCAAAGCCCCTTTTCTTGCGGAGGTGCAAAGGGCATTAGGCAGCCCTTAAGGCTGGTGGGTTTTGTAGAAGTTCTCTAACTTTCCTAGGGATTGTTAAATACTTAGCACTTCAAGGCTGCCCACTTCTTAGTTTTATTTGTGAGTATTACTGAGTTTCAGTTTTACTCATACAACTGTTTTTCCCCTGTCAGAGACCCAGCTGTTAGTCACGTGGATCACCCTTTCAAAAAAGCAGACCCTCAATATTCATAATCATTCATTTGCCTTTTCTAAATAATCCAAAATATTAACTTTTTTGAAGTATTTAGCAAGCTTTGTACTTCTGAGTCTATATTTTTGAATGTTCCATGTTAGCATTACTCTTTCCTCCAAGCTGATCCCTCAGAGAAAATGCAAATCTCACAGCACGCACAACTCTATTTTAAACAATAGATTAAACAATAACAGAACCATGCAGTGGTCTTGCACATGGTATTTCACCATCTTGTTAAATTAACAAATGTTCAAAAATATTGAGCAATGGGAGTTGTGAAATACCAATTCCATTGTATTGCTTTGGTCCCCTAATATTTATTTACAGCATTCTGTAGATGCTTGTTCGGAAGATGGTCATGTATATATACAGCTGTGGTTCTCTATTCGTGGCTTTCATCACACTTCAATTCAGCCAAATAATGCCCTGTGCTCAGGTCTGTGGTAGAGGAAACCCTGAAGGGACCCATAATATAGCAGAGTGCTCAGTAAATCATCAGTTGTGTAATTATGCAAAAACATCAACACATACTTAGCTAGGTAGGAAATAGAATCAAAATACTGAAAACACTGACTGTTTGCCATGTCACTTAGTCATAAATAGATTCTCTGGGCAAGGCACAGTGTCATGCACTGATAAGATAAATTACCCAGCTTATAAAATGTAAGGGGTAAACAGGAGGTAAAAGTCTCATGATATTTATGAATATATATAAATGATAGTAGTTGAAGCAAGATGATGATCTAGCAAAAGAAACTGTCTCTTGGCACCATATTCCTTTACCTCGTATGTTTAGACACATCAGGTTAAGTTCTCAAAAGAAGTAATCAATCACCTTTGAAAACTTACTGCAGAACTGTATATGTCCTAAGTGTGCTAGATGTAAAAGAAGAGCAAATCTTATGCAAATCTCACAGCAAGATGAAGTCACAAATAATAGTTTGTACTTGAATTTGAATTTGCCCCTCCTTCTGCTTGGGATTTGGCAGCCCAACAGCAAGCTAGTCAGGGAAGCACCTTCCGTTCTTGTACTGCTGGAATAAACCTACCAATACTTCTACTGAAAACTGTTCTTTGATTTTACACCTGTCAGCATAGCCTTAATATTGTTGCAAAATAGTTATCGACGTTCTAATCCGTTGTTCTAATTTTTGGTTAACACCATCTCAACTTCAAAAGGGAAAGGTAGTGTAATTGCAACTGCAGCAATGAGGCTGTGAGGGAGGACTGCACCACACAAAAGCAGACTCAAGGCAGAAGGGGAGGCAGCAGCGTAAAGGAGAGGTGAGAAGAGGCAGCAGCTTGGAAAGAGGATGATATGAGAGACTTCCTGAAAAAGTAGTCTTCTGGGAGTAGCACAAAGGAGGACGAGAAAAGAAAGCTGCCCATCACTGAGGAATTAAACAGTTACATTGCCTGTTCCCATTCTTGGAATAAACTGAAAAAATGTAGGTGCGAATTCTGTTTATTTTTTCTGGGGAGGAGGATGTTTCTAAATTAGTATGAGCGGGTCTGGAAACAAGGCTTCAACTGTGATTGAAAGGCTTATCAATGGTAGGTCAGAAACACTTGAACACTTATTTGTTTCCCTGAGCCCATCTTCAAGTGACAATAACGCTATTAGACTTGACGAGTCATCCATAAGAGAGTCATATTCCTTACATTTTATCCTTGTGCATTCGTTACACATACAGCTTGGGACTGGCGGTGCAACGAGCTAGCGTGCTTAACAGAAGCGGTGCAGGCACATGAGCACCGTGCTCGTCCAGGCAGAGCAGCGCACTCGTTATTTTTCTTGTCACTTCCACAAACCCACAAGCATTCTGCAAAGAACTGTGTTAGGGCAAGTATATATATCTGTAGTCAAATGCAAACCTGGCAGAAAGTTTTTGAGAAAATACTCAGAAACTTTTCTTTCTCATAGGCCTAGAAAAATGCTTAATTCAACTAGGAGTACATTAGTGCTGATGGCTGCAAATACCTTCATCTTTATAAGACAACTCCTACCTGTTGCAAACGTCTTAGTGTTCTTTGCATTTATTACAGTTTTCTCTGACTATAAGAAAAGAAAGTTGGCTGATGGTCAAGATCCACATTTTGAAATCCCACTGCAGACACTGGAAGCTGCGGGGAGCATCTACCGAAATTATGGATGAATACAGCATTAAAATCTGAAATAGAGCAGGAGGAGACAGGGATAGCACCAGCAGGCTTTCCATCCAGAAGTTTATAAAGATTTTTGTAAAGGGAAGCATAGTAAGCACACTAAGTTGGGAGGCAGGCTCAGAAACAAAAATGCAGTTGTGAGGGGGCGGACGCAGCACACACAGAAGAAGGGGCACAGGCAAGATTTAGCAATAAAAGAGCAACTGTGCCAACTTGCAGCGAAGCACAAAAGAGCACAGATTATTTTCCAGCACTGAAAGGAGGGCAGCCCCACAACCTAAATAACTGTTAGTTCACCAGCTTACGAAAAATGAAATTGGTGACCTAATTGCCATCAAGATAACCTCTGAAACAGCAGTAACCTGCATTTGGAGGGCAAAAGGATATGTCCTCTTGGCATATACAAGAAGACAAGTGAAGGAAAGGGGAAACAATAGGCAGGGTTGGGGGAGGGACAGACTGACCAAACAACAGACCAATTTTGCTTTACTAAACAGTTTCATTACGAAGGCTAGTAGACTGTTTCTAACTGGATCAACAAGCCTGAACTTTTGTACCTTTCTCTACAGTCTAGAAAAGATCTTTTACAAAATTATTCCTGTATACTATAAATTATCTCTGATTATCCATAACCAATCGACGTAAACCGAAGTTTAACTTCTGTTCTCTTTAAGTTGTTCATAGCTCAGGCTGGCAGTATGATTGGAGTTCGCTTAGGGTTGTTTGGGGGATTGGTTTTTTGAGGGGGGAGAAGGTGGGGTGGAGGAGGCCTGAAGAATGTGTAGTCATTAAACGTTTCAAGTGTTCAGTCTCACTGTTTAAAAACTCTGTCTTTATGGTTGAATTCCATTGCCTTTCGAGTAAGATCAGATGACCCCACAAATCTGCACAGCAACATGATTGAAAGGGGAACTCAGAGTGTCTTTTATGTGTGAAATTTGAATATTCTGTTATTTCAGGATGTTGCCTATTCTAAGCTCTTTGGTGTGAGCTGCCTGATCAGAAGTTTTGCTTCTGATCAGGGTCACAACTCTATAATTTCCAATTAAAGAACTCATTCACTTTCTGATTTCTCAGTATTCACCTAAGATGCAGCACAGCCAGAAAATGCAAGTGTATGTGAAAGGGCCACTCTAGACAATATGATGTGAATGCTGGCCATTAGATAAATAATTACTGAAGAAGCATCAGGTGTCATTCCTGCTTCATCCTTTGCAATAAGGATGCAATATCTGTCCATTGTTTGTGTTCTCAGAATTTTTTATTGGAGGCCGAAATCTCTTTTAAAGCTTTTGCCAGCTTACATTTCTTCACTGTACTGAACTTTCTGCTATTCAAACAGCTGTCTCCAGCTAGGACAGACACTGTTTGCCTTAGCAGCTTAATCCTCGTTGTCTAAGCAAGTGTTAGAATAAAGATAAACTATATTTCTCAATACAAAGGAAAGTGCCTCAAAATTATAATGGTGTCTCTTTCAGAAGTCTATAATGACATGACTAGAGTCATCTCAGAATTGTAACATAGATGTTAGTCATCAGCTGCTTAGCTTCTCGCCATTGATTTTCTGTGAAAATAATGCACACAACCAGAAGGCTTCCTATGCTATTTGCATGCCGCTGCTACAGAGGGGAGCAAGATACGATATAAAACTCTTTAGAAGAGTCACCTTAATTCTTAAAATTCATTTGGAAGCAACCAATGCGATTCTTTATCTGGATGATACACTAATTTGAAGACAAATCTGTTAAATGGAATGCTTATTCTGCAGTATAGTAAATGATCTCATTCCCTCCTTCCAAGTGGGTCAGGAGTCATGAGACGATATCTCCGTGGTTTGAAGATATTTCTGTTGCTCTTCAGAGTATTTGCTGTTAACCACGCTTGACCTGAAGACAGCAACTACCTGTTGCAAAAGGGTTTGGATGGTTTCTCTTCTGAGATTTGAACTCCTGAATGTGTCTGACAGGTAGATCAGCCTAAGTGATGGGCCCACAGGTCAGAAAAGTACCTCCTTTAGGTATCTTCTCGAGCATACATATGGCCATTTTTAGAACATATTGCAAAAGTTTTAGTTTTGTTCAGTGCTGGAGACCCAGTGGACTCAGTTTACTTTTCTGGCAAGAAGAATCTGTTTGTGTCATTATATCATGGTTATCCTTCCAGGCAGAAGTGTCGGCCTGAATTTTCAGGTTACATACTGCTTTAATAGTGATTACAGTGATATTGATACTGTGATAAAGTGTTATGGTGATACTGAACTTTGCCAGTGACTTAAGACCAAAATGAAGATATCCAGTGGCATGGAGAACACAAAATGGGTTATATCCAAAACATTTTGGTGGAAAATACCCACTAAATAAGACTGACAGCTGGGAAAAGAAAGACAAGTAGGAAGCAACGCTATTCACCATGCATTAAAAAATTTAGCTCCATTTACCATATATTTATATTCTGCAAAATTGGGATTGATGATGTCCTCTTTACATAAACCCAGATGAAGATAATCATCCTGAGAAGCCTGAGAAATCTGACTAACTCTACTGCAGTTAACGCATGACATGAGAGGTTCTTTAGCTAGGAAATATATTTTAAAACCAAAAGCTGAGCAGAGGATAAATACTCTTGTAGTTTAATGCATTATCTTGGGGAGGGTGAAAGGAATTAGAAGTGATTCTAAAACTTTTTCCTTTTTTTTTTCTTTAAGTGATGTTTTCCACTGAGTCTTAAATGCCTAATCCATAATCAACAACTTTTCTAAGACAGTTAATCTGCTTATGGGGGGTGGATGGGGGGAGAAAATGAGAAGAATGGAATAGCTACGAGTAAAATAAATATTCTGTCTGCAGTATCAGCAGCCCCAGGTGTTCAGAGCCATTAGCCAAGCTCTAAGAATCATGACATTGTAAATGAAAGTTGTTTACATTTTCCCTGTTTCCTGAACCTCTGAGAAGCAGTCAAGTCATATTTTCAGGCTTTGCTTTGCAATCATAAAGGCTACAAACTCTTTTTAAAGCTTGTTTCTTCTCGCATTTAATGACATGCCTCCACAAATTTTAAGAAAGACGCCAAATATTGTAAATTATAATAAATTTGTAGGACTTGGAAAAAACTGTGAGGATACCGGAGGGCTTATTATACTTTTCTTCCATTGTGCGTCACTGCTGTTTGTGTCTTCTCTCCGGGTGAAGGAGTTTATTAGTATTGTATATGCTCTCAGCGCTGAAGCTCTCACTGCTTAGACCTTTGAGGTCACTTTGCAAATTGGCTTCATTCTTCTGGTTGTTTGTTTTGCTGCCCACTTACAGCAGTTTGGTCATAACAAAGACTGATGCAAAAAAACCCTACAAAATGTAGAGATTTAATTTAATCATTGAAAAGAGCCATGGGAAATCCAAACTCCTGAAATGAAATACTGCTTGTAATGCATTAGGAAGAGGACAATACAGAGGAGTACAACAATCATTGCTTATTTGAATGATGACATTTCCTCTCATTTTGTTAAAAACAGACCCGGAATACTCTCTCCTATGTACTTTGCAACACAAGTAAGTTGCTTTTCCCCTGAAGGAGGGTTAAAAACTGGTCCTATGTCAATTCCAAATTCTTTTTCATGTATTACAAGGACTACCAGGTCCCTCCTTCACCAGAAAAACCTGTTCCTCAGGCACTCCTCTTCCTCATAGTTAGGCGTATAGTCAGAGAGGCCATTATGAAGAATCTTTAACTGTGTGGATTTCATATACAAAATGTGTCCTTGACTAAAGATTTGATACCTCTGACGATTTCTATGGTTTGTTTGGTTTATCATTGAGATTCTGTTTTTATCCTCAAGCTTTTCACAAGATTTTTTTTTAATGTTACTTTTTGAATTTTTTTTTTCCCCCCTGATCGTAACACTCCCTCTACACGGTAGGAGACCTTCTGCAAGACCACTGCAACCATTTAGGATTAAATTAAGGATCATTACACTCTTAACTTCAACTCCTACTCATGTGTTGCCAGTACGCCCCTTTCCCTTAACGCACAAGAGCACCTCATCTGTCAACCTGTGCCACCTAGACAGGGAGGTGTGAGGTGGAGGCCAGCTTTCCTGTGTGGGTTCTTCCTTCACTTCACCAGGAGGACTAATTGCCACTTATCTGTTCTCATAATTGACATCCAGTTCTCAGAAAGACAGACAGGTTTCTCCACAGTTTATTATGAAAGAATTGGAACAACGTATGCCACTGCTGCTGGTATGAGGACACCAGCAATACATCTAAGGTCATGAAGGATCAGTAAAGACATAATCTTAGATAGGCTTTTGCAGAGTGACTCACGCACCTGAGTATTAATCCTTGCAGCAAAGGCATATCCTAAAGTAGGACAGTGAAATTCTCCATATTAAATCCTGTAATTTCCTGATCATTCCCATTCTCTCTTGAAATAGTTCCTTGGGAAATGCCAACTTGAAAAAGGATTTGTAAGCCTAAAATGCATGTTTTGTCTTCCTCCTTGCTGTCAGTGGGTTTAACAAAGGGTATCACTTTTTCTTCAGGCTGAGCATACAGTACTTCAGGCTTATTTATGCCTCATATTACAAGCAGTACAGATGCTGCAGTCAAATTATATCCTCACATTAAACCAACAATACAATCACATAGATTTTATTTGGAAACACTGAATATAAACATCACTTGACCCAGACTACTCTGGAGTCAAAGTTGAGATTGCAAAGTAACAGACTAAGCTAAATTCTCTTAAACAGCTATGCACAGGAGTCTGCAATGCAGTTTTCAGTTGAAATTCAGTCTGCTTAGTCATCATACTGATAAGAGATTTTGGATTTACACAGATTGGTTAACAGCCTTTTATAAACCTGTTGTTGTTAGATTCCCACAAGGATCACCATTTCACTTTTGACATATACCTGCCAGAAAAAGCCTGATTTACTTCAAACTCACCAGTGCTTTGGAGGTGAAAAAAAAGAAAGGAGAAAAGCAAAGATGTGTTTTGTCCAACTCTGATACATGACTTCTTTTAACATTGATATTTTGAATTTTTATTCATCTATTCAATTAAAAACTTGCCAGTTACGAACAATATTAACTACATCAAGTTCTTCCTCAATACAAGATGCAATTAAAAACTTATTTAATATCTTCAAGTATTTCCAGAGTTAAAACCCTAGCAGCAGCTAGTTCTCTAATTTAAGCTCCAAATTATCTGGCAAAAGTGACAAAGACCAAGGCTGGAACAGAGATTTCCCAGTTACAAAACATAAATCAACTGCACTAGATCTTTTCTTGCACCTTTTTGGAGCAGTCCAATGACCACACACTTAGAAAATATATCAGGGGAAAAAAACCAAAGCCAAGTTAGAATAATATACTTATTGTGCAATTTTAAGATTTAAAAAAAAAAAAAAAAATCACAGTCCCATCTACATCCAGCTGTGGAAAATAAATATCTTCCCTGCAAAGTCTCCTAGTATTCACCTTCATCCATCTGTACTCTCTCTGCTCACCCAGTGCCATTTTTTTTTTTTTGTTCCTCACCCTGCAATATCTGGACTTAATACTTCTTTACTTCTATTCCTCCTTTTTCATACTGGGAATATGCTTCCCTCTTCTCTTCTCCTAGGCCCCTACTGTGGCAACATCTCCATATTCCCTACAGAAATACATCTCTTTCTCACGGCTGAGCATGAACATGGGCTCATGTCTTCTGCTTTGCACCTGGGGAGGGTACCACCCCACGGGAGCGAGCAAGCTGCCAGGCTTCGTCCATCTTCTGCCTCTCCCTCAAGCCAAAGAGCTTTTAACTCCAAGAGGAAAGGTGCTCTGGGATAAGGCTGATGGTAGCTACCAAAAGCACTTCTGGATCTAATATGTCAGTCAGTCTCGCTAATAGGGAAAGGAAATGTCTGCTCTGTAATTTTAAACTGTATAGCTTCTCAATAAATATGAAATAGCTTTAAATAGACATATCGGATACAGTTACAGTTCATCATTATAGCAGGTCCTGTGGTTGGTTTTGTTGTTTCACCTAAAGCCGCCTTCTGTGGAGTCATGTGCCTGAGCCATGTGATGATGAAAGATTCTGCTCTAGGCAAGCAAGTTTTCGTCCTTCCTCTTGAGACAGAATTGCTTACGTATGTGAATCCTAAAGCCTTAGAAAACCAGGCAAGTACAGAAGATGCATTTATGTTTTGTGATACAGATAACCCCTGATTCAAAACCCTTCATCTTTGTTACTCCTAATGCTTTCAGCCTTCAAAAACTTTTGCATCTATTAACTTTGCTACTGGAATAACTTTTATAATCACTCAATGCACAGAACTAAAGCAAACATGTTTAAGTGTCTGCAGGATTGTGACCGAAACTTACTTAGACATCTTCTGACACCTGCCTACTGATTGTGATTGGGTAGCTCTATTCCAAACAGTGCTCCGCAAGCAGATTAATATTTCAAAGGACGTCATCAGTATTCTTCTCTCCAAAATCTGGAGACTTCCAGAACTCAGAAGACCTCTTTATCACTTTAGCATTCTGTACCCAAAAATAACTATAAAGGGACAGAGCTTTGTTACCCAAGGACATTTATTTCTGGGATAATACAGAAAAATACCTTTCTTCTCCTACCTTAGGTAAAAGCTGTGAGCAGAATTGCATTAATTCATTGGGACGCACATAGCTAGGACTGAGCTAGTTACACAGAAGCTGTCATAGCTTTGTAAACTTCTTAAATGTTTACATTATGTCTAGAGAAAGCTCAATTGTGGAATGAATTACAATGAATTGGAATGAATCTAGAACGAATTGGATTGCTGCACTGGAGCTAGAGAAAGCAAAATTACATCTATTTCCCCAGAACATTTTCTTTTTTTTCCTTTGTAGTTAACATTCTCATCAGGTATGTAAAGTACACAGCTGCTGATTAAAAGACTGCAAAAGGGATGTGGAAAAAAATCTTTTTAAACATACAGAATGAAATAGTTTGAGTGGCACTTTGTGATTTGTTTTCCAATTAGGAATGACATTTAATTTAAAGAGTTGAGCTGTTTTTAAGATAACATTTTGTTGGTTCAGGTGCATATGCCTACTCCTGTGATTACTTAGTGTAATTTTCAGGATTTTAGGCAGAGCGTAGGCCACATGCTCCCTTGTATCTTTTTCCAATAGTCTCAGTTTTAATGTGTAAGACTATATTTACTGCTGTGAGTGACACAACCCCAAATTTATTTTTGGTTCCAGTTTTTATGTATTTCTAGATTATTAAGGAAGCTGTAGGTTTTAGATCTTCACTGACTTCACAAGTATTTGGGGTAAGCCTTTCTCGTCAAGAACAACAAGGGAAAACACAGCTTGTTATGCAGATCAGGTCAGTTTTGAGGTTTGTAGGCATTAGCATTAGTTTGACAGTTATCACATTAAAATCCAGTGGTCGAACTAAGAAAATGTACTTTCTTCATAATAAATATTTGTAAGTTGTTTAGTTAAAAATGGCAACAGTTACAAGGAAGACACTTTTTTAAAGTACCCCAACTGTATGAAATGCTTCATAGAAATAAGTAAAACCACATATCTACTGCTGACTTGCAGATAAGAGGCCTGCAGTGATGGCTACACGCTCACGTTAACCTGACACAAATTGACACTGTCTCCCCGTGCGCCCAGGTGCTCGCTCCCATCATCTTCCTTATGCTGGTACAAGCACTGAGGCTTTCGAGCAGGCGCAGTCAGGCAAGTTAAGGAGCACATGCCACCCATTTGGCAGCAGCATTTAATCAGCAGGGTTTAATCACATTAAACCGATTGTATAATCATGACCTCATTCTGCAAAACCGTAAGTTCGAGTTCTGCATCTTAAAAGACTGCGCAATTTAATCATGTCATAGCTTATATGATACTGAGCACAAAGCAGAAGACCTCTGGAAAAGAAATCTATTTCCACTTCAATATGATACAGGTGACAGTAGTACTGAAGGAAAACTGTGACGAGGATATTAGTAGGTTGGATATGTGCTTTTTATGTAATATCAAAAATAGGTGTGCTACAAAGTAAAAAGAGGAAGGACAGGGTACCGGATTATTTCCTGTTTTGCTTTCAGAAAATTGTTTACTTTGAAATGCTTGCATGTCTTTAAAAAATGCTTTAAACACACTGCCCGGATTAAATCAAAACAGTAATTTTGATTTCATGAGTTATTCTGTGTCTTTTAGGACTGAGGCTTTGATCTCTGACATGCTATATCATATGAGTGTTTCTTACGGACCACCATGCTATTACTTGACAAATAGGGAATCTTTCATTATGCTAGGACTTGCATATAGTTAAAGTATCTTGCTGGGGCTGTAAAAATAATCTTTTTTCCTATATAAGCTTAATGCTGTATTTCAATTTTGTTTTTCATGAGCCATAGGGAAATTTTCCAAACCAAATAAATAGTCAGCTGTTCTTTATGTATTTGCTATTGTATAACATGCAGATTACTGCTGAAGGGTTTGTTTTAAATTATATTTTCAGACTGGTTTTTATAAGATAACAAAGCTGCGTGTGTGGGCGCATATGTACATGTGTGAGCGTGCATGCATGCACACATGCATGTTTATCTCTCTGTCTGTTTTCCATTAATACCTTTGAGCCCTTTGGCTAATTCCAACCAAATTAACTTAGTACCAGAGTTCTAAAAATAAATATGTTCCTACAAGGCTTGGAAAATGGCCAAGTAAAATAAGGAAATCTTATCAGGTTTCTGATTAGAGGAAAAGTTGTAGTGTAAGTGTATACGTTATTAGACACTAGAGAATCTACCTTGAGGACACCCTGTATAAATATCTCAGATGTGGAAAAGAGGGACTTTCTTGGCCTATGCCTAAACTGGATGGTGCATGCTATGATACATTCAACATGCATAGCTGTCTGGTTTTATGTCTTCTTTCTTTACCAACCTTGGGAGTATTTCCAAGTCCTCCATTCATGTGTAGCTTTTGATGTTACCGAAATAAGTCCCTAGAATACCTGGCTTCATGAAACTACTTGAAGGGTTTTAAGGGATACCTGCTGCCTCCATCCAGCCTGTGTAGATGTCTGTTGCCTGCAGACAGTGGTGCCAAGCAGGCAGAGCCTGCTACAGGAACCTACATCCAGCCCTGCTACCATGTCTTCCACCCTCTGGGATCCCCCTATAGTTTGTGGAAATACTCTGCGATCAGATAGCTAACTGAAGTGTCTAAAGATAGATTTGCAAAAGCTTCTCACCCCATTTTCACCTGTGAAGTCATAGGCCAACCTCCATGGACTAGCAGAGACTTAGTGCTGCCAGGCACCTTCAAAGGTCTCCAGAGCACTAGATCGCATAGCTTAAGGGAATTGAAAGGGCATGAAACTTTGCAGGATGTGCCCCACTTGATACTTTACAACTGTTTTTTTTTTTTCCATTTGTCTGATACTTCCAAGCAAAATACTATAAGGCAGTATAAAAGTTTGTCCTTTCTCATGAGTCTCACATGTGTCTCAGGTACTTTTGTCAAAGATCTTAAACTTACTTATTCTTCTGTGATCTTGATTTTCTTTAACACCCCCCCCCCCAAATGTAAGTTTCTTAATTTTGTGGTTGAAGAGAAAACTTTAAGAAGTGATGTAATGATGAAAAATCAAATTAAAAAACCCACAACCCCCCACTTATAAAAATAATCTCAGATTGTTTGTAGACTGGTCTCATGATTTTGACTCATGATTTTGAATGTCCTTGCATTGTCCTTGTATATGAATAGCATATCTTAACTGGACAAAGAAATCAAAGGGGACATGCAGAACACCCATAGCAACAACATACTACAGTTGCATGCTACTTTTAGATTTTTTTGTTTGCTGTAGCCTAGAAAAGGCACTCTCCATTTGGCATAGGATATAACTCTACTATAAAAATGTGTTGTAAGTTGTAATTTGGTCTTTTCTGGTTATTCTATATGCAAATATATTCAAAATGTTTGATGAAGAACTAAAGTTTTCTCCTCTGTGAAACTGCATTTAGTATAGAAACTGGGAGGAGAAGAGACTGGATTATTGTTACTCTCATTTTAATTGATGGGCATTTGATCTGGCAATAGATTTTCGAGGTTCTAAAAGGCTAAGAAAATATAAGGACAACTATTAACCTGTTTAAAATTAATTATGGAGGACATTTTGGGAAATAATCATCATTCCTGCATGAAATTATTGCTTTAAAAGCAAACAGCAGTCAAAAGTAAGTGGATTATGTAGCTTTTTCATGTAGTGACGCACATTTATAGTAAGAATTTAGAAGCTTTTATGGAGTTCATGATCTTTTATAGAGCTTTTTGGGAATGTTGGTATTTCTGAAATATTTTGCTATAGAAACTCACATGGAAGACCACTGATGATATATAAAACAGAGTCTACTTAAAAACTTTAAGTATCTGTGAATGCATTCCATAGTTCAATCATAAAAACATATTTATAGCCAAGCTGTTTTATAACTAAATGTATATTTACTTAAATCCAAAGGCTAAAATGCACAATGGAGAAAAGTTATCTTATTAAAGATACAGCTTCCTGCTATTTCAGTTAAGGTATGAGATTTCAAATAAAATGGTTGAGGCTCCTGTAATGTCTTTCCACAAGACCTAGAATTACAAAACTTAACATTCTTGATAATTTTAAGTTAAAAACATACTTTCAAACTCTAGTTATAAATGATAAGGAGCAAAATAAGCTGCCTTAAAAACTGGAAATAAATATTAAAGTTTGTTTTTGTATGGATTTATGACCTAGTCCTGCATATACTCTCACAATAATCCCATGTTGCCCCAGGTCTATATACCACACCCACTGCAGAACTCTGGTCTTCTCTAGGACCTTTGCTGACCTCCTCCATAGCAATATCTCCAATGTCCACCATGATTTGCAAATATAACCCAAATATACCAGCACCTAGCATATCCTAAATCTATCTTATTTTACCTGCTGACTGTACAAGACAAAGCATATGGTATGACTCGCTCAGTTATGCACGTGCTGGCCGGCTGACCAGTGTAGGTAGATCAGCCAAGCACTTCTGTTAAATAGGATGTAAAATGTCTGCATTCTTCATGCCTTTCTTTTAATGAACGTTGGTAGCAGCTCTTTTCTCTCCCTAGGTGTCATTTTTTTTCATTGAACTTGAGGACGTGTACCAACTGTGAAACCTCAGTGCTTTTGTTGTCACTGATGCTACTAGGTTCCAAGTTACCAGAAGGGGAACTTGCAGAAGCAGAACCATTTCATAACCCTCATTTTCTGAGGAAAGCACACAAGAAAGAGCCAAATTCAAGTTTAAAAATGTCACATTACCTTCTGACTCTCCTCCTCATTTTTTCATAGTGGTTTTAATATAAAAACCATGAGCAATTATTATATACAAGTAATTCTGAGCCTGTTCTTTTTTGAAGCCCATGCATTTCAGCATAATGCATTGGCTCCTAAAGTGATACTGAGTTAATTATATGATTCTAAGCACTACAAAAGTGGAAGACCAACAAATGCTGAAGAAGAATGAGCCTCTGAATCAATATGTCTCATGTGGAATCAGACCATATTCCCTGGATATGTATTCAGGGATGACCCTTTAATGTATGGCTCCAAGCATATAATACACTAGGTCTGCCATTTCCACAGTAGTTTTGCCATCCCTAGATTTTGAGTACAGGGTGTCACTGATGAGCATTTAAGTTGTGAGGCTTGTTCTACATTGTCTCTGTCAATCTAATTACAATTATGTTTATTCATGAAAATCTGTAGTAGTTTCTGATGCTCTCCCAAGCTTCTAACATTAGTGCAGGAATACCGTAAGATTCTTTATTTTGCCAGCTTTATAACAATCTGTCTGAATTTCCTCTTAATCACATTATATTCTTTCTTTTTCCCTTATAAGCCCCAGGAGACCTAATTTAGTGCATTATATCTTCCACAGTGATGGCTCTACCTTTATGCTTAGCTGAAGGACTCACTCAAAATTAAAAATAAAAACCTCTACAAAGGAAGCTACTAATAGGTGTATAAATTCACAAAATTATTTAAGTCAGAAAGTATATCTAATACAGTTGCTATCTCACAGACAACAATGCCAAAACCCACAGTTATTATAAAATTTGTGACAAATTGTTTTCAAGAATTACTGTCTTTTATTCATCACCACAATTGCTTGGTACAAAGTCTCTTGAAGACTAAAAATTGCATTGTCTACTGCAACGCAGATCATAACTAATGGGAAATAAGTGAGTATTTTCTCCACAGTCTTTGTCCCAGCTGGCGTTGCTGATGTTTATAAACGTATACCTATGTTCAATTATCTTTTTAAGATAATTCTCTTTCTGAGAGGATGTCAGAGGCTGGATGGTTGCTTAATTATATCTGTTGAGCCATTCAAGGCAATATTTTTGAGTTAATTTTTTTCAGCAGGATGACTGTAATTCTGTAAGGAGTGGAATTCTCCTGGTGAATGAAGACAGATGGTTCATATCAGGCCCCCGAGTGCACAAAGAGGCTGTGATGGCTGTGAGAGGCCTCACCTGGGACCTTCACCCCCACAGCTGCTGCCACTGGCCCAAGACCTCCATTTAAGCTTTGGCCCAAGCTCTGCTGTAAGTGTACTTTTATTCTGGCCCTGTTTTGTTTAGATTTTGTGGGTTAAACTTGGATTTACTTTGCCTGATGATGGCTTGATAGTTGGTGGGACCTGTTGCTGTCCCTGCTCTGCTTGCCCTGCTGTGGCATGGTGAGGTCCTGCCCGTGCTGTGCTCATCCTTATCTCCCCTTCTCTCATGGGGCAGCCCTGCTCGGGCTGCTCCTTTACTACTTCTGGCTCAGTCTGCTGGTTACCTTAACTTCCTGGCTTGGGTTTTTTTTTTGCATTTCTGCAAAGATGAAGTCTAACCATAAAAGGAGAACATGGTGAGTCTTCATCTTAGATTTCATTGTACTAATTAAAAAAGGGAAGAGGGACATGCTTCTAATTTTGGAAGAATATTGGGAGATCTCTGCTAATCTCAAAAGCTGCTGATACATACAGGAATCTTAGCAAACTTAGCCAATTACTTTTCTTTCCTGGCTGCAACTATTAGTCATTTACTTACTTTAGTGTCAGCTTAATATACTGAGTGTTGGTCTTTCAAGCATATTACTATATATTAAACAAACTGGGAAATGTTTTGTAGTGGAGGGTTGTGTAATGTATTATTTCTATATGCCAGAAACAACAAATGTTCAGTTTGGCCTGCTGAGTTTTATTAAGAGTGTAACACTGAAGAAAAACTTGGTGTAACCTTGTCTTATCTCGTACTTGAAACTTAAGGCCCTTACTATTGACTGTAATGGATGCAGAACTATGGCAGAACTATGCTAAAACTATTGGTTTTCCCTGTGTGTTACCAGCCTATTTCTTCTGAAGCCCTCTTGGCTGACATCTCAGAGCTAATAGAACAAGTTCCCTGTCTAAAAGTCTGCAACTAATTTATTGCTTGATCTAAGTTTCCACAGTAGCATGTGATAAAATGGAGGAAGGAGGAGTGGGGAAAGCAGTATGAGTAAAATGAGCAACAACATCCTTTGCTAGAAGTGAAGGTGCTGGATGCTTCCTTAAAAGGAATTTATTTTAAAAGTTTTTTTTTTTTTAAAAAAAAAGTTTAAACCTTTAAACTGTTTAAAATCTTAAAAGGTCTAGGGTGGTTTTTCACTTAGCTGACAGATGATGTTGGTTTTCTACTGGGGCTATGAATTGTCATGCTGATCTGTTTACCATGTGTAATTCTGCAAGAAGTGTTGGAAAATGTAGTACAGTGTTTTGTTTTGGAATGTGCTAGAATATAAGATGAATTTTCCACTTCAGTAGAGCAAGTAAAATTGTGGATCCTAATTATCTATCCCGAGAGTAGGGCTTTGCTCCCTGCAGAAGTGCTTTGTAGGTGCCAAAGGTATTTTGGGTTAGCAAAACTAGTTTCTGTCAATGAGGGATCATTTCAGCATGAAACCTAAAGGTTACAAGGCAAGTGTGGAAGGAATGCTCTCATGGGGAGCAGCTGAGAACTCCAGCTGCATATCCAAGAAGTACAATGTATTTTATACATCACTTCTCCATTGACACGTGTAACTCTAGATCAATGCTTTGGTTTTGTTTGCTCTGTGGCAGTTGTAGACAGCAACTCTGAACCTATGAAATGCCAGAAGAGGGCAGGAAAACACGATTGCTGTTTCTAAGACATCTAGTTGAAATTATTTCTAAGGGCTCTTTCCAAAAGCTGTTTCCCCCTCCTGCCGCACATGCCGGCGCTGTGGTCTCTGCTAGCACACTCTGGGGATGCTCAGTAGGGCCAGCAGTGCCTGAGCATGGCTGCAGGGTGGGAAATGGGGCCGTGACTCAGCCTGCCCCTTCCAGTCTTCTCTTACCCCAGTTCAGCTCAGGCACACTTTATCAAGATGATTTGTTAGTTTTAGTTTCTTTTTGTCAGAAGATAAGATTTTTACTGAATTAAACCACCAGCTATTAACTGATAACACTTTACTGATTGGTGCTTGAAGAAACAGGACTTGACTTGGCTTGTGAAATTTAGACATAAGAACCTCTTTCCTCAAGCAAGGACTTAATCCACAGTAATACTGCATCTCTATCAGTACTTGGTGTATGTATTAAAAGTATCAGAATTTCTGAAGGACTGTAACGAAAACTTGGTATGTGTTTGGGTACTATGTGTTCTTCATTGTAAACTTATCTTTATCTCTTAGCCTATTCAGTGATAACAGAAATAAGAGCAGGTTATTAACTGCTGCTTTTAGCTAAGCTCTGCGATTTGACTTCCACACTGATACAGAGGGTTTCTGCAGCTAGAGGCATATTCAGACTGAAGCAGCATCTCTCTTCAGTGCAGCGCTGTCTCTGATGTCACTCGTGTGATTTCGGTGGTCCTAGATGAAGTTGGCAAGGTATGTGACTTATAAATCAACTTCAGTGCAGCACAGCAGATAGTGTTTGGCAGCTAGAGACATGGATATGTCACCTCTTGTCTTCCAGGATGCGACTGAGGTTCAAAATTCCAGACTGTGGAGGTCGTAGGTTGTTTGTTCACATTAAAATTGGGTCATTACAGTTTATTTTTATACCTCTTATTTCTTATGTTGCAAGTATTCAGGATGCTTATTGAACAAAGGCTGCCTGGGCTACTGGTAGAGTTAGAATTCAGCCTCTGCATAGATTTAAAAAAAAAAAAAAAAAGGTGATCAGCTAGAAACCTAGATTTTGATGGAATTCAGTTGTCTGAAGAAAAAAAAGTATGCTTTTTCCATAATGCTTTTTCAGTACTTTGATAGTTGTCTATCATTGAACTTAAGTAGAGAAATGCATAAGTGCTTGAAGAAACCTGTCTGTAAATACTGTAGATGGAAGCAGTTCTGCAGTTGAAAAAAATTATAATGACCAGCTTCTAGGGAAGAATCATGCATTTATGGATAGTCCAGGTATTCACACTGCTTGGCCTAGGTATCTGAGGCCTTCAAGACTGCTAACTTTTGTTACTGAGTAAGGTATTGTCTTGAACCTCATGATGCGGATCATCTACAAAGATAAATGTATTTTTAATACAAAGTATGTATTTGTAATTTTTTGGAAAATATCACATACCATGTCCCTTTCAAATAACGCTTAATGATGCTATGATCCTGAATATCCCAGGTACATTCAGAAGGAAGAATAGGTTCCTTTAATTACTGCACACAAGAAATATCTCTTACAATATTGCCTCTTTCTCTTCTATTTTTAAGGAATGCTAGTGATAATGAAACTAAACAAACATTTCCAGATGTGTGAAATGGATTGTCTGCCATTACTATATGTCCAAATCTTCTTCTCAAAGTCACTGGACTTACACAAAATTAAGAGGATGGGAAGGAAAGGAATTGCTGTGCATGAGGGAGGCAGGAAAAGCTTAAAAGCAGAGCAGACTTACAAAGTAGGGAAGCAGTCATTTATTACTGTATAACTATAGCTTGATAAACAATTACTTGACATAAGCTGAACTGCAGTTTCCCTGTATTGTGAGAACTCGGTACTTCAACTGCAAGAATAGATGCAACTTTTCGGCCATCTAATGGCTTGTAACGAACTCTGTGCAAACTTTTTCACTACTTCAGTATTTGTGATGTGACAAGTCTTTACAACCCATGATTGTGATATAGCAACAATAACAGCATGGCTTCTACAAATGCTTCTAAAGTGCTAGTGATAGACTTATGCTGCACAACAGCTCTGTAATGGGAAGTAACATGGTTGTAACATGTCAGTAACTGTTTGAAATAGAATTTACTGGTGGATTTGAGGCTTGCTGTAAGCTATTACAGAGCAGAGAGACATTGTGCTTCCAGCATATAGTGACAATACAGTGAATATGCAAAAAGAACTTACTCTAAAGTAGTTAATAGCTA
Organism: Platalea leucorodia; assembly: GCF_965183815.1. Classification (NCBI taxonomy): domain Eukaryota; kingdom Metazoa; phylum Chordata; class Aves; order Pelecaniformes; family Threskiornithidae; genus Platalea; species Platalea leucorodia. Next base: position 135,289,588 of record NC_138823.1, on the reverse strand, counting down.
TTACTATCCAACTGTAGAAACAAACTCCCTGTGGTTTAATTCCTGCTGTTGGGAGGGGGAGTATATAATTCTGGTTAGGATGATAGATAGGTGTTAAGGAGAGGGGTACACAGTCAAACAGAATTTAGCACTCTTCAGAAGAAGCTGCAGGAAAAAGAAATGTTGATGTATTTGAGAAAGGGATCATATTATCCTGTCTGTGTATCCTATACCTAGTGGCAATTTAAAGTGAGGCTGCTAGGTGCTTATGCAATACAAACATGAAAGCTTCTAAATTAATATGTTACTGACTTTTTTTAAAGGAAAAATAAATGTCGTCTATAACAATACATTAGACTGACATACTTTTATACAAGGAAAAAGTCTCAGCTGGAGGATCCTTGAAAATCAACCAGTTCTCTTGGACCCGTCATTCCTCTGGGACTATCTTATGGGATTCTTCTGGGCAATCCTGTCAACAGGCCAAAGTTTTTTCTCCTGAAGTCTAAGGTTGTGATTCTGCTTATTTGCCTTGTCCTTTCCTCTCAGGATCCTGAACCCTGCAATGTCATGGTCACTGCAACCAAAGCTACCCACAGCCTTCACGTTCCCAACTAGTTCTTTGTTTTTTTTCCAGCAGAGCACCTGCCTTTGTCCATTCCTCAGTTGCCTGTGTCAGGGAGTGACCACCAGTGCCCTCCAGAAACCTCCTGGATTGCTTGTGCCCTGCTGTGTTGTCCGTTCAGCAGATAACGGGTGGTTCAAGTCCTTCCTGATGAACATTAGGGACTGCAAATGTGAAGCTGCTCCAGTTGTCTGAAGAGGCCTCATCTACTTCTTCCTGATCAGACAGTCTGTAGCAGACACCCACCACAACGTTGCCCATGTTGGGCTGCCCTCCCATCCTGGCCCATAAGCTTTCAGCTGACTCATGGCCCATCCCAGGGCAGAGCTCTGTGCGTCCCTGCTGCTCTCCCACATGAAGGGCAGTTACCTCTCCTCACTCTCCTGGGCCTGTCCTTCCTAAAAAGCCTGCATCCACCCATGACAGCTCTCCAGTCATGTGAGCTGTCCTACCATATCTCTGTGGTCCTGATGAGACTTCAGTCCTGCAGCTGCACACAGACTTCTACTTCCTCCTGTTTGTTCCCCATGCTGTGTGTGTTAGTGTTCGGGCACTTGAGAGGTGCCCAGTTGTGCTGATTACCAAGAAAAGGTGTAAGAGCATTCCTTGTCTTGCTTTCCCCTGTGTCAGTTGGTTATTTCCCCCCTTCTACCCTGTTTTGTTGTTTTGAAGGTCTGTCTCATCCATGTCTTCCTGCAACTTTAGCTTACCAAACCTGGTCTACCACTTCCTCATTTGATTTTTACTTGTCATCTCTCTGGTTTAAATCTCTCCTCACCAGGTTGGTTAGCCTGCTAATCAAATGCTTTTTTCCCCACCTGGTCAGGGGAATCCAATCTTTTTCTACCCACCCTAGAAGAGGCTCCCATCATAAAAGCTGAATCCCTGTCATCAACACCAGCTGTGCACCCAGTTGTTGACCCATACATGAGTAATTGCAATTCCATGTGTGCCAAACCTGGGGGCATACCCACCTTTATTTGCCAGGAATGAGCTCTCAGAGGAGATCTCTAGGATGTCAGCACAATCTTTGCTGTCTTTTCAGCCTTTGATTACATGCTTGCTGCCAAGAGCACTTCAGATTCTGTTAGTTGAAATTTATTGCTTTCTGGTACAAAGTTTCTGGATTCTTCTCTGCTGGAGTGAATTTCTTACAGATAACTATTTTTTTTTTATTGGATGTTTATTCATTTGAAAAAAACATTGTGCACACTGGATTTCTCAAAGTGCATATATTTTCTAATAACTTACAGCTGAGTATTTTCTTGATTGGATTTCATTTTAATAGGTCATTTGAGTGGTCACAATCTCTTAATTGAAAAAAAGGCAAGGATTAGGAAATAATTAACAAACAAATTTCTGCTGAGGGGAGAAGCAATGATCTCTGGTTTGTTATAGATTTGCCTTTTATTCCTAATGCCTCTTTCAACTGCAACAGCCTCAACTATCTCTGGTATTCCTTTGAACCTTACCTTCCATATGGCAAATCAGATAAAAGCTAGTATGTGGTTTTTCTAATGTGGGGTTATGCACAAGCTGATCAGTTGGCTGCAAAAGCAGGGGGAGGGGGAAGGTAACATGGCTTAATTTTGTTGGTGTTTCCTTTATAAATGACTATTAATTTAGGTTTATCCCTTCTACTCAATCATTGATTTCTTCAAAGCTTGTAGGAATTGAAATCTTCTTTCCAGTTTGGTTTGTAGGGGCCATTGCATTAAAACCTTAGTGGGGACAGGCTTCCAGACTTGTCAAAATACAGCATGATTCGGTCAACCTCATAGTATCAGAAAACTAGCTGAAAAAGGGTATGTAATAAGCCTGTCCTACATGAGACGTGTTATTGTAAGGAAAGGTGTCAGTGGTCTAACTTCTGTTTCCCTTTCTGCCACAGACTTGTATGCATCCGTAATGTACTTCTTGTTGTATCTCTAATAGTGAGATAAGTTTGGTGTTTTTTTTAATATATAAAATCTGTGTAAACTGCTATAGGAAGTCAGATTACAGAAACCATCAGTGTCTGGAGAAGGTAGGTGTTCACAGGACTCTGGGCAATGACCACCTGCAGGATTCACTGCTGTCCTCAGCTGTCACAACTGCCTTAATGCAGAGATTACTTTTCTACAGGACAACACAGGACTTATCAGTGCTTTCAAGTTACTTCTTGTACTGGGTCTGGCTGGGATGGAATTAACTTTCCCTATAGCAGCCCCTATAGTGCTGTGCTTCGTGTTTGTGGCTAAGAGGTGTTGATAACATAGCAATGTTTTGGCTATTGCTGAGCAGTGCTTGCACAGCATCAAGGTTGTCTCTTCAACCCCACCCTGCCAAAAGGCCAGCAGGCTGGGGGTGGGCAAGCGGTTGGGAGGCTGGGACAGCTGTCCCAAACTGACCAAAGGGATATTCCATACTATATGACATCATGCTCAGCAATAAAAGCTAAGGGGCAGGGGAGTGGGAGAGGTGGAAATGGGGCACTTCTTATTAAGTTATTTGTCTTCTGAAGCAAATGCTAGGCATACTGAAGCCCTACTTCCCAGAAAGTGGCTGGACAATGCTTGCTGGTGGGAAGTAGAGAATAAATCTTTTTTTTTTTTTTTTTTGCTTTGCTTCCATGTGCAGCCTTTGCTTCTTTCATTGAAGTGCCTTTAACTTCACCCATGAGTGTCTAATCTTCTTTTCTCCCCCTGTCCTGTTGATGAGGGGAGGTGAAAGAGCAGCTTGGGCAGCACCTGGCAGTCAGCCAAGGACAACTTACCATACTTAATATAATTAATAATATTTCAGTTTAAATAAAAATGTGAAAATAAAATTCAGAATTCTTACAGCAGGTATAGAGGGCAATAGATACTTATTTGCTTTAAAATGTGCCTGTGATGAAACAAACCAGCTAATGAATTTTTGGAGACTTGCTAATACATATGCAGTCCTAATGGACTGAAATTGGACTGTCAAGAAAAAAAATGGCACTTTTTTTCAATAATACTTGCTCATCTATTGATCACCATTTGTATTGGGTTTGCATGGCAACATTTTGGTAGTGGGGGGGGCTACAGGGGTGGGTTCTGTGAGAAGCTGCTAGAGCCAATGCCAGCTGGTTCCAAGATGGCCTCGCTGCCAGCCAAGGCTGAGCCCATCAGTGATGGTGGCAGCACCCCTGGGATAATATATTTCAGAAGGGCTGGGGGGGGGTGGGGACTGTGCAGCTGAAGAGAGGAGTGAGAATATGAGAGGAACAACTCTGCAGACACCAAGGTCAGTGAAGAAGAAGGGGGAGGAGGTGCTCCAGGTGCTGGAGCAGAGATTTCCCTGCAGCCTGTGGTGAGGCAGGCTGTACCCCATGGAGGTTAATGGTGGAGCAGATATCCACCTGCAGCCCGTGGAGGACCCCATGCCAGAGCAGGTGGATGCCTGAAGGAGGCTGTGACCTCATGGAAAGCCCACAGTGGAGCAGGTTTGCTGGCAGGACCTGTGACCCCGTGGGGGACCCACACTGGAGCAGTCTGTTCCTGAAGGACTGTAACCCATGGAAGGGGCCACACTGGAGCAGTTCATGAAGAACTGCAGCCCGTGGGGAAGGGCTCAGGTTGGAGAAGTTTGTGGAGGACTGTCTCCTGTGGGAGGGACCCCATGCTGGAGCATGGGAAGAGTGTGAGGAGTCCTCCCCCTGAGGAGGAAGGAGTGGCAGAGACAATGTGTGATGAACTGACCGCAGCCCCCCTTCCCTGTCTCCCTGTGCTGCTGGGGAGGAGGAGGTAGAGAAATCAGAGTAAAGTTAAGCCTGGGAAGAAAGGAGGGGTAAGGGGAAGCTGTTTTAAGATTTGTTTTTTCTTTCTCATTATCCTACTCTGATTTTGATTGGCAATAAAATTAAACTAATTTCCCCAAGTCGAGTCTGTTTTGCCTGTGACAGTAATTGCTGAGTGATCTCCCTGTCCTTATCTTCACCCATGAGCCTTTCATTATATTTTCTCTCCCCTGTCCGGCTGAGGAGGGGGAGTGATAGAGCAGCTTTGGTGGGCACCTGGTGCTCTGCCAGGGTCAACCCACCACACCATTAATAGGGTGAGAATAACATATGCTAGTAATGATCTCTAATTCCTTAATGATTTTTAAATAGATTGATATCTGTCAAGAAATTAAGCACATCATCAGATTCATTTTGTAATCTATGACAAATGTGTACTCACTGACTAGTGGTAGCTGGGTCTTGAATATTGTAATACTAAAGCTGTCTATCTCAAATATAAATATAGCCAATATTAACATCAAGGATTTAACTCTAGGTGGCAGTTTATTCCATCGTTTTTTTTTTAAATGCAGTCTTAGCAGCAGCATATGGATCAGCAAGCTTCTGTAAATGCAACATTATAAATGCTGAAAGAGAAAGCAAATCAAGCTGCGATACCAGCTATTCTCATTTTTTTAATATATTTCTTCCTACAGCTGGGTCTCTGAGCAAATGGGTTTTAAAGGGTATGACTCAAATTTTACTTTTCTGAAGATTAGTCTTTTCTATAAATCTGAGATGGCTGGGAAGGGCCTGATGATGACTCCAAAACCCCTCCCAATTATTTTACCAAATCTGGGGTCAAACCAGTCAGTAGCTATTGAATGAATTGTCTCTAATATTCTTGCTAATGCTACTTTAAGTACGTGATGTTGGTTGCTGCTCCTGAGCAGCCTACACCCATTTTTGCAGCCCCTTGCTGGGGTATTTACTGTTGCAGTGTAACCTTTTCTTCTGGCTTTCTGCAAGCTGTTTGCACCAACACTGGGGTCACAGCAAACTATTTTGTCTGGTTGCACTTGCTGAACTCTTTGTAAAACTGATTCCTTTTTAAGGATAAGACTTCCTCATGTTCTTTAAAAAAGAAATGAGACACAGAATTATAAAAAATTAATTTAAGGGGAATGAAGAATCACCAAGTGATGGTGTCATAACACTGCATTAGTGTCAGATCCAGTTAAGGCAGTGCAGTTCTGGAGGGACTCTGATCAGGTCACTGACATCTTGAAGTAAAAATACAAAAAAAAATATTGGATCACTCCTAGCTGATACCATTTATAGGCACTATGATGAAAAGTTATTGGCAGATTTCTCTGTTGCTAGAATTGCAGAAGATAATGGGCTTCCAGCACTATTTTGGCTCTTTCAATTTTGCTTTTTGCCTTTTGATTGTCCAGGACAGTGGTAAGCATTTGTCATATAACAGGCAGAGTCCTCACAGGCCATACACACCTACCTAGAGGGTGGTATCATTAGATAGCAATACTGCTACGCTGACGTAATAGATGAAAGCTATACTCCAGCTTCTTCTAGAGGTCAGGTTTACTGCAGATACCACTAAATGCAGTTATATTTAGAGAGGCAAACTGTCTGGGCTACATAGTGCAAGCCTTCATTGACTTATTTCAATTAAGCCAGGTATATTCCCTACTGACCTCCACAGCCCTTCACACAGATTGCTATGCTCAGCTCATTCTCATAGCAGTTTGCCACCAGTGTGGTTTCAGATCAGTCTGATAAGTTGAAAACAAATATAAGCATTAGTGGGTTGGTGGGTGTAGAAAGAATGTTTTCATGTGAAGAAGAAAATAATAGGACCATAAAATAATTCAGGCTGGAAAGGAAGAGCCCTGGAGGGTTCTAGTCCTACCTCCTGCTCAAAGCATGGTCAGATGGCAGTCATGTCAGGTTACTCTGCTCTCTGCAGAGAGGTTCATTTTGCAGACTGATGACTTTGGTGTTGGGTGACACATGCAAAGAAAGCCAAGGGAAAGGAATGGACGTCCTTCATATTAACAGGAAATAATTTCTGAGACTGACAGTATAACTCATAATTGACAGAGTCAGTGGATATTATTAAATGTTACTGACAAGGAAAACTTTCTCTCTTAACAGATTTTGCCTTTCCTCCTACATACACCTGAACTATATGAAGAATTTTAATAGCAGTCTCAAATGATGTACCATGATACTTCAAGCATATACATTTGAAATGCAGCAATGAGCAAGAACTGTTATTTTCAGTTGGAAAATCTGAAATTTAAAACCAAATGAGCTGGGATTTTTGCTATAGAACTTCTTTGCAAAACCATCTACATTGGTAAACATTAATAGAAGATATAATGGCAGGCAGGTACAGAGGAAGGGTGTAACTTGTAAACAAAACTCCAGCAGTTATTGCTAATGGACCAAACTCTGGTCTATCTGCTAAGCTAGGTATTTAATATGTGAACTAAACCAAAATTTAGGCCAAGAGTCTATGTGGTCACAGAAAGTATGTTTTGTGAAACACAGCTAAGATCAGACAAGGTGTTCTAGTGATTGCTTCTGGACAGAAAAAAAAAAAAATCACTGAATTCTTCAGATTTCTTAGAATCACAGAATCATTTAGGTTGGAAAAGACCTGTAAGATCATAGATTCCAACTGTAAACGTAACACTGCCAAGTCCACCACTAAACCATGTCCCTAAGCACCACATGTATGTCTTTTAAATACCTCCAGGGATGGGGACTCCACCACTTCCCTGGGCAGCCTCTTCCAATGCTTAACAACCCTTTCAGTGAAGAAGTTTTTCCTAATATCCAATCTAAACCTCCTGTGGTGCAACTTGTGAGGCCCTTTCCTCTTGTCCTGTCGCTTGTTACTTGGGAGAAGAGACCGACCCCCACCTTGCTACAACCTCCTTTCAGGTAGCTGTAGAGAGTGATAAGGTCTCCCCTCAGCTTCCTCTTCTCCAGGGTAAACAACCCCAGCTGCTCCTCATAGTACTTGTTCTCTAGACCCTTCACCACCTTCATTTGCTTTTTGTGGGAGGGAAGTAAATACAGTGTGATATATTCTCAAGCACGAAGCATTTGGTAACTGGGAAAGTTATAGATCAGCCTGGTGATTTCTTTTCTATGTGTGAAGCTATAGATGAGTAAATATTACTTGCACAGAAATTACTGTATAAATAGTCAAATTCTTGGTATGGTATGGTTCACCAAAGGAAATAATCTAAATAAGTGATACCTGAGGGAAAATAAGAAATGCATAGTATGGAGCTTGGAAAGAAGAGTGAATAGGAAGGCAAGAAGCAGAATTAAAAGAAAATGTTTGAAGTTAGGTTGAGGAGTATTAACTTGGTATACTTTGAAAGTAGAAGCCAGAGAAGAAATTAAAAATATCAAGAAGGAAACTGTGTATAAACTTTTTTATTTTGCTTTTAATTGATTCAATAGCAAACAATCCCATCCTGCTGTAATTGATGCCAGTGACAAAACATTCAGTGACTTCAGCTGTGGCAGATCAGACTCACTAACTCCAGTACCTTTAACTCAGGTGGGAACAGATGTGTGTATACTCTACTTAATCCATATGCAGGCTGTACCATATGCTAGCTGTTTGGTTTAGAGTTGATTTGGAAAAGTCCCCAGCTTAGACTGAAATGTTTTCTTGCTGGGGATAAACTCCTTGTGGGACAGTAATTCAGACCTAATGCAGTTTGGATGATGTTCAGTATTGCTAAAATTAGCTAAATGTTCAAAAGCTAAATATTGCTTTCAAAAGCAACTAAACATTTAGGGGTTAGCGGGGAGTCTAAGGAACTGTGTCCCTGTCTACATTGCAGCTGATCCAATCCTGTTACATAACATGGGTTTTGCTGATAAGATTGACAGTTTTTAATTTTTAATCTAAATAGCTTTATTAAGATAATTTAAGCTTTGGGGAAGCTATATCTAGCGTTTCAAAATGCAGTGTTGTGTATTCATAGATCTCCAGCCCCAAACCCTTGTCTAATTGAGATGAGTGTGATGACTAGGGGATATAATAGGTTGCTGCAAGAGAATACGCGAAGTAGGCCAGCAATTTACATATCTGTCTTGCATTTTCCGAGTCAGAAACTCTCCATGGATGACCATTGAAATCCTTGCACACAATCTCAGTGCTTTAAATAAAGTAAGGAAATTTTCTATTAAATAAGTTTGTACAGTAATATATGTTTTCATTTTAAGTATTACTGTCCTTGAAGGCATATTCGACTGTATACAACCTAGATGGACTAGAGAGACACGGGTACCAAACTGATACATGGGGTACCTAAAATCTAACCTGATTTCCAGTGTTTCTGTAACTCTTGGTTAGATGCGTGCAGTCACCAAAGTCCAGAAAGTGGAGGTTTGGCAACTAAATCCTGATGGATCTGCAAAACATGCTTTATTCTCCAAAACACAGCCTAAGAAATCCAGTTCAGACGTTTACAGAATATTCCCATTTATTAGCTTTTCTCTGAGGGTTCTCACCCCCACAGCAGATGTGAACACGCTTGGCTACCTGATGTGACACTGCTGACCGTGATGGTTTAAGCTACATCGATGGGCTTTCTACAGAAGCAACCAAGACCCGCGTGCATATGTTGCACGCTGATGCTCCCACTGTGGGGGCATAGTGGCAGGACACAAGGCTGTAACAGACACCTGAAGGAGCAGCGATGTCTCCGTTTTCACAGCCATTTGCTAAGCAAAAATATGTCACCATTTAAATTATACCTGTGAATGCTTAAAAGTCTTTCCCTATTATTTATAAGCACATATCAGTTCTTAAGAATGCATGTAACTGGACTTTGTCTCAAACAAGACAGTTAAGTAAAAAGACATCCTCCAAGAGGTGAGGGTTTTCCACCAATTCTGCCTAAAACAAGCTCTAACAAGCCTAAAACGAGCTTTCCTATCTTTTTTTTTTTCCTCACTTAAGACAATTTAAGTCAAGGCAAGATACACAATCTACTTTAATCATTAACTCCTTATGTGCAATCATTAATTATCTCTCTTTTCAAATTCCCCATTCTTTTTCATTACAACCAACTGAAATATCAGATATCGAGAGCTTTAAGTGTGGCCATGGAGGCCTGCTCTCATGCCTACTGAGCACTGAGAGCACCACGGGTTCCCATAACGGTGCCATTAAAAAGGTTGGCAGTTTGGTTCCAATGCTTTTAAAAGCTTTCCATATGGTATAGTGCTCTCCCGAGGTTCAGTGACTGCTCCTTTTTTGTTCTTTTATTTTTGTTGTGAAAATATCAAAATCCTGAACTCTCAGGCTTCTGGCTCAAAAGGACTTCGTTACCAGGGTTTCTCCATCTCTTTTTCCAGATTTAGAAATTCAGTTAACTCCCTGAGATGAATGCCTTCTTACATGGGTATACATACCGTCACCTAATTTTTTCCTCAAAAAGAGATGTTCTGAAAAAGACTATGGGCCAGTTTAGGCTGTTGAGTGCAAGCTCTAGATGGTACTTTTTCAGTTTTGGCAGGTGTGTGTCTACATGGGAATGCGCTAGAAACTTCATCCCCATAGCAGAAAACATGATGGTAAAGCATGATTTACCATGGACTGGATTTCCCTGCAGCTATCTTCATGGAGAAGTTAAGGGGCCCAGAGCTGGTGTCGTTTAATGCACTCTCATTTTAAAGCACTTAGTTATAGGTCACAACCACTCTAAGCATTAATATTAATTACAATTATTTTATTGTTTTATCATTACTATGACTTATCACAACAATGTCAAATTCTACTGATTCAATGGCCGGAATTGCAGTATTTCCATTACTACATGAAGAACAGTGATTTTTTTTTTTTTTTTTTTTTTTTTTTTAAAGAGGCTAGCTAGGAATGGCAAAAATCTCCATGGAAAAGCTAATTGTTTTTAAAGTAACTTGGTAGTTATTTTTATACTCTTCTACATTTTAAACTGTCTTGCTTTTTCCCTACATCTCATATTCTGTTAACATGGGAACTCCCTGACTTCTCACTACTATATAAGCACACGTTAGGAACTTGTCATCGATACCCAGAAATAAATAGTCAGAAAGGTAAACTCAGCTCAGATCAACAGAATGAGTCTCCCCCTTTCTCTCTTTCTCCCCCTGTGCTTACCAGATTTACTATAGCTGCCACTGTACCTTTTCCCATGCTGCAGAATTCCTCCAGAGGTGTGCATCCTCAAACAGATTTCCAGATGTGCTAATAAGAAGCTTCATTCTTTGAGCAGACTCGTTTTCCATGGCTCTGAATGAAATTTAGAAAAAGATTAGTCTGTCTTACAAGCTTCATTTGGTCTTTTAGAACCTGAGACAGCTTTCTCTTCTCTTCTTTAAACGTCAGTATAGAAACACTATGCTATGTTATCTTCTGTCCAGATCACTGCTCTTAGCATTAGGCTATCCATTGCATGTAATCCTGTGTTCTCTATTATGAAAATGAGGAACTGTAATAGACCTTATCTGCCTATATAGATGAAAATATTCTGTCAAAATAAAGCCTGTCCTAGTTTTGTGAATTGATTCTCCATTTTTTTGGCTACTGTTTCTAATATCAATTAATAAGTTGTGTTTAATAATTGCTATGGAATGTGACTATTTTCCTTACAAGTTTAAGCTCTTACTGGTCTCAGGGTTACTTTGAAGATACAAAAGTTTCTGATACATAAAAATTCAAAGAGCTTTTGAAAAATAGGTTTTATTCCAAAATATTATTTCTGAACAATAAATAATGACTTATTCTAAAAATGAGAGACATCAGCTGTTTCAATAAAGATGGACTTGGGTATTTCCAAACTCTTGTTTTAGATACAGAAGATAAAGGGAGAAGGAAATGTCTCTCTGAAGCAGTAGGAGTTACCAGAGAAACACAGTCTTCAAGCAAAGAAAAAACTGATCAAAATGTAGTTGTTGTTATCCTTACAGAAAAGCAAAAGTGGATTCCCAAAAGAGAAAAGTCTGGGTTGTGAATTGGGCTATAGGAATATATCACAAATAGAGATAATTAAGTAAAAAATATCTGATCTAATTCAAGTATTAGTTATTAAAACATTTTCACTCCCTTTAAGAAGTGTCATTTTTTTTTTTTCTGGAATTATGTGCCCACTAGGTTCTCAGGCATCCCAGGAACTGCTCAGTAATCATCGGCACCCAAACCTTTTTGAATTTTGTAGTACTTGGGTACTTAGGTCTTCCTGAAATTTTCAGCCTTAAATCAACATCTCAAATGATTTAAAGGGAAGTTATTTTGCTGAAATAAAGCAAATATTATACCAGTGCACCTGGCAGTATTATAAAGAGGAATAGAGGCAACCTTGGGAGGTGACTTAATCAATCCAAGCAGAGCAGGAGTATTATGCCAGGTCTCCTGCAGGCTCTGTTGCTGTCAGTCGAATCCAGTGTGATGTTTGGCTTTTTCATAGCAGCATGAAACAGCTAACTCATGCTTGCCTTCTAATAAGACATACCTCTTAGCTCTTGTTTCAAAGTAACTTTACCTAAATATTGCGTATTTTTGCACTCTTCTTGCCCAAGCATAGTATTTTCACTTCTGTAACTGTATTTCATCTTTTTTTTTTCATGTTTCCCTGCTAATCTCTCATAGCTTTGAGTTCTGATCTTCTCCTTCAGCATACTTGTGGTTCCTTCTAGGTCTGTCTTTTCCTCAAATGTAGTAACTGTACTCTCTATTCCACTATCCAGGCTGGGAAAGACATAGACTGGAGCATGAGACAGGCCACGTTTACATCCACTATGTCCCTTTATTTTGCCAGTGAACCAGGGACAAATATGTTTTTAGGTATTCTACCCAAACAGTTTGCACCAGCTTTTGGCAGTTTCATCTGGACCATGTTTCCCCTGGTTCCATAAAGGAGTGTACAGGACAGTGTGATTACCTTATTATACCAAGATTTAGGAAACTAGTTTCCTTTCCTATAAGAGCAAAGCCTGTTTTAAAGGAAAAGAGACTAGTTTGGGAAAAAAAAAAGTAATTTCTTTGTAAAAAAAATCAGTTGTCTCCATTTATTTTTTTTTAAATACATGGTTCTGGGTCTTAAAGATTGCGTCTTTGGTTTATTTCATAATTACTCTGAATATTGAAGTTATATTAACAGCTCTAGACTTTATCAGCCCTTTTTTTTTAAACATAGGTGTTATGCATGCCTTTTTTCAAGTCTTCTGGAAAGTACTCGATCCTTCATGAGTTTCTAAATAGACTTGTTAATGGTCTTGCAATTGTGTTGATTAGGTCTTCATGTATGTGAGGAAGTTCATCAGATTGAGCTAATCTGAAAATTTTTAAGTTAAGCACTTTCTTACCTGTTCTTTCCATAATCCAACACAGAAAACTTCTGTGTTACTGGTATTAATTTTCTAAGCCTTTGCTATCAGTGGGTCTTCTTAGTAAAGACAATTAATTAAAAAAGACTTAAAGCCTATTGACCTTCTTTGTTCATAGCAGACCAATGCTCAGTCATCACCTCGATATTGCTTATAAAATTATTTCTTATCTTTGGTTTCTCTTTTTATTTGCAGATCTGTGTTCTTTTATTCCGATAATTACAAATTAACCTAGTTTCTCTTTTCTCCCTTTCTTACATTTGTGTTTAGTACCATTTATCTGAGAAAACACCTGTTCTGCTTAAGTTTAGGTTTGGTTTTCTTCCTTTGATCTTAAATTAGTCTATTTTCTTAAGATCGATCTCGTTTTCTTAAGATTGATCTTTTTTTCTTAGCTTTCTCTAGGTCATTATGATTTTAGCTACCAAATCTCTGGGTCTATAACACTACTCTAAAACAACCTCCAAAATGCCTAGTTCTTCCTTGTGAACATGAATAACAGGTAACCTGTATTGCAGCAATAGTCATATTTCTGTGAAGCTAGTTGTGTGTTAGATTCCTTTGTGACAAGTTGTTATTATCGTAGAAAAATATGTTTGTAAACTTTTCTGTCCAGTGATTTGAGTTTGTTTCCCTCCAGCATGCAATTTGACTTACTTCTGAGCAAAAGACTTGGAATAGTATTTTTTAAAAGATAGCGCTGCTATGTCTGTGTCAAAAAAGCATTCCCTACCAACTCAATTTACTTCTTATTTAAAAAGCCTTAGCCACCAGAACTGAACCACTAGCTTATTTCTCACTGCATCACTTATTCATGTGTGTGAAATACAATCTTTAGACAGATCTAATGGCTTGTGGAAAATGAGCACTGAATTACTGGACAGTGTTGCTACATTAGCGTAGTGTTCATTTCAGAACATGTTTTACTTTAGGTAAACTTGCATATCCTGAGCTATTTTGTTCGTGGAGCTGAACATTACAGGAGAAGCCTTATGAGAAAACAACAATGAACAGCACCATTTAGGCAAATGGTTAATTTTATCTTTGTTTTGCCAAGTCACAATTCATTGTCCTTCTTGATGGTGCAAAACTAATTGGCTTTTATCACAGTTACATTACCTCCACAGGCAGATAAAATTAATTCAAAGTAAACATCACCATGATCAGAGACTGACTGATTAAAAGGGAAATAGGCTTGCATGAAGTTGATGCTGAAACCCACAACAGGCTCTCTCAGAATTATAAATCGGGAAGTTCTCCAGGTTATCAGCTACCGCTCCAGTTCATTATTTTGTATCCTTTGCTTTAACCTTGGATCACCCTTAATACATCTGCTCTGCAGTGATTAATATGACTGATGAAAATAAACTATGGAAGAGCAATGCTGTATTGCATGACTAATTACTCTATCAGGTTACTTGTTTACAGCTTTTAAAAAATGTTTTTGTTCATATAAATAAATCAAAGCCTGTTAAGCTCTGTACTGTATGCGAAACACTATCATATCTGTCTGTGGAACTTCCAAGGGGAGTCCTTCTCTTTCAAGAAATTATACTTTGAACTGCAAAATTTCCAACCTTTTATTTTCTTCCATTCGATATCTTTATTTGCCATGTTTGCAGGAAGATCTTGTTTGAGTGTGGGAGTTACGTTATTCCCTTCCTCAGAGTTCACACTTGAACAAATCTATATACTAAATTCCTTCTAAGAAATCTCAAATATCTTTGGCAACAGGCAATTGCAATTGAGTCTGAATGGATCAAGGAGTATAGGGCATGACCACTGAGGGGTCAGGATCATCATTTGCCTTTTTAAATTTAAAAATGAAAATGCCAGTGACTTTTATTTAATCCTAGTCTTCAAAAAGGAGTGCAGAACCATTCTTGAAAAAACAGACATTTTAACCCAAAGAAAATATGTTATATTTAATCAAAAGTTGCAGTTTTATGTGAAGCAAGTAAAATTCTAGAAAAGACAAATGAAGATTTATACTTACATGGGATTTGTATTTGAAGACTTGACAGTTACTCTGTGCAGGAGAATTGATTTTAGGGAATATGATTCTTAAACTGAATGGCTTAGAGTCTCTTATTGGGAAAAATATCTAAGAGTTAAACTGACACTGTGAGTTAAAACTCACAGAAGTAGGTGGTCAGAAATCATTGTGGTCTACAAGCTTATACACTGACAGTTATTGACTGGTCAAATACGTATAAGACTATTGTAAAGAGGAAAGAAATGAATTATTCCCCATGCGCGCTGGTGATTGTACAAGAAGTCTGGAGCTTAAACTGTGAGAGAGGGTGCTCACATGAACATGTACTTACCTGGAGGACAGGGGAAAGAGGAGCGTCTCTTCAAATTATTCCTGCACAAGGCCTCTCTCTTTCTCATAACCTTAATCACAGAGGATCCAAACAAGACATGCTTGTTCTCCAGCAAAAAATACACTGGAGATGACAGGCTTAATTTAGATGTATCTATATTTAATATTTTCTATTATATTTAATATGTGGAATATGAAATACCTCAAAGAGAATGTATTAGGGTATTGATGTGGCAGCCTGAGTGAATCCAAAACATTAGGCAAAGAGGGAATTGGGAGCCTCCATTCTATATGTGAATATATAAAGCGACAGAGAAAGACAGAATCTAGAGGATGAAGTTACTTGAGGAACGCAATGAAATATCCATATGCGGCTTCCAAAGGAATGGTCTGTAATGATTGTAAGTGACATTCTGTTTATTTTACATGCAATTTTTCATTTCCAGTCCTTCAAACCACAATCTGAGTCTTTCAATTTCTTTAAAAAAAAAAAGTATGTAATTTTTTTTACATTGTTTTACCAACAGCTTTGTCTATTTTCATGTAACATGGTGGGTGGGTTATGTTGCCACCAGTAAACTAATTGTAGTCTGTCTCATTAAAGACAGAGAATTAGTATATAAATGGGGTGCAGGCAATCTGGAAGCAACTAAGCTGTAGGGGTTATGCTTTGTAAGCTGAGGGTCTGTATGGCGTTCGCTGATAGTTCCCAGAAGCTCACCATGGAGGCTACGTTGTCAGATAGTGGCTTTGAAATTTTTTTTGCTTGGCATAGGGAAGTGTCCCTCTTGTAGGTGACAGCGAGTCCCCAAACTGCCTTGGCCCTTCTGCAGAGCAGCAGCAGAGAAAATTTAAATTAGACAAGTCCACTCTTGGGGTAAGGATTACTAAGGATTACATGTCATGGGAGGTTGTGTAATCCTTGTCTTTAGAGGTTTCTGAGAGCAACAGTAAAGCAGAACCTTTCTCAAGTATGACAAGACACAGCAGGTCTATTTTCTGTGATGCATATTTTACTTTCTAAAATTCAGCACCTGTAGCATTTTACAGAAAAAAAATTGCATTACACTTAATATTGTTGAAACGTGGTGTCAAAATATTCACTTCCAGTTTATTGCATTTCACATAAAAACCTGAATAAGTGATAAAGATGAACTGAACTCTTGTATCCTTTAAACCATTTTTCAATGGAATAGTTTCACCTTAGAGAGAACAACTGCAGAACAGAATTAAAAACAAATTTGTTGCCAGTGTTTTTGTATAGTCATCTTTTTATAGTCGCACAATACCATCATCGCAGTATTTAAGAACAATAAACAACCACAGCTGTATCCCCTGCAGTTGAATCGGTAAACAGAAGGTGAAACTTTTTTCAAACAGCAGCTAAGTCATTCTATAATGAGGGAATTAATGTGGGGCAAACATATTTGAGAAACATAGACATTTCAGATAAACTTGTTCTAGTTTAAATGCAATTTCTTACTTGCTAATCCATTATTGGCCCATTCTGAACCTGAAAATTTTATTGATGTCCTCTCTATGTATTTCCCAATTCTTTTGCTCTTCTGCAGCACATTTGTAAGGATTGTAGAGCAAGTCTTTCTCTCCCTTTCCATCAAGATCAGCTTTTCATCTCACATGGAGAAGCTTTCTTGCAAGGACACTTAGCTGAGGCCTCTGACAAGCACCAAACCAGACCTTACCATAGACCTCCTAACAGAGAGCCGATGCCAGGCCCTCCGCACTGCTCTGAGGGCCGTTAGCATCCTGGCACCATTTCACTTAAAGTTAGCATCTTTGTATCATAGCAACACAAGAGAATGCTAAGCACGGATAATACAGCGGTGTTTTGTTACAAAGAACAATGGGAGAATTTCTGACTTGACTCTTATGTTTGAATGATCTTTACGTGCAAATTCACGAGGCAGGTTTCCCACGTCAGATACATAAATAACAGTATTCTAGCATTAAGCCAGTTTCTAGATGAGCAAAATGACCTCTTTCTGTCCTAAAATATATGACTATATCACCTGCTCTTCAATCATGCAAAGAGAAACAAGTTCCACAATGTTATTGTGATGAGGGCAGGTCAGCTGGTTATTTTTAGCCTGAGCTAGCACATTTAGCAAACTCCCACAAGAGGAAACATTCTTTACCTGCAGCTGATTAGCATTCAGAGCTGCACAACTCCATCCATTTAAGCATCAAAACAGCTATTTTAGTCTTATTTTTGCAACAAAATGCTTGCTGTTCAGTATTAGGAAAAAGGTACACTCAGAAGAAATGGCGTAATATTTTTCCGATCTCAAAAGCTAAATGCAAATACTGATTACTAAAGTACCTGATATTGGAGTAATAAGCACATAAACATTAGCACAGCTACCCTCTGTCATTAATGGCTGTAGCCATTAAAACTCTCCTGGAGTAGGGAATGGAATTTTCTCTGTATTTTTTAAGGTTTCTTTTAATTTTTTCATATCTACATATTTAAAATTTTAACGGAAGCTCCCATTCAAGTTCAAACCCCTTTATTTAGCTCTAGTATATTTTAGGATAGGCAGGATCTCTTCTAATTATGCTCCTTGACCTGGCTGCATAGGTTCACACACCAAAGAGTTTATCTTTCTCCCTACTTAGCTAACCAGACACAGGTACCCCAGGGGGAATGCCAAATTAGCATCTGGAAAGGCTTGGAAGTATGCTCTACGGTTTAATATTAATTGTGTACCTTAACAGAGTCATGTGGGGGAATGTTCTCAGAAGGAACCTCACAAAAACTCCTTCTGCTGGCTGTCATCTGCTGGATTTATTCCCACTGCAGGGTGAGATTCTGTCTGAATTAGTAGATATATACAAGGAATCATAAAAATAAAAAGACGGAGGGAAAAATCAATGTGTTTAATTACTATACTGCACAGGTGTTACAGCTGATTAGAAAGGTAAACTTCAGTCAAATTTTTAAATTGTTCATTGTTTACCAGTAAAGAGCAGAAGTTTTCTTTCCTTCCCTTCAAAAGAAAGGTAATTTGTAAAATATCTTTCTTTTTTCCTATCAGTTCTCCTTATAGATACTCATTGATAATACTTATGACCATGAACTCAGATTTTCTGAAACCTGACATTGAAGGGGCTCTATCATTCACTTTGCAGTTGCTGAAGGTGCTGAACATTGCATTTATCAGAGACTTCTTGAGGTCCCAGCATGTCGTTTTCCGTTCCCATACATTTTAAAGATTTCCTGAAATCTCCTGCCTCCTTCTGTCCACTCCCCTGTCAAGAACTCCCTGCCCTTTTTCCTAGAATCCCAGCCCAGTATCCTTTTTCTTTTCCCCTGTATGTGTTCTAGGCGGTTCTTTCTTACCCTCACTCCCACAGAAAGTACTTCCATTCCCTCTTTTTGTGCTAGCATTTCTCTTTTCCAACTTCCCTCTACCATAATTTTTTTTTAGGTCATTTGGAATGCTAATGTTTAAAAACTGCATAGTGCAGATCAATAGAGAGACGATGAAACTATTGTTTATCTGGAAGCTGGCAAAACCTGAGATATCCATCTGTCTTCAGTTACAAAGGCACTTGAAGCTGCTGGATATCACCACAATGTCAGCATCTAAATGTGTCCTATATTTCTAATATTTTCTGCTCCAGTTTCCATTGACCCCAGTAGCCGCTTAGGGGTGGTAGAACTCAAAAGTTCTACTGCATTATATGCAACAGAGGAATAAGAGCATGTAGGTAGGAGACCAGCTTTGCTAAGCAAGCAACATCGCTGAAACACGAGAATGTTGCAAAGTTCGTAACAGATAAGGGATATGTAATCTGAGATGGATGCAAAAAGCCTCCACCCAACCCCCTCATTATTAGTTGCTCCAACTAACTGAATCTGATTTATGGGCAGAGACCAACTTTAAACAAATCTAACTGGACCAGTAGTAGTAATTTTGTATACCCAGATAACTAATTCAGGTCTATGATCCATTTATTTACCTGCTTCCTGAAATAAGTTTTCCATTGTTTAAGGATACTCCTAACAAGTATCTCAGTGTAAACATGTAAAAGCTGATAGATACATGAATTGGTTCTATTCCTTTAAGCATCTTCTGATGTTTTATCACGTGCCATGCAACATTCATGGATGTTGGACTGTCCTTTTCAGTTATTTTTAAGGAAATGTATTTGACTAATAGCAGTTATTAGTTTGTGAGACTCTTTCTTCCTGTTTCTAAGCTGGCGATTTGGTGGGTGTCAGATTATTATTTTATGACTTATTGTTTGCACTGAAACTGAGCTTTGGACTGACTACATGGTGTGGCCATCCTATCTGACATCCTGGTTTTAGTGTGGCGTCACTGGGGACACCGATTATGGACAATTGTCTGTGTGAGAAGGAATCAATAACGATTGTGATTTGAGTGTAAGAGAGCCTTAACTGGCAGTTCAACAAAGAATATAGTATATAGGAGTCTTGCAATTAGAACTGAACAGGTGGAGAAAGTTACTTAATGCAAACTTGCGCTCAATTGTACAGCAGCTCTTTTTCTTTTGGCTTCCCAGTCCCTTTCCAAGTCAAACTAGTCAGGAGGAAATGTTTAGTACATTTACTGATGCCTCTAGCTAACAGAGGAAGAGTTTACCGTATTCTTCCTCAAAAGCCCCATGGCAGCACAGTACAGACAGGCCAGGTGGCAAACACTTCTCGCCAACAGTGCACCGGGCAAGGGCAGGCCAGGCAAGCATGAGCAGATCTGGATCTGGGGACACCTGTTCTTTGCATGCAGTCCTGCTTCCGTGTCCCTGCTGCATCCATCACAGATGAAAAAGTACCAGTTCTAGTACCAACGCTCTCCAAAGCACAGATTGTTGTTTAGTTTTGTTTTCGGTAAATAAACACAGAAGAACCATGAATGCTGCCAGAGTGAATTAAAGCAATACTGCTGGGGAGTGTTTGCTCTAGTGGCGGTGACTTTTAGTGCTCCATACTTCAAGAAAACAAGACATAAACTCTTCGGCCTGGTAAGAGTTTGTGTACCTCTGAACCATCAAAGGAGTTAATCGGTTATGCATTATTTGCAGTTCCAACCATATAGACTGTTAATGCCCAAGAGACAGGTCTCATTTCCCTCATCCAAAACGTTCTCTCTGCTCTCACGCCAACAGCTCCCATCATGGGATGAGAGCATACCACCAACAGCTCCCATCTCCATCCTGCAGCAACGTTTATGGTTGCATTAGGATGACTATATGCACCGGACTAAAACTACATAACATTTATTCAGACTAATGAAATGGCAAATACCGGGATACTCTTCCCTCTTTTTCACCTTGGTTCTTGTTGTATATTCAGCAGAGCACCTATCAAAACCAGCTCGACATTCAGAAATTTTTAGTGGCATCAGTATCTTGGTAGATGTCCTTACGGTACTTCTGTTAAATTGCTATTGGTTTCCTCAAGTTAATCATTCTTCTTTTAATCTGAAAAGTTTCAACTTCTGTCACTGGAAAAACACTGAAAAGAAAAAAGGAACAACAACAAAAATCCTTCAATCTGACTTGCAACCCCTAATGAGAAAAGAAAAAAAAAAAAAAAAATCTGTCATCTCATTCAGAAGAAAGAAAAAATGCGGGTTTTTTTTTAAGTGAAATAAATGCTTTCCCTAAACATGATCGCAGTTGACAAAATGCTGGATGTTTAGGTGGCAATTATAGCTCTTTCAGAGACTGTCAAATCTTGTCACAACACATGTTATAAATGAGGACAGATTTAGACATCCTTTCTGACAGTTATGTGTAGGATGTGGATGGTTGGCAGTTAAATTTCAAATGCAGGGAAATTTTCCTTCCAATAGATCTTTGCTTGTTTATTAAGAGGGAGTTACCGTGCACTGAATCTTTTATCTACCATGTGCGGCTTTTTCATCCTTACAGCTTTTGACATTTCACTTTAACTTTCTTTGTGACAGCCATCTGAACATTGTTTTAGGTAAAAAGTAACCTACAGTGCTCTGGAGATGTATGAAATTTTTAAAGCTCTTGGGGTTTTCATATTGAGATTAGAGTAGGAAATGTGTCATATTATATATGGATGGATAGTTAGCAAGAAAGCAAATAACAGAGACTGCAACAATGCTGATTGAAGGGAGCAGCTTCATGATGCGCACAGAAAATGGGATAATGCGCTAGCCCACATTCATCATGTGAGATGCGCAAAATGTTGACGAAGTATTAGTAACAATAATGTGCATCACAAAGCTCAATTCATGTGATGATGATAAACTACTTGGGTGTCATTAAAAGCCAAACCTGACATGGATTTCAAACAGTTTCTGATGTTAAGAAGTCAAATGGCATGGGGAGAAGAGAGAGAAGAGGAATCATACTACCGTGGGCAAGAGTCCTGGCTGGGTCAGACAGAACTTTTTTGAAGCTCTGAGGGCGAGCATGCTGGAGCAGCCTCAGTATTGCATTTGATGAGTGCAGCGTAAGCCTTTGTGACTGCAACAGCCTGAATCTGCTAAGCAGCACAGACAGTGACAAGCTTTGCATTCACCCTTTCTGTAATAAAGAGGTGGGAAGGGGAGAGGCAGCATCTCCCAGTTAGGTGATGTCCAGCATACATTGCGTTATATACAGCTAATGTAGAAAGGGGAGCTATAGCTCCTTTAGCCCCTGCTCCAAATTCTAATAATCCCTTCAAGCTCCTGGAAGCATCTCCTCCTGGAAGAAACTGGTAAGAGAAAGAAAAAAAAAATAAAAAAATCTGTTTACCCATTTTGTAGTCCTCTCACACTTGAACATGGCACATTATAGACTAACTTTTATGAATGGTGGTGTATAAAACCCCAGTGAATTAGGTAAGTGTAATGCTAACATTTCAGAGAGATGGTGAAGAAGAGATGTCATCTATGATATCAGGACCTTGTGACTCTTCTATTTAGCTATAGTAGCAGTTTATCATAACAGAGTTATTCATGTGCATACTGTTAAGCAGATGTTTTGAGTAGTTTGCTGGACTGGGACCAAAGTGCTCATTGCATTGGAGGACTGAACCCATAAACTGGAACACTGTGGGCAGCTATACCTTTTGCAGAGCTGAAGTTTTCATACTTTCTATTTTCGTAAGAGTGACAGTGTTATGTAACTGGCAGATAGATGAACTTGTGTTCATTCCTGAAGATCATAAAATATTCAGAAATATTTGTGAAATTCTATCTTGAGTAATACAGCTTACGCCCTTGAGTTCTGAATGGGTAGCTCTCCTGTTTCTGTCTGGTTACAGACCATTCACTTAGCCCTAATGACATGCATCCAAATAAATGCGTGCTATTTCACAAATGTGAAAATAAATGTACTGTTTCTATGCTCCAAGACATCAGCATTTATTGCCTCATTTGGGAAAACAACAGACTTATTTGGTTCATTTATACTCTATTCAAATACTGTTTTGAGAACAGGGACTGGCATCTTGCATCTTGGAGCTCTTCATGAATAGGGCTATATATTCCCAGGCATCCTCCCTTCTATTCACTTCTATGAAAAAATCTTAAGGGGTAAGAGATTACAGGATGTCTCAGGTATGCATAACTAATTTGCCCATAAACTACTAAAATGTAACATATCGACAATTTTTAAATTATTTGTTCAATTCCTTACTGAGCTGAGTTTTTATGTCTCTTCTTGACTTTAGAGGTTGACTTACTATGTGTGAATAAATTCTACCTGACAGTGTCTCTCCTTCTCAATCATTTAACCAGTGAAACCTTGTTGGTAATAAAATATTACAAAATGTTTGTCTATTTGAGCAGTATTTTTTAGTATTTTTAACTTTAAGGAAATGTCCTGTTTGCATGTATGCATTCAGAATGAAAAAAGAATTAGCTACTTCAAAGTAATCTTCACATTATTGGTTTGTTATGGGAGTACACCATCTGATTTTACAGCTTTAGGCAATAATTCTGATTGTGATGGAGCCTATCAGAAAATTAGAAGCATCAACAATTTCAGCCCTTTTTAGTGTCAGAAAACTAATCTTTAGGATTATAATTTGTCAGACTTCTTCTCCTATTTGTATTCACATATTTCTAATTACAGGAAAAAAAGGAAATATATATAAGAATAAAATAAGCAACATATTCTCAGATAATATTTGTAAGGCAGCCATTGACTGAACTTGAGAAAAATTAAAATGCAATAGCAAAACATCCATGTTTAGATGGAAGCACTTTAAGGCTCCTTTCAATAAATGGCTTTCCTTCAGGGCAAATAGATTTTCCAGTGCCCAGGGATATAGGTATTTCTAAACTACACCCATTCAAAATCCTGGCCTCCAAATTCTTACATTAAAGAGACCTACATATCCTAGATAGTAGCACTGCCTTTGATGCTGGGGAGGGGAAAGGCTATCGTGGCATTCCAACACTATTTCTGCTCTTAGCGTCAGGGTGGTGACAGGGGCCATCTGGATCAAAGCGTTATCCTTCAGTGAGAAGGAGAAATTTAACCCATGTTGGTATAAGTTCCTTGAAGTTCATGCTAAAGTAAGTGAAGACACAGATAGATATCTGGAAGCCCTGTTATATTTTTCAGGGTGCTGGGGGCATTACCAAGCCTTACTGGCCCTGCCTGCCCTCCCCTGGGGCTCACCCCAGCCTAACCAGAACCCCTTTTTAGCCCCCCTGGGGCTGTCAGTCCTTCCTCCAGCGAGGCAGTAGGATGCAGTGCTGCCACAGCCCTGCCCTGCCACCCCCCTGGGGAGACCCTGCGGTCCCAGCCCCAGGGAGACCCTGGCCCATATATCTGGAAGGTGCCCTCCATTAGGTAAAGAAATCTGAAAGATGAAGAACCAGCAGCATGAGGAATCATCCTCGGCAATCGCATCTGCTCTCTGGCAAGCTCTACGTGAATTGTGTTGTGAAACCAGAGCAAAAATTATCTGATCTAAAGTTCTTGTATTTCATTGAAGTCAGACAGAAAAACATGTTAACTGCAGATTTGGGTGGCTAATTTTATGTACCTGTATTTGAAAGGATTTGGTATAAACAGCAGGACTAGCACTCCGTATTGAAGAAATGACTGTGTAACTCTTCATCCTCCAGCTGCCCACAGCTGGGATTTGGAGGTTGCTTTGTATTTCAGCTTCTCGGCCTACCATTAAAAACTACCTGCAGTTGCTGATAATCTGCTTCTGCATCACTGGCCAAAGCACTGGCCCAAAAATCCGCAGGATGGTTGTAAGATATTCATGCCCAGTATGCAATCAAATCCTGATGAGTTGCTTGTTAGTTTTCTTCAGGATCTGGGTGAAAACATAACAGCCACTCCTTACCTGAGCAGTGTATTGGGACAGGTTAACAACTTAAACTTAACACGATGCTAGGTGATCTCAGTGAGATGGTAAAGAGCAATAGAGAAACCACCAGAAAAATATATTTGGGAAGTTTGGTTTTAGACAGAACAACAGGAAAAAAGCAAATTCATTGGGCCTAATAATTGCCAAAGATAACCATGTTTGAAGTGTTTTCTTCAGTCGTTGTCTGAGGAGTCACAAGCAGACCTGACACATTCTGGATATTTTTACAGGGACTATTATTGATCACTTATTCATTAATGATCAGAGGTAGCCACCAGTCAATAATACGAAGAAGCACTGCGATGCTAAACTTGATACCAGTCCTTAGTTTCTGCTAGAAAAAGTACTTTTCTGCTCTCAGAATCCCAGTGCATGGACCAAAATAATCCTCATTCAGACAATTTTATTGGCACCGGGGTTCTGATGGGGTTCTAAAGGAAATGATTTTTCCATAGACTGATTAGAAGCATTTCCCATTCTTTATCATCCAACAAGGAACAATGCTTCATCATTCTGTTTCAGCAGCGCTGACAACATTTAGCTTTGTACTAGAGCCTGCCAGACATCAGCCACGGGTACAGGCACAGACACAGAAGTATAACAGCATGACAATTTTTATATGATACATTACTGAAAAAACCTTTTAATTCAAGATTACCAAATGTTCAGTCATCACTGACCAGTACAGCAACGCACACCACCACCTTTGAAGGCAAAATGGGTTTGAGTCATCATCACAAAGTAGTTTCTTCATAATTCTTTTATTATGCCAAGAACTGTCTGTACTCTAAAATTCTAATGGTATCATACTATAGGAACATGAAAATAAAACAACTATAAAACAGATGTGCAAATACCTTTGTAAGGCTTTGGCGACTGGCCAAAATGTGGCTTGCTAGAGAGTGGACAATTGTCCTTCCTTGTATCCTAGTCAAGAAACTGCACAAATCCAGACTTATTTGGGAAGGTGTGGAGAGAAAAACTGAGGACTGGAGTACTTTGATTTTTCTCTTATATAAATATGCCACTGACAAATAAGTAAGATAATAATTGTTATATTTAGCTATAGCTTTGACAGTTTATGTGACATATAGGCTGAACATTCACATAGAAAAATGTATGTATTGGGTTTTTACAAATAGCAATAAAGAAATAGAAACTTTCCAATCAATAAATCCTTGCTTAATATGAAACTTTACAGGTGAGTTTAAGATTTTCTGGAGTTTTAGTTAGTGATTACTTAAGTTGCATGGTTTTATTCCTCAAGAAAAAAATACATAACACTTGTTTCATTTGAACAGGCTTACACAAATAAATGTGTGTGTTAAACGAATTCTGTAATGAATAATGCTACTGACATTTTATTAGTCTTGCTTTTTCAGAGACCTGAATATTCTCTAGTAGCTATATTGTGTGCAGAAAAGATTTAGGGCAGAGATCATAGTTCCTCTGTCTTACATACAAAGACAGAAATATAGAAAGAACAGGCTTTCTCTATTTCTCTTCTTATGTAATTCTAGTACTGTCACTCAGTGGAATAGGAGGAGTTTCAAAGGTTATGTACAGGTGAATTTTGTTATACTCCTGAATTCCTTTTTTCCAGGAAAAAGACTGCAGGAAGTTGAGATAAAATTTCTCACTTTGTGTGGGGCGGGGAGAGCGGAGAGAAAGAGAGAGTGGGACTTTCTCTCCAGCTCTCAGCTATAACCTGGAATATATCTGTATGTGTATGCTTAAATGTTATAAATACATTTATATATACACTTATGTATGAATACAATATATATACCCACATATATATCATATACCTATATGATAAAGATAATATATATGATACATCACATATATGTGTGCATATATATGATATATATTATAAATCTCATATATGTAGGATTTTATGCTGTACCGCATAATTCTTTAATAATCATTAGGACAAAAAATACATAAGCCTCCAAAACCCAGAATATTTTACTCCTACAGAATAAGGTGGTATTCAGTGAGCAAGTACTTTCTTTTCAGGGTACAATACATTGTGTGAAAGCTTTCAGAAACTGGGCATTCCTGTAGTACAGCGAGTATGTGTGACCTCTACAAAGTTATTCAGTTACGTGCAAAAGAAATGGTAGGCTGGTAAAAGTTAAATGTGGGCCTCTTGTCAGCAACATTTCCTGAATTTCTTTAGCTGAGAGATAATAATTGTGGCAAACAATCAAAAAGAAAAAAATGAAACACAGTAGAGGACACAAAAAATTAGAGTATTAAAAATAGGCTAATTACTAATGGGATTTTTTTAAATGTAAAAGACGCCCTTTGTTAATTCCTATTTCTGACTTTCCCCTGAAATCATTTTGGCCACTCTCAGATTTGTCAGGAGCCTATCAATGTCTCTAAATCGAATGCATTAGTATTGTCAGTGTCCACTTCATCCTGTAGTGTTAAAATTGCAAAACACTGCCATTTTAGAAAGAGTATCCATTTGATAATCTTGAACACAATACATCACCTTGATGGCATACGCATTTGTAAATGACTATTAACTTTGCAAATCCAGAATTTATGTAAGAGTAGAGATGTCTCTCGTTCGTGGTCTGTAAATGAGATGGGCTTTTTTCTGTTAACTTGACTGATAAATATTCCCCTGTAAGACTTAATATAATAAAATGAAACCTTGTAGAGAGGGAATAAAAGACAGCTAACACCTCGGGTGGGATCCATCCCACCTAATTTTCAGCACCTACGTTTGAATGAGGAGTTGTTCTCTGGAGGTATTTCTCTCTATTGCCTGAACGGGAAGCTGAGGGTAATGCAGTCACCTCAGTTAGGGCAAATGAGTTTAACTTCTTGTGTGAAAGCAGGATGCTGATACAGATTGCTGTTCGTAGGATGCGTCTGTTGGAGGATGCTGATACAGTGTGATAGAAACGTTTTTTGACATTCATTGGAGAAGGAGAGGCTTGATGCTGCAGGCACTGAAGCTCTGTGGCTCCTGTTGGCTTGGACAAGTACCGATGGTGCTTTGTACTTCACGTGATTACAGGTTTAGCACGTCGCCTTCCTCCTGCGTGCTGAGCACCTGCTGTGAGGTGCTGAGCAACCTCAAACCTCATTAAAGTCATTGGATAGAGCCCTGAGTTACCTCATGAGATGGAGTTGCACTATTTATACTCTGAGAACATATGCATACTGTACTATTAGTGCTAATATTTTTGTCAGAACACTTTTTTAAAGCAAAATGTGAGAACATTTGTGGGCAGTAATCACAAAACAGGGTTGACAGCTCCTTCCTTCTCTTACTCAGTCACAAACGTTTTTCCTTTCAACAGATTATGAAATGTAAATGGAACTGGTCATTTTCAGAAACTAGTGTTATTTGGTTGATAATACGTGCATATCAAAAGGGAGCTGACAAGGTTATCGCCAAGTAGAAACTGATAATAGCAGGGTGCCTGCAGCCCTACCTTAAATTGAAAGAAGAGCTACACAGCCTGACAGTAATACCCGTGAGCGGGGAGCGCGTACTGCATTTGTAAAAGTTCGTAAAGGACAAGGGGGACTAAGCCCCTCTCTTCCATCGTCACCTGCCTAGGAGTTACATGTCAATTTTTATTTCACCGATAGCCTTCCACAGTCATGGAAGTCAATCAATAGTAAGAAATATATATTTTAATGTTAATAGCAAATGTTATTACAAAACTATCCTATGTCTGTGTAATTATCTGTTTAACAGTGGAGCGGCCATGACAATGGAACCTATCTTTAAGTCAACCAAGACAACAGAAACATCTACAGCACAGCCCATCTACCCCAGTTGGAAAAGCCAAGACCAAGTCAATGATAACCTTTCCTCACGGCTGAGAATGCAGGAAACGCTCTCTTTCCATGGACATCATGGTTCATACTGCCCTGGTACTAAGCTATGGGATCTCAGGCAAGAAAAAATAACAAATATTGACATTTCAGAACAAGAAGTAAGAAATCACAGGAAGGAATAAAAATGTCACCAAATTGTTCTGTCCCCCTCACCCAGAGAATGACTTGCTCAGATACTCACATGGAGCTGTTGGTTGCACTTGATCATCAATGAATCATCATCAGGCCCAAGCTGCCTGCATCAAGCTTCTTGACAGAGGCTCCCAGCAGTTTCTGCCTGTTCTCCATCACAACTCTGTCATCACTACAGAGCGTGGGATAATTAAAAAAAAAAAAAAAAGATAAAGCAGAAAGCTGAAACAAATCCTACCTGATGAATCATTATAGTGGAAAGATTTGTGTAATTTCAGGCTCACTCCTTCATTCAGAATCACGTATTATCTGCTAATGCAGTTAATTGTAATAAGCACATGACAAACCCAGATGCAATCGTCCACCTGAACAAGTACAATCTGTCAGGTTTAATGACAGGGTGTTCCTCACAGAGTTCTTCTTCTCAACTTAAACATAGCTTGTTTTTAAAAGAGTACTAAAGGATAAAAGGAACTAAAGAAATTCACATATAATGTTCTTTACCTTCTAACAGTGATTATGAGCAACAAATAAGACACACCAAGTGCAAAGGCCAGGCCTTTTATTTCTGTAATTATTAAGCACTTTTACAAAGACTAATGCATCTGGAATTTTGTAAGCTAGATATATTTATCAACTGTGGGCAGTTCTCGATATAGTTATGATCTATCCTTGTTTGGATAAAATCCATTTTCTATTCAGGGTAAGTGAAGGAATACTTTAATGCCTGCTAACTTAGTAATGGCGAAGAATAGAAACTACCTTCCAAAGCGTGGATCAGCATGACAAGGCTGAAAGAGGTGCTCAGTCCTGCAAGCCAAGATTTGTACAATGAAGTGTGAATACAAATGCACACCTTTGGTGGAACTGTACGTTGTATGCCAGGAAGAAGCAAGGACATCAGAAAATCAAGGAGACAGCAAGAAAACACCAGGAGTATGTAAACAGGGCATAGAGTGACAGAACTTGCTGCTCGGCCTGAACAAGACTCTGGATAAGGCAATCGCTGGAATCTGTCATCACTTCAGGAAAGACACCTGGTTCAGAATGAGCGAAGGACGAGGTCAGAGATGAGAGCAGGGTTAGGACACCTGAGGGGTCATGTGTACCCGTCTAACGGGACATGCCAATGTCTTCAACACAGGTTTAGAAAACTTGGCACCACAGCAGCAGAAAAAATGGGAAAAAAGGGTCCCAACAAAAAGCAGGCAAGACTGAAACAGTCAGAGGTGTTTAGGATCAGGACAGAAGAGGATTCAGGATCAAGAGTGAAGACAAGTACAGGAAAGCAAGGAGAGGGCTCAGCTTCAGCTCCAGTTAGTCCAAAGCTAACGGGAAATCTTTCAATGGACATCCAAGCCTTGGGCTTAGATCCCCTTTTTATATGAATGATTGCAAGTTTTGCACGGTTCACCACAGCATTAGGGGGCACTTAGAAACCTTTGCTTTGTGTGAGTAAAAGAACCACTTTGGGGGCACATTGCTGTTGCAGTTGGTTGTGTGTAGGCTTGGCATTACAAGCAAGCAGCCCAGTCCGGTCACTCATTTCATGACTTACTGTGTTCAAGGAAACGAGATTTGTTTATATTCTCTGTGTACAAATAGCTCGGGATCAAAAAACACTTGACTTGGTCATGTTTCTAAGAAATAGCCCACTAATTTCCAAATATTGGCTAACCACTGGCACTAAAAAAAAAGGGGTAATAACATGTTTAATTTTAACCACCTGAATAGTCCTATCGAATGTAGCTATGTGTACACATTCCTGAAAGCCCAAGCACTGAAACAGCTAATTGCACATTGAATTATCTCCAGTGTGCAGGAAATATATTTTCATAAGACATTTAAGTATATATAAAACTATTATTTTTTTTTATGTTAGTACAAAAATCCCTATTATCTTTACAGTGTTGGCATCTGTGTTGATTTATTTAGATTGCCTACTTCTGTAGCAGTTAAGTGGTTATTTACAAATTGCGTAAAACTGTCTGATCAGCTAAACCGCTGATCTTTTTTCAGGAAAAAAGCAAACACTTTCTGTAAACAAAATCAACAATTACACCCAATCTGAAACATGTAAAATTTTAATGGTTATGAGCCACTGAGCATGATACTAAAAGGCTAGCAGTCTTACACAAAAGAAAACCTTTTAACTAATTCTCAGTCAAACTAACAGACATCACAAATAAGTTACACCCCTTCTCCCTAGCAAATTTTGATGTTTTTCTTAGAGAAGAGAAATCTTAAAATTTTAGAGGACTTAATGCAAATATTCTCAGTAAAATACAAACAATTGCAACAGCAGATACTCTTGTAAGCATTGATACATATATAAAGCATATGTAGAGCATTGCACAACACTGGTTAGAAGGGCCATGGTTTTTAGGTACATGGTGCATGGATGATCTGTGCAACATGCTAGTATCAGTCTATTAATTCCATTTAAAAAAAAAAAAAGGTGATCTGAAGCATCGGAAGGATCTAGCCTTACAAGGTGACAGGTGAGAGGCAGCTGGTATTGATTTCTACAGAGGAGTACAGCATGACTTGAACTTCTCTGAACTTTGACGATAAAAAGCAGAGCCATGAGTTCCATTGAAAACTGGACAAGAACTTAAGGAACAGACACCAGCTAAGTTTTGGGGTGTTTATTCATCTTACTCAGCAAGTAGGTGGTTGCCTCCTTGAACTCCACACTGAATTTAAGAATCACCTCTGTAAAGTACATCTTGTCAGTCTGCTCTGGATGTGACTAGAAGCATCGGTGTGTTCCAAGATTACACCCAAGAAGAATAATTGAAGCCTCTTGACTGCCAGAGATAATGAAAAGGATCTGCTGTCTGGCAGTCGAGGAACAGAAATACATCCAAAAGGACCGATCATTTCAGCAAAGAGCTGGCATATAACATCAACTAATGGGGCAGACTTAGCTTTTGTTCATTCCTCAACGGTTTTGATGGACAAGCGTTACTTCCATCTTATTCAGATCCACAAGTTAATAAGCATGTGTATGCTGCAAGTGCAGTATGGTCTTGTTAAATGTTAAGGATTTTTTTCTGTTCATCTCGATGGGTTTCACTTTTTGTGAAACGATGGTTTATGAACTGGATTGGAAAGGGACATAGCCGAGTATCCTCTTAATTTTAACGGTCACATAGTACGGAACATTCTACACGTTTCCTTTTGGTATCATAGTGAGGGAATTGCTCACTGCTTAATGAGTCTTAAGTACTGCTTGATGAGCTGTTATACCTCAGTGCCTTTTTAATACCTAAGATGGTTTCCAGTGAAGCCATGGAACTTCCGAAAGCTATTTTTCCACAGTATTAACGACACTAAAATGTGTATCAATGTGAGAAATGTTTTACTGAATGCTACAGAGTTTTGTATGTGTAAGTTTTCTCAATGTTTTCAATATTTTCAGTGTTTCTATTTGACTGGGGAAAAAAAAAAAAAGAAAAAAAGTTTATGTTTTTTCTCCTAGTGCCTTCACTAGGCACTACTTTAAATGAGCAACCCTGGGGAAGCCAATTTTTCTGTTCCAGTGTGGTTTCCAAAACCTTTTGTGGCCCTCCCAAAAATGACCTTACTGATCTTCTTGTGATAAATATGCAAGCTTTTTGCATTCAAAAATCCAGTTATTGTAAATTAGAGTGTATGTGAAGGGCATCATAGCCCTAATGGTCATCAGACGCCAGTTCGCAATGTGGCAGAGATGAAGCTGCAACGATGATGCAAGCCTCTTTTTAGGGATAAAAATGTTTTAAGGATTTCAGCACCTCATCTCAGGTTTTATAAATTAAGCTTATAAATTATAATGCAGGCATACCACATTCTTTTCTCACCCCCATGACTTTCAGTAAATGTTTGTAATAACTCAGAAAGACAGTGATAAAATGGGAAATGCTATATTTGAAAGAAGAGCTACACATATTCAGTCCAGCAAATCAGTAAAGTCTATAAATCATTTTTCGGTCAGTAGGATTAGGGGTAGATAATGTAGTAATGCAATAGCAATAGTAGATCTAGCAGAAGCAAGACAAAGGCTGCCTGAATATTAGCACCATGCACCACTTCATTATATTTATTAGCACCGAGCGGAAATGAGTAGGGCAAGCACAGCAGTAACCAAAACATGGAGGTGTCTCCGAGATGCCTGTTATTTTCCAGTATAAATCCAGGCGTTCCCAACTTAGCATTAGAACAGTGACTTGTCTTTTAGAATATAATGCCAATGCTTCCTTTGAGTAGACAGAAGAGTACATAATGAAACAAAAGTATGTATCAGTTTGAAGCGTATCAATCTGTCAGAGAACCAGTGCTGTGTGATTTCATTAGCCAATTTGGACCTAGATCTGTCACATGGCACTCCGTGACTTAACATCTAGCAATACCACTGAAACCGATTCCCAAACTAAAACACAAACCAAAACAAACTAATGAGATTCCTCTCCAAGTTGAAACATACGCAGACACGGTTTTATTTCTAATTTTGAGAAGTGAGATTTATTTTGAGGGTCACAAAAACCACTGCTTACCACAGCTGAGTTTTCATCCATTGTATCCCTTGAGTAATCAATGACATTCAGGCCCAAATTCCAAACCTTTTTAGCTACCAGCTTTCCTTTTTAGTCTTAACAAGTTCTTCACCAGTCTTGGCAACAACAATTTTAAACATTTGTTTCAGAAAAGCTAACATCTGAAAACAATACAGTGGAAAGAGTAAGTACAATCCATCTTAAAAAATTAAAAAAAAAAAAAAAAAGAGTAAAACAGCATGAAACTTCTATGGTAATAAGTGGAATATATATAAATACAAATGCAAATTCCAAAGCCTTTAGGTGGAAGATAGCTATTAATTTTTTTTTTTGCTTGCTTAGATTTCCAGGAACTAAACTGCTCTGAGACTAACCTTTACCTGGATGCAGAGAAATAAAAGCAGACGCTCCCTCCTCTCCCAAGTAATGAAGAAATCTATCCATAAATTTAGATCAGAAATAAATGTGGTTAAGATAGATTCCATAGACTAAAGTGCTTCCTATGCCGTATGAAACAGTATTAGGAAAAGGGAATTCTGGAAATTGTTAATCATTACCAAAGAGACCTAACGTGGGTTCAGAAGGATGGGCATCCTCTAGTTGAAGATGCTAAGAAATACCAAGACTGATAAAAAGACCAGGAGGGGAAAGCAGCACCAGAGAAATGTGCAGTCATTTCAGGAGCTGACAGCCCCAAACACCTACCACGCCAGGAGCCCACGGCAGCCTGTATGCTTTCTCCCCGTGGCGAATGCGAGACCTGGTGGAAGCGGCGGCGGGTGCCGCCCGGGACGGGGGTCCTCACTCCGCCCCGCCGGGCCTCGCTGGGCTCCCCTCGGGGCCGCAGGGCCGGGCCCGGCACGCCTCACCCTTCGCTGGCAGGGGAGCGGGGTGCGAGGCAGGTGCGTCCCCTCCCCTGAGGGCTGAGAGAGCTGGAAAGGGTGGCAAGGGGCGCCAAATAACCGAGCGGCTCCTCCGCAGCCGGCCGCCAGCCGGTCCCCGCGGGGAGGCGGTGAAAGCCCCGCGGGGCCTAGGCCCAGCCCGGCGCGGCGGGGGCGGCCTGCGGGCCCTGCCTGCCCAGGCCGGCGGCGAAGCCCTCCCGGCCGCCGGCGGCCGCCGCGCAGGGCCGCGCTCCCGCGCCCGCCGGCACCGCAGAGCGCCGAGGCGGGGGGGCAGGCAGGGCTCAGGCGCGGGTCCCGGCACCGCCGCCCCCCTCACGGGCCGCGCCCTCCGTCCGCCACTGCGGCCGCAGCGCTGCCTGACCCCGCCCGCCCCGGGCACCCGGGCCCGGGAAGCCGCAGTCCCTTGGGTTTCCCGAAGCGCCTCCCGGGGAGCCCCCCTGCCCCTCTGCCCGGGCGAGGCGCCCCTCGGCGCTGTCCCCGCCGCGGCGCGGCCCGTCCCGACCCGCTCGGCCCCCAGCGGCGGCGGCGGGGAGCGCGGCGCAGCCCGGCGGCTCCCCCCCACCCCCCGCCCCGGCCGCGCCGAGCCGAGCCGAGCGGAGCGGAGCGGCTATTTTTAGTAAATCCTCCTCGCGTCGCCACGGGCGGCGATCGCAGCGCCCGGCCCCTCGCCAGCTGCCGCCCCGCCCCGCCCGCCGCGCACGGCAGAGGCTCCCCCCGCCGCCGGCGCTGCCGCCCGCCGGCGCTATGGCCACCTAATCCCGGCGGCAGCCGCCGCAACTTTTCCTCCCCGCTCCGCTCATTCCCCCGCCGCCCCGGTGGACGATGGCAGTTGGGGGGAGGACTGGAAGTTGCAGCCCGCGAGCGAAGAGATAAGGCGGAGGCGCGGGAAGGTGAGTGGCACCGGCCGGCTGCCGCGCCGCGCCGCTCCGCTCCGCTCCGCCCGGCCGCCGCCGGCAGCGAGCGCGGGGCCGTGGGGACCGGCCGGTCCCGCCGCCCGGCCGTTGTCCTTGGCTTGCCGGGGTGGGTTTTTTGGGACCTTCGGGAAGGTTTCGGGAAGTTGGGCCGTGTCAGGGCGGGCAAGGTGGCGGTGGGTGGGGGGCGGCCGCCCCCCGGCAACTTTCGTTTGGCGGGAGCGTGAGCGGGAGAGGAGTTTTCCGTGCGCCTGCCCCGCCTGGCGCCCGTGTGCTTTCCTTGGCCCGGGAGGGGGGTCCCTCTGCCACCCCCTCCGCCTGTGGCGCCGTGGCCGTGCGGCGGGGTGCCGGCGGCACCCAGGGCAGCTCGGGGGCTGGCGGGGGCGGCTGCTGGAGCCTCGGCGGGCGGTGCGAGCTCCCCGGGGCCGGGCGGGTAGCGGGGAGCTGGGGGGGCGGCGCGGGGAGCTGCCCCGGTGGGGCCCGAAGAGGCGGGCGCGGGGAGCTCCCCTCGGGCACCGCCGGCCGCCGTGGCGGCTGCCGGCCGCCGGCGGGGGGCGGGTGCGGGGCCACCCCATCCCGGGTGCGGACCCGTCCCATCCCGGGTGCGGGGCCAGAGTTTGGTGTGGTTGTATTTTCGGTGGCGAAGGGGGGTGTGTGTGCATCCCGGCGGGGCAGCTTACAGGTGAGCAACGCTGGGCATCGGGCGGGTGGTTTCCAGTAAGGGTACAGTTGTTTTGACTCGCCTAAAATGTCTGAATTTTGGTCTGAAATGGGATATAATAGCAATCAGTAATTGTTCGTGCTTATCACTGTTATAGAAAAAAAGCAGGTAGTACTTGTAATGCACAAAATGCGTATTCATCTTTGAAAGATTTACACTGAGCCCCCAGCAGTTTGTATTTTTAAGTGCTCCGAAGAGGTCTAAAAACACTGTTAAACTACGTGAGAATTTAAGAGGGGAGAAATGTTTAAAATAAGCTGAACACTGAGAAAGAAGTACTGAAGTGATTGTGGAGACCTTTTGACATATGAAAATGCATGAATGTTCTTTTCTGTTGAGAATCTCTGTCACAAACAGCACAGAATAAGCACCGACACAGAAACCGAGGAATTTTAAACATATTTGTCTTTCAACGTTGTCAGCTTTAGTTCCTTGACATTTTGTTTTCTGTGACAGAAGAATAGTTTTGTGACAGTTATTCAGGATTTCATTTGCAAGCTCACAAAGGCCTGCAAGCTCTGCTGAGAACTCATGAACAAAAAAGGAAGGTATTTCACATTAAGGTTTTTCAAATGCCCTCTCCATCTCCTGTCTCCCCTCTCTCATTGCCCGCCCCCCCCCCCCCCAGCTTCCCAGCAGCTTCCCTAGATCTGTTGAAGATATTTAAAATTGTCTTTTTACCGAATGTTTCTAAATTTTCTCTCATGTCCAATGCATTCCTGTATCAGTGGCCCCAGCCCACATGTATTTTGTACCCAGAACGCCTACTTTGTTCAGAGAGAAATGCAGACTTGTTCTCTGTCATAATACCAGAGCAGTCTCAGAAGGCATTTCCATCTCTTCATACACATAAGTTGCATTGTTATTTGTATAAAATAGATAGGTCTCAACTATATGTAACTTTCCACCATCAATGATGCAAACAATACACTATTTGAACACCTCTTTTTCATTACGATGGCAGAGATGTGATCCAAAGCATTGGGAAAAAACGTGTCATGGCTCCAGAGAAAAGCTGCAGTCAGTCATATTTACCTACCACTGGTGCCAGCTTCTTCATATAAACATTGAAATAGCTCTCTTTTGTATGAAAATGTCATTGTCAGTTCAAAATTCCGAAAAAGAGAAAAACAT
Organism: Platalea leucorodia; assembly: GCF_965183815.1. Taxonomy (NCBI): domain Eukaryota; kingdom Metazoa; phylum Chordata; class Aves; order Pelecaniformes; family Threskiornithidae; genus Platalea; species Platalea leucorodia. The sequence goes on along the minus strand of NC_138823.1, from coordinate 135,252,959 downwards.
GCAATTACACTTCTTGGTGACCAAGTTGATGCAAGTGCAGCATCATAGTTAGCTAAGCCTACCCAAAACGCTGTTCTCAGTGTCCGATTCCTTTGTGTTTTGGTATCAAAGTCTAAGTGAATGTGTAATACACCCAGATGTTTTCAACCTGACATTAAAATGCCAGTTCTGAAAACAGTAGTGTTTGGTTTTCCATTAAGCTGCTTTTCCACAAATGAAGAGCAGTCTACAGGATGAAATGGGAATAGTAGTTTGTAAACTGTTGCGTACCTTCTGTTTACCACCATCTTCCAGTGCCCAGAGCAGTTTAAAAACAAAAGTGAAATAGTGTCTTCACTACTGAAAGTCCCAGTACGTGCTTCATTTGGTGCAGTTGTTCCTATTAGAATTTTTCTGGGAAAAAAAGATAATATTGTGATTGAGTGGCATATATATTTTCTAATTTTTTACTAGAAGATAACATTAAAAAGAGATTCAGTTATAAAAACTATGTACTTTCTAAAAAGCATTAAAGTGGAAAATAATTTTCAGTTGTTCATCTCATTTCCTGAGATACTGCCATAGAGGTTGCTGTTAAAAATGTAATTTGCTTGCTAAAAATACTGATCAAATTCATGTTTACCCATCATGAAGATTATATGAATCTCGGTATGAATTACCATGAATACTGAGGGTGACTAAATGTAGTTGGGATAGTTAGTTTCTTAGTATTCAACTCATGCTTTATAGAAGAAATGTAGTTTTAAAAATAATCAAAGCCTGTTGTGTATGAACAACTATAACCAATGAAAAAGACAAAAAAGTTGGGATGTAGCCTAGTCATCTCCAAAATGGTAAATTAAGCACATATTTACCAGACTGCATGTACTATTGTCATTTTACATTCATCAGTATTCAGACTAGCTAATTTAAAGCTACTTAGGGTATGTGTATACAAACTGAATAGAAAGTACTTCTGGTTTACAGTGTAGTCATAGCTGAATGATGTAGCTGAGAGAGCTTAGTGTATGTCAGGAGTGGGGTTTTTTTCCTTTTTACGGAAGAGGTTTGGGCCAGATTTTCTGAGGATTATATGCTATGTCCTATATGCGTAGGATTTACGTGCAATTAACTTTCCATAGAAATTCAGGTTAAAAGAATGAGTGTTTATCAGAGTTTACCAGTCTCCTCAGGAGTGTATAAGAAAGCGTTCTTTTTGTTGCTGCATTTAAGTAGGAAGGTACATAATACATTTGATGAGTTAAAGATAACTCTCACGTAAAGACAGAACATTGGACTATTCCATGATAAAACATATTTGTCATGCTTCAAGGTTTCAGTAATGATTTCCAGAGAAGTAAGTGGTTATTTTTCAGAGAAAGTTGCATTGCTGAATCACTTAAGGTTAGATTGTTTACTGAAACTGATATGTGAGTAAGGCATTTCAGAGCTAACATTACTTCATGAAATCACCTTTCATTCGCTCCTTTTGGTTCTGAGTTTTTAGATTAGGATGATCATACATGACCAAAGAATTTATCACTTATTTGGTCTAGATTACTTGGAATGAATGCATTACATGGTGAACGTCAGCGCATGCCGGGTAAGCCTTCACTAGTGTTGACTTCATTATTACAATTTTTATAATATTATGAAGTTTATTTGTACATGCTAATCCATGGCTTCATCTTCAAGCAGCTTAAAAATTACTGCGAAACAGTGCTTAACTACTGTTCAAAAGTAATGTTTCAATACTTTGAGGCCATCTTAAAATCCTTTGAGCTACAGGTTATGATCTGACTTTCCTGTGAGGACATACCCAAACTTCTCCATGCTTCTCCATTTTTATAAAATATGTAGTTATGTAACTTTTTTTGCCAAAGTAGTTTGTCAATGCAAAAAGTTAAATGAGTTCAAAAACGATTTAGACAAATTCCTAGATGAAAAATGTATCAAAGGCTAGAAAGCAGAGAGATAATGGTTCTGGATCAGAATGTCCCCAACCAGCAAAGATTCTGGAGACTTCAGAGTATTCCAAGGAGGTACCATTACATGGTTGCATTGCGCTTCCTCACTTTTCCTTACCCATCTGCTGTTGAGCATCTGGGGACAAGATATTGGGCTAAACAGATCGTTGATTTGATTAGGTTTTACTGTTCATACATGCCTACACAGTCAAGATTGGCAAGGTGAAATTACGCCGTTCAGAAATTCCTTTATGGGGAAAAGGGATGAGAACTTTTGTTGCACAGCCTTCAAGATCAGATGTTTACTTGTCTTTAGCATTAATTCAACGTATTATGTCGATTATGAGCTGGGAAGGTAGTAGGAAGCAAATATTTGTTCTTATTTTCCAGTAATTTCTTGTTAACAGTGTTTTTCAATATAAATGTTAACATCACTCACAAATCATGATACATTGTCAAAGTTTCTTTATAATGTCTAATAACTATGAGGATAGTTTGGTTTTAAAGCTATTGCATAAATGTAATTATTTTTGTTTAAGGAAATAGTCTTCAGTGAAGGTAGCTCAGAAGTGCCTGTCAGAAGATGACTGCTTACAGTACGTCTTTTATTTGTCCCTAGTTCTTCAGTCTTGGAGTAGAAGATGCTCTATCTCTTAATTCGGTTTCTGCTCTGAGACTCTCAGTCTTTGTTTTAAGTTCATTTCTCTTCAAGATACAGAGTGCTCTTTCTCTAGAATGGATGACTGTCACTCTTGGGGCTTTGTTCAGACTTGAGTCCTGTATCTGTCTCAGGCTGAGCACATGTGAGTCTCTACCATCATGTTTGCTGAGTTCAGCTTCTGTTACCATGCTGTTTTAACCTGGAAAAGAAAAGAAGGCCTTGTCTAATGAGCGTCTTGGAAAGGTGGTGCCCGTCCACTAGAGAAATTGACGTCCCTGAAGGGTAAGTCAGCCTTGTGTGCATGCAAGCAAGATACAAGAAGACTTGAGCCTGAACTTACTCATAAAGAAGGTGATGTGCTGCACAGTGCCTTTGGTGCCTCAACATTTTGCAATGCCAAGGGTCTTCCATTTGCAGCTCTGCCTTTCCCTTGCAGCTCTGTAACGTTTCACCAAAGCTGCTGGGGCAGTGTTCCCCTTGCTGTCCTCGTGCTGTTGGTCTCGTACCGTTGTTCTCATGGCCTTGCACCTGCACACCCTGATACTACTGTTATGTCAGGTTTCCCATGGGAAGTGATTGCCACTGGTCTAAGAGTCACTCTTTTTCACCATCCTTTTCTTGTACCGTGTTTTGCAGCTTTTGGTTTGCATTAGGAGAACGATAAGTATCTGATAAGCGTTACCCAATAATATACGCAAAGCTTAACAGACAGTTAGCTTGCAACACCAACCTCTGATCAAAGACTACTCCAATCAGTGCTAATAGCATTATAAGTGGGGACAGGCAATAGGGAATTTGAACAGATCATGAGGAAATCTATATAGTTTCTATAGGAAAAGTGGTATGGTGGACCACCTGATGCCCTGGAGAGGACACCTGGGAGAGGATGCTTACTGGGGACTCCCTGTCAGTTCTCTTCTTGACTAGCCAGTGGAGGGAGTTTTGCCTTTCACCTTTCCATCTTTTGCTTTTCCAGTTCCCTTTCCCTCTTTCTTTGTTTTTTCTCTTTTTATCCCCCACCCCCCTTTTTTCCCCAAAAGAAACTTTTATTGTTGGAGTTGATGCATGTAATCATCTATAAACTCTGCAAGTAAATCAGGAAGGAATGTAAAGATGCTTACAGACTTGTAATGAGAAGTCTAGGTAAGTGTGCTAATGGATCGGTACACGGTCAATTTATACCTGTTTAAGTACACATTATCTGATAACTTTCCTGATTTTACTTTTTTGGTCAAACAGAAATCATACATCCTCTGAGCCTTCATTTAGTCAGCCTGAGTTTACCCTTCTGGTTTATTTTCATGTAAGAATATCTCTATTCCTCCAGATATCTTTGTGCCCTTCCCTGTATCCTTTTCAATCTGAATTTTTATTTCTTCAGCAAATGTGACCAGAATGGTAGTGTGTGCCCACAGAAATCTCATTAGTACCTTGTCCAAGGGTGGTAATACTCTATCTCTTTTTTGAAAAGCTTCACTGATGTGTCCTAGGATGTATTCAAGTCCAACTGGAAGTTTCATTTCCTGTTACTTTTTGTAATGCTCATGGTTACACTAAATTGCTGAAGCATTCAAGTTGGAAGGAACCTTAGGAGGTCTGTAGTCCAACCTCTTGGTCAAAGCAGAGTCAACATGGAATTAAGACCATGTTGCTTAGGGATTTGTCCAATTCTGTCTGGAAAACCTCCAAGGAAAGAGATTCCACAACCTCTCTGGACAATCACACCCAATACTTAATTATCCTGATAGCAATCTTTCTTCTTTATGTTGAGTCATAACCTCCTAGTTTCAATTCATGACTACTGTCTCTTGTTCTTGTGCCATGCACGTCTGTGAAGAGCCTGGCTCTGTCTTGTTAGTAACCTCCTCATAGGCACTGGCAGGCTGATGTTAGGTCCTTGCTAAAGCAGTCTCATCTCCAGGCTGAACAAGCTCAGCTCTCTCAGTTTCTCCTCGTAGGACAAGTGTTCCAGCCCCTGACTGTCTTGATGGACTCAGGAGGAGGCATCTTTCAGTTATTGGGAGCACCAAAACTGGATGCAGTATTCTAGATGAGGTCTAGTGCTTAAGTAAAGGGGAACCCTAGAACTTCATATTGGTAAATCTACCAAATAGTATATAGCACAAGATTCTGAAAATCCGTGAATAAGGCATTGAGCAGAACTGTACTGTCTTGAGGCCATAAAATGAATACAAGCTATTATGTGCTTTTAAGAATTTGTTATTGCAGCTTACATAGAAACACAGTTTATTTGATAGTTCTTATCTGATAAGTTCTTGAATCATGTTATTTGGGAGTAGGGAAGTAATGTGACATTGGAATTTTATTTTAAAACACTTCACATGCATTAAAGTATCTCCTTTGTAGAAGCATATGAAGAAAATGGCATGACAGACATTCTCTATGTCTAGGCTTTTAATTATACAAAACTCTAATTATTCAAGTTTTTGACAGTTATCATTAAGTCTCCAGGGTGCCTAACTATTGAACTGAAACCTTGCTTTGACAAGAGGTGGGTGAACTGCAGGCGTGAATGTAAGATTTCCAAGAAAAAAAAATTTAAACACTAAATTCCAAATGGAGAAGCAGCAGCATATGCACATAACTGTGTTTAGTGTGTAAAATGTATAAATTGTTGGCATTTTACCTGATTCATAGATGTAGCTATTCAGTTGCTCATATGTAGCTTAAAATTAGAGGAATATGCTGACAATATACAATAGATACAGTTACCACTTTAATCTCTTATGTTTCCTCTTTTGGTAGACAATATAACCAACACTGATTAATAAGCCATACTACTAATTATATGGAATTTTGTTATTTCATATTAGAATTGAAGCTTTTTTATTTGGGATATAAATAGGTACTCTATATATTCTCTGAAAACATTATAAATTGAAAGATAATTGAATTGAAATGGAAAATAATAATCAATAGCTAAAACAGATTATAAAGAGTCTTCTAATGTGGGTTAGGTCTGCCCTGCTGACCTACATCATCCATACCAGGGTCCTAGCTGGAGGTTGCCATAGGATCCTTTTTGGCCTCTGTGTAATCAGTTTTCCTTCCATAAAAATGAGAATAAGTAGGGAGCAGTGGGGAACTGATGTTCAATCTCATGAACAGAAACAGAGTGAAGATGTGGTCGAGATGCAATCCTGTGGCAATCAGGGCCAGAGAGCTGACAAGAGTGAATAGTTTGGATGGGAATCCAAGCCAAGGTACAAGTCAGAGAAAGGTATTTTCATTTATAAATGATATATCTAGGTTTAATTTATGGATACCATCTGTAGTAGCAGCCTAGCAATCCATTCTTTTGCATGTGTACATTTCGTGCTTGAAGGTGGACAGTTTGCACTGAACACAGAGCACTGTTGAACATAATGTAACAAAGAAAAGCTGAGTAAAACGTTTTAGAGGTGCTAGTTCTCCTATTTTGAACATATTAGTCTCTTATGAAGATCTGTGAATGAAGTAAGCATCAAAGACAATATTCAACTGCTCTCAATAAATCCAGGTTACTTACACAAAGTCTCTTGGAAGAATGTGAAGTATCTCCATTTATTGTATGCCGTCACATACACCTTGTCTCCCACTCCATCTGACTATAATCTCTCCACTGTCACCCTCCCCTCCCCCCCTCCCGCCCTGAAAGAAAGAAGTCCTGATATGAAAATATTACTGAATATTGTTATCTTTTAATCATTTGGAACAAAAGAGTTCAAAGCTTCCCTTTGATTGGAAAATGAAGTTAGTAAGTGCTTTTTTTGGTCAAGAAGCTTTCATCAGAAACTAGTGAAAAAGATACAGGATTAATGTGATTAATGGGTGTGTAAGCCTAGGTTTTTACTGCATTTGAGTGAGATACGTATGACTGGAGCAATACCAGCTTATTAATGTGATGAGACTTGTTTTAGGACCTCTACGAGCTGATCAGCCATTCTTTTTCCTTGTGCTAATGCATGACATTGATACTGATTCAAATGGTGAAGAAAATGCAGATTTCAAAAGAAGGTGATAGAATGAGCATCTTCTAAACAATTTGCTGAGGAGGACACTGATATTAACAGTGTTAGGACCTCGACTGAAAAAGTCAAGGATTTTCCTTGCCTATGATGAGTTTTGCCATTGACTGTAATGAGGTCAGGATATCACCTTTGCACGTGAAATTTTCACCTCTTGATGGGCTATTTGTATTGGGAGAAACAGATACGATTACAAGGAGAGCTTGTGAAAGCCCTCTTTAAAGTTCAGATCCACTGAAGACATGCACTGTGGAAGACTGTACCATAGTCATCTCTTTCCCAGCCAGCAGCAGAAATGGCAGAGAGCATGGAAGTTGGGATTGCAGCTAGCAGCAGTTAAGTGCTCATTTAGTCATTAGGGTAACCCAGAGAGGCTGATATAATTTAGACAGACCGTCAAAGCAGTGGAGGAGCTACAGAAGCGTACCAAAAATAATTCTGGATGATTCTTCTTTGCCATCTTTTGTCAATTACCTTTAAATAATTTTAACAGATTTTGGCATGCACTCTAGGTACATTTTCCCTACATCAGAATATCTGCATGCTTCTGTCCCCTCTATCACTAGTTTTCCTTAGTGACGCCTAAGTAAAAGTTTGTAGCTTCCTCAGTGTATTCTGATTATATGCAAACAGAGTGTGCTGGTATGCGTAGGAGAATTTTTTCGGTGTCTGGCAAATGAAATCCTTTTTCTCTAGGCCACAAAGTCGCAACAGAACTGCTTCCACAATTTCACTGCAGTTTTTATGGAGAGTCTGTATACGTTGCATGTGAGAAATGTGGAAGTGCTGATTGACTTTGTAGTGACAAATCAAGTGTCATTTCTGACCCAGCTTCCCATTTACTCATCTTCAGAATGGTTATCTATACTTCTGGAGAGAGCTGCTGGGATGTTTATCCCCTGTGAAGTCTGTATGCATCATTTCTCCTCACTCCTTTCATTTCTGTGGAGTGTTTGTATCGCTGTCTTTGTAAGAAGAGACTGGGCTGGGAGAGAGGACAGGAGACACAACTGAGAGTCTGTCTTTTTCAGGTGACAGTTGGACCATAACTTAGGTTTTATGCATAGAAATGTCAGAAAGATCAAAATACACATCTGTATCGATAATGAAGCAACGTAATAAATTCATTATTGTGTTAAGAAAAAAAGATATGTATTCTTTGCAGTGATTTCATTCTAAGTACTTCAGGAAGGAGAATGAAAAGGCATATTTTTCATCCTTCTCTCTAGATTGGAGAGATATGGATTTGGTAAGTAGACTGTTCAGTGGATGAGGAATTGGCTGGATGGTCACATCCAGAGGGTAGTGGTCAGTGGCTCAATGTCCAGATGGAGATCGGTGACAAGTGGTATCTCTCAGGGGTCCCTGCTGGGACCGATACTGTTTAATATCTTCATCAGTGACACAGCGGGATCAAGTGCACCCTCAGCAAGTTTGCAGATGACACCAGCCGAGTGGTGCAGTTGGCACACCTGAGGGACAGGATGCCATCCAGAGGGACCTGGACAGGCTGGAGAGGTGGGCCTGTGTGAGCCTCATGAGATTCAGCAAGGCCAAGTGCAAGGTCCTGCACCTGGGCTGGGGCAACCCCCGGTATCAATACAGGCTGGGGGTTGGAGGGATTGAGAGCAGCCCTGTGGAGAAGGACTTGGGGGATGTTGGTTGATGAGAAGCTCAACGTGACCCGGCAATGTGTGCTTGTAGCCCAGAATGCCAACCGTATCCTGGGCTGCACCAAAAGAAGTGTGACCAGCAGGTTGAGAGAGGTGATCCTGCCCTTCTACTCTGGTCTCGTGAGACCCCACCTGGAGTACTGCGTCCAGCTCTGGGGACCCCAGCATAAGGACATGGACCTGTTGAGCAGGTCCAGAGGAGGGCCACAAAAATGATCAGAGGGATGGAACACCTCTCCTATGAAGAAAGGCTGAGAGAGTTGGGGTTTTTCAGCCTGGGGAAGAGAAGGCTCCAGGGAGACCTTATTGCAGCCTTTCAGTACTTAAAGGGGGCTTATAAAAAAGATGGGGACAGACTTTTTAGTAGGGCCTGCAGGCAATAGGACAAGGGGTAATGGTTTTAAACTAAAAGAGGGTAGACTTAGACTAGCTATAAGGAAGAAATTTTTTACAGTGAGGGTGGTGAAACACTGGAACAGGTTGCCCAGAGAGATGGTAAAAAGTTTCCATCCTTGGAAACTTTCAAGGTTAGGTTGGATGGGGCTCTGAGCAACCTGATCTAGTTGTAGATGTCCCTGCTCATTGCAGAGGGGTTGGACTAGATGACCTTCAAAGGTCCCTTCCGACCTAAACTATTCTATGGTTCTATGATATTTTAAGGCCACAGAAATATAATCAAAACAAATGAAAAGTAAGCTAGATTGAAAAAATACTTTAAATTCTCCTTGCTTACTCTGATGGAGAGTGATTTTCTTGCATGAAATTGATTAGCTATGTGATATGTAAGCTAAAGTATTTCTCTTAAAGCATCATATGATTGCTTCTTTTTCAGGTCCCTGTTGCTGGGCTATTACTCTCCTTTGTGAAAAACAACATTGCATAGCTTCCTGCTCCAGATATGTTAAAATCAAGATAATGAAAAGACCAAAGTCTGTCATTTATGGTATATAGTTATATTCAAAAGTGAATGGGAGCTGCATAGATTGCCAAGGCCAGAACTGGGGTTTAATCTATTTATCTTGTTTTGTTCATTTTTGGTTTTTTAAGTCATACATCGCAAAGGGTTGTGGAGTATGTGCTAAGCATACACAAATCAAAGCAAAGGCAATGACTCTTCATCCTTAAAGCAGTTACTGAACATCAGTGCAATGATCCGTCAGATTTTCATATGCAGGCCATTCTTTTATCGACAGACTTTTTTCCATTAATGTTGCTGCTTCAGTTAGGCAAAGGAATAATTAAATGTGCTGATATTAACGGAGCTGATATTACTGACACATATCAAGGTAAATAAAATGCGACTCTGACTTGCATCAGGTTGAAAATGTGTTAGCTAGTGATTCAATCTAATTATACTGAATTAAATCTAATTGCATATCGTTATCCAGTCCCCAGAATTTTAATAGTAATTGGATTCTCATACTTTGTGTGATTTTTAAAACTCTGAAGCATAATGTAAATTCTGTGGAGCTTTTTCTGTAAAGTTTAAGTTTCTGGAAAAACTAAGCACTGTTCAAAGAAAATTACCCATTTTGATCAGGAAGCTTTTGTCAGAAACTACTACGGAAGACATAGGATTAATGTGAGTAATTGGTGTATAACTCTAGGTTTTTCACCTGTTTTATTTTATTATATATTACAATACTTTATTATGTAGTACAGAATTACAGAAGTTTCATATTTTGTTATGAAAAGAGGCTACTAATAATAGTATTTCTGTTTTGAAAGATAACTGCTACATCTGAATTCTCTAGGTTTACCCTGGTATAGAAGAGTGTTGGCTGTGGCATCACTAGAACTACAAATGTAGATATAATTTTTGTGTAAAAGGTAGCTGAAGAAATAATTGTCTCTTAATCAGGAATTCATATGGTTCTAACCATTTTCCAGTTGGTTAATTGTTTAAAGTCAAAGTAATGCTCTGCATATGGGCAGTAAGCATTGATGCTACATAGCAAGTGGTGCTTGAAGCCAGTTATGTTTCATTCTGCATCCATCTTTAAAAAATGTATTGATTAGACACTAAGAACAGTGCTGCCAGAAGAAATAAATGGAAGTTTAAGGGAGTGAAAAATATTTTTTTTTATCTGGAATAGATGACGAAGCTCTTTGGTTTAGTTACTCAGTGCTGTGGTTCCCGTTTCCTAATAGTAATAAATTGGAATTCTGTCATTTCACTTTACATTGATTTTTCTTTTGCAATGCATCCGAAAATTAATAGAAGCTTTGCCTATTTTATTGCAGTTCTGTAGTAAAAGGAGAAAAAATAACTTTCATCCTAAGAATTGCACGTGAAAATAAAGCCAGTAAAATCTTAATGATTTAAATGGAAGTGAATATTTCTGGGAAGCAGATGGAGGCTTTGGACTTGGATATAAGGGCTAACACAGGCAACTGGATTAGTCAAGATCATGTTGGCTGATGACAACTAGGAAATGCTCAGAGCCAAGCAACGTCGCTGACAGGGAAGTATCACCTGGGAGCAGTAGGAAGTGAATATGTAATCAGAGAACTCTTCATCTCCATCCTGCCTCTAACTTCACCCTGGAAGCTGCAAGAAGGGGTCACTACAGAACTGTTTTCCATGGCATGGTATCTTGGATCTGTTCCAGAGAGTCTCATTTTTTTTCTCTCTCTCACTTGATCAAGAGTCATAGAAAGGGTCATACCAACACCTTATATACCGTGGAAGGAAAACATCCCTTTCACATAGCTGTAAGATATATCGTGACCAGATAAATATTGAAAGAGCTAATGAAGAGAGTCTCAAAGTAAAAAAAAAAAAAAAAATCACATTTTTGTTATTTGAATACCCATATTCCCATTGTACTGGAAATTTATAGGATATACAGAGTTGAAAAATTTATGCCTGGATAGGCAATAGCATCAAACAATAGTGAAGCCTGATTGTTTCTTGATTTTTTGAAGGCCTAATCCTGATTAGAAGGAGTCATCTTTCACGTCCCAATGGAAATAAACTAGATTTAATAATATAATAGAAGTTATTCACTATTCGGTGCATAATTCCTGGAATGGAAAAGGATCAACAGAAGAGCCCTCCAGGTTGTAAAATCTTCCATTTTGTATTAGAATGGGGTGTATTTTCCCTTTTTTCTTATTGCTGGCACACAGAAGGTAATTACAGCTTTGTGTATAAGCACTGGAGACAATTTGGAGTGAATTGAATAACTGAAGTAAAGAAGCTGAAGGAAAGAAGGCACTTAACACCTAATTTTTTATGAAGAAGCTGTGGCCTCACCTATGAGAGAAGGCTAAACTCTCCATTCCTCTCTACAAGAAGGTTAAATGCAGTCAATTTCAATTGCTCTTTCAGTAGCAAAGGAGGACATTTTCTGCATGATTCATGCAAAAAGAATGTTTGTTCAGATTTCAGTAACCCTTTAATTACTGTGTCCAGTGGTGTCATGGTTTAACCCCAGCCAGCAACTAAGCACCACCCAGCTGCTCGCTTACTCCCCCCTGGTGGGATTGGGGAGAGAATCAGAAGAGTAAAAGTGAGAAAACTCATGAGTTGAGATAAAGACAGTTGAATAGGTAAAGCAAAAGCCACACATGCAAGCAAAGCAAAGCAAGGAATTCATTCACTGTTTCCCATCGGCAGGCAGGTGTTCAGCCATCTCCAGGAAAGCAGGGCTCCATCACACGTACTGGTTACTTGGGAAGACAAACGCCATCACTCCGAACGTCCCCCCCTTCCTTCTTCTTCCCCCAGCTTATGTACTGAGCATGATGTCATATGGTATGGGATAGCCCTTTGGCCAGGCTGGGTCAGCTGTCCTGGCTCTGCTCCCTCCCAGCTTCTTGTGCACCTGGCAGAGCACAAGAAGCTGAAAAGTCCTTGGCTAGTGTAAACTCCATGCAGCAAGAACCAAAACATCAGTGTGTTATCAACATTATTCTCATACTAAATCCAAAACACAGTGCTATACCAGCTACTAGGAAGAAAATTAACTCTATCCCAGCTGAAACCAGGACAAGTGGGCATAAATACTATTTAGATAAAGTGGAATGCTGTGGCTGTGTCTAAGCACGTAGAGTTTTATCCATGATTGCTTGTGAAGGCTGGGATTCATCTTCCTGCACAGAGAAACATTAGGTGCCACTTTAAAACTAAAGAGCAAAATTGCTCTTGATTATAGGACTAATTTCCCTATGTGTACAACTTTATATCCTCTAGATGCTCAGGCCTACATCCCAAGCCATTGCATCACTCTGTAAGCTCATGTAGATGTCTAAGCATTCTCAAGCATGCAAGGTGCTGGCAATATTATCCAGCAATTCAATTAATTTTCTACTTTTTTTCTTCCATCTTCTGATTACTCCACTGCACCATATCCCAAAGAGAAGGGTCTGGAGTCCAGGAATATTGCAAGGTGCCTGCGTGCATGGTCTCTTCTCAAACCCATTGTAGACTAGCTGGTTAAAACGATGAGAGAAAGCACGTTACCCAGGGAAAACAGCTGGCCGGTATATTGACCTAGTGGCTATGTAGTCATGGGTAGTCATAGTGGTATTATCTATACACACTGAAGGGCATACACCGAGGCAATATTGATACATTCTATGCTGGTACAAGACCTTAAACATGATGGTGCCTCCTCTTGAGTAAGGATGTTTTAAACATGATGGTGCCTCCTCTTGAGTAAGGATGTTTTCTTTCCCTGTATTTTTCCCCACAGCTTTTTCCCAGTCTCCATGGCAGCCTGAGTCCCAGCCTGTCTCACAGCTCTAAACACAAAACTCTCTATGAACCATAGGCAACCAGCATGGACAAGTCTTATCCTAATTTTTTCCCTCTTCCTGGCCTGAAAAATGCAAAATTTTGGAGTACAGGCCTCTTAGTGACTCAGAATCAAGAGGGACAACTCCTGGGAGGATAAGGAAAAAGAAGAGCTCATCTTTTCCTGAGACAAGTCCTGCCATGCTCAGCATCCAAATCACAGAAACCCTCTGGATAATGACTGGATTCTTCCAAGTCACAAGACATGCAACAGCCACCCCATTCAGCTCTGCCTGCAACTTCTAATGCTTCTTGTCCAGCTAAAGGCCAGGAGACTGTCTGCACGTAGCCAGCCTTTGATGGCAGGAAGGAGATGACAATCAAAGCAACACAGGCTTGATTGATAGACTGAAAACGGTGAAGCTCGAGCAGCATCCCACCATTGTTTAGTGTACAAATGATCACTAGCTTACAGCACACAATTCTGGACAATTCTGGTGCGTTTACGATAGAGGGGAGTGAGCTGGTGTCTGGAGACAGTAGTTATGATCCTTGGCTTTGCAGACTGTGAAATACATCCTGGATAGGGGACCTAGAGAAAAAATGGTTTAAAGCAACTTGGTAATGCTCCAACTTTATTTTGTGTGTTTCTAAACTGAGCTGAATAAGTAGATCAAGACACTCTTGATTCAAGTCCCCCTCCTTCAGACTGGAGTGGACACTTGAAAGTAGCAGGCGTGTGCTCTCTCTGTTTATGAGAACACTGCTTCACTTGATGATCTGTCCCAGCCATATCCAGGAGAGAGCTGACATAGCGATGCTAGAAGCGGGACAGCTGTGTTTTGTCTGAAATCAAGCCTGGAGGTCCTGCTGTGTAAGAAGTTTTCCTGTTTTGCATTTCTTAAGTAGTTAGGTGTCTACTGAGCTGCAGGCAGGCAGTTCCAGTAGAGAACAAGAATGCTGGGAGAACTGGAGTCTCTAGAGCTGTACTCGGGAGGTCACAGTGGTGCTTCAGTGCAGGGCTTCGTTGCCTGCCTTGCACGGTGGAGTTACAAGTCCTTGTTTCCCTCTTGTTCTGCAGCTGGGTGATGGTTGTATGTAAGAGCTCACAGCTTCTCCTGTCAGATACGGGTGGTAAGAGAGGTCTGAATTCCCCCAATTCTGGGGACTGGCAAGTGGGTGGGGTATATAGCTTATCACATCTGGCTTTCTCTTCTGCTGAATCAGATTAAGTTACCTGTACATGTATCTAGCGTAGAACTTTGGCTTCTCTGAGGTGATTTTCATGTAAGAGCAAGTTTTGGGGTGATGAGTGGGAAGGGACAGTTCTGACTTCTTCAGGTGTCAGCTTCCATGTTTTTACTGCTTGGGCAGGTTGTCTGGCAAATGCCTAAAAGAGCACGTGTGTCCTCTAGGCAGAACCTATATATCTTTATCCTTGAACTTCCTTTCTGTCCAACTGGCAAAATTGGTAGCTGTAGACACAAACTTAATCTAATTCTTCCTCAGTGACTTAGGGGAAGTCAGTGAGATCCAGGAAACTTGTCTGAGGGATCTGAGGATTTCTTTCTAGGCTGTGCCTCTGGTATGGGTCTGGGAGAAGGTCCTGAGGCAGGAGAGGTTGTCTGGAGATTATTCTGGCACTTCACTGAAGGTGGCCCTAGGATACACTACCAGGGTTGGTGGCAGCCTCTGAATGTTTTATATAGAGCTTCCTGGAAGGGGCAGATGTTGCAGGAAGCCCAGGATAGTGCTCACAATTTCTGGATACTGAACTTTTTTAAACTTCAACTTAGAATGTTTCCTTGTCCTGGAGTACCTGACATTATTCGTCGTCATGACGTATGACCATGAAATTTTACTGGTAGCGCAGTTATACATCCACATGTGGCCTTCCAAGTGTGGTCACATGTGGCTCCCAGATCTCCCCATTGCTGTATAATCTGCACCACCCTGACTTGTGCCAAGGGATTTCCTTTAGAAATGAAATGGCTGCTTCTTGAATTTTCACACACAAGCTTTGATAGAGGCTTGCTAAGGGGAGGGTGAGATATGATGGCTTGGCAATGTGGCAACAAACATTTTTTAGCTTGTTCCTTGAATGTTTTTCCTAGAAGGTTGCCTTTTAAATGATACCAACATATTTCTTCCCGAATTGAACATTTGAGGAAGTAGGTGGACGGAGAGTATTCAGCAAGCGCTACAGAAAGTCTCGCATCCATAAAGACATCAGTGAAGAACTTGTTAATCGCACTGCTGCTTCTCTGCAGCTCGAAGGGGAAGCACACTGCTATCGCTTGAAGAGGTCACTTCTCTCTGTTCAGAGTGATCATAACAATTCATCCTTCTTCCTCTGGCATTTATGGATCCCTTCTGTCAGATCTCATTTAGATTAGATACACCATCAAATGTAGATATGAAGACAGGTTATAATGTGAAAAAGGACCTCGGCTCAGCTTTTAAAATTGGCATAGTTAAGTGACAGCCCAAAGCTTTCTAGGCTTGTCAGGCTTATGCATCTAAATTATTTAAGACTCTTAAAATAAACAGTAACTCATGGTTCTTGGTTCTTCTTAACTGTTTTCACACGTTCGTAAGGGAAAATTCACCTATGAAATTAACAGTAAGCATACAACCAGATGAAAAAAAAGAGTAGTTCTTTACCTCTTTCCTCCAGGTGAACTTCTAATTTTTTGGATGAATACTTTTTCAAAAATACAACTTTGTTTTTCAAATTCCTCTTTCAAACTACCTGTTTTAGAAATCCTTCTCTTTCTCCCAACTCATTTCTCATTCCTGCTGTGTAGTTTCTTGAATGGACTGTAAAAGCACCCATGCTGTGGTCACTCTTCCCTAGAATAGTTTCCACGGCATTTTGTCTTTATATCACAGTTGTACCTCTGATGAGTCCTTGTCACACTGAGTGGGATTACTTTTCTAGTGCTTGTGGCTTAAATTCTCATAAGAGATTTTACTTTTCTCTCCAGGTGCTTCTATGAGCCATGAAGATTTTTTGTCTTAGAATTCTTAAACACAGTGTTTTCTGTAGAAATGTTTAGATACCTGCAATTTTGAATATTGGACCCTTTTCACTTGGTTTATTTCACAGGGCTTTAAACTGGACTTCTTTCTTTCTAGAATACATGTCATACCCTTTTAAAATCAAATTAATGTAATTGAAAGTAATGGACTCAGTAGTAAAGTATACTTAAAACAGTGTTCAGTAAAGCCACTAATTTTTATTTGCTAAATAAAAATTTTAAGCTGCTATTTATTAAAGCATGTGGTGTGACAATTTTGTGAAAAGAATGAAATACATTATTACAATACATACATGCAATATTATTGAATACAATATATTTATACATGCATACAGTATGTACAGAACTTAATTTCTTGTCTGTACAATTTATTTTTCATTTATTTTCACATTTATTTTAAATGCTGACTAACATAGAGGAAAAGTGTCACACACCTAGCACCAGCAAATGGAATGCAGTGAGCAGGTTATGGTCAGTAACTAAATTTCATATATAGATCCATACTGTGAGTTGGATGTTATCAGAAATACATGTGTCTGTTAAATCTAGTC
The DNA here is from genome assembly GCF_965183815.1 of Platalea leucorodia. Lineage (NCBI taxonomy): Eukaryota > Metazoa > Chordata > Aves > Pelecaniformes > Threskiornithidae > Platalea > Platalea leucorodia. Next base: position 135,236,318 of record NC_138823.1, on the reverse strand, counting down.
TTATATTCTTAAGTTTGTTCCTTTCAAATTTTGATTTCGTAATTTAGAACTTGGTCCTGCAAAACGTACAATGAAGTACTCCAAGCAAAATGAAGCACTGATACTTTTCAAAGTATCCGTGACAGATACTAGGCTTCAGTGCTCTGTAGAAGTAGTACTGTACCTGCCTAAATTTAAAGATGCTTACCCTGTTGGTTTTGATATTTTCCTGTCAGTTCGATTATAGTAGTAGTCTTCGAACACTTACTCAGTGATTTTTTTTTTTTAATGTAGAGAGGTTAAATGTTTTCTCTGATTATTTTGGTAGAGAGCTAGGGTTTTAGCTAAAGTGAAGATTGCACAGATTGAGAATTTTATCTGTGTTTTCAATCCACAAAGACCTTTTGAAGAAAACAATGATGACACATTGCCTGGATAGCAAAGCTCTTAGATTTATTTTGTGAGTTTCAATTTTCTTTTATGCATTTTCTTTGAGTCTTAGTGATGAATATGACTCATATGAGATGAAGGAACCCTTTGACATTCTTGTGTTTCAGCAACAGTGGAAGTGCTGTAGTCAAAGAAAAAAACTGTAGATGGGGGAAGGCAAATGATAGAATGTGGTGACATCAGTGGGCAGTGTTGAAAAGAGGATTTTTAAAAATCAGAATAATTGGATTGATGGCTGGGGGGCACATCTAAACAGGACTATCTTTGTTATATTACTGGCAAATAAAAATAAGTATATAGGCAGGTATCTGAAGAGAAATTGCAGGAATGTACAGATTCATTCCTATGCCATAGATTGACATAGGTTGACAGATAACCAGGCAAAACATTACCTTGATCCAAGCCGATCAGAGAAGCACAGGTTGAAGGTGGCACTGGATGAACACCTGGGACACTCAACCAGTAGGATGCGTATCATCTGGGAGGGGGAATGTGCCAGCAGAGAAAGGAATTTTAGAAAGTTGTTAAAGCTTGATCTGAGGAAGAAAAATATTAAAATTAATTGATTGTGGGTAACACTAAAGTTGTGTAAACAAAGATGTACATTGGCAAGGTAGTTGCTGAGGCGCTGTAATGAGATCAGAGAAAATGGTTAAGATATGAGGAAATCCATAAATTTAGAGGGAAAGCTGACACACAAGATTGGTGGTAATGTTGGCACCTGGGGTGTGATGAGTAGATGGGCAAATTAAGGTGATGAGAGGGAGCACCTGAGTAGTAAGGTGATGACTTGTATAGGAGAAAGGCTGAGTTGATGGTAGCTGGCTTGGGGGCTGTTTTGAGAGGATGGGTCTAAAATGAGCATGAAAATGTAAGTTTTGAGAGATAGGCTAATTTTTTCATTAATTATGTTTGAAGAATATTTTGATATTGTGGGGATGTCGAGCTGTGAGACACTGGAAGAATCTGGTTTAAATGTCAAGACTTAGTACAGGTGCTTAGCAGGAGAGTTACTTTGTTGTAAGATGGAGTGTACAGAGAACTATTGAACTTGGAGATGTTACCAGTTCAAGCTGGCTCTTATCTGAAAAGACAGCATTTTAGCCCTGTGTATGTTTCAAATACATATTAAAATGTAGGACCTGATCTCGAGCATTTCAGTATGTTGACAGCTGAAGCGGTTTTATTGTTTTTTTTCCTTTTGTTTTTAATCATAGTGTTAACTCAGAAGTTTCTGAGCTTGATACAACACTGATATACTGATTAGGTCTTTAATAGTGTTGGTAGTAACAGGCTCAGGTTTTTTCTATGTTTTGAATATATCCTTTAAGTATGCATTATTAACCTAATCAGAATATTTGTAACAGTCAGTTTACAAACTATGTTTTTAAGTGCCAGCGAGATGTAATTGCATTTAAGCATGGGTTTAGGTTGGTTTATTTATTTATTTTTTGAGACTAAATCAGTTCCTTTTTTGGTGTCGTTAGCCAGTGCATTTCAGATATTAAACTTATCCTTCCTTTTCTTATGTGACACAGCTGCATCAGCAATTACTTTTCTGTTTCTTTTTAGCAGCACTTGGGGCAAAATGGGAGTCAAATTTTGCACTGTAATTGAATAAGGGCCTGACTTTTTTTCTTTTCTGTGATTATGCTGTGCTGCTTTTTTGGGAGGGAAAAGTAAGGTATGTGCCTAACTTCATGATTAGTTTCGTTGATTGTTTTTTGGATGGCTTGGGACAAAGTTTGCCCTTGTTAGATCAGGTCTTTAAATCTTACAAAGAACATGCATTGTAAACGTGTTCACAGTTGCATAAATGCAGTTAATGAATCCCAAGAGGCAGATAAAGACCACAGCATTGTGAATAGAATAACCTGTAATGAGCACACTGACCCTTTCTAAAAATTAGTCAAGTTTGAATTAATACTGAGCAAACTCCCTTGAAGGGCTAAAGTCAGTCAACGCAACAGGCAGTATCTATAGTATGGAAGAAGATGTGGGAAATTCGGGAAAATGGAATACAGAAATAAAGAGATTGATTTTTAACTTACTGTGCTGCAAATGATTGGAGCATGTAAGAGTAATGTAATTAACCAATAATGTATGAAAAGTAGATTTAGTGTGTCTAAACAGGAGAACCAGAGTAAATTCTTTCATTCCAAGCTGCTGCGCTGTTGATGCTTTTAGCACAATTTTAGTCTGACTATCTACTGTTCTACCATAATCAAAGCAACCTGTGTGAGCAACCCAGTGTTCAGTCGAGTGATATGGCAATCCCAGGCAGAAAGGGTTTGATCGCTGGAAGAAGTGGTGTTGAAAAAAGCTTTGGAACTGTTGATAGCAGTTACTGAGTACCAGCTACGTCTCGGAGCGTTAGTCATGTCTTTGACTTCTGGAGTACCTGTTGCAGGCAGTGGAAGGACCTCAGAGATCTCTGTAAGCTATTCTATTTGTGCAGATACTCCACTGAATATTCCTAAAGGTATTTTCAGAAGAACTGGAGGTTGGAAGAGGGCTCTGACTGCAGCAGGTTATCATGTAAATGACAAGAGACTAGGAGGTATGGGATAAATGAAGAGGATTGAGGATCAAAAAGCCGCTATGATTTTACAGTGGGTGAACTGGAGAGGAGGCAATGCTATAGAAGAAGAGATGGTTAAGAAAAACTCCCTACAAGTAGGCCTAAGTATGGCCAGTATTCTGTTGTGTCCTCATCTCAAGAGAGGTTTTATGTAGGAAACTTGAAATGGCATTAGAACTATTTTTGGTTTCAAAACAAGTGGATTGCTACCGAATACCTGAAAGTGATACGAAGGCAATGTGTTGCTGAAGAATAAAGGCTGCTATTCCCTGTAACCTTTTTTCTTTTTCTTTTTCTTTTTTTTTCTTTTTCCAAGAAACCTGTGTGTAATGCTTATTTTCCTTGAAGTCTTGAGTTTCTTTTCCACTCACCAAGTTAATTAGGTATTGACTTGATGTAATGATAGACTAAGAAATTTAGGATTTCAGATAGTTGACCCAAACCACAAGAAGCTTTCCAAAATATTGACAGTAAAATTTAACTTGTTCAGTGTGTAGAAGAACAGTTTTAGTGGTAAAAGTGTCTGAAGGAGAGAGAGCTTTGCTGATGTAAATGCTACTTGCTCAGTGCTGCCTGTGTATTTACAGGGACGGAGAAAGGGAGCAGGCTGTAGCACAGGTGGAGGAATGGAGCCACACAATGTCTAGGTTAACTTAGAAAGCAAAAATCTAAATGCTGTTTTTTCTGGACCAAATTGTCCAAGAATGGCGTGCAAACCAGAAGGAGAATAATTTTTCTTTTTGGCGACTCTTATGTGTCTTTCCAGATGGAAGACAGAAGTCTATTAGACACATGTGCTGAGGGTTGATTTCCCTTGTGTGTCCTATTCTTGCATTCTTCTACTTCTCAGCTTAACTATCCAGACCTGCTTCTTTCACCTGACCAAAATTAGGTGACCAGCCTTCCTCATGTTATGGGCTGCGCACCAGAATATTCACGTGTCTAACAAGCACGAGATCGAGCCCGCGGGTACTCCAGAGTAGTTTGCAGGCAGGAGACCATGCTGGGTCCCACCTACCACTTCACTATAGGATGTGGCTGATTTGGAGGGGGCCTGCAGCTAGACTGCAAGCTCTCTGTCAGCAAACTGTGCTGTTCTGCTTTCTTCTATAGCTGGAGGATTCTGCTTGTGGGCACGAGGGCTTCTAGAAAACATTAGAAGTAGTTTTTTATTTCTTTCCTCCCCACCCCCCAACTTTTTCACAGTGGGAACCTAAGATCTTGAGTAGTACCAATGAAACCTTGGCTTGATGTGAGTAAGGTATGGTGTTAATTAATTCAAGTTTCCCAACTTTTTTTTTGTCTTAGTATTTCACAGATTAATTTCACATAAGCTGTGTTTGCAGGTTGTATTTAATATCTTTTATCAGCAGGAATCCTTAATTCCCTTCTCTCTTAAATGTTACTGTAGTATTTTTTTCCTTGTGCCATCAATGAGAGATTGCAGGTCAGTTCTGACACAGTGTGTGGATTAGATTTCCAATGTGGGGGGAGCCCTCCACCCCCAACAACGTGGTCTTTGGAATTGCATATTCTTAGTGTGCAAACGTAAAACAATTCTTATCTTTGCTCTTTTGCTGAATGCACCTAAAAGTATGTGTAGATGGAGCTTTCTGGTTTTATTGGTAATAGCCGCACACTCTATTATCCCTGAGAAAACAGCGAGGGGGAAAAGAAAAGTAAAGCAAGCATGTGAAAGAAGTAGACTGGTGGAAACACTCATGGACAATGCTTAACTGTGCCAGAATTGCTATCATAGTCTCTTCTACATTTGTCATCATAGTCCGTTCTACATTTGTACAGGCACCAAAAGTAGTCTTTTGTCCTGGTAAGCAGTAGGAGGAAAGACAGCTTTTGCTCTCTGATCTTTTACCAGGAGGTGATGAGACAGTATAGAGTTTTGTCCATCACAGTTATTAATGGTAACAAGTCTTGTGTGGTGATTAGTTTATGTCAGTGTGTATCGATAGGGTTCAAGGCTTGCACGCTGGAAATCTGAAGTAGGGTGCGGGCAGGTGTGCATCCACTGACACACTTTAAACACAACTGTCGGGGGGAGGCTGAGAAGGGCATATCTGCTTCAGCCAATATGCATCTCTGACTGAAGTTTAATATCCTCTTCTGCAAGAAGAGAAGGGATTTACGCACATCTAAAAATGGCTTTTTTGACTTTTTTAGTGTCGTCATTCAGTAATGAAGGTTATAACCAAAAGAAAATCTTTTAAGGTCTGCTTAGCGCAAGAAACTTCTGCCTTGGGAAATCCATAAACTAAATCACTGGAAGAGTGAGCATGGGAGATGTCAGTGTGTGCTTTCTGTGTTTTTGTACGCTTTATGTAAGCATCAGATGTTGTGGGAGATGCCGTTCTGGCTGAGACAGACCCACAGCATTTTCCCTTCTAACTCAATGAGAATCTACAAAGCTGTAGATGTACCTGAAATAAAATTGTAGTGTTGCTTTTACTTTTCTGTTGTGAGTACACAGAGTTGCTGCATGTATCCAAGACCTACAGTCTGATATAAGGTAAGATGCAAGTGCCCTTTGAACAATGTGGTTTTTAGAGTGAGGTAGTGATCCAGAGATGATAAAAACAACCGATGTCTTTCAATAGTATATATTGTAATAGAATCAGAAAGAGGTTATTTCTTCCTCTAATATCCTAAACATTAATAGTGGAAATAACGTTTCCACCAGTGAAATAAGCTCAAGAATTCTACATTGTATTTATTATTGGACTGACTGATCTCATTTTGAGAAAGCAGAGCTGTAGCTTTAAATGCCTCTCCTTCTTAACTGAGGTTTTGCTGTGGCAGGGAAACAGTAATAGTACATATTTTTCATCAAAGTAGCTGCTGTAGTCTGTAATGCATTTTCTTTGGCAGATGCCTGCATTTAATTGTGATTTCCGTGCCTAAACATAGGTAACGAAAGCCTCTCCATCCCGAGGAAAAGGTGTCTTTCTCACTGACAGTATTAGCAGATATTCCTGACTTGAAAAAGGTATTGTGTTATTTGAGAAAAGCCTATCATTTTTCTTTCTGAACCTCTTACCTAATTCTCTTGCTATATGAAGTGCATCATGAAGAAAACCACATTTCTGGTGAGTTATCAGTATCTGTTACTTTTCCCTACCACAGTTAGTCATAAGACTAGAAAAAGAGCAAAGACGGAGAGAACTTTTTCCTGGGTCCTGACACATTGACTTTTTTGTCTGCATGTGAAGATTTTTTTTTTTTTTTTTTTAAGGCAAGGATAAAAAAGCATTAAACTGTGAAAAAGGTGATAGATAGCACTTTTTATTGTCCAGAACTTGAACCATGTCAATAAATATTTAAGTGTTATGAAACTGTAGTAGTAGAATGTCAGAACATTGCCGTATATTTCAGCAGGATCTAATTTTTGTTATTGCATTAATATCTATATTTTCCACTTCCCCTGAAAATGCTTTCCCCCTGCTGAAATGCAAATGTTTACTGTCTTGCTCTATTTAAACATCAAAAAGGTACATGAAACTCTGGGTTCTTTGATTTGCCTACTGCATGAGTTGCCTTGCATCTCTTTTTAAATTTTTTTTGTTTTCCTGTAGTTCTGCCCTGCCCCAGCTGACACTCTCATACTTCCATTTATTTCTGAATGGAAATTCTGCATTTCTGAACACCATTCTGACTTTTACTTACTACTTCTTTTCCTTGTCTCCTTATCATAATAATTGACTATTTTAGCTGAAGGCATATCTTGGGATAAAGCTCAGTTTCTTAGATCATCTTCTGGCAGCCTAGCAAATACTCTTAAGCTTTTCCATGTCCTCTTGTCTCTCCTATTCTGTTTCTCAGCTTTGGGGTTATTTTTTCTTGACTGGCTGCAACTGGGTGTTTTTACCTGCCTCTAAGAAATTGGCTTTCTTCCTAGTTATACTAAAACAAAAAAAGAGGGGTTGAAAAATGTAGCATGCCAGGTTTATAAGGCTTTGTCAGTGATAATGAGAGAGAGGCATCTTTCTGATCTTTGTAGGCATTAAAAAAAAAAAAAAAAGCTTTGTAAGGTGATTAAACTGAACAACATGAATGGACTAATGCAATACATGTGTAGCTGCAGCATCTGCAGAGCTATTTCTTAGCCCTGAAGAGTCAAAAGGCTGTGTGCTATTAACTTCCGTCAGCATAGGTTCAGTTGTGTGCTTACTGTATTATTTATGGAGGGGTTTTTTGTAGTAGTGTTAGAAATTTTATAAATTACTGGTAAGGCTTTTCTTTGGTTCACACTGGTAGCTGTTTCATCAGTATTAAACCTCATACCAACATCTGTAATAACTTTAAATTTTTAGCAGAAGTATCAACTAATCTTTATTTTAGCATATTAAAAAAAAAATGTAAACGTGAATTCAGAATTATCGAATGCTTTGGGTTGGAAGAGACCTTTAAAATTCAGCTAGTCTACCCCCCCTGCCATGGGCAGGGACATCATTCACTAGATGAGGTTGCTCAAAGTCCCATGCAACCTGAATTTGAACGCTTCCAATGATGGGGCACCCACGACTTCTCTGGGCAACCTGTTCCAGTGTCTCATCACCCTCATAATAAAAAATGTCTTCCTTATGTGCGATTTAAACCTACCCTTTTTCAGTTTAAAAGCAGTGCCCCTTGTCCTGTCACTATAGGTCTTGGTAAAAAGCCTTTCTCATCTTTCTTATAAGCCTCCCTTACATATGTTGAAGGGCTGCAGTAAGGTCTCTCTTAACTTATTCATACAAGATACTATCAATTCCATGAAACCAATTCTTCATTTTACTGGGAAGTCAGGCTGTGGACTAGTGCCAAAATAGCTGAATACTCAAAAACTGTCTTTCTGTGGGCAAGCAGAAAGTTACTTTTTATTATTGTTTTGTTTTCAATCAGTTACCTATGTCACTTTTCTTCAATTTTATAATTGACATATTAATGAGGAAAATCTTTAGTTACAAATCCTGGATACTGCCTCTTAGTCTTAATCTTTCTCTAGCCTAGAGATCCCTGAAAAGAAGGCTTATGCTACATTTGCCTGGTTGTTGTTTTTTGAGCCTGAAATGACCTGAGATTTGGCTCACTTGGAATTTGAGTGGGTTTTGAAAGGAGACAACGTCACTACACTCATTTCTCGGGAGACCTCATCCGGTTTTACGCAGGCTATTTTAGCCACGGGTTTATGGTTAGGGATGTTTATGTTCATGAGGAAAGTAGCTTCTTCCAGCTGTGGGACAATGTAGTTGTTCTATAATTACTAGTTTTAGGCTTGAATTTTATATTGCCAATAAAGCATAGTTGAACAAAGAACTTTTTCATTGTGAATGTCTGTGCCTTTATTTAAGGTGTCCGTGTTTATTAAATAATTTTAATTATTTAGTAATTACTTAGGTTAGGCATTTTCTGCTAGGTAGAGCATATTTTTTTTTTGCTGTTCTGTTTGCTTTCAAATTTTGTGTTAGGTTTTACTTAGCTGTAACTGTTTAGACAATTCTAACCATGAAGTTGTCCATGTGTCCTAAAGTCAAGAGGAATATAATTACCATGCTATTAAAGTTTAAAAATAAAATAAAAAAATATAGTAGTATCTTTATACTAAGTCGAAAAAACCTGGATATACTGGAAAATATTTCAGTGTGATGTTTATTTATCAGGCTGTGGTATGGCATGCATAATATCCTTGAACATAATGATGCAGATTCTGATGAAACTTGTTTCTAGTTGAATTTGCAATATGGTTGGTGTCGTAACAAAACAAAAGGAGTTGGGTATCTGCTGTGAGGAGTCTGCAGCAGGAAATCTGCAGCTGTACGAGCTGTCATGGACTGCGGACAGGTTGTTGGGACTCTGCCAGTAAAAATAACATAAGATCTAATCCTGTGCATCTGGATTTACTTGCTACCAGAGTTTGGCAGTAAATCCAAACATAATACTATAATTTTAATTATTTTCTCTTATGCTTCTTGCCTGTTGTGGGGAAAAAAATCTAGGACTGCTTTCATTAACTTCTCTTTTTCTACAGAAATACGGTTACCAAAGTGACTTTTGCTTGAATGGCAGGTGACAGTTCATTTGGATACATATGTAATTTTTATACAGGAAAAAAAAAGGTGAAAATTATATTTCTATCAGTTTAAAACCTGAGTTTTCCTAAAAGTGGACTGTTAATTCTGTATTGAATATCTTGTAAACTCCTAAACCCCCCTCCTTTTTGGTGTACTCACAAACCCTGCATCTGTGTTTTTATCTTCATTCCGGTTCATTCAGAATGTTCCAATCTATGCGTTAGGAATTACAATTGGTAACTCTGGTTTTGGATTTTTTCTTACTACTGGAAGATCTGTCTTGCTGAAAGTTACATAGAAAAGTTGCTTGTCACACTGCTTCCCCCAGAAGTAAGCTGGAAAGCCGGTTCTGTTCCACCTCCCTCGTTTATTGTCTCCCTTCCTGCCTCTGTGCTTTTGCTAATCCATCTGTGCGCTTTTCCTTGAGTCCCAAAGGCTTAAGAAATCTCCTATTTTGTTTGACATTAGTTTTGTTTACATTAGTTTGACAGGTGATGGTTTGATTTAGAATTGCTTCTGCAACCTGAAAATCTTTTTTTAACGATGACGTATTTCCTTTTTCAAATTCTACTGTCCTCTTTTATGCAGCAGTAACTAAAATCATTGCATTATCTAATGTTTCTGATTAACATATGATAGATTTGGATAAATCACAGATTAAGTGCTACGTTACCTACCAGCTAAGACAGGGATGAATACTCATTTTTTTTGGTGTAAGAAAATAGCCTTTGCTATTCTTTTACCTATTTTAGAGGCAACAGCAAGAGGAATACAATCTTATTGAAGCATAAAATGAATTCTGTGATTCTGTTTGACTGGTTGACATCTGCATACCTTTTCACTCCTACAGAATAACAAAAAAACCCCAAACCCAAAACCTGCTTTCACATCCGAGTGCTCTAAGTTCATATCCTTCACAGATGCAGTCTCGTCCATGGATATTCAGGTTGCTGATTATGAAAGAATAAGAAGAAAAAAATCAAGCTTTTAATGCATTTAAACAACATCTTTATATGTTTTTTTATAATGGCAGGTGCAATGTTCTGCAGTGCTCCTTCTGAAGTGTTTGCCAAAACCATTGAGTTTGAATTCAAACTTTTCATCCAGTTAGGATTGCTTGTTTAAGTGAGAACAAGTGTTGAGTCGTCTTTAGCCCTGGTTTTGCTTGTTGTTGCTTTTGTTTTCACCTGATTCAAGTGGGATTTTCTTGCATGTGGATAGGCATGGTTTTGGGTTGTTTTTTTTTTGTTTGTTTTGTTTTTTTTTTTTTTTTTTTTGTGTGGTGTCGTGTTTTTTTTTTTTCCTCCCAAGTCTTCATGAAACTTGGTGGTTTCAGCTGTGATTTTTCTTGATGTCTTGAATATATAAAATTTGCTGAATTCTAGTGTTGAAAGAACAAGCCCACACAGTTGAAACCAAAATGACTGTGCACGTGAAATCTTTCAAATTAGAGTACTTGCCACAGTTGTAATCCTGACAAGAAGGGAAACTGAGTCACTTGGTAAGAAGCCCATTATTATTTGTATGGATGTAACTAGATGCAAAAGTGAATGGATACAGAGTTCATTTTATTAAATGAGGAGATTTACCTGTAGCTTGTTGCTAGATAAAATTTTTAAACCTTTTTCTTGAAACTGATATCTGAGTTGATATTTAAAGCTGAGATTTACAAATGTGTAAGCTTCCTTGTAATTAAGTTGATGTACAAAAATATTTGCATTAAAAATAGTTGCAAGTATCTGTATATCCATAGTATCTGATGGCAGCAAAACAACCAGTTGATTTGATGTGTGTTGGATCTCTTTTTTTATTTTATTTTTTTTTTGTTCAACCCTCAGACTCTGAGAGTGGATGAGAACTTGGTTAGAATGTAGGTTGTGTTAGGTTTTTTTTTTTTCCCCCCTCCTGCACAAGACTTACTTTCTGTGACCTTTATGAATGTCATTAGCTTCTCCCATTATTTTGCCTTAGTGCTATTGCTAAATGAGAATATGCACTTGCAGCAGAGGTCAGAATTTTCTCCTAAATTCTGCCTTATGAGTTCAATTCATCAGCCGTGTTCATTAACAAGTCTCTTGTATTGTGGCTGGCAAGTTCCTGTATGAAGGGTGTGTTATAATACTAACTTATAAATTATCAAAGATAATATTTGTTTATTTTTTTCCCCAGTGACATTGGTGAAATCACAGTAAATAATTGCACATGAAAATTTCGAGACTTCTACCTGCGATCTGGCTTAACTGCCTGATGCAGAAAGTCTGTGTTCTTGATTTGTATTCCACTGCTGAAAATGCCAAAGTATTAATCAAACTTTCACGTATCATTTAGTCCCTGCTGAACCATACTCTTAACAAATGTCAGTTTTAATCCTAAACTTGTCTTGTGAAGACAAGTAAAGCTCTACTGTAAAGAAATCCACTGTCAAAGGACATTCAATGTAAATGTTCTTCAAAGCATCAGCTTTAGTGAAAGTTTTTGTGGTTTTTTTTTTATACAAGCTTTACAAAATTTCTTGAAACAATTTTTTTGAACAATGCAAATAACTGCTTAGACAATTAAAGACTCTGTGGTAATAGTTCTTTAGACATGGAAAAGCCAAAATTATATGTAGAAGCTAGTGTAAAAAAAATTTGTCCAAGCTTTTATAAAATTCAATGACAGCAAATATAGAATTTTTTAATGATAAGTATATATACAAAAACTCAGCTTATATGTTCTCTGGCCATCTATACGCTTTTTCCGAGGAAAATTTCACTGAAACTTGTTTTCAATGAACAGGAAAATACTTGGCTGTTAATTAGGCAACAAAAGCTGAAGGATTCTTCTTGGTAAAAACAACAAACATCCTTTTGCTGCTAAGCAGGTCAACCTGCTTTTCCATCATAGATTTAAATGGAAAATTTTGACTCAGCTGCTTTTAACGCATGAAATAACATTGGACAACATCTCATGTAATGTGTCACAACTATGAAAAAATTCCATGTAGAGGTTGCTTCTGCTTCCTGCTAAGCTTGCGAACAACTTTCAGGTACCTATAGCTCCTCTCCTATGTTGATTCGCTTGTTAGTCTGACTTTATCACTTCATAAAAAATCTTTCTTAGAGTAAAGGTGTCAATCGCCACTCATCATTGTGCTTGGTGCCTGTACTGTGCTTGTGTTCTTCTCACCCGGGGCCTCTGTGTGCTACTTAATGGCAGTAGTTGACTGCTTTCTCTAGGTGATTGCCATGGTTCTTGGCTTGTGTTTTACCTATTTGTAGATGCTTTTCTTTCTTTATATTTTTGGGACTCTTGACCTACAATGAAGTTGTCCTGAGTTTGTGTTTTGCATGCCTTATGTTTGTGTCATGTTTATTCTTCTGGAAAATTTTCTGTCTAGTGGAAGTCAGAACTACCAAAGATCCAAATACGCCTGTGGATTTAAAGTTCTCTGCTTTATATTTTTTTTCAAATACTCATTTCTCAGGTTAATATTTTAAGCCTGATAAGCGATAACATTCAGAAACCATTCTTCCCCCCTACCCCTCGGTATCTTCCATCGTAGCTTAGACTTTCTCAAAATCAGAAATACCTGTAAGTATAGAAGAGGACAATAATTTACCTGTAAATGAGTTAACACTTGCACAGCTTTTTGAATGTGCCTGTGTCACTGAGGGAATGCGTCTAAGACTGGATACTGTTTGTTTAGGGGGGAAGGCAGTACACATGAGACATCTGAAGGTGACACTGGAGACCTATGTTCCACAGTCCACGTGACTGTACTAATGCAAGACCGTTGAGGCACGGTGTAAGAGCTCTTTTCCATCTCTTGACATTTCAGAAAGGTTTTGATAACTTTTAAACGTCCATGAAATAACAGAGTACTGAATGTCTTACTAAGTGGTTTGAATCCTTGAAGGGATATCTAGGTCCTAATTTAATGGAAGAAGCAACAGTGGTCCTGGAAAAACCATGGACGGCTTTGTAGCCTCTGTGGAAGGGCTGGAGAGCAGCAGAATATTATGGTAATTCACCTGGAGGTTTGTCTGGATTCATCAAAACCAAGTGTCAAAGCAAAGCTTAGAGAGACATATTGTGCTCTAAAAATACGAACTGTTTGCAAATCGGGTTCTGTTGAATAAGATTATCTGTGCTAATATCTATACATAAACATATCTGACATGAGTATGGATTTTTCAAGGGTATTTAGCTGTAACTTCACTCTAGCCTTTTTGAAGGCAGTGGTGATAATCCCAAGTGTTTATCTTTATGATCACATCAAAGTGTTTAATTGTTACATATTGAGGAAGGTTTCAGTGAGGGAGAGAATGTCCTTTTGTCTTAAAACCAGAAAAACTTTATTGCAATATGTCTAAGTGAATCCAAACAATTATACTGAAAGTAAATTTTTGGTGGTTCCAAAGAAAATTTTTATAATGTCTGAGGAAGTTTATACATGAAGCTGCTCTTCTAAATTTTTTTTTTTTTTTTTTTTTTTTTTCTCCTTTGAACTTAACCAGCACATACCTTCATGCTTCCTTTAAGTGCTGAGATGGAAAGCAAGACTGATTCCTTCAGAGGGCAATTCAGAACCCAGGTCAGCTGTCTGAGATTCCCTTTGGAGGTTTTCTCTTCTAGATAAGTAGTCTCTTCCTGTAGAGTCTGTCTAAGACAGAGAGACTCCCATAGGGAGGCTAATAATTCTCGTTGTTTCATGAGATGGATTCTGTTATTCTAAGTAAGCATGATGTTGCAGAACTACGAAAGTGCATTTCTATATGAAGCTTGGGTGTTCTGATGCACTCTAATTACAGAGTCCCCATGCTGTGAATATTCAAGTGCTGTGCATCTCAGGTTAAATTTAAAACATAATAAACTAGTCGTTACACTGCCCTTTACTTGAAAAGATAGAATAAATAAGGAATAGGGGGAAATTGTGTCACTACCTAAAGTTCTTTATTGGTAGCTATATGTTAGTTACCACACTGCGCAACAAGGTTCCATAGCAGCTGAAATATGATTCAGTTTTGGAAAAAAAAAAAAGGGGGAATGGTTGAGAGAAATTCAGTTTTCAACTGGTGAAAAGACATATAAACCAAAGCTGAAATACTGTGGACTACATATTACAGGCTCAAAGGGTTTCAGAAGTGCTCTATTTACTGTCTATTTCTTGTTCTTTTGAAAGAGTGTTTCTAGTTCTAGTGCTCTGAACTAGCTTGGATTACTTGAACCCAAGGGAAAAGTCATATTTTAATGACATGAATGGTAAAAGTCTACATGTTTACTTTCTTCTTCTTGTGTCAGACCATTTATTAAGCATGTGTGTTGGAGTGGTAGTTTTTTATTCTATGTGTATGCATGTGTAGAATAAACAGTCCACTCCTTCCCTCTGTAACCAGTTGTTAATCATTTTTATGGGTTAAAATTACATTTAATCTCATGCATTTTTAGAGAAACACATGTTCTTGGATGCACAGCAGGCAGAGATGGGTAAGAGTATACTCTTCTGGTTTCAGCAGATTTTTTTCCTTTCACATAACTCTAAAGGGTTTTTTGTGTGTTTTTTTTTTAATTATTGGTGAATATTAGTTATATCAATGATGATTGGTAATAAATTATTGATTAACGAAGTCTCACCTCCCTCAAATATCCCCTGAATTAAGCATAGTTTAGTCAGTACTGCAGAGCTCACAGTGCTCATGTAAGTCTCTGTACTCCTGCTATCATTTAAATTTGCCTTTCCTCTCCACAGAAGTGTGCTTAAAATTTTTCAAAGGCAAATTTAAGAATGTTCTTATGGTCTGGTATAAAGCATTTCTAAATTAGGTACTTGAGTTCTGTCTGAGGCTTCCTTCCCAGGAGCCTGGATAATTAGTTTTGGCAGTGCTGGGGAAGAGGGGCAGAATAAGAGAAATTTAGAATTTGAGATTTCCTTCAAAATAATCTGGGCTCTGTAATTTCTTGTAGTGGCTCACCTTGTCCAGTTTTTAAGAAAAAGAAAAATTCATAAATGGAGACAACTGCTTTCCTTCAGTTATATTCATCTGGTGGAAATTTCTCCACACCCTTGCATGTGGGGAGAGGACTATACCCACTTTTGAACTGCCTACAAGGGCTGTTCTTTGTGTGTCTTGGAGCTGCTTGCAGAATGGCTGAGGCTGGAAAGCATCTCTAGAGATAGTAATTTGTGCATTGGGATTGAATTAGACAGTCAGGTAGAGCAGGCTGGTCAAGGCCATGTCCACTTGGGTTTTGAGTATCTCCAAGGATGGAGACTACACAGCCACCCTGGGCAACCTGTTCCAGTGAAAAAGGTTTTTGTTTCTTTCTTTCTTTCCTTATTTATAACTGGATTTCTTCAGGTCTCTGATGTTTTGTTTGTTTTTTGGTTTTTTTTTTGGTTTTTTTTTGTTTTTCTTTGTTGCTAGCCACCAAACTTCAGTTTAGAAGTAGTGTCTTCCCTTGTGAGCTACCCTTAGGGCTTAGAGAAGCATTAACATCTGACACTGCCATCCCTCTCTCCATCAAGCTTTGTGAAGAATCTGAGGAGTCTGTTATGTTTCCCTGGCTCCAGCAGGGTCCATTGGCAGGACTCTGGGAATGCAGAAGAGAACTCTTCCTCTCTGGAAGTGCCTGTGTATGTTGATTAGTGATAACAGTCTTGGCTGTAGTTATGTTTTACAATGCTTCAAGTGGCAGAAGTGATAGAAGTAAAATTTGTGCTTCAGTGACCTCCTACTTCTGTGATTTGTTTTTCCCTAGCAGAAGTTCTTTTTGTTTCTAAAATATTTTTAAGCAATGCTGATTAAAATCTGGCACAATTAAAAAAAAAAAAATCAAAATGTGGACATAAAGAGGCTAGCCTGTCTCATATTTTCTTTCTCCTGTGAAAGCATCGTGCAGGCCAGTCCCTCACCTGGTGAGGTCCCTGCTACTGCCTGGTAGTACTTGATGCAGGATGAATCTTGGAACCTCGCTTCTGCTTTGTGAGGGCACAGCTTGATGTGCACTCCTCTTGGCCCAGCCAAGGGGCTAGCGTGGAGGAGGGAGACAGCACAACTTAAGCTGCAGTAGAAGTATTTCTGCAGCTGCATGATGAACAAGTTCAGAAAACCTGATGAGGCTGAAAAAAATGGTTGTTTTTAGCTAGATCATATTTCCAACTGGCTTCACGGAGAAACGACGCAGAAGCTTGTGCCAATTTGTTGTAATTGGCATAGCAGAAGTCTGGCCAGCTGCTTAGCAGCACATTATTTAATCCTGATGATTGAGGCCTAAGACTTATTTTTAATGGAAGGCGTCATCTCGTCTTGCTTTTTAGAAATCTTATTTGCTTCATCTCTGTAGTAGATGGTTAGCGTAAAAGAGATTGACCAAATGGCTGTATGGCTCTTTTGCTTGCTTAAGAGAGCTTCAGAAAGGAGGATTTGTCTTACTAGGC
Organism: Platalea leucorodia; assembly: GCF_965183815.1. Lineage (NCBI taxonomy): Eukaryota > Metazoa > Chordata > Aves > Pelecaniformes > Threskiornithidae > Platalea > Platalea leucorodia. Next base: position 135,219,823 of record NC_138823.1, on the reverse strand, counting down.
AGAAGTCTGAGCCTTCCCACTTACAGCTGAGTTAAGTAGTGTGCTCACAGTATGCATGAGGTATAAAACTGCTTAATATTGCATATGAGTAATTGAAAAAGTACATTGATGTAACTTACTCATCAAAAGAAATAACATGAATTTCTTGACTCTTTAATTTCTGCATCCAGCAAAGGCAGCCCAGTTCAAATGGGTAGGAAAAGTGGTTGGTGGCTTTGCAGTTATGCAGCTGATACTGAGACACAGCACGATCCAGCCAGTAACACACTGGGGAGAAATGAAGGGACTCTATTGACCTAATCGCCTTTCTGCACAACCTTGTGCATCTCCTGCCACCCAGTATACTTCAATATTTGTGATTTATAACTAGCTATATGTTAGTAGGATAGCTGAGGATTCCTTACAGACTCTGTAAGACATACTTTTTTGTTAGGCACCATGTGTCAAAAGTTACTTTGGTGGGGAAGTACAGAGAGCACGATAGTCCAGAACTCACTGCTAGAGTAGTTCTTTAATACTGAACCTGCAAGGATATATGCTGCAAAATTGTTACAGACTTCAAAAAGTTGTTAAGTAGCTACCTAATTAAGAATAAGGTACCTGAACATGTTATTGTAAAAATATTTAATCCTGCACTTATATATCTATATATTTATATATATAATAAATATTTTTATATATAAATATATATATTTATTTATTTATGTATTTCATCCTGACATTCCTTAACATGTGATCTTGTTTTTTTCCTTTTCCATATGCCAGCTCACTTCCTAATCAAAATTTGAAGGGTCATATAAGGTTAGAAGGGTTGGATTTGGCACTCTGAGTTTGGCTTATGTGGGTGAAATTCATTTTAGTAAAAGTTCACTGTAATTTGTCTTCCAGTCTTTATATTGCCATGCCTTTTTTTTAAAAGATCTTCAGTTTGATCTCTTTTTTTTTTCCCCTCTGATTTTCATTATATACAGTATTAATATTTATTCAAGATTTTTGTGTAAAATATCAGTAATTTGGAAGAAGGTTTTTTTAACCATCAAGTTTTTCATGCCCTGTAGAGAAGAACTGTTGTTGTTGGGTTTATTTATTTTTTTTTTTTTATTGTTTTAACCTTTCAGATTTGTTTTAACTGTGTTTTTTACCAAACTGCTTGTTGGACAACAGAATTGTACTAATTCTGCCGGCTTAGATGCCTGTTTTTTTAACATACAAGCTGTTGTGAGGAGAAGGGATTACTGTTCCTTTCTGGTGACACTTGAGGTGAATGGCCTACAGGATTTTGATCTCAAGTACAAGACAACAACTTTGTTGATAAGTAACTGAAAGGTATTTTAACACAACATATCCAGCAGAGAATCAACTAGATGTGTTATTAGGGGTGCCAACCTGTCGTGTTCAAAATTTAATGAAGTGTAGCATTCTGTATTTTTATCCACGAAATCTTTGCGTAATGATTTTCTAAACCCCTTTACAAATAGAGATATTTTGGAGTTGGGTAAAAAATCCTCCTGGAAGAGAAAGATCTGGAAGATGCCTCCAGGATGTAGTTTTGAAAAACGTGTGCTTATGGATTCATTTCAAAAGTGCTCATGAAAAATTCATCTTGGAGAAGGGGGAAATAGAAGTAGAAATATCTATTTCATTTGAATTCTGTTAATTTGTATTCACTGCATCCTATTTCAGAAACCCAATTCCCAAAATAATTTTGATGTATAGGCACAAGATAGAAAAAAGGTAGTCAGTGAATATAGTCTTGGGACAGCACAGTGAGAGATGACAGTTTAAAGGAATGGTATTAACTTGAAATGCTTAGTTTTGTTTGAAAGTGTTGTACCTATTTATAGTAATGAGAAACATAAGCTTTATGGTGGCCACTGAGCATGAAGACCTACCTTCCGTCTTGTGCTGTTCTTCTGTAGCAGTTTCAAAGCTGCATCAATCCTTGGAGCACATGAACTACTGAATTCCCGTTGAAGAAAAAGGAGCAGGTTCATTGTTACTGGGTGAGCAAATGCAAGTCACTGATGAGCAGCATCACTGCCAGTGATATATCTGAAGGTGGATGCTAACTTGCTGTATATTGTGCTATAGCATAATATGCCAAGTTGATAACTTGGTTAATGAGTTATTATCCAGTTAAAGTGGATTGCCTTAGGAAATGTGGATAGTCTATACTGAGTCCTGGAACCACTTGCTGTACCTTAGTATCTTCAAGATTTGACTGATCAGGAGCTGTGTGCTGGTTTTCCATGGGTGGAGGTGGAGTATAAGTGCATCTCCCAAGGACCATAGTACCCTGCATAAAATTATAGTGTACTGCGGCCAGCACTATGCTTTTTTCCTTTGGTTCACTGCTGACATTAAAAAAATAGGTGGCACTGCAGTTCATACTGTCTAATTTACACTATGACATTCCTTCAGTAAAGGGAAAGAAATGAAGCATGTCAGCTTATCAGTAGAAGTCTGTTTGAATGAGAGCGTCTGTGTTGTGGATATAATTCTGTATATGATGATGTGGAATTTTTCATGGTTCTAAATGCGAGTTTTGACAATATGAGCCTTGTATCGTATTTGCAAGGAGTTGTTAAAACTGAACCTGAACAACAACATTCAGCTAGTGAAAGCTTTGCATTTACAAGAAATATATGGAAATAGAGTATCAGGCAGGATGCCAACTGCCACTTCATAAAATATAAGACTACCAGTGCAGTTGAATTTACAAAACTCCTTAACAGAAATCTTTTTATGGGGATCCCAGCAGAATGCTTTCTTATATGGGAGTTATTCTCGGTAGGTTTAACAGCAATGAATATTCAGTGCTGATGCTGTCTATGGTGATCTTGAAAGGGAAATATCCCTAACTTCCACATCATGGAATCACAGAGCAGCTGAGGTTGGAGGAGATCTCTGGAGATACCTAGTCCACCCCTTCCTCAAGGCTGGGTCAACTGCAGCAGGTTGCCCAAGATGGTGTACAATCTCCAAGGATAGAGACTCAACAAACTCGCTGGACAGCCTGTCTGTGAGGTGTCTGGCCTCACTAACAGTGCAAAAAGTACCTTCTAATGTTTAAATGGAATTTCCCATATTTCTGGGTTTGTGCACATTGCCTCTTATTCTGTCACTAGGCATCACTGAGAAGAGTCTGGCTCTCTTCTTCACTGCTCTTTACATAACTGCTCTGCGATGGAGCACCTTCCTTTCCTCTGACCTTGTTTTTCTTTGTTTCTCACTTTTCTTCCCCTCTTCTTTCTCTGTCTGGTGTTTTCTGCCCTTAAGCATGTTTTCACAGAGGCTTCACAAACTTTGGTGATGGGCAAAGCTTTGGCCTGCGGTGGGGCTGTTGCAGGGCTGGCTGGACCAGCTGTGACTGGCACATGGCAGCCCCTGACCTTCTCCCACAGAGTCCACCTGTGCAGCCCCCACACTCCTTCCAAACCTTGCCACATACATTCAGTAGATGCATTTTCTCTAGCCTGTTGAAGTCCCTCGGAATGGCAGCACAACCATCTGCTCTGTCAACCACTCCTCCCAATTTTGAATCATCTGTAGAAGTGCTGAGGGTATGCTCTGTACCATCAGCCAGGTCTTTAATGAAAAGCAGTACTGGCATCAGTATTGACCCTGGGTGCTCCATTAAAGTGACTGGCCTCCAGCTGGACTTTGGGCTGCAGATCACAACCCTTTCAGCCTGGCAGCTCAGCCAGTTTTCAGCCACCCCTCTGTCTACTTATCTATCTGTATTTCACAATTTGTCTGTGAGGATGTTATGGGAGACAGTGCTAAAAGCCTTGCTAAAGTCGAGATAAACAACATCCACTGGTTTCTCCTCGTCTGCGTTGCTAGTCATTTCATTGTCGAAGGCTGTCAGGTTGGCCAAGCATGATTCTCCTTCATGAATAAATGCTGACTGTTTCCTGTCACCTTCCTGTCCTTCGCATAGTTGGAAGTTGTTTCAAGGATTACTTGCTCCATCACCTTCTTGGAAATTGAGGTGAGGCTGACTGGCCTGTAGTTCTCTGTATTCTTCTTCTTGTCCTTCCTGAAGACAGGAGTAACGTTTGCTTTCTTAAAGTCTTTGTGAACCTCCCTTGATGGTCGTGACCTTTCAAAGGTAATCTGAGAGTGGCCTTGCAGTGATATTGGCCAGCCTCCTTAGCGCTCATGGGGGCATCTGTTCCATCAGGTCACGTGGACTTATGTATGCCTGGCTTGTTTAAGTCTTCCCTAACTTGATTCTTCTCCAAGGGTAAGTGTTCCTTGCTCCGGAAAAGCATGGAAGAGCTATGAAGCAGCTTCTTTCTACAGAGTTTCAGCAAGGCTGGTATCCATAACCCAGTGGTTCAGGGTGGGTGGGACCATTGTACTGATGGAGTGTGGAATGTCAGTATTTGCACTGACAGGAGCATGCCAAGCATATCTACTGATTTCTTCCTATCTCACACAACTATCCCAAATCACTTGCAGTTATTTTTATTGGGGAAAAAAGTGGACGTTTATTTATGTGAGGTGAAAGCTTAGCCATTTGAGTGCAGTCTAAACTGACTGCATATTCTCTGGTCATACTAGCTTCAAATATCCACTTAGATGGGAGAGTCTACGTGAAGTGAAATGCGACAAAATGGTAGTTTTAGTTATGGTGATTATAGAAGTGTTTTCCTTAGAAAAGTCTGGACATTAGGATTTGACAATATTTTATTATGTTTAGTTTAAATCGCTACTGAAAATTCACTCCAGTAAAGTCCATAGTTAAGCATTAATATCCATTACTTTGTGAGATACCACATAGTCACAGCTGAGGCTGGATACTGAATGAACGGATGCTGGATTCACTAGAAAATGCTTTTCATTATCTCTGTAGCTGCTAAGATAATAATGAGCTCTCTGGAATTAAATAATAATCTTGGAGCTTGGCTAGCCTGAATTGTGCATTTGTTGTATTGACAAATCTTGGAGTTATATGGGGAAATAATTTGCCTGCCTCAATCAAGGTCAAGATGTGCCCAAATAGAGGTTTTGGATTAGATTAACAGTAGAGGCTGTTCAGTTTAATAACAGTTCCATCTGATATTTGATGAAAAGTGATGCATGAGGTAAGCAAGGGAAAGTAATTAGGATTTTCATGAAGTATCATGAATTTTGGTTGTACAGATCCTGTCTGCTGGAGTATTGGATGGGTCCAAATACCATGCCCATTTGAGCAAGCTACTTTAGTGGGCATAAAAGCACAAGTTACTTATCTACATGTGTGATTTCCCTTTCTTGAACGATAACGATGCTAAACTTAAATGATTATGCTTGGTTAAAATGTAATTTACTATCTGAAATTTGGCTGAGCTCAGCTTGAAACTAAATGTGCAGTTGGTGGTTTAAAAAAAGTGACAAAAGCTGCTAAAATATTCAGCACTAAGAATATCTTTGACTACTTAGATGCTTCAGGAGCAGTGGCTGAATAGGATAGTCACAGTCATTGTAATGCACTACAACCTTCTCCTCTTTCCCATTATGCTGTTTATATCATGCTTGAATGAAAATATATTTTAGTTCCCTGAAAGCCTCTTCTCTGCAGCTTTAAACTTTGAGCACATGGGAATATTAGAGGAACACTTTTGCCTCTGCTTCTGCATTGAACTGAGAATGCCACAAGACTGTGAAAGGATTCAGCCAAATTGCAGAACCTGCCTTGCCCTGCTCTCGAGCAGCCTGCGCTATTACCAGCTATCTTGGTGGTGTCAGAAATGTCATTAGCTAGTAGTGGGAGATCCATTCAACTATGCTCGTTATTTCAACAAGTTCTATTCTGAATTATGTAAACATTGGAGATTAAGGAAGTAGTAGATATTCCAGAAAGGCTTTTGAATGCAGATCTGTTTCTGCACATTCATGTTTCAACGCTGACTGCATATGTCTACAGCAAGAGTAAAACTATGAATTGGCCCCTGCTTAGCCATAAGGGTATAATCCAGCTATTTCTTCCTCAAGTCTTTCAAACTCTAGTTTATGTAATTCCCTGATCTTAGTGGAAAGAGAAAGGACCAGTTAATCCTTTACTTTCTAATATTGTTATGTGACTATAGATGGGCTGTAATGCAAATTTGTATCTGAGTCCGGACTGCCCTGAAGCTTGAGGATTTTTAGTTTTAGTCGTGTTTTCAGTGGTCGTCAGCTCTTGAATTTACAGCAAAAATGTGCATGAAAGAAAGAACCTTTAGTTTGAGAAAGATTTCAGATGTTCTTCTGTTTAAGTGTGGTTGACATAACTATCATCTCTTAAAAAAATAGTATGTTGTTGCTGTATAGGTCAAAGGTGTTTTTTCTTTATTTTATTTAGATTCTCCCCCCTTCTGGAAGAACCTCAAAGTCTGAACAACTTCTACCACATTTTGGCTTTACGCTGTCAACAAATTACCATTCCATCAAGAGCGATGAGCTCCACAACACCAGGTCAGTTTGTTTATTTTTATACCTCACTCCTGCAGAACACTCTCCTCTATTAGGATGTACAGAATTCTTTGTGTTGATGCAATGGATTTGGCAAGTGACTGATACACCAGCTGCACTTCATAAGATATGACTGTCTTATAAAACAGGATAAAGGCTACACAGGCAAAAAAGGCTATTTTGGGGATACCTTGTCTCAGCTGAATTATAAAGCCGGTATAATCCTACAGTGCTTTTAAAACATTTTTGTAGAATTTATTAAGAAACTGTATAATCATGATTGGACATGAATAGGCATCTTAAAACATTTTAATTTTTAATATTTGTATTTAGTCATTAAATTATTGTGTACCTTTGCACAATTGCCTTGTTTAAAGAAAGTGCAAATGGTATTCTGTTATTTTTCTTTTTAGGTCTAAAGTCATATTTGCCCACATTGGGCATTCTCTATAGAGCTTCCTCCTTTACGGATGTGTAATTAACAACAGTCTCTCAACCTGCTTTATCCGATACCTGCAAAATGAGTCACTGAAGGTTCACCTAATAGAAAGTCAATTATTAGTAGCTGTACCCAGTGCTCAAACTTTCAAAGAAACAGAATGCTGCATATGGAACATGCCTTGACTTCAGTTCTTTTGAGGAGTGAGAGTCCCCAATTCAAATCTGTGCAGCCATCCCATATGGTTCGCACTTTGTTCACCCACACTTGAAGTATCTATTTCTAGTACTGTTGGTAAAATAACCCTTTACAGGTAGCTTATTTTATGACTGCTTTGGTTTTGCGCAAACAGCCTATAAAAGCATCAGGGAAAACACTGTAATAGTTAGTGAGCTGTATTTATCTGCTAGATGCCCTATCTCATAGAAATGTAATTCAGTGAGGATTTTTGGAGAATTGTTGATTGTAGTGCTGAAAACTGGCAATAACTGCTTTTACATTAAATGGAGTCAAGCATAGTTTCATACTTGGCCTCTTTTTCTTATGGTGCAATTTAGTGCATGCAGTGAATTATCCATACAAAGCATGACGGGGCATTCAGCAGAAAGACACGTCTTTGTTTTATCTGTATCCCAGTGGTGACTAACATGAAATAATCTTGTACTTTCCTAAACATGCAGTTCAAATTCCACAATATTCCAGCTGATTGAGTGTCTTTCTCATGTTTCTTATCTTGCATTAGATATAGTCTGTGGAAATAGCCGAAAATGAAATTGGCTCTCAGAAAAAGAAAGTAAAATTTCCAATACCCTTATGGCTATGAAGAAACATATTGTAAATATGTATTCATGTTTGCTGTCTTTCCAAATCCAATAAATGAGAAACATTCAATATAATCAGATTACCTGTAAAGGTATTTAGACACTTTAGAAACATTGCTTTCAGTAGGCGTTAGGTGCCTAAATATCTTTAAATCTAGTACTTAGTGTCCCCCATCATTAGAGTTTGCCTGTGAAAACTCTGAGCTGCTTCACCAACCATGTCAAAACACCTCTGTGGCACATGCAGTGTTGCAGTATTCAAGGGCAACATCACCCATGGGATACTCTCCCCCCCCCCCCCCCCAGTGAAAGGGAAATGAGGCAGGATTTATTTGGACTTCAGTCTCGCATCCTGCTTGAAGTAAATGCTGTGGACTAAAGGAGGATGAGTGTCTCCTTGTGGCATCTCTTCTGCCCCCTGATCGAGGGAATCAAGATGTGTTTTGTGTAGTGTTCTGTCACCTTTTGGCAGTCACTCAAATTTCTACTTTCCATGGAGTCACTGTAATAGACTGGTCGGGAATAGAGTGATAGGAAAGGCCTCCCATTTCTGTGAGCAATTAACACTTGATTATTAGAATTTTCTAGAAGATAAAAATTGCTGAATTTTCATATTGCATCCATAGTAACTGAGTTCCCCCTTCCCAGTCCTTTTCAAACATGCATATTTATTCATATGTGGCCAATATGTCTTTGTCCCATTGCATTTTTATTGCTTCTTTTTCTTTCTCCTGGAGTTTGTGTTTATGAAGGTGAACTTTGTGAGATGATGAGATAGAAGGACAGTTCCATCCAGCTTCTAACTTGAGGTTAGAAATATATACTAAGATGTACTTGTTTCACTTGTAAGACACTACAATAGTTGGGGAAGTATCTCTAGTATTCCAAAAGAAAAATTAATTGGATTGGCACTGACACGAGCAGCTTGTTCCTGTGATGGTTAGCCTGTGGAAGGCAGTTCTTGCATTTATGGCACATATTTTAAATGACAGAAGCCTGCTGGAGATGTGCCTAATATCGTTGAGTAGGGCGTTTTGTGCTCTTGCTCTTTTACTCCTGAGAATCATGTGCTTCTTTAGGGAATAGGTTGCTATATTCAGTCACAGTCAGTGGTTAGGGCAGTTTAAAATAATTTCTAACCAGGAAACTTTAAACATTCCCATTTAATACAGACAGTATTTAAAACCACTCGTTTTCTATTGTGTAATACAGGGATGCTACCTCATTTGAATACCAATCTGTGTGTCTTATACATAAGACCCGTGAAAATTTCCATAAGATATTGTAAACATCAATATTTCAGGTCGTGGTTGTAGGTTACAACAGAATGGTAGTTGTATTTTTTCATTTTTACAAGTTATCTAGCCCAGATATAGATAGATATATAGATAGCTTCTGTATGTACATTCTTACATGCTGTTTACACAGAAGATAAGTGTACTTTAAAAAAAAAAAGGAAGAAAAAAAGCAAGAGGCAAACTGGTAAAGCAGTGCAGCTCTGTAGATGAATGGTATAGGCCAGCCCACTTCATGGATGGCTTCTTTTGTCAATGAAAAAATTCTGAAATGCTGTAGAAAGCTTCAAGTATTGTGTGCTATGCTAATTTTCTCTGTATTTTTACAATGTGATATGCTAAGTGGAGGAAATACTTATTTGTTTAGAATTGCTTTCCCTTCATACCTAAATTGTCAGAAAGTCCATTGGAAGACCCAATGTGGAACAAGCGGGAATTATGCATGTTTTATTCAAATATTATCTGAGGAACCTCTTTGGATAGGATTTGTTCGCAGCACCCATGCACATAAGTATTTCCCTACGTTGTACGATGCAATGAACAGGTCTCCAGTGTGGCAACATCTACTTGCAACAACACTGTAACCTATTAAATTGATCTCATCCCTTTGAACCCTAAGGGATCAGGCTCTTGCTAATCTGTACAGCTGTAAAGTAAATGTTGAGTCCCAACAGGGGAAGGTGCTGATGTTTGGTTGTTTGCTTTGCTTGTTATAAATTGTAAGATCATTAAGGAAATGTTTACATCCTGTTGCCACTGCGGGTCTGAACTGATCTGTGTGCATAAAAAGCACTGGACAGAAAAAGAAAATATTTATTTGCTCTTATAGGGAATAGTTAACTTATTGTTTTGAGAGAGACTTTTTTTTTTTTTTTTAATACTAAATAATACCCAATGGTGAATTAATGCTCACAGATGTATTTTGGAGTTATTTGGTTCTAACAGTCTAATACTTTGAAATATATCTTCTGTTAATGTGGTGGTGTGGTTGTGGATTGTGTTTGTTGTGTGCCTACCAGCTCAGTTTCCACGGATTCCAACCCTTGCAAAGGCTGTTACTCCTCTGAACAGGAGATCACTTCATTTAAAGCATGTGTTGATTTAATACAGTATTTCTTACCCAGATTTTTTTCAAAGAAAAACAGCACCTATGGGGAAGGGTGGATTATAAATATTTCTGTAAAGATAAAGATCATGGAGGCATGGTAACCCTACGTTCTCATTTTGTACACTGAGAAGGCGAGTAAGTCCAGAGAGGTCTTCCTTCTTCTGCTTCCCTCTCCTGTCACCCAGATCTTTCAGATTTTGTGCTTTGCTTTTCACCTTGAAATTAGAAGTAACATTGGAATAGTTAAATTAAGTAAATTATATTAAAAAACAAACAAACAAACAAACAAAAAAACCCAAGACATCAGAACCCCTGAAGTTGTTCATGGAATCACTTGAGTAGAATAATTTCTGTTAGGGAAGAGGGGCAAGTAATATTAATAGATGATACTAATAGATGATGAAGAAAGGAAGAAGATACCTGGAACTCTAAACTGTCCAGCCAGTTTCTAGATGCTACAAACTATTGGTAAATGGGCATCGTTTAGTATCACAGTCCCCCAGTGTTAAAGCATATATCCAGTTTATCCAATTTCTTCCTTTTACTGTTGCAAAAGGGTGAAATGCTGCTGTAGAAAGCTGGTCATTGATTAGAGAGCTTTTCAGCATCCTGGGGATCATGCTGGTTTTCAAAAGCATAACAACGTGTGCCTGCTGCTGAGAACAAATTCAAAATGTGTACAGTTTACTTACTTGAACCTAGGTGAAATCAGCTCTTTCATTTATCTGTAATTACTGAATCAAAATCCTGCTCTGATATATAATATTTTGGAAATCCCTGTTCAAACTTCTTTCTGCTCTTCAAAAACATTGCTTATTTTTCCAGGTCTTAAGTATCTTGTAAGAGCTGCCTGTTGCTGTAGTCAATCGGAAAGTGATTTTTTCTTTCCCTAATAAACTGAGTGGGAAGAGAGAGGAGCCATGTGCTGAATTCTGCCAGTTTCTACTTTTGGATCACTTTTCTGTCATCTTGATTCTGAATTTCTTTAATAGGCGTTTGTTTGTTCCTCTTGAGGAATAGCTTGTTCTTCCTCTCTGCAAAGCTGACTCCCCCTGTTTTCTTGTTCTGCTTTGCTCAGCTTTTTCATAAATCATTTTCCTTATATTAGTAAAGACTAAGTATAGAAAATGCTCCAAAATGGTATTTCCACTACTGTTTTAAAATTAAAATGCAGTGAAATGTTACGTTGCAGTCCAGTAGCCATCTCTGCACCAGCAGTAGATGCTGTGAACATAGGAATATTTTGATGAATGATTGTGTATGTAGTTACTCTAAAATATATTTTGTCAGTCTTTTTGTAAAAAGATTTAAGAGAACTTTGAGTCTAAAACAAATTAGTAAATGAAATACCAGAAGGCTAAAACCTCTTCCTCATACAGAAATAGGTGTGTTTCGGCAGGTGTTTAAGTTCCATTGAAGCAGAGTGCATGGACAGCTTTTGGACCTCTTGACTGTAGACTGAAGGAATCAAATGCATTTGTTCCTTGTGATGACTTTGTGATGACTTTTCCTGTGATTTAAAAAAAAAAAAACCCAAACACATCACTTACATAAAGGCTGGATTAGATACATGTTTGGTGAATTCACTGAATATGGCCCAGTAACTTTCAGGATTAATAGATCTGTTATCTATTAATAGATATATTATCTATTTATCTATGTGTGACAGAGTACCACAGCTCTTTAAGATGCCGAAAAGGAAAAAATAAAATCTATAAGCTCAGCCTTAATGAAATGTGTAAAAGAAGGATTCTTCCCCCACTGCACCCCCTGCATTTTTTTAACTTTCAATGCAAAGCATGACTCAGATGTGCAGCTCAGATTTTGACCTCTTGAATCTCCTTACAGAAGTCCAAAATAGTCTCAGTCTGATATAAATCTTAGTTTTGCCCTTAGGAAATGTAAAAGAAGTTGCTGTTTATAGGCTTTCTTTCTGTGTTTCTAGGTAAAATCCCAATAATTCACAAGCATGAATGAAAAATTTGGATCCAAAATGTGTTCTGGCATTGGGGATTTAATATACAAGACAACCAAATAATTGAATTAAATTCTCTGTGTATGCATTAGATAAGAAAGCATCATCTTGTTCACTTGCTGGTAATTAAAGTTTGTAAATGCATTGAGCTACTTCCTATGTTCTTTTATTTTTCCTCTTAGAAGTAATTTACACCATTTACCATTCAAATTGATAAGCAAAGCATTAAAGTGTCATGGTCCTGCTCTCATCTGTGCGTTTACACTTGCATATGTTCATGGAGGTCTATCACTTTGTGTGCTAACTCTTCAAGTTTTAAGTAAATAAATAATGACAACACAAGTCACCTAGCCAGCGTGTTGTGGGATTGGTTACTACTTTCTGCAGATTCAGGTTAACTGAAGAAAACAAGTCTGTAGAGTGGGTTTTTTTGATATAACTTTGTGGTGCTTTAACATGATATATGCACACAAACTTTAACCTATGCATACATAAAAAAATTCCTATCTCTTCAAACAGATACTGTTCTTGAAAATTACAATCGTATTGCTTTTTCCTTTCAGGAATGACTGTTCATATTGGCCACCAGATGTTTTTGTCTGGGAATTTGTCTTTCAAAATAATGTTTAGTTGATCTGTGTAGCCAAAGCACAGATCTTACTTTTTGAGCAGCAGCACTTTAACAGCTAAATTAGTTCTCGGGGAATAAATCTTGAAAGATTTTTTTATTTCAATATGGTTCATAAAGCTTGTAAAGATTCTTCAGAATGGCTTTTTTTTTTAATTAGAGGTGCAAACTTTTCCTCATTTCAAGTATATAATTTATCCACAGTGTTCACTCAGACACTTAAAACACATACCTCTAGAAATAGCTATCAAATTTACTGTCCATTGACAAAATACAGTACTTCAGTGTCCTTTCAGAGCGATCAGAATTTTTACTCTGATTAGTTCATTAAACCAAGATGGCACAGTTACACTTTCACTCGAGTCAAGTGAACAAGCCCACCTAAATTTAATATAAGTCAATGTGGCAATATAAATTGAATAAATTACTTAAATGGCTTTTGGCTCCCCAGCTAGTATGCTTTGGTATATCCTGAAAAAAAAATTGAATTCACTCACAGAACAAAACTCTGAACAGCTCTCTTATTATGAGAGATCTGGGCTTTAGATGCAGAAGTATTCTGTAAATCATTTTCCGTGCCTTAATTTTTGCTGCTTGCCAAAGGCTGTGTTTTCAGTGTATGTAAACTGAGACTCTGCTGAATTTTGCTAGGTATCAGGATATAACTGGCTCTGGGTAAGCATCTGATTCCTCATGGGTGCGAGACAAACGGTACAAAAAAGACAATTCCAGATTGAAAGAATCATCCTCAATGAAATATAATTTATTCCCATTGTATCTTTTTCAATGGCATTGGCCTGTGGTGGTGGTTAGTGTGCATAAAGGTGTTAACAGTGTGGAAGGGATAATAAATGCTTCTCTGTTAGCTGTTGGAAAGGTTAGGTTTTTGGTTTTGCATCTCAGAGCAACACCCAAAAAAAAGTTGTACTTGGCCAATACTCAAATATTAAACATCAGGTGTTTATTAAAACCTTACTAAATACTAAACATCGGGTGTAATGCTAAACATAGACATGGATAACTTGCATACAAGAATATTAATATAACTGACGAAACAGATTTTTAAATGTTCTAAACCAGATTTCAGAATGCTATAAAATAAAGCTAAGGCCTTATTTTAGGTTTTACATAAGTATGCGTATACTTTAAATAGGTAAATATATATGTTTTAAGTGACCTTAGGAAAGGCAAATCAGAAGACTGCATTCTCTGTAGAGTGAAAATATGGTGTTAGAACTCATGTCGGCTAACACGGTTCTAAGAAAAAAGTTTTCAGACAAATGGTTAATGTTTTTGATGATAGAAGGCTTGCTTGATAAAGATAATTGTTGAGGAATATAATTAGACTTCTGTGGTATGTGACAATCTGTTAAAAATAACACTATCCAAAATCATTATGGCGTTAAATAAAATAAAAGCTGGCTAACAGGTTTCAGAAAGCATTGTACATAGGGAAAATTGTTATCCCCTGAAGGTTTTCCTAGTAGATATCTGTAGGAATTTATTATTAGTTTAACATTACTCAGTATTTTTATCAGTTATCTAGAAGAAAAGAAATATTAATTCTGCTAATGCTAAGATCAGTTATACTGGAATAAATTTGGTTATATAAGGTTATATAATCCCACTTGATAAAGTCAATTCTTTTGAAAAATATGCATTTTCATCAAATAAAAGTAACAAAGAATGTAGCACTTGAGAAGAATCATAGAATATTGATTAGAAGAGACCTCTAGAGGTCCCATAGGGCTATTGCCAACACCAGAACAAGTCAGGCGTGGTGGTCTCTAGGCGAGTCTTGAAACCCTCGAGGGCTCGAAATTTGCAGAGCTTCCCTGGGCATCTTGCTGGAGTACCATGCTGTCTTCCTGGTGAGAAGCCTGAGCCTCCAAGGCAGAATTTGTGGCCGTTTAGCCTTTCCCTGTCATCTAACACTGTTAAGAAAAATATGCCTGTATGATGTTTGTAACTCCTTTCCAGGTAGTTACGGGCTGCTCTTAAACCACCTTAGTCACCTTCTTGGTGAACTAAACAAGCTCTGCTTCCTCAGCTTCTCCTCGTAGGTCCTGTGCTCTAGGGCCCTGGCTTGATAGTCCTCTCTTGATAGCTCTCCACTGTCAGTTTTTCACTGTCTATCTGTACACAGGAATGCTTGACTGGGACTTGTAAGTCATGATAAACGCCCTGAATCATGAAGAGGGAAGCTCGTGCCCTGTGGTAGCTAATAACCACATGGGCTTCGTTATGACAGGGGAGCTGAATGCTGAGAGTAAGTAATGCTTCTGCTTCGGTGGCCAGATCCAGTGTGGGGAGTGGAGTGGAGAGAAGCTTTGGATTAGTCAGGAATGAATATGTCTTCGTTTCCTTTTCAACACAGAAAAGAGACATGGTTGGGGTCAAGCAAAACTTTTCCTTCAGTCTTCATTTAGACTAAGTGAACAAAACTGTTCTTGGAGTGCTGGTTCTAATTCTGATAGCAACACTTCAGAAAGAGCTTTGAAGAAGAGTTTACAGAAATAATACAAGGTCTGGAAAATATACCTTATTGAAAGAAGCTTCAAGAATTCAGTCATTCACTGTGTTTTCTTTTGCTGAAGGTTAAGAGCCAGTGTGATTGATGATTCTTTATATATATATATATATATATATATATATATATATATATATATATATATATATATATATATATGAGTGCCAATGTGCAAAAAGATTTCTGGTACATAAGATGCTTACTCCTAACAGGAAGATTTAATGATACCTTGTGGCTGGAAGCTCAAGCTAGACAAATTCAGATTAGAAATGGGGCTCCTTTTTTCAACAGTGTTGGTAATTAACCATTGGAATATGCTGGATAATGATGGGGGGGGGTAATTCCTCATGTGCCTCATCCTTACAAGCTGTAAGTCCCAACAGCCACCTAGAAGTTGCTTCGATTGTCACTAAATGCATGACAAAATATTCATGTGTTTTTACTGAATAGAAGTCTGCCATCACTCTAAGTGAGTTTGGAAAGCCTCCAAACTTAGAAGTTTGGATTCCGGTCTCCCAGGAAATATTTAACCAACTCTGCTTCTACTACTTTGCTGCCTGTAATCCTAAAGTCATTGTGCTTGCTGGAAGCTTACACAGCGGGGGCATCCTGCGTTGCCTTACAAAAACTTGGCTTCACTTGGTGCAAACTCTTTAGCGTAACCTGTAAAGCCTTCCCTAAGTATACAGATTTGCTCTGGGAACAAAAATATTGTGTAATTCCAAATCAAGTCAGGATCTGAAGCAGCTCCACTAAAGAAATGTCCCTGCCCCATCGAATTTCAGCAGTTGCCATGCATCATCCTGTGCTCCAATTCCGCACGGCCCAGGGCCTAGATTTTTATATTTGGGGGAAGGAGGGGGCTCACTACCATCTTTGCACTTCCTACCTGTGCAGCAGGACTGTCACGTATACAGAGTATTCCTTGGACTGTGCCAAGTATGAGAAATCCTAATGCCTTGGTGGATGGGACAAATCCTGGATAAGCGCATCTACTCCTGACGTTGCTTTTTTTTTTTTTTTTTTTTCCTTCTCCCCCTCCCCACCAGCATCTGAATTTCATTCTTAGTCTTGGCATACCCAATAATCTGTTTGATATTCTATAAACATTGTTTGCTTCAATGTACTGTCTAGCATGTTGTTTAGGGGGGAGTTTGGAGTGTCGCTTTTTTAAAAAGACCTAATTAATATCTCTCAGAGGCTATGAAGTAAAGTTTGGTCTCTCCGGGTGCTTCATTGCTGTATTCTATTTGGCAGGTCAGTTGCTTTCCTAATTTCTGTCTCTGTCAATCCTCACATTTCGATTTAGAGAATTGCTTTTGCGGCATCCAGACGGACAACAAAAAAAATCATTTTCTGATGTCATTATTAGCAGGGTTCTTTACGTGAAAACACAAGTAGTGTTGCTTGTGGTTCCCTGCACTGCTGCAAACTCACTTTACCTCCTGAGTGATTTTACTCATCAGATAGCTGTTTCACGTCAATCACTTACTAAATGATTTGGTGTGAAGACTCATTGCTGTGTGCCTGTGTTAGTAGGGGGAGAAGACAGGACAGAGTCACTTGTAGTGTGGGAGAGCAGGTGGGAGACTGTGAGCAGGGCAACTACATGATTCAAAAAGCCACCAAGGGGAGGTTACATTTTGAGAAATTACTTTTTCAATGGCAGTGCCAGAATAAGCAGCTCTAGTGACTGCCTGCCTCTTGTTCTCACTCTTCTCATTGACTGCTCAGTCATGCCAGGTATATTTATTTGTGTGGCCACAGGATGAAACAGATTTGGGAACTGATCCAGGTTCCCAAGAAAAAAAGGGTTGTTTTTGGCGTGGATTGGTTCCTCATTGTGGTTCACTACATAGCCACACAATCAATGGTATTGGCAAGGTGAGGAAGGAAGAGGGAAGAGAAAAGAGTGTTTAACTCATGTACTACCTTTGAAAGAAACAGTCACGAGTGATCCTTGAGCAGGAGAAGCATGGTCAGCCTCCAGAACTGTGGGATTACCGAGTCCTCGGTAAAGCTGGAGAGAAATACTAAGGACTTCTTCACACATCTTCACTTTACCAGTCATTTCTCTTTTCCAGATGTTAAGAGTTCCCAGTTCTGTCCATGCAGAATTTGGAGGTTCAGTGGACATTTTTGTTTTTCAGCTCTATAGCTGAAAGAAATGACCAACAAGATCACATCATCTGCCATACAGCATACCACTTTTAAAGTGATATTTCAGCAACTGACCACCAGGCATTCTTTCATATTCTCTAAGATATATGCAACACAAAGCAGTTAGAAGTATGTGAAATATGCTTTGTTGAAACATCATGCAATTAATATTTTTCTATGTGAATTTATAACATCTACTTTTTTTTGTAATGATCTGTTTCTAAAATGTTACATTTGCTAAGACACTATGAATAAAAACTTTCTTTTAGTTTCTTCATTCATTAGGTTAGATGCATGAATGTTGATTATATTGAATACCCTAAAAAAAGGTGTGTTTGCCAACTTTTAATTTTTTCCCACCCACACAATACCTCCTAATTTTGTCTCTAGCAGCCCAGATGTGTTTCTGCAGAATAAGTGTTTCTGAAGTGATAACTACAACACTTGCAACAGGTAATTTGCAGATTGGGTAACTCACAAAAAGCAGGACTATGTTGTAGCAGCTTAATTTTGAAGTTGGTGATGATTTCAAAACTTCATTACAAAGTCTGAAATGTTGTAGTGTGTGGAATATCTTAATCTAGAAATTAAGTACTGCTTTGTAGCATTTAGCAAATGAAGGTCTAAAGGGACCTCAAGGTATGATTTAAATCAGGGGGAGGGGGGCAGACTTTACTTCAGGCAATGATGTGCACATTGTGGGGCGTATCCAAGTTCTGCCGAACCAATGAAGCTCATGGTTTGAACCTGCCTCCGGGCATATTCTTAAAAAAAATTGATCACCTCTGAGAAGACTAGATAAATGTCTGTTTTTAAAAGCTAACACCACAATGAGTTCCACAGTCCCCTTTGATGACCTGTTTCCATGTATGATTATACTTAGAAACATTCTTTCTATTTATATTTCTACCAGTTATATCTATTTCTGTTTAACGCTGCAGTTTAGATGTGCAAGATTTGTAAACTCTGAGAATTTTTTCCAAAGTTCAATGTCTGGAACAGATTAAAACAAAAGATCTTATTTTGGACTGTTGCTCAGTGTGGGGGAGGATTTTGAATTCCTATAATACCTAGATAATGCTTTCTCCTCTCCTCTCTTTTCTCTCCTCTCTTTTCTCTCCTCTCTTTTCTCTCCTCTCTTTTCTCTCCTCTCTTTTCTCTCTTCTCTTTCTTCCTGTTTTTCAATTTTCTTAGTTGTTATACAGCTGAGCAGGTGTCAGGGGTCTTGGGGTAATGCCTAATTTTGGTGAGGACTGCAGTTCTTGGGGCTGTGATGTGTGGTGCTGGTGTTGTCAACCTCAATGTCTGTTCCAGAATTGAGTCTCCTACAAGTGCTGGCCTCTGGCTGGGAATTCTGGCAGAAAGGAAGGTGACCTGAGACGGTTTGACAAAACTCCCATTCATTAAACATGGGATATTTTGAGTTTAAAGTTTTTGATTTGTCAGTTTCTGCCAAAACAAAGCACTGACCTGTTTTAGTATTTCTGAATTCCTATCCAAAGTGCCCTTTGTTACCAATTGTAGTTAACAGCTGTTTGATCTGAGGACATGAGGACTAGTGACCTCTGCCATCCTATTTTCCTCCCTCACTTGTTCAATGTTCTTCTCCTAGGGTGGTGTTTGGTAGTGTTTCTTTCCAGTCTTCTCTTGACTAGATAGTAAAAATCCATTTCTTCAACATTATCTCATAGATCACACTTTTAAATCTCTTCATATTTTTAGTTTTCTCTTAGATTCTTAAGGTATCATCTAGAAGTGACAGGAAAATTTCTGTTGTATAAAAGTAAAATTGTGCAAGTAATTATTGTTTATTACTCTCTCATTGCTTAATAACCCCCAATTTGCAGACATAGTCACTCTCAAGTGCATCGATTACCCAGGTGCTGTGCCCCTCAGTACTTGACTGTAGGACATTGCCATGGCATGAGTGATGTAGATGACAATTGCTCACGCGTGGCTTCCTCTATGTACTGCTGTTTAAGGCTGCATCCGTGCTGTGCAGAAATGAGTTTATGGGTTTTTCAAAATGGAATGTCCATGTTATCTATTTATAGAAGCTCCATGTTGTCTGTATTCTTGATTCTTCCTGCATTGGGTAATGGAGAAAGATCTGACATGAGTGGGAAATTCACGAAGGATTACTGATCTGGGACACGGTAGAGGAAAAAGATGTTTTCTCTAAGTATGGAGACCTGTGAGTTACTGTGTATGCTCTGTGTTGTGTGACTCGCATCACTTGCTAATCAGAGCGGGGGAAAACGGTATGTTAACCGTTTCAGGAAACGGTCAGCTCTGACTCGGGGACAGCACTAGCAATCCTTTGTCTTGCGAGAACATGCAGCCCGTATGCTGTCTGCATTTAACCAGATCTCCTTGTTACGGATAGAGGGAGTCGAGTCTCAGTAGTGATGCCAGCACTGCATTTCTAGAGAAGGTAATTAATAGGAAGAAGCATAACAGAACCCCTGCTTAAAAAAAAAGCAAAAAGCAAAAAAGAAGCATAAACCAGTATAAAAAAATGCAGCTACTCCGTATTCTGAGACAGTACTATTTTGAGGCAGTACCCTGCAATAAAGGCCAGTGCACAATACACACACTTTAAGCTGCATGAAGAAAACAGACATCAGATATCTTTCACAGCTTCCCCTAAGGTGTTTGCAGCTGTTCCTCTAGCCTTGAAGTATATCTTTAGTGACTTAAAGTGAATACAGCTCATTTAGATATCCCCAACTCAGCTTTCAGTAGTTGCTGTGGGTGCAGAGAGCATTCTGACGTTGCTCAAAAGCTGCCTCAGATCCTGACGAAAATCCTTTTTCTGTATTGAAACATTCAGCAGTTGCCCTAGACAATTTTTTGTGGACAGATTCACAAGTAAGTGTAAGCTAAGACAGGAAAATCCTGAAATAGCCACTCAGTGCTTTATCTTTTCTGCTCATCTATTTTGTAAAGAGTAGAAGAGAGAGGAACTCAAAACATAGTGCTGCTATATGAAATACTACATCATGTTTTCCCTGTGTTACTTCTGTGGCTTCATCAATGTTTTACCTTTCCAAACTGGTATATTAAAACATGCCTTTCACGCTGTATCCTTGGATGCACTTGAGGGGTCTACTTGCCCTCCCTCACCAAACATGCAAAAAAGGTTGCTCCTGTGAGCACTCCTTAATCCATTACCATCCAAGGACTCTGTGACAGATGACAAATAATTTTTGATTTTGATTAGCTGATTAGGAGTACTTATAGACTTGCAGAGGCACCATTCATTTCTCTAGCAGGGAGACACTAACAAATGACTGCAGTAGCTGTCTTTGGGGTGCAGACCTGTCTACACATGGGAATTTTTAATAGTATAGTTCTTTCAGTAATAGTGAGAAACTCCCCAACCAATCAACTGAATAATGAAACAAAGCCAGCATTTGCGTGTAGAGGAGGATTAGGAAGAAAGACGCTGACACAGTGACTTGAAAGTAACACAGAGAAAGGAAAATGAGATATTGAATGGAGACCTTAAAAGCTGTGGAGGCGGGGAGAGGTAAACGCTGGACTTGGCTTAAAAGAAAAAGGAACAAGGACATAGGACAAAAAGTATGGAGAGAAGACTTATGCAGAAACATAAGAATACGTGAGAATAAGTGTGTCCTAAAGTGTGAGTAAGGAAAAGAAATTTTTTAAAAGAACTTCCTGGGGAAATAGCCTCCCTTCCGCTTGGCACTGCTCCTCAATATCACGAGGGAACTGGGACCAGCTTCTCTGGTGCTCTGCATGCCTAGCTGCTGAAATGGAGATTTGTTTCAAAGTTGACTAACACTTTACAGCTAGTCAGTACTTTATGGTGCTGAAAACATTCCCACTGATGGGATTCTAAGGTATTTAGCAGCCACTAGTTTCAAAGTCTGTTATGTTATTGAGATAGCTTAGTGGATATGGACTGGAAGAGCAAATTCCTTTAATTGCTTGTTATAGGGATACCTGGATTACTTTTGTTAGTTTTGTGTTTTCTTACCTCTGGGAAGTGTTTCTGAAAGCAGTAAAAAACTTTTACTTTCAGGATTAATAGTTCTTTCCGTATAACTTTATCTGGAACCAAGCCCTGGGAGCACACCCTCTCTCAGAGCGCTAGCAGCTGCCTTGGCCAGCTCACGCTGCCAGGTGCAGCTGCCTGCTTTGGTTTGGAAGAGTAAGGGATCAGAGGTGGAGGAGGTTGCATGTACTGTGCACAGTAGTCTATGCAACAGAAGAGGTTGTAAGTCCATGCGAAATGGAATTAGTATTATAAAATTGTAGCATGGATTACTTTTAGCTTAACTATGTTTAACGTCATTATAGCTGGTTACTGGTGTGTCCCGTGTCGTGTGTCCGTGTTCCCCCCCCCCCCCCCCGATGATGCAGTTTAGTTGTACCATGGAATGAAGAAATACAGACTTTCAAACAAAGCAACCACCCCCACCCCCCCCAGTGCCCCCCGAGAGATGTCCTACCTTAAACCTTTCTGGTTCTTGTATTTAATATCCTTGTGAAAGGGGTGTTTTGATGGTACAGGAATGTGCTGGTATTTTACAATCAAAAATCATGTGAAAACACTGTGTATGTGTGTGTCTATCTTAACCAACCAAACACACAAACCCCCCCCCCCAAAAAACTAACCTGCAGATAGGTCTGCTGACGCTTCCTGGGCTTGCAACAGCCCCTGTTCTGACAGTTGCAGAGCTTTAGTAGCAGCTTTCAGTCATTGTAAATTGTACGTTGTTTTCCTGTTTAGCATTAATGTTCTTAGATGGCAAGGACAGTATTTCCACTACCTTATACATGTGGCTGCATAACATACAGAGAGAAGCTGTCTGGGCAATCTATAGATTCCATATGAAAAAAAAAAAAAAAAAAAGACACTTTTCTGGGGAGGGGTTGGGCCAGGAGATTGTACTTTTTTCCTGGGACGTGGAACCCAATGTTACTTCTGAAGTAAATCATCCTGTTGTCTAGCACCTTCTCCTCCTTGCTGTTCAAGCTCTCCAGAGATGCGTTTTGCAGTCCTGTAAAGAGCCAGGAGGTGGGCAAGGTCTCTCTCATTAGCACACGTGATATTTTATTTAACCATCCATCTCTGTTGCACAGTGACTGTGCCACAGGAATTGCACAAAGCTTTTCTTAACTGTAGGCGGTTGTTCATTTATTAATGTAAACACCATGTGCCTTGGATGTGTAAGCCCTAAAAATAAACTTGCAGAGTTAAAAATAGATCTCTGGGAGTACTGAGATGCTGCTTAATCAGAACCAGCTGCAAGCTGTCTAGAAAATGTAAGTTATATGGAGCCAGATGGCTTTTGCCCTTTTTGCTTTAGACAGCATGTAATTTGGGTAACTACAGCTACAGTAATGTATTTTCCCAGTCAAACTGTTTGATAAACATATTTGTTTCAAACAGACACTTCCAATTAGAGAACCAGTAAAATGTTAATTTATTTTAATATTTCTCCACGTGGGTAAGCCGAAGGAAGGCTACATAATACGAAACGCAAAGGCACGCACAATAACCGCTCACAGCTGGATTCGGCAGGACTGAGATTGTGACTATGCATCTTTGTACAACAGGGCTCTTACTCTGGGAACGATCCCATTGAAAGCAAGGGAGGAATGATTTAAGTGAAATTAATGGCATAATGATCCGTGGGGCTTGTGTGGATTAAGTTTGTAGAGGTAAAGCATTACACAAAATATAGGAAGTGTGTCGGAATGATACCCGGCAAGTGTACATCAAAACAACAGCCCATAGGATTTCAGGAAGGGTTCCTTGCAGCATTTTTGCTTAACTGACAGTATTAAAACCAAAACCTATTCTGAGGCTTGGCAGTTTCCACATTTCACCAGCCTGCTGTTGGCGACCTGTGTTCAGACTGTGTTTAGGAGTCTCGGTGACTAGTCTTGGAAGTGGGAAGCTGAAGCTCAAGTCTACTTTATTTGATTTGGGACGACCTGGGACAGGGAATTCCGCTTTGACTGAGAGGCTTAAAGGTGAATATCTCAACCTGCAGCATCATCCTAACTCTATTTATGAGGCCTACTGATCCGCATCTGAGGGAGCGTAGTGTGAAATTGCACAGCCTCCAGACCATTCTAGCTGCGTGCGTATAAATCGCTATTCAATCTAGTACTTGCCTAACTACACTCGTGTTATGATTGTATGCAAACCTGGGGGAAGGAGGTGGAATGCAGCTGAGGAAGTAGCCTCTTTTAGGAATTGTCGTAACAAAAGCCAAGCTGTACAAACGCGAAAAGCAGTGATCAGGTTTTTAAGAAATGATGTCAGATGAAGACTGTTGTGCAGAAGATGCAGAAATGAGTCTTGGTTTAAGCAAAGGCTTTTGAAAACCAGGATTGATTAAGATTCCTACTTTACAGACAGATGATACAAATTACATACAGCTGGCACGAAGCAGTCATATTGAATGATTAAATGTCTCCACATCCTTCTCCCATCAGTGTTTTGCATTTTCTATGATAACTGGATTTTGTTAAGATCTTGATGTTCTATTGATGTTTTAGCTTTTTTTTTAGCTTTAGCACTATCTGCTTTAATTAAATGAATAATTACATTTTCTGAATGAAATTACTTTCTCTCCATAAATTTTTCTTTATGTTCAATAAGAATTTTTCTTTCTCTGCTTCATTCAATCTCCCAGAATTCCTCAGCTTCAATGTCTACCATGCAAATTGTCATCATCTCATAAATGTAAGCCTCCTATGAGAAACCGCACAAAAATTCCAGCCTGTCTCTGAAGGTAGCACTAGCTATCTGAACTAGCTCAGTGATGGGTGGGTAAGATAATTTTTTTTTTTCCCCTAAATGATTATATTTAAATGTATCTACAATGCAAAGCTGTCTGAAATTGGTAGTGTGGCATTCTCTCCTCGACTTTTAATTCTTTTGCACCTGTCATGCTCATGAGTCATGAGATTTTTTTTTTTTTTTTGAACTGCAGGAAGTAGATTAATCAGTCTTTTTGTGGCCTGTAATTTTTTATACTAATTGATGCCAGAGTTTTAGGTTACAAGCTTTTTTGGAAGCATTTCAGTATGAAAATAACTTCCAAAAGTGCTTTGAAAATGCATTAATTTACATTTTTTTTTTTTAATTGCACTTGTTTTGGTCTGTTTGATCATTGGCTGAAACAACTAGTGATTTAAGAACTTGCGAATCTGTCCTTGCCTGAACATGATTGCAGGTTCAGCTTACAAGTGGATCTTAAAATAGTAACACTTGTAGTCAGGTTCTAAGATGTTTTAGGTTGAAATCAAATTATAGGAATTTACTAGTTTTTGACAGCAGAAGTGATAAAGCTGTGCAGATGAATTTTTAAGTAGCTGTATACATGACATGCAGTCTTAAACTGATGAGTGTCTGGATTTAGATCATCCCAGCTGTAGGAAAAGCTCTGTGATGATTTGATTGCTCTAGGCTTTCTCACTTAAATATTTTGTCAGTGACCTAAAAATGGTTCCCAGTCTATTTACCATAGGATAATTATGACCCACTCCTAAACAGGAGAGCAAGAAAGGAAGGGGAAATGAGATCCCTTGAGCTCCTTGGTTGAGATTTCAGGATTTCCTTTATTAAGAATCTGGTAGAGGAGAGAAATAATGCATTACATATCTACTACTTATCTCCCTTTCCCACTTATCTGATGAGGAGATGAAGATTAGACATAGAATTAGCTGTATGTTGATTGTGCTGGTCAGCAGATCTGAATGGGTACAAGCAAAGTATGCTGTGCCGTAAATTATTGGTGCCACAGGAGCTGGTTACTTCTAGGGGAAGGAAGAGCAAGAAGGGATGATTTTAACCAGATTTAGAGCAAATAATTGACTTCTGATTTTAGTGATTGTACTCTAACTTTCAAAAATTCAAGTAAATATCTTCTCAAATGCCACATGAAGTATCTAAATATTTAACTTAAAAGGCATCACAAGAAAGAATTTCTCATTCCAGTGTTTTTAGCATGCATTTTGCTGGAACAACTTAATTTCATGAAAGTTCAGAAATAGTTTTTGGTTGAACTGGTTCTCAGTTGTTTGAAACCTGTTTAGTTTTTGTGTAAATCCAGGTCTAATACTGATCATGTAGACGCTGATGTAGCCTGAGGTGCATTCAGCAGGAAGCTGTGCTAGAAGAGGTTGCTCTCACCGGTCTTCAACTCAATGTTCATTTCTCTTTGCCAGAGATCTCTGAGCAGAGTGGTACCTAAAGAGCTTTCTCTGAATGCACCCTGGTCCATTACAGCAATCGGATTACTATCAATAGTTTAAATATTAGGGCTCTGCTAATCCGGTACATTTTGACTGAAATACCCTTGGAAGCATTTTCGGGAGCAGCTCAATGGGCAGCCTTCTAGGGGATGGAAGTTGTGAAAGGTCATGCTGATGCACAAGTGAAGACAGGCTAGGAGGAGGCAGCGCTGCTCTAGCTTTCAGGATTTCTTGTTAACTGAATGGAAAGAGCTCATTACCAAATTTAAGAAATTAAGGATTTCCTTACTGAGAAATACTCAATATCTCCAAGTATTTAGTTATCCATTCAGGATTCTTCCTGTTGGTAGCAGAGCCCAACCTTTCTTGGTGTTTTTCAGACATGGCTTCAACAGAGTAAAGGCAGCTGAAGCTGAGGGAGCTGGGCCTTAGTTGTCCAGCAGTCAGGTCGTGTCCGTAGACCTCTGTGTGTAGATCAGACTTCTGTTTCTCCTTTCCTTCTTGCTATGTGCAGCCTGAGAATTATTGTAAGCAAAGTAGTTCTGGTGTTTCCTGTAAGCAATGGATAATTTTAGAATATTTTACTACCTGCTTGAATTTGTACATGAAAGTAAATGAACATACTACTTTGTAATGTTTATGCCTATATATAAATAAGGGTTAAACATTGAAAATAGCAAAATGACCACAGGTTTCACATAGTGCACTACTTCTTTTTAGATTTTAAGAATAAAAACCTATGTTCTGGAAAATGCTAAATTTCTTTCTTATATAAAAATAAATATACACATATGCGGAAATGCCTGTTTATTATGACTGTTTCTAGACTTAGCTGGAAATCTCCCTCTGTGATTACTTTAGTATTAGTCTAAAAGTACATCCTTGTCCCCATTTTAACGCCACCACCAGAAAAGAAAAATTGATTTATTAAAGTAAAAAAAAAAAAATCCCAATTTAATAATTTAAATGCAAATGTCCCCTTTTAAAACAAAATTAAGCAGGAAAGAGGAGAAAGCTGTAATAAAGGCTAATACTTTTTATAGAGGGTTGTACATGCATTGTAGTGTGTGCTCTTAAATCTTTCCAGGTTTTTCTGCATGATAGCATTTCCAAGATCTTTGGGCTTTTTTACGCAAGGACACTCAAAAAATTAATCTGCACTAACTAGACTGGAAGTGGATTAGTCAAATTGCATTAAATCCTTGTTCAAAATGCTTTCGAAATTAGTTTCCTTAATTCAATTTATATTAATTTATTTTGGAAGTGAACTAAGCTTCATGGAATTAATTTAGTCCTGAATGAGTATCCACAATAGAGTTGAAGTAGTTTAACCACTCTTCTTTAAAAGTAAATCTGGATTGTTTTCATATATTTTGATTTTCTGCTGAATTTCTTCTTCATTTAAGATGAAATTTCTAAAAATGCTATTATACATGGGATTTTGGCATTTGAATTTTTTGGATTTTTTTGATTGTTTTAAACTCACTATGTTACCGTAAGCAAAACCATTTGCTCACCTAAGTTTGGCTCTTACTCATGTCTCAGGAAATCCGTGCTAACTGAAACCAGTAAAATTACTTTGTCATAGCATCACTGCAAAATCATCCTAAGCCACTTGAACTGATTATTTGTAATTCATAATCTGAATAAATTGTAGAACAGTCTGTAAGTACAATTAAGAGCTGCCAAGATTTGGAAATAGATAGTTAAGCCGAAGTGCTCCAAAAAACCCCCATTTTTCACTGTCTTAATAGACATGGCAGAGCACTGGGAATGTGAGGGCTTGCCTGAGGTGCTTGTTTCACTGGGGCTATGTGAAACCTGGCTCCTTTTCAACTTCCCAAAAAGGGCCTCATGTGAATTGCATAGTCTTCCCCTATGTGCTTTTATTGAACATGGTTTTCCGGTTCCTTTAAAACAATTTGCATTTTCCTTGGAGATGTATCTTTGCAAGGTAGATTGCAACCGTGACATTTGTGAAACGCCGAAGAGGCGGATCCTCTTGTTTTTCCCCTACCCTTGTAGCTGAACACAGAGCGGTTTCATACCTCTCTTAAAGCTGATTGTTCAATTTGAAAATCACTCTCAGACCTTGTATACCACTCTCTTCCTGAATGTCAGCTATGTTTTATGGTTACTTGAGTAGTTTGTGCCATTCCTGCCTCGAAAGGTGTAGGCGTTGCAGGTCTTCCACATTACTATTCCTTTTGGTAGTAGATGTGGTAGAAGGTCCAAAAGAAGAGGATGTGGCAGAAGAGGATCTTCCCCTCTGGGAAGTTGTCCCCTCTTAGATATATTTAGTTTTCTGGGTAGCTGTATTTTAAACTAGAATTGTGAGATATGTTGGGTTGGTTTGTTTGTGTTTGACAAATGCCAACACTTCTGTCAAACAGTTTCCCAACCCCTGATCATTTCAATGCCCGTGAGGAGGCTGGATGAGCCGGAACAGCTGAGGGAGCAGAAGTGTCTAATGGTGGCTGGGGGAACAACAAGTTGCTGGGAATGGTGGGGAGAAGTGTAGCTTTCTCATCAGATCTACCATTGATGGAATAGTAAATTTGAACTTTAGTCTTTTCCTACAGATTTAATCAGGAGCGACTGACAGGATTTACATTCCATATGTCTATTGTACAAGCAGAAGAATATCATGATGCAATTTTAACATGTTCCCTTAGGTTCTTTTCATGGCGACTGCCACATTAAGCCTTTCAAAAAAGAGTACTGTCATGTCACACCCAATCATACTGCATTTTAACGTAAACACAACTCAAAGCCATTTTGGCTTTAGAAGATGGTAAAAATCAGGTATGGTGTTCTCTTTGGTATGCTTTTCTGATTTAAAGTATGTCAGTATTTGTAAGGGAGAGGACCCATTATATCTGTTCATGGTTAGTGACCAGAAGCCAGATGAAATGAGTTGGTCTCAGGCTGGTTCTTAGAAGAGAGATGGAATTTTGTGCTATTTGGTAATATATTCCCTCCTGTGCAGTGTATCTTTTGAAATATACTGTTATCTGGTTGCTCTGGTTGCCTTCCCCACAACCTTTAAAGTGATACCTGTCGCTTTTTATATTTGAAAGGATGTTGATCTTAGAGAAGAGTTTGATGAGGGATTTCCATATCATTTGCCACAATAAATTAAAATTAAGGAAAAGAAAAAAAAAGTCTGTGAGGTTCAGTGGATGAAACCATTTTAATATTAATTAGGGTGGATGTGTAGCTATTAATTATTATCCAAAGTAATCAGTATTGGAATCAATTTTTAATGTAATTTGAGTTTTCTTCAAATACACACTTTTTAGGAATACAAAAATAATTTTCTTCATACTTCTTTAATAGTCTTAAATACTTTAAATAACAAAATGCCAAAAGAAGTAAGTGCAGACTATTTTTACCTCTGAGAATCACGGGATTGTAATGACAACAGAAATGGAGGAGGAAACTGTCATCTCTTTGCCAGTCTTTTTTTATACATGCTAAATAATTAAATTTTCAGTAGTTTTATTTTGGTAGATATCTAGGTAATTTCAGTAACCGTAATGATCTGTGTGAACATACTCCTTGTGTGTGTATTCTGCAATAGTTTTTAGTGCTATATCTGATTATAAGTGTGCTCTTCCACCGTCCATATATGTATATAAAGGTTAACATGTTTGAATAAATAAGTATTTGTTGTCACGTTTCCTCCCAGACAGGAGTGAAAAGCTTGATGCATCTGATAGAACTCTTTCCTATATTTACATAAAATATCTTTAGGAGGAAGGACAAAGAGGCAAAAGGAGGGAGTGAGAGAGAGGTCAGACAGTTGTACCCAACAAAAATCCTTCTCAGCCTCAAGTAACAATAAGACATAGTAGCTGCTCTCATCTTTCTTACATTAAAAATATTGTATCTTTTTTTAACTAACCTATGCTATTGTATATTGGGCTTTTTGATGAAAGAGTTGTATTATTTTGCTGGATTTTCTGAATTTAGTCTGAATATTGTTGTTGCTACTCATTGATTGAAAGGCAGTGTGAACCCTGTTAGTGCTTATCTGATGGCTGTATCCTTAGAAGGTCTCTTTTCCAAGCTGCCACACTAATACTACTTTCCATTGCCCCCATGTTATAATAATTATATTGAAGTCTCATTGCAATCTTCTGTGCTCAGTATGCACAAATTCAAAAGATTTATTTGCATTTTTATCCTGAATAAATTAAAATAATCTTGTTGAAAATGGCTTCACAGGGCTTGAGTTTCCATATCTTTCAATTCCTGCATACTTATATTCTAATCTATTGGAAAAGCTAACAATGTAAAGGTAAAAGAAATGCAAATACTTCTTATACATGCATTCAGCATGTCTCCTGGATGCTTGAAGAGATAAAACTACTTAGTAACTTCTTTGAACTTAATAATATTCCCAATCAAAGCTCAAAATTATGAATTTTCGTTCACTACCATACTTTATTTTTATTGAGAGAAGATTTCTTCTACCAAAAAACGCAAGACTTGCGGGACTTAACAATATTGATCAGGGTTATATAACAGTAGGCTGAGTATGAATTTACAAAAAGTTACTTTTCTTGTAGCTGGAAAACTAAATCTGGTTTGTGATGTAGAAATATGCACTTAAAAATATTCACATTTTACCAATAAATGTGTCATACAAACTCCAAATACATCTTTGCATTTCAAACTATCTTTCTGGTATCTGCTGAATAGTTTGTGATTGACAAATTCTTGGGTTATTTCAATGTGAATGTAGGACTGTGAGAAAGATGCTTTCCTTAACAGGCAGCATTAATTTCCTGAAGCATTTCTTTTAAATTATATGCTCTTTTAAAATATATGCAAGTAATGTAATGTATGCTGGGTTTGGTTTTTTTTTTGTTTTTTTTTTACAGTATAAAAGATGAATCACAACAACATGTGACATGGGAATTGAACAGCACATATTTTAGACCAGTAACTATATAAGGTTCTCATTCAAAGGATGGTTCCTTTTCATAGTGAGTCTAAGTAAACTCAATGAGCCCAAAGTGGTGTTTTATAAAAATCCAGATGTTTTTCTGAATTTTAAAGATCCAGCAGAGCTGGACAACATATTCAGTGGGAATCTAGGAAACCAGGAGAGCACAGTCTCAGACATTTAAGTTGAATAGTGATTCAAATATTCTCATAGGGGGTTCTTTTTGATAATTCAAATGCATGGAGTTAGTTAGCTCTGGAGGTATTTTGCAGCATGGTGTTGGCCAAACGGAAGTTTCAGGTGGTAGACGTCAGGTTTTCGACTGGCACGTGTAAGCATAGCCATGTTGTTCACCAACAGAAGGGTGCAGCTTCAGCTCAGTGAAGAAACAGATCCTGTGGAAACCAGTAGGAAAAAATCCTCCCTCTACTGGACAGGTCAGCAGAGCCTGTAATGAAGAGCAGAATAGAGGACACCTAGCTAAAAAAGATGTTGTCGGGGGAAAAAATAGCATGACCTTAATAAAGGCTTAAGCCCTTTTGAAGGGTTCAACAGTGATGTGGAGGGGAGTAGTTTGGCCACCGTGGTCTGTTTGTGAAAGGCAACAGTGAAGGTTTTTAAGGAAACTAGGCCTGAAGTGGTATAGAAGCGAAAACTCTGTGAGTGAGATGGCTAGGGAAAGAATTGGATAAAGGTAGGAAATAGGCAGATAGAACTGGTCAGCTGTAGTAGATGTCGAAGGTCAGAAGGAGAGTCCTGCAGGGAGCTCTGGTGGGACCTATGCTGCTCAGCATTTTATAATTAACCCTGGAAGAGGATGAGCTCTAAGGTAGGAAAGTTTGCAGGTAATACTAAGCTGTTTAGGTTAG
Source organism: Platalea leucorodia (assembly GCF_965183815.1). Lineage (NCBI taxonomy): Eukaryota > Metazoa > Chordata > Aves > Pelecaniformes > Threskiornithidae > Platalea > Platalea leucorodia. Next base: position 135,188,362 of record NC_138823.1, on the reverse strand, counting down.
TAAGGATGAGAGACAGCTGTAAAGAATTAGACAAAAACCTTTTGACTTTGAGCAATAAAGTGGCAAATAAAATTCAGCACAGGTAGATGTGAAGTGATGCCCATGAAAAACAGCAGTTGTAACTTCATAGAGGTTGTGCTGGGCTCCAAAAATACTGTAATCACTCAAGAGTGAGATCTTGAGTTTTTAATACTCTCATGCAAATACCTAATGACTAGCACTCAGTGCAGTGAGTCAAGTGTGTGGAATTATTAGAAAAGAAATAAAGAACAAACCTGAAGACATTATTATGTCAGTATATAAATCTAAGGTTTTCTTACACCTAGATACAGTGTGCAGCTTTGTTTCTTTCAGAAAGAATTCTGAAATCTCAGAAATGCTTTAGTAAAAATTGGAAGAATTTAAGCAGGGCAAGACTGTGATCTGTGTTGTGGAAGAGCTTCTCTATCAGGGAAGGGAGAATTTCGTAGGACTTGGTAGAAGTCTGCAAAATCATAAATAGCATGGGAGAAGGTTGAAATGGATTAATTGTTCTGTCTCTTCTGGAAGAGCTAAAGGGTATCAAATGAAGCTAGTACGAGACAGGTTCAAAACAAAGAAAGGTTTCATCTTCCTAGTAAAAGTGGTGGAAAGCCTTGCTAAGGATATTGCTGGTGCTATTTTTTTTTAATCTGGGTCTAAGGGGAGTCTGGACAAGTACATGGGGAGAAATGCGTGAAAGTTTCTTTGTATACAGCAATCTTATCTGCCTCAGAAAGTTCCTTGAGTGGAAAGGGTTTGGAGTCTGGAAGAGTATTCGGGGGAGTATCATGTATGTCCTATTCATACTTTTCCCTGGACATCTGCTTGTGAATATTGATGAAGACAAGATATTGGTCTTGTCTTATACTTCATCTAACAATCAATTGAAGTTGTCGCATGTTACCTCTGTTGACTTCCCAATTCTTAAATTAAGAGATTTTGTAGTTCATTCCTGTTTAAAAAGAAAAAAAAATTATAATCTGAGCTCAGCTCATCATCACTTTATGGAGAGAAACTGATAAATCAGTATTGAGAAATTTGAAGGCTTTCTTAGATGTACAGCTGTATTACTTTTGAATAATGAATAGTTTCAATAACTGAATGTTAGCTCTTTCAAACTGTGGACGAGGACACTTGTAAACCACATGCAGTCTGAAATTTCAGTCCAGAATTTGTTGATTATGTTTTAAATTTTTTTAAATCAAATGCATAAATTCAAACTGAGCTTTGATTCAAGCATGTCTGATGTATACAGAGGTCAGATTGCTTAATTGTTTTCCTGCTTATGGGTTTTTTTTTTTCCCCTATTATTTATTAATTTACAGTTGGACCCATTTCAGGCTACAAGATCATTCATGTACATGTAGACAAACATTGTGCCACTAATTGTATTTTTGTTGGAGTTGCCTTTTGGTTGGTAAAGTATTTCTTCATCAGAATATGCCCGGCAAAGACACTACAGTGTTAAAGAAATTTTTCTTAACTATCCATTAATGTCTAATATTGAAAAGAATGATTCTGTTAGCCAACAGTCCTATAGCAGCAAAACCATCTTGTGTAGACTTGACTTTAGTTTGCAGTTTGTGATTATATTACACTTCTGTGAAAACAGAACATGCTACTTTCCCAACAGGAGATAGAGTGGTACAGAGGGGCAAAGAATACTCCAGATTAGCCACGCCTGTGTGGCTGGAGGTGAGTTAATGCGATAGTGGCCCTGCTGTGCTGTGCTGTGAGGCAGTTATCTGACTTCGAAGCAGATAAACTATGGGGATAACTTGGTAAGAGACGGTGGATTTCTGATGACTAAACCAGCATGACAATTACACTTTTTGCTTTTGTTCTGCTAGTTGTAAATAAGCAGAGTAATTTACTTACCAGTAGCACATGGAATGCAGTAGAATATGGAAAAGGGAAAACAGAAGGTCAGTGCGTTACAGATGTCCCCTCCCTGCCTCTCAGTGAACAGCCTCAACTTCCTCCGTGGAGCTTTTTGCATCCTGCTGAGTTGTGTAACGTGGAATGGTCCTTAGCAGGAGTTGTGTAGCAAATACGGAAAACTCTGCAAGAGCAGCTTACAGGATAGTTAATGTTGATAGGGCCATGCTAATAGAAATGTATTTGTAAAAGAATAGTTATGTTTCTGTTAGCTAAATGTGGGGCTAACCCTGAACTGGTCAGACCACCTCTTTTGGTTCTGCCTGGAGCAGTTGAAGGTGCATTCCCCTTCTCAGTTCTTTCAGTGCTCTCCAGCTGGAGGTTGCTTCCCTCACAACTCATTTGTGTCCTGGCAGTTTTACTTACGATCACAAACAGCTTAGGATAATTTTTTCTAGGGTAATAATTGTCAGCTCTGAGGACTGTAGGGAAAATAGATTAAAAAACACTGAAATTAAAAAGAGATAAGAAGCATGTAAGGAAAAGTAAGTTCAGAAAATTTTGTAGATTATTCATGTTGGATGTGCAGAAACTACCCAATGAACTAGGGCTCTACTGGACTGGAGCTGTGCAACCAGCATATGAAGCAATCAGTGTGTGATGAAGCAATTTGCAACCGATTTTCAGAATTCTTGTGTCCGAATCATTTTTTGCTGTAGCTTTGAGCAATTTTAGAAAGCACTGTGTTTCCTCTCAGAATGTCCCCAAACAAATGGAAACTTTCTGGTTATTTAAATGCTAGTTCTTCAAAACACGTTGAAGATCTATCAGGACAGAGATTTAATAGCTTCCTCAGGGAGGAGCTACAGAGGAAGGTCAGTGACCCAAAGTCACTAAATTTAGCAAGGCCTTTTTAGGCTTAACATTATAAAATCAGGATTCAGTAAGTTACTTGGGTCAAAATTAATTTAAGTTATAGAATATCTTTTTTTATATTAGAAACTATTTATATGCCTGTATAATAAGTTTCTGGTTCTAAAGACTTTAGTGGTATTGGGTAGAATATGTACGAATGATGTGGTTGAACAAATGAGATTTTTTGCATGAGGATGTATTACTTTATATGATTAAACTCCACATAATGGGGTCTAAAATAGTTACGTAAGACAGAAAAGAAAGCATATAGTTGGTAAGAAACGTATGCATACTTAGAATAGAAGACAAACATGTTTTCGCTAGGAGTATTGTGTCATGATAAATTCCTATTTTTTTCCATATCTGTACAAATTTGAATCTGTCACGATGATCAAAGATGATCAAAATGAAGAGGGAGACTATCAATTTGTTTTTAAAATCCTGTAGGAAACAAGCTGCTACTTCCTTTTGAAGAATACTGAAATACTTTATTTCTATATGAAGTGTGGGGGGTATCTATATTTTAAAAAATACAGAGCAAAAAGCACATATTTCTATGACTGCAATAAATTACTTCTAGAGATAAAATAAGACTTTTTGTTGCTGAAATATGTCTTACACAGTCATATTTGTGACTGGGGGGGGAAATGGCATTGGTGTGCTAATGATGACAGCTGATGCAAAAGTGTCCTGGAAGAGGTAGTATGTAGCATGGCTGTTCAATTCAGAGGTTGTGTAACATCTGAATAGCAATTAGTGAGGCAATGGTAATTTATCTAAAGCATTTGAAATTGTAAGTTGCTGTAGCTGAATGTATCAAACCAAAGATTTAGAAAGATGCTTATCAGATTTGTGAACAGTTTCGTTAAATCTTGTGGATGTTTAACATTCGCTGTCATCCACCCTTTAATGAGATAATCTTACAATTTGGACTGCTACTATTTTCCATTCAGAAACACTTATAATAGCAGAAAAAGTCATCAGAGTTCCTAAGAGATAGGATATGATACCATTCCTGTCCGAAGGAATTCTACCAGAGGGGAAATGTGCAAGAACTTGTCCTTTTTCCTCCCCTCCATCCCCACCAGTCGACTGGGGACTGATAAACAACTGATTTTGTTGCCCTCACTTAAAGCAAACTCATGTTTGGTGGAGGGGGTACAGGAGCACACTTCATTAGGTAGTCTTTTTTCTGTCATTAAAGTAACATGGAAACTAGCCAAAAAGCTGCTAAGTTTATCTGAAGTAACACTTGCAGCTTTGTGGAAGTATGTGGCTGAGTAATAGTACAAAAATAGCAAGTTATTTTGAGGAAGAGCATATGTTCTGTAACAATGAGAAATTGGTATACAGATAAAAGAAATTATGGATCTAAATATAAATTTCATACGAGAAAGATCCGTGGCTTAGTGCCACAAAGTCTTCTGCAGACACAGCCATTAAAAGTTGTTTAATGCTCCTTCTTCTAACATAGTTAATTAAAGAAGCACCATCATTGATAAATTACTGTACTGCCTTAAAGGTGCACATTTTGCAGTCTAACAGTACAGATAATAGGCACTTTTTATATTGGAGTGCACACTGATACACAGGGTACCATACAGTGATAATTGCAGGCTTTTTTTTTTTTTCTTACAAGAAAGGTACATTGCAGAGCCGTACTATTTGCTTACTATTTAAAGACACTGACAACCAAATGCAGCTATCTCCTGTTAGAATTCAAAACGAAGACACCACTGGAGCAGATTCTCAGGTTACTTAAGAAAGCGGTTAGATACAGGTGCTTAGACGCTCAAAAACAATTCCAGTACAATCACTTGTGAAATATGATTCAAAACTCTCCATGCTTCAGCAGATAATAGCAAAGTTTATTTGCTATGAAGTACTGCTTTGAGGATTAAAACTTCCCTCCATAGAAGTCACTCTATTTCATGGAAGAGATTAGTTTCTTTACAAAAAAGTTAAGAGTGCAAGCTGGCACCAAGTCTCTCAAAATCTGTACCTTACAATGTTTCTCCTTCTGCTTTTTTTTCATTTTTAAGCTTCTTCTTAAACAATTGGAGATGGGCATACGTGAAACTATGATTCTATGATTCTCTAAGTCATACTAATGAGCAGAAGAAGAGATTAGAAGATTAAGCTGCAGTTAGATTTGGAATAACTAGAACCTAAGGCATTACCAATTACAATCCACATAGAGCTGCGCTGTTCATCAAGCTGTACATCAAGTGTAAAGCTCACTGAGTAGACTGAGCTGACTGAGCTTTGAAAGCTTCAAGAGTAATTATGTAAAATAAAATCTTTATTGTTAAAATTTTACTTTCCAGGAGGTACCAGTTTGAAAATATTAGACCTTAGGACAGTCTTGGCAAAGCAAAAATCAGTTTTCATTTGATTTGTGAGTAAAACTTTTTCTTGTTTTCTGAATTACTTGCACTTCAAAAATCTACGTGCCACTTGCTGTCATTTGCTGTCTGTAAGAAAGATGTGATCATGCAGGACTTTTCTTTCTGAAGGGGAAGAAATATGGGGAAAGGAGAGACATAGAGAATTTAAGAGGAAAAGCTGAGGGAAAGTTAAAGAATTCAGCTGGCCTTAGGCATATAATCACTAAAATCACTAAATACATATATATATATATATATATATATATATATATATATATATATGCTATTTCTCTTTCTTTCTCTCTCCCTCTCTCTTAATCATTGAGTAGTCAGCCTGATCTGATTAGTGTCTGTAAAAGCTACCTGTGTTGCTATTGCTGGGGAGAAAGAAGAACTAAGGAAAGGTTCCAAAAATGAGATAGGAAATTAGGAGAAAAGAGGAGAAAAAGAATCGTTATGGAGTTTTCCTCTGTTCTTTTCAGATGTTTTCTCTGTAATGCTGAAAGTATGAGACAAAGTAAATATAGTAACTTTAGCTCTTGCATTTATGATTCCCTGAAAAAGGGAGGTCACTTTCCTCTGAGCCAGCAGTCATCTCTGTATCTAAAGTAGTGCCAAAAAAGGGAAGTATAGGAGGTAAGACAGTCTTTCTACTGTTAAAATTTTAAGGAACAAGTGTGTATTTGGTGTTTGGAGTTGTCTTCTAGTAATAAAAGATAAAGTAAAAAAGAAAATCCTAGTGAATTTAAGGATCTTCCTGAATATCTGGGATCTGTTCCATGGGTACTTACTGGTACGTGCTGCAGTTCCTGGCTGGGCTACATAGCCAGATTTATTTTCTGTGAAAATAAGCATGCAGAGGAATAGCTGACACATGTCCAGATCTCATCCTAATAGAGATTTCTGATGCAGCCTGGAAACTTAAATGATAGGTAAATTATTGGCAAAAAGGCAGGAGAATACAAAAATATCGCTAGCCTTTATAGCTGTGAAATCTGGGCAGTTTGGGGGTAATCCTGTTGAGGTTTTCTGGCCGAAATCAACAGTTGGAGTATGTTCTCTGACCGTTTTGGTACCGGGTTTGGAGAGAAAGTGGAAGATACTTTTCTTTGATAAGGGGGAGCAAAGTGTTTTATGTGGTGTTCCCTCTGTAGAGATGCTCCTAGTACTCTATTTTACTTGTTTATTCTTGTGATTTTAAAAAAAGCTACATCCAAAATGCTCCTCGTTTGGAGCTTTGTGCATCCATGCCATATGTTAAAAACACGATGAAAAGTAGTTGTAGAATCTATGCAGCAACACTTGTCCTTTATCTCCCTCCCCACCCACACTGAAATAACAGACTTGAAGTCTGTTATCCTCTGCACTGTTTTTCCCTCCTGCAAATGTAAATTTTCCAGCTATATCAGGTCAACGTTCTTCAAATTGACCAGGGATTTTATATATTTTTTTAAAATTTTTCTGACTCACAGTTCAAGGGTCTATTTTTAGGTTCTTTAAAACACTGGACTGCTATATCTGGAATACATAAGCTAAAAATTGAAACCTTAAAAGTGACTAAAGGTGAATGCAAGAAATCACTCTGAGTTTTTTGAAGTACTGCTGCAAGTACTTTATGTTCCAAATCTGTAACACGTTTTTTGCCATTTTTCATATTTTCAGTATGTCATCTAGAAGTTAGAGGAGATTTTAAAAGGATCTTGGAAGCAAACTTTATTTTTGACCTCGTTTGAAATGTGTAGTCTTCAATGAGAAATTATGTCCAATTTGACTTGTACATGCTAGTATTTTGGCTTATGTCCATAGTTGCTGCGTACTCTGAAATGTGCAGAGTGAGAGGGCAACTGATCTCATCCTGTCTGATCTAATCTTGTTTAAAGTTTTTTTCACTCTTAGCATCCTGTGACAGTCATTTTTAGCAGTGAGATCATAAACAGCCTTTAATGCTTGATTTGTCGTCTTTCACACTGAGAGTAAAGGCACTGTCTAGAATGTATTATTAAGTACAACATGTGTGTAAGCATGGAGAAAGAAGAGCTGTTAGAAGAAATGTTACAAAAGGTAACATGATATGTTATTATCATGATACTATCATTTCACACAGAAATACCTGTGGACAGATGTGAAACTCATGATTTTAACTACATAACCATTTTGCAAATGAAATACTGCTGCATGTAGACAGAAAATCATTATGCTTTTGTTATCAGTTGTTTGGTCTTGTGCATAAGGTGCTGATCTCTGTGTTTTGATGGCTGTATGTAAGAAAATATGCAAAAAGGTATGTTTTAAAGTGAATAGTAAAGCTTACTTCAAGAGTTTTACTTCAAATGTGCAATCCTTTGTGACAGCTTGATATATGACACTTTGGTTGTCTGTTTTCTTAAGTCCAACGGTGAACAATGGCCCAGATCACATAATCAAAGGTAATGGGATATCGGAGCACAAGAGAAAATATGATCTAGGAAAATGAACTAAAATAGGTTTGGAAGTTCCAGCATGCTCAGGGTCTCTTCACACCATGAGAATCCATGGTATAAGAACAAATACCTACAAAATATGGTTTCTTTTCTGGCTGTGGAACATGAGTGACATAAGAACAGAGAGAGATGCTGGTTTGTGACTATCGTTCATGGAGGAGGCAGTGCTGAACCTTCTTGGAGTGACTCCATCCAGGAACAGCTTGAGGGGATCTGTACCAACAGTGATCCAGACACAAATTACATTTGTCTTCTAGACTCTGAAAATACTCTTTCTAAAGTAAATTTGCTCTTGCATAACCTGAAACAGAATAAAGAGTGTTCTCATTTAATTTAGTGCATATTTAGTCTCAGAGTCTCTGGGTGTTAGAGAAGCCTCAAGGTGGTCCTAAAAAGAACAGCTGGGGCTGATTCTGCTGCAATGTGAATAATGCTCACGCTTTCCTCCTCCTCCGGAGGAGCTCTCGGCCTCGGGAAGGGCTACCCCAGGCAGTGCTGCCTGGACTGCGGCAACAGGAAGACTGGAAGAGTTTTGCTGTTCAAAAAAACTTCCCAGACAACCACAGCCCTCTGACTAGCCGAGGGCGACGCTGTAGGACGTGCTACACACGTTGGGATGTGCAGCCCTGGCATTGTAAAATTAATTAGGAGATTTTTCAGTCCATTGAATGGACCAAAACTTTTAGTAATAAAAGGTCAATTTTAAAAAGACACCGTTTCTGTTTTGTCCATATAAACACTTTTTTAGATTCTGCTGGGGGGTTTTCCCCTGCCCTTTAGGCAAAGATATTATAAAGAAATAGCTTAGGGAAATGAAACAAGCTGTCCAAATTTGTAAAAGTTGCACTTCCTCAAGGAATTTCAGTAATGCATAACAACTGGTCGGAGTGGGGATTGGAACAGTTTAGATATTTTTATTTGTTTTTATTTTAAATAAGAACTGCAATGATTTCTCAAGAGAGCAAGGATGATTTTTAGAAATTGGCTTGATACTTGCGTAGTTAACAGTTAAGCTGGAAGAAAAATAGATACTTAATATATAAACCAAAACTTTTCCTACTTTATCATGTTTTGTCTTTCAAAATGAAACATGTAGCTATTTTTTTCTGCTGTGGTGGGGGTAACCTAGTAGAAACTGAGCAAACACAGCAGCGTTTGCACATGTAGAAGTAGAATTGGAGTAGTAGACGCTATAGTTAACTATACCAAAACGTGTGGGGTGCACTGATGTCTGGCATGTTTGCCATGTGGCATACATATCAGTTATGGATATCGTGACTAATGAAGAAAGCTTTATGCTCCTGCACTATCTCCAGTACAGTAATTTATATCTGCTATCAATTTTTAAAGTTTATTATTTCTTGATAAGCCACTTTACAAATGAATGCTGAGATTTCAGCAGATATTGAAAGGATTTTTTAATTGTGTCCTCTAGAGAAGAAGATAGTACCTTTTTTATATGATGCAATCCCTAGCATTGGTAATTTAGCTCTGTTCTGATTATTTAAGTAACTGCTCCATCTCATGCTGTCTCATAATGTGTAGAAAGGCACAAGCGGATAGAAAGGGAAGGCACACTCAGGGCGTACTAATAGGATCTCCAGCTTTGTTTCTCTGATGAGTTCCAGAGACCCCAAATTTGTGGATCTTCAGGAAAAATGTTGAAAGCTTTTCATGGAGGTTTGAATAATAGTTTGTTTATTCAGTAACTAGATATAATCTGAGAGCTACTCTTTGGAGGACAGTTCTCGTGTAGTTTTTTTCTTTTGGGATATTGTTAGCATGCATAAAGCACTGCTCGCCTTTTGTGTTTATGGCAATGTTTCAGTCGACTCTTTGATTTGTTTGAATAAATGTATCTTGAAAGTGTGCAGGTAGTGATGATGATAACGTAGGTAAGCACTTATGTGGACTTCTGTGATGATTCCTCAGTTTTCTCCACCTAACACATCTATTTTGACTTAAATTGGATGGGTTAATGTCTGGTTCTAAAAGCTAAAGAATATTATACTCGCTAGTGAGTAGGTGAAAGTACTGTAAGAGGTCATCTTCCCTGTCCTTCATCGATACGGCTGAATCAGCGTGGTTCTACTGAAGTCAGTAGAGGAGCACGCATCTGCCCCAGCTAAGCGTCTTATCCTTTCGTTAAACTGAATTCTGTTCCAGGTTTTACTATAGATGAATTTCTGTGATACATTACAGCTGAAACTTCTGGATCATCCACAGCTGGAAATCCAGGGAAGACTGTAAAGATGCCCAGATGATCTTTTGAAGTAGAAAACTTCTGATTTCTGATTTTCTTGACTCTTTTTTTTTTTTTTTCTTTTCTTTTTTCTTCCCTTCTTCCATATATAATGTTACTAGTAGCACGGCACCACGATTTAGCCAGTAGTAGAAAATCCAAGTGTAGAATTTTTGGGGCTGTGCTATCACATCTAGTGCTTGGTTACCTTCACCTTTTTTTTTTAACTATATGTTAAACACCTGCTTGTCCAGCTGTCACCTTGCACAATGATTTTCTTGCTTTTGAAGCCTTTGAGGTAAATGAAGCATCGTTGTTGGAATATTTGACTTGACGACAAGTGTCTGTGCAGTGAGCATGGCAAACACTTGGAAAATAACAAGGCAATGCATCCTGGATAGAGGACATAGATACAAAAAGGAAACAATGTAATTCTTTATTGGAATAACATAAATAATGTGCCATTCATTTCACAAATAATAAGCAGAATATGATGTTGCGCATAGCAAGGCACTAAAAATTGAGTGTACTTTTAAATGATGAGGTTTTAAATGATGATGAAAATCTCCTACATTAGGAATTACTTTCATTCAGTAACTTTAGTAATTCAAATATATATTTATGTATTTTAAAGAACTAGGTTGACAGAAATTCTGTAAAGTGTGGAGAAAGAGAGGAAAATTCTCCTCTTCAGTGGACATGCAAAAATTATAAATACCTTAGGGCATAAAGGAGACAATTATTTGCATGGATAATGGTAATTTCTCAAAGTGTGCGTGGCACATAGATACTGCAGTACATGCTAAAAATACGAGAATAACATTGACTTTGGATGAGCCAGTGTAGTAATTCATTCAGAAGTGAAAAGGAATAATTAAAAAGCCTTAAAAGTACACATTGTCTTGTCACGTGCAACATGGCTAAAGACACACTCACCTACCCACCCCCAGTTTCCCTGAATGTGTGTGGTGGAAAGTCGTCAAAACTGCTGCACATCTGTCAGGCTCAGATTTCTTTGCACCAGTGCAGTCATTACAAGGGAGGGAAAAGCTGTCCTTAAGCCAGTGTTAGACAGCTTTAGTGTTAAGAAGCAATGGTGACAGACCAGCTATGAGTACATATATGTTGGAAAGCCCATAAATGTTTTAACCATCAGGGAAATGAAACTATGGGACAGTATTTTAATAGGGAGATAGGGGGAACGCACAGCAGTTATAGTGTCATGTGTTTGTGAACATGAAATATTTGCTTACTATACGCGGAAATTGCTTCAAAAACAGGTCGCATCACCTAGTCCACATTTTTACTCTGACTGAGCAAAGTCCTTTTTCATAACCTCCACAAGTTAAGTTTTCAGCAGGTTCTGGAGGGTCTCTTTCTCTCCAGATCCTGTCTCCTTTTCCTTCTAGGAGAGGGGAAATGATTCCACAGAGGCTGTTTAGTTAAGTAAATATTTAAGAAATTAATAGTACTATTGTAAGGTCTTTTGCCCTGTCAAGCAACAGCAAATGGGGCTTGGCAATATCCAGCTGAATGCTGAGTTAGTGGGAAGACGCAACAAGAATGCTATTAGAATTGTCCTGCCGTGAAAGAGGATTGTGATGTACGCGTGATAGACTGCTGTTGGATACGTTGAAAATTCTTACAAAATGTAGCTTCTCCATTGTGTTAATGGGCAATCCCTATGAGTGGAAGAAAGGAAGAAACAAATGTGAGAGAGAAGTGAAGTACGACAGGGTCTCTGCCGGGTGGTGGCAAGGTCATTCTTCCAAGAAGGGAAGAGAGCTTTTGTGGGCGGCTGGCTTGGGCAGTGCCTGTGTTGCGGAGGACGGACAGAGAGAGTGCGGTGCCTTCTGCTTCACTCAAGTGTTGGTTTTTTGGTGTGAGGGTTTTTTTGGTAGGGAGAGAATTTGAGCATTGATGTAGTTCATGATTTATTTCAAGTACTCAACACACCCAAACCCCTGGATTGTTTAGGCAAGACATCTTTGATGCATTTTATAAATGCCAAAGGAAAGCATTGACTAAACCATGAGACCACAAATGTAAAGATAAACTTGGGCTATTTCTGTGGCTTAGCTTTAACCAACTTGTCTTAATCTGTTTTATATTATTTTAATGCAGAAAAACAAAGGGAGATGTCTTGTTTTTTTTCCAAATACTGTTGCTAAAAGTGGAAATTCTTTGTGTTTAAAGGAGCTTACTAAATCAGGACACTGAGATTTGTGTTAATTCTTTCAGAGTTCCTTTTACATTTGTGTTAAACAACGTTGTGTATTAGAAAAAAATTGTGGCTCGGCAGTAAAACTGTAATTTGAAATAAATTCCAGAGAACCAGCTTGTTACCTGAAACGAAGAAGCATACAGTGCGTGTATGAAAATGCGTTTACAAATGTGGCTTTAAGGCAAAAATTAAACATATTAATTAAAAAACAATTATGTCATTTTTAGTTCTTTTCTGTCTCTCATTGCCCTTGGCCACTTTCACTTGTATGAAGTGATTATAAAATACTAATATTTTGTTAGATATCACCCCCTATTCATGTATGCATGCATAAATGCCTGCATAAAAATTGCTGTCTGTTGACTCCAAAGTCAGCTACATCAAGTCTTTTAGGTAACTTGACTAATGATATATACAGCTAATTTATTCTTCCATCCCCACTAATGCAGAATGGTTTGCATTTTATTTGCTTCAGTTCAAAGCAGGAATGAGAAAAACTCTTAGGTAGTTTTTTAGTTTTTTTTTTTTAAATTAATTTATTTATTTTCTCCAAGTAAGCAGAGGTTATTACTGCTTGGATGTTGTATCTAGTATCTTATTATTGCTCTAGGTATTGAACATCTGGTTTGAAATACTAATAATTCTGCAAAACTGGTGTGGTGGTGTTTTAATTTTTTTTTTTTTTAAACAAACAAAAGGAAGAACTGGGATGGTAAGCTGAACTACGAGCCCACAGAGTTAGGTACTGCTGTAAGAAGTGGGAGGGAATAACAGAACCAGCTAGTTGACTAACCACTTCCCTTCATTGTTGCTTTTAATATCAGAACAGCCCTGCTAGCTTTCTAACCACCATGAGTTACATAAACGAGACCATGTACGCTCTCACTGGTAAGTTCCTTTCATTTAAGTTCTAAATTGAAAATTAAATTGGAAATGATCCTCAGTGATTAAAATTTGAATAGGATGTATTATGTGGCATAGAATGCTTTATGTTAGTTTTTCATAATAATAAAAAATATGATCCTGTGTTGTTTATAGTAAACAAATCTAGACACATTCCTGCCATAGCAGCAAACTTCATGCAGGGTCAGAAGGGTATATTCCCTTGATAAGTTAGAAGCTACCTACCAAAATAATAATAACAACAGTTGAAAAACCAATGCAAGCCCATAGGGTATGAAAGGTGTTTGATGTTTTTTGAATGAGTTGAAAAATGAACTTCCATGTCTCTCTCAAGTACTGTATCTTATGCTGTGCTGTGCTTCACAAGTTAAAGCCATCTATGCTGGTTGCTGTTACTACTTGGTGATTGGAAAATTCGTGTTTCATGGTTTCTGTTGCAGGTCCTATTAGTAATAATTATTATAGTTAGAAATCCTAAAGAACAGGCTAAATAAACAAGCAAATACTTTTAAGTATTTTCACTTCTAAATACACTAGATTACCTGAAGTGAAGCAGTCTTACAGTGGAGACATACAGTTAAGGCTAAAAGAAGCTTGTTTTACACTTGCTGTGCTTACAAAACTATCAATCAACCCTAAAGTCTGTAGGAAGTTCAAGCCTGGTGTTTCGGCAGCAGTACAACTGAGGACTCTAGCCCATTTTTACTGGTCTGAATGGGAGTTAGATTGGATTCCCAGTATGCAGCCAAAAGTTGTGATAAGGGTTTCAGCTGTTAACAGCTATTTCTTTTTGTCTTATCTATAATGTGTCTGTGATGTGGCTAAATGTGCCCTTCCCTGTTTTTTGGGTATATCAGTTCAGAATCTGTTTTATAGCATTGTTCATTTAGTGGGATGCACTAACTTGGGTTGTCAGTATATTCCTTTGCTTAACAGCTTTACTTGAAATGTATTAGCAGCTTTTTAATTATACTTTTCCTAGCAAAAAAACCAACCCAAACACAAAACAAACAAAAAATCCCAGTAATGGATGTTTTTCCTAGGGAGGGCATAATTAAAAAGCTGATAATACATTTTAGGATCTTCATTTAAGACACAATTTCAAAACTTTAATTCACATGATTTTATTGCGAGCTCTCTATTCACATTGATACTTCATAGTTTCTACAACATGGATTTGCAAAGTGTCTTCTATGTTTTCTGCTCACATTTCTGATATTCACTTTTTGAAAGACAAAAACATTATGCCAAATGTTTTGGGAGTTTCATGAAGTTGATAAAAATAAGGTTTTGAAATTACTATACTGATATGCTCATTCTGAAAAACAGTAGAAGTAATTCCACTTGAATCTGGTACAAGAAAACATGGTGGACTGTGGAAGGTTCAGCTAGGAGAGGCCTTGTGCCTGCCAGCCACTCTTGCCCTAAAATATGGATGTACTGTAATGAAAAGGCTTTTGCATAACTTATCTTTAACACTGATGGTTTTGGAGAGCCATCAAGGAAAACATCCAGTAAGTCCTGTAAGGGGCAGGGGAATCTTAACAGTAGCGAATAAGTTGCAGAGTAATAATAGCTGCAGAATGTGTTGCTTTTTGAGGCCATCCATATCCCCTATCTGAGCAACATGAAGGTAATTGGCAAGTAATTTGTTCTTACTGAAGTGACAAAATAAGCTTGTTTTGCAGATATCTTAACCCTTAATATTACACTCTGCTTCTTTACACTGAAGTTTATTATTATTATTCTCTTAGCAGTTTTCCAGCTACAGGAGATCTTTTTGGAATTCTTCAAATTTTTCCCTCATTCACGTCACCGACAAATTCCACCACTTCAGTCTTCACTGCATTGCAGTGTCTGATGCTGGATCCTCAGCAAATCTACACTGTTCTTAAAAGTTTTGGTGGACCTGTGAAAGGAGTGAGGGATTTGGTCAATGGTGCTTTCATTTGCACCTGAACTGCCCTTATGCAAATATACGATCATCCCAGCTTTCCTTAAAGCAAATAAGCCAATGAAACAAGAGCAGCCTTATCCTTTCCTCCCCTCCACCTAGACCCTTGAGCAACACAACTACAGCAGCCTGGTCTCAGAGGTGGCAGGGAGAAGCTCCCGGGTGTTCTCCCTGATGCCTAGTGAAGGCAACTCCGTAGTGGGAGCACTAGTTAAATTCTCCTTCCTTTCCCAGCTGCCATTTTTGGGAACCTAACATGTTTTACACCCTGTCAGACCTGGCAGAAATCATTCTATGAATTTAAAAGTTATTGTGATGAGGGCCTAACGGATAAGTTTCATTTCCTTAGGAAACGAGGCTAAAAATAAGTTTTTAGCTCTTCTGTGTGCAGAGGAATTTTTTTTTCAATGTTAGTACCAAATCTGTTGCAAAATGGGAGGCAAAAAGTGATCATTTTAAAAATATGACATTTTAGCCAAATACTGTGAGGGTCCTGTTTGTTAAATTTTTAAGGTATTGGGTTGTCAATTCTTTTTCTTCTTCTCTCTAGCACTCAGATATGCTTAGTGCTGTTCCTGAGGCCATCTCTTTTTGGTCTTAGAAACAGCTATCATGGCTTAGAAGTCTTAAAATTTAATTATCTGTGTTACCAGAGCCTAACCTCTGGGACCCCAAAACTGTCCAGTGTTTCAGATCAGTGTTCCCAATCCAGTATTTAATCTCGAAGCAATTGTTACATTGTCCATTCCAGTATTTGTGGTTTTAATAGCCATTAACAAGCGTAGACTTACTGTTCGCATTAACTGTTCAATTGACTGTCACTGAAATTACTGAACTTCATTGCATTCCGAGTACTGGGAGGTGGGAAATTCTTTCAAGCCAAGAAACCTACTTTTTGAGATCTGTCTCCAAGCACAGCTTGCTGTTAGACAGTTTTCCTCCTCTAGTTCATTTTTTTTTTCCCTTGCAGCTAGTTGTAAGTGAAAGGGTGTGCAAACAAATGTAAAATAATTCCAGGGTGCCTTTTTCTGCGCTGTTTCCTTGTTAGGCGCTGTGCAGCGTTACTGGTACAGAAAAGGTTGCTCAAAGATATTCTGCTTGCTGTCTGCGGAACTTTGCTCAGAACCCAACACACACACATACACACACACACACACTCTCAAATATTCTTTTTTTCCAGTTTAAAACAGTACTGTTTCTGTATCCTTAACATAAGGCGAAATAAATAATGTTACAAAAAGGCAGGTCAGGTCTTAAAGTCAAACTTCCGAAGAGCAAATATATAGCACTGAAATTAGTCTTCAGTTACTGGTTTTTATACATTAAATGTAATGCAAGTCAACATACTGTATATGACCGCTCCTCTGAGTGGGAGGGCACCTGGGATATTTTAAATAATGTTTCTAAAATCTGATCGCATAGTACTTCTGTAGGTGGGAGGAGGTCAGAGGGAGGAATGGTGAGGGAGTAGTCATATTGACTGAAAGATTTTCTCGATCCTATTTTCCACCCAGGGTTGGTGGAAGATGAAGTGGAACAGAAACAGTTTGAATAGTATACAGGAGTTCTGTAGGAACAGAGTTAAACTTGTCAAATAATGAGAATAGTTTAATGGAGGCTGGAAAACATTTGTCCTATTTGAGTTTCTGTCTAGAATAGCACCTCTTGTGTCATAAATATTGGTAATTAATTTTATTGTAATTTTTTCATCAAATATTCTTGTATGGGATATGATCATTGCACATTCATATTTGAAAGCAGAGGAAGCAGGAGAGTGTACAACTTGGTGAGAAAGCGTAAAAACCCCTATATTTACAATTGGATTCAATATACTATTGCAGTGAAATAGCAGATGCTGACAATTATTATCAATCTGACTGCTCTTTAGTGCTGTTACATTTTGTTAAATTACGCTCAGCTTGCTAATTTGATACCCTTAACCAAGGCTGTTCCTAGAGCTCTCTTATTTCATTATTTATAATTACTTTTGGCTTCGTAAATGAAAACAATCCTGCTGTTGATTCTGCAATTTATAATCCTGGTAATTGTAGATTTTCATTAATTTCTTATTGTCAAATCTTTGTCATGCAAAAGGTTGTTATTGCTGCTGTTTATTTAAAAAATTGTTGTATTACTCAGGAGTTTGTTTTTTTTTTTTTCTAGATCTATTTGCAAATTCTACACATTTTGTACAAATAAGACACAAAGATTGCAGGACTTAATACATTGTTTTCATGCAGCAGAAAATATTCACTGAATAAATAATCTGGAAGTAAATAGTACAATTTGTTGAATAACTGTGAACAGCATTATTGATTCCATGTTTGGTATTATGATTCCAGTTTCTTTCATATCTGTCTTCATAGAGAGAGGAGTGAAGAAGAGAGGTCCATAACCAAACTATTTTAGGCAGATGAACACAGTATTTAAGAATAAACAAAATAGTGAATTTTAAGATCTGAGGTCATAAGCATGTTTTGGAGATCACAACCATTTTTTACTCTCTCACAGATTTCTGTTTGCAGATATTCTAGCAAGATTACTAGCTTAGTCTAACATGATGATTTGAAAGGATGAACTTTTATATCAAAACGTATAGCAAAGTGGGAGTAAAGTTTTGAAGTTATGCCAGGAGAATCTTTTGACTGACAGATAAAGATTTTTCTTATGCATTTTTTTCCCTGTTGTAGTGTTTTCCCAGACTGCGAAGAAGATTTTAGACTGTGTGAACCAGATTTATGCTTTCATGTACTCACTCACTCTGAACTGTTGCATTTAGAAATGTTACATACAGTTGAATGCTGTTTAATAATAAATTAGCAAAAATTCTAAAGTATATAATCTTTTCTCAGACATGTATTTGTCTGAAAAGGCCATGCAATAGTTCCTTAGTGAATATTTATGGTTTATAACCAAAATCTTCTTTCTTTAATGTCATGCATGTCTGCAAAGAGTAGTTAGTGTGGAGATTGAATTGGGAGAGCTACTTTATTTTCCATGAAGGCATGACAAAACTTGGAGTATGTCTGCTGAGGACTATTCTTTCTTAAGTTAGTTATTTGCTAATTAACTTAGGTTATTTTTCATGCTTGAACACATATTTGTAGACCAGAACAAATGTGTGGAAGCCTATATACTATTTTACAAAAACATGTTTGGTGCCTTGAATTAACTCACAATAAGTTCACTTGAGGGGGGAAATACAGAATTGTCCCAGAAGTTGACTTAGGCTTAAAAATGACATTTTATGTTATTACTATGTGTCCAAGAGTCACATAGCCAATAGTCATGTATAGCCTACAGGTTATGTATGCAAAGAAAATAAACAAACCAAAGCTGCACTTGGACAGTAATGTTGTGTTGTGTATGTAGGTAGGATCCTCTCGTCGTCGAAGAACCCTCTCCCTTCCAGGCTTCACTGTGATAATCAGTTCCTTCTGCAAGATAGCATCCTGGACACTCTGGTTTTATGTGATTATATGAGGATCTTGGTTATCTACTGGCTTATTTACAAGGAATTACATTAACAGAGATGCTGGCTATATGCATGCAAGTATAGTATTTTACTATGTTTTGCATAAGACACAGCAGCTTCTCGTGACAACCTATTTTCTTGTCCAGAATTTTTCTTTATTCTCATATAAACCAACAAAACCCCCTCCATCATTAGAGACCAAACCTCCAAATTATAGACCAAAAAACCCCTCCAAACCCATGAACAATTAAAAAAATATCTTTCATTTATGTGAAGCTTTTGCTGAAGCACAGTTTGCAGCAGTTTGGATATAGTGCATTGCTAAGCTGCAACTTCCCCTTGGGCCTTTCTAAATCTCACCTGGCTCAGGAAGCTATTTTGGTTCTATTTTCAAGACCAAAGTACGGTACTGTACTCCCCAGCAAGTTACCCGCTTCTTTCCATCCCATTTTAATGAAAATAAGTCATATTTCACGTATTTTATCTGTTTTCAGATTTGATACAGCTGCTTCCAGTCATCATTCCCTGATCAGTTATACTTAAGCAAAGTTCATAATCCTCATTCTGCACACAGCTGTCGCATCAGCAAGTCGGTATGCCCTTTTTAGACAGATGCGAGTTTGTGGTTTCCATGCTGCAAACAGCTGGAAGACGATTCTGTCTGCATCCTGAGATTACAGAAAGCTGTGTTGGTACTATGCCCAAGCTAATAAAGCCTATTTCTTAGCAGCACGGGTTCAGTGCTGTCCTAGTTGCAGTTAAACAGCTTTCAGTTAGCCCGGGAGGCAGGCAGAGCTTTATTGCATATGCCTTCAGAGAGGTTAATGGTATTTCCACTTAAGTCCATGGCAGCTCCTCCCTTCTGTACCCATCCATGAACATCTATGTACTTTGTTTCTGAGTTTTGAAAGAAGGCATGAAGGTAATAATGGATAATCTTCAATTAGGCTTTAGAATAACAGCTAGAAAACATACTCAAGAGATTTTTAGTTTGTGAATTTGCAAGGTTACGTGCAGTACAGGACAGTACATGTAGGACAGTATGTAAGTGGTGTTTGCCTGGAAACTGAAGTCAGAATTGTCTCTTCTAAAGATTGGCAGCAAAGCTATTTCACCTTCAGTTTTGTTAGTACCTTCACTGTCTTTCCCCATGATGCCTCATTCTCAGTCACAGCTATTCAAAGATATAATACGCCTATTGTAAATAAAAACGGAAGAAAACCCCATCTTGCCTTATTTATTTTCTTCTAAACAAAGAACATATTCCTAGAGTCTAAATATGCCTGACCATTTGGAACTGGGGATGTTTTGATGTCAGAAAAAATTAGATGTTAAACAAGTCAATCTTTGTGAAGTTAAACAACTATATATGCAAATAAAGTCGTTCATCTAATTAAAATTCAGTTGGTTATTAAAAACTGAATTAAAATGACAGTGAAAGAACAGCCTCAGGTGTATGACTGTGCATTTTAAAGTGCTACATTTAATGTTTATGCAGAAGGTTTTTATATTTTAGAAAACGATTAGCACCTTGGCTGTTCTGCTTTCAGGAGATTTTTTTTTTTTTAACAGTGCATAAGATTTCAAGATTTTGTTTCAACATTTGACCTACTTAGAAAAAAAGTTCTGATTAGTGCCACGTGATATACTCCCTCAGTTTTGGAAGTGCCTTTGGGTAATGTATTGTAGAGAAAAGTAATCTCATCTAGGAGTGTAAATGGACCCTATCGCATTTTAAGATACAGATTTTTTTTTTTTTTTTTCCTTCTATTCCCTATGCCTCAGATACAGCCCTGTTTAATGAATCCACATTCAACTGGCATGCTTTACCGATAGCTTAATTCTGTTTGCATACAAATTCTTTTCTTCCTTGGCTGATTAAAAAGAATCCCTCCCTTTGAAGTCAGGTGGCACGAACAGAGCCTAACAAGTTGTTTGTTACAAAATTAAGCTTTTGTTTATTACTCATTTTCTGTGTTCTGTAAAGCACTTTGTAGTTAGCAGGGCATAAACAACTGTGTCCCCAAAAGGCAAAGGTGACTGATTACTGTAGGTGATGCTTCTAGTTAGGGAAAATCCTCTGGGCAAGTGGAACACAAATTAGAGGGTAGCCTTCCATCTAGACTGCAGTGGGAGCAGGATAGTTTGGTGGGAAGAATTCCATAGTTCCCAGTTCTTTCTTTACCTGCCTTCCCATGAAGCGGAGCATTTGTTAATGGGATGGACAGAATGGGATAGTATGCATTCATCTGGGAATTGTTGAGGGACTTCCTAAATATGTCTCATTCCAAGTAGTCAATAGCTGCAGGAAAGACAGTGCTTCCCTGAAGATAAATTTTAGCAGCAAGAATTGGCAGTTTTTCCATTTCTTGCCTTGAATTTCAGGGCTGACAAGAGGAATAACTAATGTCTTTAAAAAAAAAAAAAAAAAGTCTTCTGCACTGCTTCAGCTGGGACTTACAGGCTGGCATTGGTGGGTGAGACCTGTCTATTACCACCATAACTTGCCTGAGATGATGATGGATAAATCCCAGTTGGTGGGTAGATCATATAAAGAGTCATAAAGATTTATGTAATAAATTCTTGAAGGTGCCTTTTGTAATTAAAAGTAACCTTCAGCGTTATGGCTTTAGAGGCTTATGAAGCTACAAAAGCACAAACTAATTTGTAATGGTTTGGGATTCTGCCCAACCCCTTTCTGAATTCAGGTGCCAGATTTGCTTATAGCAATGTGAGGTAAAGGGTAGTAAATGATGAACGTGTTTAATACCAAAGTTAGACTGAAGGCTTGGCAAAGTGGAATAAAGCAAAGTTAATGAAGTAAAAATAAAATGCTGTCCTCTTAGAACAATACTATCACTTCAGTCTTTGGTCTATTTAGAGTAATGGTTCCCAGTTTTCACTGAATCGTGAGTAACAGTTCTGAATGAATAAAGCATTGCAGGCAGCCCCGTGCCTTGCGCGCTGTGTTAAACCGGTGTGTAACTTTGCCATTTGCCCTGGGCACCGGCAGGGTTTGGGTTTGTGTCCCGCTGACTGAGCTCTGTTTCTTTTCTTTGAAGCATCAGCTTAAATATATTTTCTTACATATCCAGTGCAGTGCCTACAAACTTTTTCCATAAATATTTTAATGATAAGAAATACCTTTTTAATGAGACATTAATTCTGATTTGTAACAGTTAGAAAAGTATTTTCCAGTGTTGCGTGCAACAGATTTTTTATTATTGAGTCAGGAAATTCCAAGTTGATTTATTTGTACTTTTGGTATAGCTGTATATTTGTGTGTGATGAAGAAATACTTTTAAAGGTTTCTAGATCATGCTCCCTATATGATGATTCTAAGAGTGCTATCTTTCAGTTTTTTTAATGATGGTTGATACCAATCATACATAGATATATTTTGCATTTTTTCCTTCAAAGATGCTTCTTGCACTACTGTGACCGGAGTCAGATGGCAAATGTTTGGGATGCATACCATCAGTCCTTATGAGAGCTGTCTTAATTAGACCTAATGACTAGAAGCCTGCCGAGAAGGGTTTTTATTTTTTGTTTGCCCTCTTTCTCCCTCATTCCTCTTCATGTATTAATGTAGATAAGGAATGCAATACTGGATTACAGTTATTCATACATCCTAATAGGTGACATCTGTGTTTGACAAATACTTGTCTGCACTGCATTTTATCTGCTCTGAAATCCCAGAACAGTATTGCAAATTCAGTCATTCACACCACAGACCTATTCAAGCTCTTTCCTGAATAGGGCCATTCTGTCATTTCAGTTTGTCTTAATAATTTTTACCATACCACTTTGGGCATAACTACTTATGTTTTCTTCCCCAATCTAATTGCCTTTAATGTGAATAGATATTGTAAATGACTCTCATTTGTTCATAAACTTGACGGTGAGCAACAAAAAAAAAATCTTATCTGATTTGGAGAAGTAAATGAGCACAATGCCAAAGCATTTAAAATAATATTACTTGCTTCGTATTTATATTACAAAAATATTCTGAACAATGCAACTATTTCCTGGATTTTCCAAGATGGTTACTTGGGCAAAATAATTTGTCATTTAGTAAAATCGTGCATTTTCCTTAATGATTAACTCAGTCTGAGCCAACAGCAATGAAATACATTAATTGGTGTCCAGGCCTCAAAGTACATCTGAAGGACTAGCTAATTAAATCTTGAGTAATAAATGTCTAAGTGTCAGACTTTATCAGAGAAAATTTTTGTTTTCATGCTGTAGGTAGAGATTTTTCTAAATGTGGATCCATGCAGCTATTGCAGTGATTTGTTTAAAAAAAAAAAACAAAAAAAACCAAACAAACCAAAACAAAGAAACAAACCAACAACAACGAATTAGCATACAGATCCCATAACTATTTATTGTAAATGCCATTTCAACATTCAGAATTGCAGTTTCATAAAACAATTCGCACAACTGAAGAAAAGCTGAAATATTGTAAGAACCATCTCAGTGCTGCCAAACACACTTATTTTTGATTTATTGGGGTTATATAGTACAAGATACAGATGATGGTGGAAGCAGGTAAAGGAACTGGAATTTACATAAAGATTTTCTTTACATTGACTGTTTCAAGTTCATGTGTCTCTGGGTTCAGTGTGTGTGAACAGTCATTTTTATTCACTACAGTATTTCATAATATAGTCTTACTTTTTTACATAGTTTTTTTTCCTATAATTTCTTTTGAGTTCAGACTTGTAAAATAAATGTTAAATTGATACTAAATTATTTCAATGAATATACTAACATTATAAAAAAATAGACTGCTACAATAACACTCTCCTCAGTTGTTTTGTAAATTAATTTGTTACTGAGGTATTTATTTGTCAGAAATGGAGACTTGAACTTTGTATGGAGGGCTTTTCAATAACTTAAAACTTACTGAAAGTGAAATAAACCAACCAGGAAAGTCTAAATGACCACCTATGGCAACCCGTGTTCAAATTTCTGTATGTGCTCTGCTGTCTTTTAAAAATACATGTGGAATGTTTACAGAATTATTTGTTACACAACTTTTTTTTTGTGTCAGCATTGTTGGGAGTAGAGAAAGGAAAAGGCTGAAAAGATGCATTCATAAAAGAAAGGGCATTGTTTGCAGAACTATGTACGTTTTAGGTACACATTTGTGTAATGATTACCGTGTTCTTCTAATTAGTTACTTTCTTCATGTAGTCACATACCTATCAAGTTGTTATTCCTGTCTCAACACAAGTGCCAAAATGGTGGATATCTGTGAGGGTTTTTTTTTTTTTAATAAAGGCAATGATTTGCTTATGTCCCTTAAATGCAAAACGAGATTTGAAGTATTTGACTGTAAGTGTATGCATTTTCAGTGTATGCTTAAAGTATTTTGTACGCATATCTTGTCATATTAATTTTTCAGATCATCATAATAGCGTAGTCGTATAAGTGCGTAATGCGGGGAGAAATATTACTTTAGAAGCAGGAATGCAATTCAGTCGTTATACATGCAAATTTTGATCATGTTAATTCTTTGGTCTGGCTTACTGACTGCACCTGTAGCATATGCTAGCAATAACAGTTCCTATATCAAGTGGCTATATCAATATCTTCAGCGATGTACAAATCATCTCTAAGTAATCTTAACTACAAAGACTGTTGTATGTGACCATTTCTGCATCCAGAGGAACAGTTTACTATTTGCAAGTGTCTAATCTGTACAATTTGGTTAATTCTGCTGCAGAAACTGCCCGAGTGTGTCTCTGGAATGGCCAGAGACTCCATTCAAAATGTTAATCAGCACATTGAAGCAGATGAGTTTGTCAGGACACAGCAGGACCTGCCTGAGGGAATCATTAGAACTGTCCAAAATTCCCACATGGCAAGCTCCTTTAGCAATTAGTCAAATACTTAAGTATTTGCAGCTAGAGTTGCAAATAAGTCCTTTTATTGCACCTCCATAGAAAACTACCTGGGGAGTTCCTGGGACACCCAGGGAATTAACAACTTACGTGCACTGGGTGTGCACAGAGGCACAACCCTGATACCAAGCTACACCACAATTAAAATAGATACAGTTCTGGAGAGAACAGGGGACAAGAAAAGCTGTTTGATTTTTCAAGGATCATCTCCTCCAGCCTCAGCAACCATCCATCCTGATGTCTAGACAGTTAAGCAAGAGTGCTGAGAGGCCTACATGGATGAACAAGGAGCTCCTAACAAAAATCAGACATAAAAAGGAAGCAAACAAGAGGTCGAGGCAGAGACAGATGACTCTGGAGGAATAGGGAGATACCAGATTAGGAAAGCCAAAGCTCTCTTGGAGTTGAAGCTGGCAAGGGACGTTATGAACAAGAGCAATGAGAAGGGCTTCTGCAGGTGTATCAGCTGCAAAAGGAAGACTAGGGAATATGTGAGCCCGCTAGTGAATGGCGCAGGGAATCTGGTGACAGGGAACATGGAAGAGTCTGAGATACTCAATACCTTCTTCACCTCTGTCTTTATTGATAAGACTGACGTTCAGGAATCCCAGGCCCATGAGACCAGTAGGAAGGTCTGGAGCACTGAAGACTGACCCTCAGTAGAGGAGGATCGAGGAAAACCTGAACAAACTGGACACTTACAAGTCCATGGGAGCTGAAGGGCTGCACCCATGAGTGTTAAGGGACTGGCCAATGTCATTGTGAAGGCCATTCTTGGTTATCCTTGAAAGGTTGTGGTATTTGGGAGAGGTTCCTGAGGACTGGGAGAAAGCAAACATCATTCCTGTCTTCACAAAGGGCAAGGAGGAGAATATAAAGAACTGCAGACTGGTCATCTTCAACTTGATCCCTGGGAAGGTGATGGAGCAAATAATCCTGGAGATAACTTCTAAACATATGAAGGAAAAGAAGGGAGTAGTCAGCATGGATTGAAGGTTGGTCAAGCATGACTCTCCTTCATCTTGACTAGCCTTCTGAAAGGAAATGACTTGCAAAATGGATGAGTGGAGAGTAGTGGATGTTGTTTATCTCTGTTTCAGTAAGACTTTCAGCACTGTCTCCTATAACATGGATGAACTGATGGAAGTATGGATAGATAAGTGAACAGGGAGGTGGACTGAAAACTGGCTGAGCTGCCAGGATCAAAGGGTTGTAATCTGCAGCCCAAGGTCCAGCTGGAGGCCGGTAACTAGTAGAGTGCCCCAAGGGTTGATAACTGGTGCCAGTACTGCTTAAAGGATTCATTAAGGACCTCGATAGGTTGGAGAAATAGACCAACAGGAATCTCACACAGGACTTTGCATTTCTTTTTGTTGAAATTCAACTTGGGGAGGAATAACCACATGTACCAATACTGGTTGCCGGCCAACTGGCTGGAGAGCAGCTTTGCAGAAAAGGACCTGGGAGTCCTGGTGAACAAGCTGAACAGGAGCCAGCAGTGTGCCCTTGGAGTAAGGAAGGCCAACAGCATTTTAGGCTGAATTAGACAGTTCACTGTTCAGATATATGGCTCCGTTTTGAGAAGATTTTAATATATGGCATTTTGGAGAATATTTAAATATCTACATAAGTAGATCTTCTTGAAAATACAGCTGAGACACAAACATTCTGGCCTGTATGTTGTTTTAGTCCCCTTAGCTATTTTTTTAAAAATTTATTTTATTTAAATGAAATATAATGCTATAAGCAGCTTTTGCAAGAGCTTAAAAATCTGACCGCTTTCAGGGAAATTAAGCTTTTTGATTCAGTCAGTTTTATTTCCCATTTCTCTTTCTCCCTCAAATATGATTCTCAGAAATTACTGTGCAAGAATGAATCGGTTTAACAGAAAAACAGTATTTGTTGGAGGTTGCAAAAACAGATTAGCTTTATTAAGCGTGTCTTTCAAAACCTGCTGTACTAGACAAGTTACAGTTCAGTAGCAAAACTCCTGTCATTTCTTTTATTGTTTACTATAGCGATATATTGGCAAAAGGCTCATCTGAAATATCACTTCCATAGCTCCAAGGTCAAATCCTGCTTCCATGGACCTTATGGTGTATACTACAGATACTGTCTTTCTACAGCTATTGCAAATGAAAACACTGTTGGGCATGTACTGCTTTCACTCTGGGGCTCTCGGAGTACCTATTTCACGTGAATAACCTAAGCCTTGTTTTGGCTGTCGTAACATACTTCCCTCGCCACCCCCCCACCCCCCAATTAAAAAATAAAATAAAATACAACACACCCCTCGCACACAGATTTTATGGAACAGCACATGTGGAGTCATACATCATTAGATGTATTTACGAAGAAGGGTAGTGCATAAGTTTTATCATCCTAGGAGCTTTTTTTGATAGTGCCATTGAAGAGAGAATTTCTTCTCACTAGTGTTTCTTACAGCCAGACCTGAGAGTCCAGCCTTTTTTGTTGGCAGATATTTCTTTACCCTTCAGGTGCTTTCACAGGAGCTTGCTAGAGAATCTCAGTATGTAACTATAGCAGGAAGATACAGGGAAAGTTAAAAAAACCCTGTGCTTTCAAAAAGAAGAAAAAGATTATATGGGAAATCTCATATTGTATGAAATGGCTGGGAGCCCTTTGCGTGAAGGTAGTGGGAATGACATTTACATCTACCCTGCCCTGCCCCTCTTGACACACAGCAGAAGCTTTTGCAAAGCCCGGACTTAAAGGAATGGCTGAGGATTTCTTTGTCTTTTACAAAGCAAAAAAGCAGTTCTTCAAGGACTTTTTCAAGCTCTGATTTAGTTCTGAGGTGAACTCAGATGAGGCATACAGATGGGAAAGTGTTTTGAGAGGATCTGATACAGGACTTTCATACAATTCTAAGATATATGAAACAAGCTGAGGATGTTTCTACAGCTTGGAAAGGCTCTTGAGACTCCTTTAAATTGCATGGAATAACTCTCAACTCTGCAGTGCTGTGCAGAAGTGGAAAGTTCCTGCAGGACCCTAGGGCCCACAGAGCGCCCGCCTTACGCAAGCTGGGCAGGGTCCGAGGTGGGGGTGAGATCCAACCAAGAGTTCATAAGGCAATATCATGGTGATGAGACACGTCCTAGTTTTAGAGCTTTTGTTTTTCTTTTTTGTAATGGATAATATTTCCCAGCTCGGAAATGACTCACTATTTGGAGAAGCAAAGTCGAGGTTGACTAAAATGTTTGTTGAAAGACTGGCAGGTAAAGACACAGTGTATTAACTAGACACGCTAATAGAGCATCCACAGGGAACTGAAGCAGTACTGGACAGATTATTATTAGGGGTGTTAGGTCTGGGAGTTGGACTGGTAGAGGTGCTGGCTAGGCAAGGAGATTGGTGCAGGGGAGCAGTGTGGTGAAACCGGGGCTGGGGTGAGGGGAGCTTATGTGCAAAAGGCCAGAGTGGGAGAAAACTGGTCTGCAAAGGAAGCCGGTGACTGCACTCAACATCTGTAGTGTAGAGGATTCTCTTGTACTGGAGGGACATTGAAAAGGTAAAATGGGTTTCAAAGTGATTTTCTTGAACATTTTAGGGAGCTCATTGAAGAAGTGAATAATTTTGTTTTCAAAGGAGGCTGTAGATAATGTTCTATAAACTGTGTTTGGAACCTTAATCACTGAATAGGGGGAAAAATGTCATAAAAGCTTTTTGTTAAATAAGTAACATTTATCCCTGGTATAAGGATCCTAAGTAGCATATGAACACTTAATTAAAACTTTTGCCGTTCTGCATATAAGAACAGCAGCCAACTTAAAATGTCAAAGACAACCCTAATCCAAAGCTTTGTAATTTCAAGGTGCTTAACTTTGTGGCCTTAATATTCTTTAAGAGATTTATGTTTGTAAAATATGTATATCAAAAGCATGAAAACAGAGTAATGAAACAGTGTATTTCTGATTTTTGCTTTTTCCTGGTAGATAGCTGTTGAAAATCTTAATGGATAAGTGTTTTTATTTGTTTTGTTTTCTGGGGATTTTTTGTTTGTTTTGTTGGGTTTTTTTTTTTGTGTTTTGTTGTTGTTGTTTACTTTTTTAATTGCTTTTTTGGTGTTAGTATTTTTTTTTCCTAAGGAGATGTAAATGAGGAGAGGAAGCCTGCCTAGTGGTATATATAGTTTCCCTGGAGCACCTATTGTTGTTTTCATTATCTAAGTTATATATGGTAAACTGTAGCTTTAGGCAAAAAATGGAAACTCAGTTTTCACTGTCTATATATTTTACTAACTTGCATTACTCTTTTGCTTAAGCGCTTTTATCACGAATACAGCAAAATCCTTCAAACTCCTCTGAAAACTTTTTATGTCTTTGACAGCTTATTCTAAGTAGCTGAAGGAGTTGGGCTTGATTTTAAGATCATTTTTGCAATTAAATATTTTGACAAATTACTACCAGCTTTATTCTGCTGACAATATTTTGACAGATGGGAGAAAAATGTTTCAATCTTAGAAAAGTATTTTAAGGTAATTAAAAAAATTAGAAAGACTTAGAGGTAACATCTTTGAAAATACTACATTCAGGCTTCTCTAATACTGGCATGAACTGAAACTAGGATTCAATGTTCTAATTGTGTTGTAGGCATATTTCATTTATTCAGGATAATTTAAAAAGTGAGAATGAAAAAATATTTTTAAAAATCTTAGACCTATGTGAACAACTGCAGGATTTATAAAATCCACTAGTTGTTTTATGTCTTTGTATTTGCTTTTACATTACTTGAGCTAGATAGTGAAATATTGCCCTAGAAACACTGTTCTTAAGCACATATTAATTATAGATCACACAAATTTAATTTTTTTTAATTGAAGAATCCTGTTATTCTGATATACCACTATTGAAAGCTCTGCTGAATTTGTGCCTAAAAGTTCTGTAAAGATGTCTTAAGCACCTTCTGCAGACTGGTTTTTTTGGTTGGTTGGATGGTTTGTTTTCAGAATCATGATCCTATTCAGGGACCCGTACAAAGACTTCTGAGGAACTGTAGGGATTAGCCTGCAGAAACAGAAATAAGCAATGTATTCTGATTTGTGACTTTTGTGATGTGTTTTGTTGTGTGAAGTTGATTTATTTCACTGGTGGAAAACATATTTAATTCAAAAGATATACGGTTTATCTACAAAATATACTAGTTTAGCTACAGAAAAAATAGAATTAAATTGGTCTTAACTATGGCCTATTAGTTTAATTGGAATTATATTAGACATAAATTTACTCTGTGGAAAGGCTGTTTGCTAAAGGACCATGCAGTAGAATCAAAAGCTTTTAATATTTGGTCCTTTCTTACTGAGGTAGGTTTTTGAATATGAAGAAAAGCAGATCTTTTAAACAGTTGTATTTCAAAGCCCAACTGACAACATATATAAGATGCATATTGTCACTGGAAGATAGAAGACTGTCATGGAAATAAGACTGATTTCACTTTGTATTTATGTATATGCACACACATGTGCCTACACACATATAGCAACAATATTTCTTCAGTGCAAGCACATTTTCTTGTGCTTTCTGCAATTTTTCTTCCAAACATTAAGCAGTGCTGAAGTTAAGTAGCATTCTGCAAAGCAGTGAAATACTTGCTATAATTTTAAGTTTGTCTGAATCAAATCAAACTGGATTTTAATAGAAATTTCTACTTTTCTTTAAAAGATGCAATGGCTTCAAAAGATTGTGTTGGTTCTAGTGTTGTACATAATTTTGTCTATGCTTTTCAAATACTGATTATGGAAACAAATTCTTCTTAAAGATGAATTTATATCCAAACCCAGGGAAATGTGAATTAAATATTGCTGCTTTTATCTTTCCTGTAGCTGTGTCTGTTTTCATCCTTCGGAATACAATTATCTATGCTCAGTTTATGTAAATAGAACCTTGCTGTCCTATAAACTTCCTTCAGGTTTTCCTGTCAGTGCCAGAACTTGTGCCACAAGCCATGTCCATGTGGAATACAATTCTTCAGTATGAATGTGTGGGAAGATGAGATCTATCATGCAGTCTTCTCTGCATCTGCATGTAAAAACGAAAAAAGTACTGAAGAGTAAACAATGATGTTTATTAGTTACCATGTTTCTGTTGGCTTGTAACAGACATAGAATTGTGCCAACTGATCATCTGGTTCAAGATAGTATCTACAAAGAATTTATAATGTAAGTGGTCCTTGAAGAAAGTAAGGCCTTGCTGCTTCCTAACTCTGGACAGTGAGTACCACCGCCACTTCAGTGGCAGCCTTTTAACCAGGTTACCTTGCCCTGGTTACAAGGAAAACAGAGCAACTCAACTGAACAAATAAAAAGCTCTGTCTTCGCCTTACGACAGTTCTTTCCCCAGGTGCGTACCATGCCTGAAGGAAAATGGTGGTCCCACCATTAACTATGAATGAAACCAGAAATACTTGCCTTAAAACTTGTAGTTTATATTTATACTCTTCAAAGCCTGAAACATGTTTGACACTGAAGTTTTTAGAGAAAGGGCAGGCAGGAGGTTGGAGTTGGTCTTTGCGAACAAAATGTCTTCAGCAAACACCAGAGGAAATGGTTTGATACAGTGGACTCAAGGGGCAGTCGTCTAATATGAGTGAGGAAGCTCTCCGTGCAGTGGATTAGAGTCCAAAACTGGTAGCCAGTGCTGTTGTCAGATGTGTCAAAAAAAATCTGATCTTAAGTTGTTATAGAAAAATCTGAAAGGATGATCTTGGAGACTCCTCAGGTGAACAAAGCTTCTGATTTATTTTTTTGTGATATGATATTTAGAAATGTGTACAATATAACCTCTATGACAAGTTTAGGGAAAAATGTGCTGTTGGGTGCATAAACTTTTATTTGCTTTAGTATTGCTTGGAGCAAAGCCCACTTGTTTGTGGCATTTTGCTAGTGGCTGTGAGCATTAGATATCTTTTCTCAGGTGGTAGCTGTATTAAACCAACATAGTGAAAACAAGGTCAAAAGAGGCAAGAAGCCCATGTCTATTTGTGGAACTGCTGTTGCTAACAGAGCAGGCTAACTTCTTGTGAAAGGTAGGTGGGTATGAGACTCTGCTAAATAAATACCTCTCTATCTGAGGGCCACGTTGTTGCTTTGTTACTGCTTCGCAGCTTGCTTTGCAAGACACTGAAAAAAGCCTTTTAAAATGGCCAGTTGCACCTGGGAGCTGGTGAAGAGAAGAAATCTCTCCTAAGCAATATTGGTACAGAAGGTAACAAAATGCAGTCTCATCTTTTTCAAGAGTAAATATTTCTTAATTTATTTTTAATTTTGAAATACATGGATTATGATTCTGATTCAGCATGGATTATAGTTACTGGGAGGCTTTTTAGTGGCTCTGATGAACAATGTAGGAGCTGAAGTGGGATAACCAGCCTTCCAGAGGGCATTCTGTCTCTGGGCTAGGAGTATGAAGCTGAATGAGATACTGTAAAAGACTCCTGAGGTGTTCAGGTTCCCACATTACCACTTCCTCAAACATCAACCTACTGAGTCATCTTCAGCAATGAAGATCTCTTTGTTACATATGGGTTGTACGCTGTATTCTTCTTTCCTGAACTTACACCAAAAAATACCACCACTTCCTGTCTTACACCAAAAAAATAACGATAGAAGTCATCTATGTTAAGCAGATTGTCTTCCTCTTTAAACAAACTCCCCCCCACCCCCCCTCCCCGTTTGATCACGGTCTGTGTCTTTAGCCAGAATTAGGTATTTTCTCAATTTAACAAATGGCTGAGGCCTACTGTCAAAGTTATAAGGAACCAGCCAAACCTAAACTAGGTCTGCCACCACTTCCTTAGTCTGTGATGCTGTTCTCCAGCCACAATTCTTCCGAAGTTTTTTTGCAGCATTTTGATTTGGAGCCATGAGTAGGTGTCTGAAGTAGAGCCTTTCGGTACTGCTCTGGTTTACATGATGTTTTGTAGCTATTCTGTGTCCAGCTTCATAATGGGCATACTCTGGTTCCTTCTAAAATAAAGTGGCTTTCATGTAATATTTTGGAAATGAAGACAGTGTTTGTGCCATTGGAACACAGTTTCTTCTGAAGTTCAGGCTTTACAGAGCAGCTGTTAGCTTTCAGCAGGGTGGCCAGCAGCTTTCTGGGAACTGTTTTATCTGTTGCTGGTCTGTGACCATGCCACGTAGCAGCAACCCATACTTGATGCAGTATTCACCAATGTTAATTCCATGGGATTGGGTGAAGAGAGGGCTTAGCTAAATGCCAGGAACAGGGGCTGGATTGGGACAGTCCAGAAGAAGAATAATTTTTGAAGGGCAGATTTCAAAGCTGGGGAAGAAGATGGGGCTGGGCCTTGGCCTGGCGGGGGGTCGGGGTCAGGATCAGGCCTGGTGAGGGGCAGGGAGATCAGACACAGCCCCGGGACGGCTGGGCACATCTCTGGGGACCGGTCTGTGTCAGGGTTATGCAAAAGTCCCTTCAGAGAGATGATGCTCTGTAATAACTATGTCTGCAGCAGCCTTTGTGTTATGAGGAGAGCCTGCAAAACTCGCCAGTGGGCAGAGCTCAGCCTCCTCCAGCAGTTGCCTGCTGGAGCCTTCCCATCCTTTGGTTTTGTCTCACCTTGGGCCTGCCCTGGCCATCCAGGCCAAGGCTGGCCCGAGACATGGGCCTGTGGGTGGAGCCCATGGCTGGGCAGGGCTGTGGGGAGCTGGCGACCATGCCTGCTGCGGTGTGGCTGGGGCACGGACCGGCAGCCCTGGGGGGCTGACATGGGGAGCCCCGGGGGGGCCGGTCATGGGCAGCAGCTGCTGCAAAGCAGAGCTCCTCTCAGGGTAGGTGCATACACGAATTCTTCCGAGCTTCATGTTCCTGAGCTACAACATGAGTAAGTAGCCTGAATCTACCTCAGGCTTGTGTGTGCAGATTGTATTCATACTTTATTTGTCATTAGAATGAATACTCTGGTAAAGCGTGTGCCTGTTGCCAGGCCCCAAGTATAAATATGCAAACTTAGAATGTTAATGCCACTTAAATTTCATTTGGCACAGTGACACCTCAGACAGCATGTACAGAATCACATTAAAGAGAGAAATAAATTGTTCAGGTGCTTCTGACTAGAATAGATGGCCTAACTGCTTTTTATATGATTAGCTGCTGCTACTTTTAACTATAAACAGCAAGAAGACATGACCTACTATAATTTACTTTCCTGGATATTCTGAGGAAGGAGAAAATCCAACTTTTTTTCCTGTTAATTTGGTTTTTACTTTTTCTCACTGAGTAGTGTCTTACTCTGGTGCAGTCCTTTGGCCACAGTGAAGTTACTCGCACACCAGGACGTGGCTCAGCCTGACGAAGGGTGCTGGATCCTTGCCCTGTCCTCTTGAATCTCCCTTATTTGATCTGACAGTAATTCTCTTCAGCTGGCTGTCCTGCTCTGAAGTGTGCCACCCTGATGCCCTTCTCAGATATGGAGAAGGAGAGTCTCTGGTCTGGTCTAACCCTGTTCGCTTAATGCTGCTGTACATTGAAACCACTGGAGTCATACCAGCATGCTGCTCTGCATGGGATCAGGGTGTGCTGAAATGATGGGGGGGGGGGGGGGGAAACAACCAAAAAAACCACCAAATCTTTTTTTTTTCATGTTTTATTATTAAGATGAAAGACTGGTGTGGGGAAAGCAGAGGAAGGAGAAAGAGTTTATTGCTTTATAAATGTTAAGACTTCTTTCTTCCTACTTGAGCTGATCTTTGCTTACTACATAAAAAAATTGAGCACTGCTGATGAAGTAGCAACACCGTAAATGCCCTTATCTGTGCGTTCTAACTTGTGAATGTTATTTCCTGTTTGCTAAAAAAATTAGGCTGAAAATGGCATTTAGTTGTGAGAACATGCTGAACAAATACCGATAATTGAGTAAGAGAGAAATTCTGAGGAAACTGGCACAAAATACGTATTTTTGAACTGTTTTGTTCCCCATAGTTTATTGTGCAGCTATTTCTGATGCATGCATTAGATTATCTAATGCAATAATTGGGTTTGTATTCATAGTATACATTTTTCCTTCCCCCGCCCCTGCCATGTGGATTTATTGCTATTTTGTCATAATAGGAAACTTTAGAAACGTCACCTGACTTTAGGTGCATGGATTCGAGGGAAGGTACAAGCTTGCAGTGAAATGTTCTCTCTCTGTCAATGAGAGATACTGCTGTACAGTGACTGCCCAGCAAAGGGGCCATGTTGCAAATGCTGGCGCAGACAGCAGTTGTTCTGCTCTGGAGATGTATAAACCTAGTAGTGTGAGCATCCCCTCCCTATGTCTGTTAGATTTGCACAGCTGAGTCTGTTATCTGAAGCATGCAAATGTGTGCTTGTTGGACCAACGAACTCTGCTACTCCTAGAGTAAGGCCTGGTTGGAAACGGTCCCATATTGTGCATGTGGCTGGGGAAAAGACGTGTTTTAAATGATGAATGAAAGTGTTTCGAGGCCCAGTGTTTTAGATACATACATTTGTGGAAATTGAGTAATTTAAATTTGTTACACTTCTATGATTTTAAAACTATGAACACAAGAAAAGGAATCTGCCTGCAAAACCCTTTGACCTAAGATTTTTTTTTTTTTAAAAAGAAGACCATAGTTTTTTTTAATTGGAAGTTTGTTAGTATAAAGAAAAAATGCTGAATGCATTTTTACAGCTTTGAATCTCCTCTAATGTAGGATTCATCAAAAAGTAGGGTATGTATGTAAACACTTCCATTTCCAAGGGGTATTAGCCTAGTTTTTAAAGAGGAATTTAACGTTTCCAGCTGGTAAGATTAGTGCGCACATGTGTCTTTACACCTCCTCAGAGGCTACAGTTTCTCTTCAACTTTTTGTCTGAAAACAGCGTTTAACTTTTGGCTTTGTGCAGTGTCTTTAAAATTGCAAGGCTCCTACTTGATTTTAATTACCAAAATGATCAACTTTCATTAAACAAAGAGATGCTTTCCTGGCAGGAAGAAGATTAAAAAAAAAACCCAACAGACTAAGCATCTTAAGAACTGGCACAGTAGTAATTCTCCAGCCACTTTTCTGCCTAATTCTAGCATAGTATAATTAAATAGGTATGCAGGTGGTGGTGGTTAGCTGTATTTCAGTTGTACCTAAAGGTTTCGGTCAGAAGCCAGGATGTTATTATGCATGGCGTTAGGTGAACGTAGAAATGAATGGTTTCCAAACAGTGAGCTTTATAAGCACCTCTGGGCTATACAGGTCTGTAAGGGATGGCTGGAATTGCCATGTTGTCAATGTTTCTATCAACTAATGTTTGCTGTAGTGTAGGAATCTGAAAGTGGTGTAAATATACTACTGCTCTTCGATAAAAATATTTGATGTATTTCTTGCAGATGTATGCTATATAGTTGGTCTATCTACTGCTTTCCCATTCTTCATAGGTATGTAGTCAAATACTGAAGTGAAAACAATTCATACTTTCCATCATGTGTATATACTTCTCACTTATGTTGTGAAAAATAGCTGGAAGGAACCAAAGTTTTCTGTTATCACTCCATACTGTGTCCCATTGAAGGAGGAAAAATTTCTAGGGCGCGAACTGGAACTATGCTAGGAGCAGCAGAGCTCAGCAGTGCTGGCGTTTTCCTTCAACAGAGAACATGAGAAGGAAGAGTCCTGCTCTGTATGGGATGCTTGCTCTGGACAGCCCTGAGAAAGCACAAAACCAAACAGAAATCCCAATGCTTGGTATCCCTATCTATTACTACCTTCAAGCAAGAGCGAGGCTACTGTTGTTTGTTACTGTGTAATGACATGGTATGAAAGTCCTGGGGCTACAGCACTCACTTTGCCATGGCCTAGATGACCTGGGAATAGTAGCACAGGTGTGAGGTGCATTAGCCTATGTGAATATCCCCCAGCAAGTGAATAATTCAGTAGATATTAGATGGCATTAAAAGACAAATCTGTATTCTTTTGGTCTTCCATTTGAAATTGGAGTCTTTAGTGATGGTGATAGTGTAACAAAGCTGTAACAAAACAATTTGCACTTGAACTTCCAGAACAAAGACAGTAAAAGCATATTCTTTGGGATGTCAACAGTGGAAACACTGTGTAATACCCAAATATGTCTGTCTGTCTATCTAACTTCAGTGTTACTCAAAACATTTTTTTTCTAGAAGTACCATACGTGTCAGACAATCAGCTACTTATAATGACTTTTCAGATACAAATTTTCATTTTTATACTGGTATGTCCAGTGCTACTTTTTCAAAGGAAGAACCATTTTGTTATTACGTGAAGAAACGCTTCTCCATATCAGCTTCTAATATATTTGGAGTTACAAGGATGATACGAATTTTTACCCTTCCAGGTCCCAGCCTTATATTGCCTTGCTCTGTGTTACAGAGGGAGACACCGACCGACCTTGGAATATTTGGGACTAGTGACTGTTTCTCCTTATAATTTCTCTGAACGTGTTGGCTGTTTTACTATCAACCTTCACATCCCAAATATTTGCAAAATAATAATAATGAAGAGGCTATTATAAAATTTCAGCTTTTTTTTTGTGGTGTTCTGATTCTGCAAGGAATGTTGAAACAGAAAGATGTCTCTCTCTGAAGAAATTTAGACTGTAGATGTTAGAGATAATATTGCAAGTCATTGTGGGACACATTTATAGACCAGATACAAAAAAAACATGCCTCTGCTGCTCTTCACACAGGTATCGCTATAGAAATTGTATAAGTTTCTGCATGTATTTGGTACACTGCTTCTATTATTAGAGCTGTCTTTTTATGTAGCAGGTGGATTTTAACGCTGTTCTGTAAGCAATCAGCTCGTGTAACAAAAGACAGATTGGAATATTGTCTTTGAGTAAACTCCTTTTGCCCAGAAGGGAGACTTTTGCCAACTTCTAACCCTGAGTTCAAGAGTCCTTTGAATCTCAGTTCTAATAGCTACTGTGTTCTTGAACTTGCTCTGTTCTTTGTTTTGAGATTCAGCTACTATATTAAGATACAAGATAATAGTTGAAAAATCTGTTTTCTATGTCATATCTAACTAGACAGAGTTTTGCCAGCTTTTGCTGAAAATTGTGAAGTGCCTTGAGACTTGTAATGTGACAGACTCCATTTGTGTTGTACTATATTAAAGAAGCGTTGTTTAAAACAAAAATTTAAAAAAGTCACATTTTTGTTCCAGATCTGTTTGAATGCTTTTTTAGCAGAAAGCAGACTGGAATTTTCTTAAATTTATTTACTGGATTTAGAAGTCCATAATTCATAAGCATTCAGTGCTGTCAAAAGACGTGCATGTTCTAGGAAGAATGAATACTACTGAAAGTGTCTCTGCCTCTAATGGATGCTGTAGAAATATGTTGTAGTCATGGGGAGTCTACATGATAATAGAAGAAAAAGGTAGATTACGAGTTTTGGGAGGGAGACAGGAGATGATAGTGAGATCTGTTAACTGAGAGAGGATCACATTAAAATAGAAAACCAAACTCAGTTTAGAAAATAAAGACTGGGAAATCATCTCTGTG
Source organism: Platalea leucorodia (assembly GCF_965183815.1). Lineage (NCBI taxonomy): Eukaryota > Metazoa > Chordata > Aves > Pelecaniformes > Threskiornithidae > Platalea > Platalea leucorodia. The sequence continues at coordinate 135,150,457 of NC_138823.1, read as the reverse complement.
TGCTTTTTTCGATTGTGTTTCTGTCGTTTAGTAAGGTGTTTAGTTTTGGACTGGATTATATTTAATCTCTAATTCCCTTCAGTTATTTTCAGTATTTTCAATATTTTTAGTATTTTATCAAAGGGTACAATTTAACATAAATGTATTGTACTGTATATATATATACATCACCGTATGTGTGATGAAGCTACATCAAGTTTCTATATTCATTTCTGCATTATGCAGAAACAATTTACTCTATCTTATAATCATTCACTAACGTCAGAAAACGGGGGGGGGGGGGGGGGGAGAACAGACTGATAGCTGTCAACTTTTACTTTCAGCTTTCTCAAAGAAATTATTTTTTTTTTCTGAAAACCACGCCTTTAACTGCTATAAGTTTCATGCAGTTTAAAATAACTCGGCAAAATTAATCATCTTCAGGCTGCTACAGCTTTAGACTACAAACCCATACAACATTTTTGCATTATGATTCTATCAAAGCACATTGCTTGTAGGACAAAGATTCTATGCACTCACATGAAATCCAAAACAAAAAGACAGTTTCAGTAATTTGCTGATTTGTTAATAGTAGGATAATTTTACCTAACTTGAATTTTTCTTTTGAAATTCTATTTGAAATGAGGGTTAAGGATTAGGCAAAAAATATAATAAACTATTTAAAAAATAAAAAAATATTATGCTTAATTTGGAGCACTAGGGAAAAAAAAACTCTGGCACGCTTTAAAATACGGAAAAAGTTTTTAGTTTAAAAAAAAAAACAAACCCTGAAGTTTTTAGTTTTAAATGGTTTTCAGACCAGTTGCTAAAACTCCAATAGAGTTCACTCTTGCAAAGTAGTCTGTATCACCGTTCCCTGAAATTTATTTTAATATTGAAACCTTTCAGACTTTGTCAGTTTAAGTCTGTTATCAGGAATTTGTTTTATACATGCAATTTTTACATGAGTAGAAAAAAGCATTTATGTGTCTGTGCAAAGACCTTAGTCCTGAATTTTTCAAAAGATGCAGGGGAACTTTTCTGTCCTAATTATTACAGTACCAGTGGCTAAGCAGTATATTCAGAAATCTGTAAATCTGCAATCTAGTTTACCCTGCTGTGGTGTGCAGGTATGTCTGACTACCTAGAAATTGGTAGTTCTTTTGTACCATTAAATACTTGAGTATTTTCCCCTTTGATTTTAATCTTTCTGGTCTGAGGCTTTCCCATGTTCTGCTAGCTTTCCAGCAAATACATGACTGAAATCAGTATGAGCTTTTCACCTGCCTCCTTGGCCTAAGCACAACTGCAGAAATACCAATAGGTCAGTAGGTGGGTTGGCATGTAAACATTTATTCTGACAATGTTTTGCAGTCTATGTGGGCTAGGAGTATTTTGCTCTAATATCAACATATCAACGTATTATATGGTTTATCCATAAATGTGTACTTTTAGCTTTTTTTTTTTTTTCTTTTTTTCTTTCCATGGCTTCATTTGGGAGTTTAAATAAAGTGTCTGTGAGAAAGTGATTTAGTCTTCAGTTGTCTGGATATCTACTGTAATGTTAGATTAACTGAGGAGACACATGATTGTTTTGTATGAAGCTACTATGCAGTCTTGTTCTCATTACCCAGAGGGATGTCTCTTGAGAGCTAGGCAGGTGTTATAAAATATCATTTTCTTCACTTTTTTTTTTGTTTGTTTCCAACAAAGTTTTTATTTTGTATGAAGAATCAAAATTCTTTGAATAAAATTAAGTGTTGTCTTCATGTACTCAAAACAGAGAACCTCTATCAATGTGGAAATCCTACCAAGAGGTTCCCTCATACAAAGAAAAAGAATAAAGAATCCTTTGTGAGGAAAAATTTATCAGTAAAAATGGAATACACCAAAGCATGGAAACAAACATTACGAAACTATGCATGCACTAGGGAATACAAAGGAAGAGAGTTGTGCAATACTAATTTAAAAGTTTGGCTTCAACCATGAACAGCCAGAAAATGTATTTTGTACCGAAAGCTTTTTCTTAATATATTGTGCTGCCAAATCATATAAAGTTACCTGCTCCTCAAAGAATCAGATATATTCCATTAACTGGTCTCAGTGGGATGGGGTGGTGAGTCTCATTCTTTACAGCATTTCCTTTCTTATATTTGATATGCTAAACTCTTACTGTTAAATAACTTTGTACTATGTTTTTCATACCTTTAACATTAGGTTACATGTAAAACATCTTTACAAAAGTGTTGCTAGTGAGAAGGCTATTTGCAGAGGATGTGGGAATTGTATTTAAAATCTCAGAGTTGGCAAACGTGCTTGCCAAATTTGAAGTAATATGGTGTCTTGAAAAGTCAAGAGTTATTGACTCAGGCTTGACATCACACCGACATCATTTGGAAGCAGGGCAAGAAGGAGACTTGTCCATATTATGCCATGTGAATGTAGCGTAGGATTCTAATGGAAGCAGTTGTATCTTTGTAATGTTTTGATTATACATTCTAAATGTGCAAATTGCAATCGTATCTGAATTATTTACATCACATTTCTTTCAGCTTTCCCACTTTTTCCCCTGTATGTGCAACAAAATTAGTAATTAAAGCACATTTACTTTCTGCTTTGGCTTAGTTACAGAGCTAGATCAAAGCCTATGAAAACCGTAAGCAAAATTTAACTTTGCACCCTCAAGGCTGAGGGAGAGTAAGCATTTTGTTTAGTCTTTCTCAGTGACAGAAAATGTCAGGGCCCTGAGCTCACTGCCCTCCCCTGAGTTCTGGCTGCCTGGGCTCAGTGCCAGATTTGATAATGCAGTTGTCCAGTCTTGAGAAGTGTTAGTGAATCCGGAGGCCTTGCTAAGATGTGGGAGGAAGGTGAGGTAGGTAGGTTGGTTATCAAGGAGTCTTTCTGCGCATCTTTCCTCTTCATTAATGCTCACTCCTTTCAGTGGCAGCATTGGCCCGAGATCAGCGTGGACCAGTTTCTCAGAGTGCAGGCGACCTTTGGGGGCTGATCAAGAATTAAGGGGCCCAAATCACTTCAACCAGATCAACAAAAGGGTTTTGGCATTTTAATGAGTGGGAGTTAGTTGCCCTGTGTATTAAGTCTCAGTTTCCCTGGTACTGAAGAAACACTTTTAAAGACTATGAGGCGTGAAGGTAATTCAGAAAAGGGTGGCATGTAACAGATAAACAATCTATAGGTCCTTGTGCAGGTATTGTGTTGGGCAATGAGGTCAGAAAGTATTCTTGTGACACTGATAATATTTTAGATTTTATAATCTCCTTAACAGGTGATACTTGTGGTAGCAGCTCTGAAAACTAGCAAGTTTTTTGAATGGACAAAACCCTATATAATAACGCAATTATTTTAAAAAAAAATCCTGATTATGTCTTTTCCCAGTATGTTCAGTCTGATATGGAAAACTAACCTTTCTAAACACAATATTAATTATCAATTTCAGTTTTTAGTTCTTAACCATCCCAAACCCAAAGGCAGAATTCTAAATGCATTATCACCCTAAAAATAAACAAAACAAAACAACAGATTCTTAAGCTCTAAGAAATGCTCTAAAAATCTCTGTCTTTTATTTGTGTTTTGCATTCCTATAGGTTAATATAACCAAACTGATTTTCCTCCTGACATTCTGTGAACTGAATTTCCTCCGAGGCATTTTGTGATATATGCCATATTTTAGCTCAGAGTAGATTTTTATATGCAAACTATAACTCTCAGAAGCACTCTCCGTTGACAGCACTTTAAGTACAGTTGCATTGGCAGTAATATATCTGCATGGGAAGAATCCACTAAACAATAAAATTATGTAAATTAGACTATAGGAAGATTATTCATAAGCAAATGCCTAGATATAAGCTTAGCATCTCCTATGTGGCTCATGGATTTTGTTAAAGTATGACAAACAATCCTGGCAGAAATCACAAGAGAAATTAAGATCAAAGCCTAAACATAAACTAAAAGAAATGAAGTATTTTCTGCTGATCAATTAATGATGTGCTTTGCTGCCAGCCTGCAGTCATAAACCAAATAGGAAATCACATTAGGCTGCTTTTATAATCAGGAACAGAAATGGCACTTAAGGCTAAAAAGAAAAAGCTCATTGCATTTATCTCCGTATTGTTTGTTAATTGTTTTTTTCATCATTGTTATTTTTCATCATTCATATTCAGATTAGTTACCTAATTTTAGATGGGCAACCAAGTGTGTAATAAATGCATGAATTCCATTTGGTTTAAATATCCCCATCTAATTATCCTGTGCTTTTGTTATCAATCTCAGATGTTAACAGCCTAATGGCAAAAAAAGGTTTTAGTAATTAAATTGTTAGTAGAATTATTGTAGAGCACATTGACACACCAAACACACTTAATTATAACTATACTCTGTAAAGGCTCTTAGTAGGAATGAGATTAAAGAATAAAATAGTAACAATCTAATACTATATTTCCTGTCCTCTCTCTGTAGTTGGAACTGTCTTATTCTTGTCTCCAGCATTCTTTGCTGTTTTATAGGGTACTGAGCTTTTCCTTTTCTGAATTCTGTCAGCTTCTCTTAGTTTCTGAAGAACAGTACGGTGTTGGTGGAAATCACATAGCAGAGCACAGAAGACACTTTTCCGTTTGCTCCTGTAAACCGACGTTGCAGTAGTGGTAAATTCAAGTTAATAAATGACAGTTGCTGTCACAATATTGCTTTTTCCTTTCTCAGAAGATGTTTCATTGAAAGGAAGATGTGGGAAGCTACGCTATTGAAAGGACAGCCGTGGTGTCCTTTCATGTAGGACAGTAAGGCCAGTATGGGTTCTTGAATGAGATGTGTGGAGTCGCATCCAGTTATAAACTGTTGTGTTGATTTCCATAGCAGCAGGGAAGGATGAATAGTGGACAGCAATGTTCCTTTTCATCTTCAGAATGACTATAGCGAGTTGCTTTCTGTCTTAGTTTTTCAAGTAGGAGGTGTGAGGAAGGAAAAAATAATTGCTTGAGTGTCTTCAGGCCAATGTAATTGGAAAGATTCCCCCCCACGACCACCACCTTTGCTAGGCTGCAGGCGGGCTTTTCTGCCATCCCCACAGTTAAAAACGAAGGAGAGGAAGGGAGAAAAAGGGTAAACTCTAAGTGTCCGTGGTTCAAAGAATCGTATAAAGCAACTTCCCCATCTGCTGCTACTGCTTTGCAATGTAGAAGTTCTGTGGGTGAAACTGGATGTCATCTTGAAGTGCAGTCTTGCTGCTGGCGTTTCCTTCTCTGTGCCTCCCCCATCCTGCCACTGCCTCCCACCGTATCTCTTCCTTGCGCACCTTTTTCTCCGAGGGCTATCACCTCCTTGCCCCTGCCTCCCCTTCCTTGCTCTGACCTCAGCCATCGCACCGCCAGGGTTGCTGCTGGAGAGCCTGAGGCAGAAAGCCCAGCTTCGCTGGCACTCTGCATGGCGTTCAGAATTGGTTAGGAGAGGTTAATGCCTAGGCTTTGTGCTGTGCTGTGTTTAGCTAGATGGGAATGGATGGTGTAAATCACCTGAGGTCCAGAAACGTGGTGGTGGTTTGAGGCCCAGTCAAGCAGATGCGCTGAGGTGCTTTGCTGAAGCAGGGGAGGGGAGGAAGCACCAGGATCTGAAGAGGCTTGGCCGAGTAGCACGTTGTGCATGCACGTTCAGGTTAGACCAGTGGTTTGATTTTTAGGATAGGAAGGAATTTTCCTCTGAGTCATATTGGCAGGAACGAATGCGGTTCTTTTTCCTTCCTTTACAGCACAGAGCCTTGTTCATTTGCAAGGATCACCGGGCATGTTTCACCTAATAAAATTTCTGCAAGGCTACTGCAACACCTTTGGTTTTTCTTTCTCCCCACGCTCTCTTTCTCATTCTCCCTCTCCCTCATCTCTTTCTCCCACTTTCTTCTTTTCAGTGTACTGCTGCTTTTGAGGCTCATGGTCTGAGTGAAAAGTCTGACACTTGTTCTAAATATTTTGAGGAATATTCTGGAAAAATTTCAAAGTAATTAGAATTTTTTGGCTTTTGACATTCTGAAGGGCTGGTATCAGTTTTGGTGTGCACCAACCTGGAAATAAACTTCTGTTAAGTCGGTCTTTTTAATTGTGAAGAACTGAGCCAAGTGACCCAGGCAGTGTCTGTCTGTCTTGGATTCCTGTTAGCTACTTTTAGGCTGTTTCTTGCTCGCTGTACCAGTTTTGTGGTTTGTCCTCTGAGGTGACTAATTTTTCCGTGACCTGGAATGCCCTATAATGGGAGCAGTGGTACTTACCATCGTATTTTGCATTTGAGTCTCTTTACCACACAAAATGTAGCTGTTACAGCATTAATTTCCTTTACTGAGTTAGTCCTAGAATTTACTTGTGTTTTGTGAAGTGCATGTGTAAATTAAAATCGGAGAGAGGATGCTACATTACATATTGGAAATCGAAGGCTTTTGATTTTGAAGATTTTGTTCAAAAAAAGGAATGCAAGGGTTACATTCCACCCCCCACCCCCCCACCCCCCCACCCCTTTTTTCCAATTTAAAAAATCTGGTGGATATTGTAGGAGTTGCTTGTGGGTATGTAGGAAATGTACTATAACATACACCAAGTCATAAATCTGTCATAAATCCTAAAATCACAACAGCTGTTGTAGTTGACCGTAATGTTCACTCTGTGTTTATTAAAACTTTTGGAGTTTTATATTTCCTAATTGTTCATCGCTAATGAGGTTCCCACATCTCATAGGGGTCGCTTCCATGCCTGTATCGGGAGATATTCAAATGGAGTTTGATCGTGCTGCTTGTCAGTGGGCTTTGAAATCTAATTAGGCAATTACAGCTTAAATTCCAAAGCTCAAAATAAACAGAGCTCCATCTTTTCTGTGAGCTATTTTCTAACAATGAAACCTGCTGAGTGCAGACTAACTACAACGGGCAATGCACAGATTTTGTTCATCAAGAATAAAAGTGATGCCGAAATATGCTGTTACGCTCTGAGACATGTTACAGGCCATGTTTTGAAAAACTGGTTAGCAGTAAAATATACTGTATATGCACAGTGTATATGGAAGCCACCTATTTTGTGCAGACTGCCATTTATACTTGCAGATGAATTCCTGCTTGTCATGAATAATGCACCTACAAGTTTAAAAGGGCGTTTTGCTCGCTCCAAGCAAGTCTTCAAAGAGGTTCACTGAAGAAATTAACTGCTTTAAATGAAACAATCTGTCTTTCAGAAATGCGAAAGAGTTGATTGTCATGCCTTGACCTTTAGATACCGAGAAACTTTTGCCTCTGATGATCCTTCCTAGAAATTTTTTAAAAGCTTATATAGGTGCCAGGATAGAACTGGTGTTTTGGCAAATGAAAAGTCTTTTAGGGTGTGTTAGCACTTGTGTGTGTATGGATTGCATGTATAAAAGCACTGTTGAACCTTTGCTGGTTGCTGACTGTACGGTCATAGGCAAGCTTCACTTAGAATGAGTCTAAAAATTCTTGCTTACATTTTGTACACATGCAGAGACCTGTAGATGAAAAGACATGTGCTAAACACCGTGTTACAGGAGTGGATCTATCTGTATCACAGTCCACTTGGAAACGACTGCTCAGCAGTGAGGACATACTGGTATAGGGTTGCAGACTATCCAAGCTGCACCTGGGTGCCAGCTGCGTTTCCATGTGGCAACGCAAAGCTGGGCATGCTCTCCTGTTGAGAAGCCTCTGATACTTCCAAGATGTTAATCAGAATAGCTGTTGCAATGAAATGGTTTTTCAAATAGAAATTTCCCCTCACTTTTTTGAATGTAAGGTAATTTCAAGGTGCACAGCATTAATATCAAAATGGAACTTGACGAATAAATCGTTGAAGTCTAGACTAGAGTTGCGTTGGCCCTGGGAAAAAAAAAAAATCCTCAGATTTTTTTCTGGGTAACGTTGTGCAAATTTTGAAGAGGAACAGTTAACACAGCCAACTTTCAAGTGTCCTCTTTTTCATACTTCTGTAATGTATTTATAAAATTGTTCTTCACTTGTTCCTTTGATGGTGGGTGCCACTGAAAATGACCAAAACCAACTTGGTGCAATTTTTTTCTGCTTCTAACCATGCTAGTCTCTCTCTTCTCATGACAGTTCCTTTTAGATTCAGCTGAATGCATTACAAAAGCATATTTATGTCTAAAAAAGGTACATAGAGGAAGAGATATTATCCAGTTCAGTGTTTCAGTATACTGCAAAACTATGCCAGTCTGAATAACTGCATTTTCTGAGAGAAAGTAAAGTTGTGGTTTGTTATATTGCTTCTTACTTGAAGTATTCTGTGGGGTTTAGTTATATAAAAGTGGCTTAGCTTTTCTCATTCTGCCCAAGTGCTCTGGTCACACAAGCGGACTATTTCTTTGGGTGCAATAGCTTTTATTAAAAGGAGAAACTCTTCATATTTCTGCACTCACCTGCATGTTTTAACCGCGTTTCTCTTTCTCAACCTTATTTTCTTTGATCTTTGTTTTCTATGATATGTCAAGCTCTCATTGAACTACCTGGGATGTCAAAGAAGCTCCGCCTCTTGATTCCTTTTTGGAGTATGTAGGTCTAGTCTGAGAAATTAGCATTTTATCCCAAATCTCTGATCGTTGACTGTGTTAAAGTCATGTTGGACATAGTCGTGTAGATGACTGATTGGGAATTAATGCTTCTTCAGCCTTCAGCAAAATCACCAAGTAACAGAGAGAAACCTACAGATGGTGACTTAAATTAGTATTGATGTGATATTGAAAAAAAAAAAATCTGGAGCACTGAGATTATTTTGAAGGCTCATCATTATCACCTAAAATCTGCAAAATTACAAAAAGAGAGTTTCCTTTTTTTCCTCTCTTCTTCATAACAGCATCTAGACAAATGATCTAAAGGTGAGACTTAGCAAATATCCATCCAAGTAGGATGCTTTGGTTTTAAATGTTTAAAAGCAGTTTTTACATTAGTCCTTATAGCATGAGTTTTAACATGTATGTGTTACTTCAGTTATTCTGATAGACTAAGTCAAGTATTTTGGCGATGCCATTTCTTAAGCTTCTTTAGAATGAGTGAGATGATGTTTACTAACTAGGATCTCTCCTGCTTAGCTTTAAGCCCACAGTGCACTGTAATCAAAGATACAGTTTCTTTTTCTTGTATGGTAAATGAAACAACTGTCCGTGTCGTGTCCCCCCCCCCCGAGAAAATTCACACACGCTTTTCTCTTTTTAAGTAGCTTTTCATATCCTATTGAAATTTTGATGCCCTCTGAAATGACTACTGTGGAGATAAATTCTTAGCATATCTCATCTTGCTTTGTTTGAAAGACCTTAAGGTATGGAAAAGAAAAGGAAGAAAGAAATCCTGAGGTTTTGTGAAGACTTTTTCAGTAACTTTTAAATCCCTTTTCAAAATAAAGTCATAATATGATAGTAATAAATTAAGAAAATGCCTGTTCTTTATGAGACTGTGTGTTTCAGCAGTTTTACACTTGAAAAATGTTTGCTGCATTTATATGTTGTTGAAAATAAAATTAGTTTCCCAGCTTTTTTAAGATCAGCTCGCTGAAACCTACTGCTGCCAATACCAAACTATTTGTTTATTTAGTAGTTTCATCTCTTTGGCTTTTAGGACAGAGAGTTACTGTCAGGCCTTAGGCTCTCTGGTTATTACATCACACATTTAAGCCCCCACCACCCTGAGAAGCTGTGTTAGGTTTTGCCTGCAGGGTTCTGGCTGCTTGGGCCAGAGGTAAGACAAGGGTCTACCATGTACCAGTACTTAAAGGGGAGCTACAAAGAAGATGGAGACTCCCTTTTTACAAGGAGTCACATAGTGAGGACAAGGGGTACTGGGTACAAGTTACTCCCAGGGAGATTTCTGTTGGACGCAAGAGGTAAATTTTTCACAATGAGAACAGTCAATCATTGGAATAATCTCCCCAGGGAAGTGGTTGACTCCGCTACACTGAACACGTTTAAGACTCAGCTGGACATGGTGCTGGGCCATCTTGTCTAGACTGTGCTCTTGCCTAGAAAGGTTGGACCAGATGATCCTTGAGGTCCCTTCCAACCTGGTATTCTGTGATTCTGTGAAGGCGTAGCAGCACACTGCCACAGTGGTAGGCACTGTTTAGGGAAGAAAAGCAAAGATATGATGAGCACAGTGTGTTTGATGTCTTCCTGTTAATTTTGGAAAATACTGGCTGGAGAAGAACTTGCCAGGCTGTGCAGCTGACTGTTTATTCCCTGTTTTTATTTCCATTGTTAAGTTTTTATCCTCTGCCAAGGTCTTAATATCCTAAAAGACGGATGAGATCCAGTCTTCGTTTTTCATCCCTCATGTTTTACTTTCCACCTGTCTTTTCTTTCCAGCCACTTTGGAAGATCTTTCCTAAACTGATTTCCAGCCACTCCCCTGTGGTCTAAACATCTCCTGACTTCTCCCTGTTTATAGCCCAACCTAAACTGCCTCCTTCATCTTAGCTTGCTCTCTCTCTTTTTCCTATCTTTAGGCATTTTTCAGTGTATGTGTAAGTATTACTCAAGGTTTCTGTCTATTAAATAAAACAAAGTAAACCAGAATACTGTCCCCCTTGAAAGACTTCTCCATTATCCTAATGGTCAAGTGCTATCCTGTTTTCATCTTCCTTTACTTGTAATTTGTTTCAGTAGATCTATGGCAAATACCATAATGTAGGCTTTTTCCCCCTAGTATCTTCAAAATCTCTTCTAATACAGACTCCATCCATGCCATAGCTTCTTCTAAGAAAGGTCTCTTAATAGTGCCAGAAGTCTTTCACTTGCGTACTCTTCTGCCCTGCTTTTTGATGCTGTCATTAGTCTTTTGGAATTCATTCTAATATGTTTGTATGCAATATTTTTTATTTTTCATCCCTTCTTTTTTTTACAATGTCATTGAATATTCACGGAATATTTACATTTTATTTACATTTAATAATTATACCTGTTTTTCCTGCAAAATAAAATGGGTTAGATGTAGCCACAAGTCTGAGAAAGTGGCATAAGTAGGATTGGACGGAAATGTTTTACTGGTGAGAACCCTCTTCAGGTAGTGCATTTTCAATACAGACTGGTCCCCTCTGCCATCTCCTTGATAGCAGGGTCAAGCGAAGTGGCAGCAGCCGTAGCTGTGGAGATGGCACTGCCAGATGAATAGTTTGCAGTACTTACTCCAGAGAAGAGAGAACACAGCTCCACGAGTCCCGGTACTGTTTAGCCAGTCTGAAGAGTTGTGTGATAGACTTCAGAGGGACCTGTCTCTAATAGAGGTCCCTAATAAAGAAGACAAGATTGAGGGATAAGAGGGAGGGACTGTACTGTTCTTTAAAAATAAAAAAAATTCCTTGCTTGTGCACTAAATGGCATGAAGGCAGCTGGTAAAACGGCAGCCACACTTACTATCTAGTAGTCGTAGATTGCCATAGGAACCATAAGTGTATCATCTCTTCTGTTAATTTTAATTGCCATTCATAGTGTTGAACCAACAGTGAGTATCAGAAACCACAAATGTATTACTTCAGTGTAACTGTAAATATTGTGACCTTGAAAAATGCTGCTCCCCTCCCCCCCCCCAATATTTTGATTTTTTTTTTTAATATTGACCTTAGGACCATAAGAGCATATACACAAAATAAATGAGGGAACCACTGCAATCAGTCTGCCTGCTGCTGCCATCTCCCGGCTGGAACCGACCCCACATATGGACAGGTTGCTTTTCCTTCTGTAGTGAGAGAAAGCTCAGACAGTACAGACCCATGTGTTTGAGGAACTAAAGGCTGTACAGTATTTCCATACCATATGTATGTGGGCAGTTGATGATGATGGTGTAAGTACAGCCACAGATAGTTAAATTACATTGCTTCACATACAGACGGCACAATTCTGTATTTTATTAAATATCCAAATGAAAAGGGGAAAAAAAAGCCAGATCCTTCCAATTTGTTTGCATTGCTGTAGTCCCTTCTTTGAACTTAAGCCCTGATCTAACAAAATGCTGTCTGCACCCTTTTTCATTTCCATGCTTCACGTTCCCACCAACAAACTTTTCCAATTCATTCTGCAGAGAAGGTCATCTTTATCAAATATATGTTTCTAGAATAAATACATATATAACCTTCTGTATATTTATAACTGGCATGTAGGAGTGTTTTTTTGAACAAAATCCTGTTGAGGCAGATGTCTGGAACTTTCTTTAGTTTTATGTCAAAGACACATGGCTCATATCTCATCTAAATTTGCTCTATCCAATTTACATCCAGCAAGGATCGGGTCAGAAGTGGTTAGTTGCTAGAACTCACAATGGCATTACTCTGGGAAATTTCTGATGGATATTAGTCACGGGATCGCTATGGTGATTTAAGGCAGCCAGATAGATCTTACAGAAAAAACTGCAAATTAATTTCCAAACTGTCAGTGTTGCTTTAAAAAGAAATTAAGAGATATATTATTTAAGGGTTGTACCAGGCAGTGTTTAATATTAAACCCAGTAATGCTCGTGACAGTAAAAATGGTAAAAGCAAATTACAAGTCAGTTACAACAGGTTCAAATCGCAAAGTAGCCTGTACATCATTGCTGCCCTCTCTTTGTCATTTATCCCTCTTTTGCACAAAATGGCAGAGTCTTCTCTAGCGTGTCCCAAAAATGCAAAATTACTTTGAACTCACTGTTGGGTGCCCTAGTATTTGGGGACTCTATTTGAAGCACTTTGTGCGTGGCTGTTCAGGTAAATTCCAGTGTCCAGGTAAATTCCAGTGCAGGAGGCTGTTTACGGTTAGTATTTGTTAGCTCAAAACTTACAAGAAGTGATATTTTCCTGAGATTAAAAGCTGTTTTTTTTAATACTGTGAAAATGTCATTGTTTCAAAAGTGGAGGAGTGTGTGCTGGGCTGTACTTGCAGGCAGGCAGCTAAAAAGCCATTCTGCCTTTGTAAGACTCCTTTCCTTAAACAACTCGTGGTGATTTCATAGTTTTATCAGCCAGCTTGTTATAAGCATAATATTTGGTTCTCATTCAGCATAAATAACTATTAACTTAATTTGGCTTTGATAGTGATCATTAAACAATTTTTCTATTACTTTTCAAGTGTTCTAAGTCAAGAGTGCTATGAATTGAGTATCATGCCAAAAAAGGAGGACAGTAATTATGAATTCACTCTATATGAAGTGCTGATGTTTTTTTTTTTTTTCCTAGCTGTGGTTATATGAATAACACTGAAATATGAAGAAAACACCATATTTATTGTCTCAGGATTCAAGTGTTTTATTTTGGTTGCAAGATGGTTTCTATACTTTCCTGATAATCCTATCAAATAGAGGATTGCCAGATATTATGGAACACTGTTTTCTAGACCTGTGAAATTGTGGTTATGATTGTCAGATAATGAACTGCATATTTATGGGTTTTTTTGTTTTGTTTTGGGGGGGCTTGTGTTTGTGGTTTGGTTGGTTTTCTTTTTGTTTTTGTTTTTGGGTTTTTTTTGTAAATAAAGGAGGAAGTATTGATCCTGATTTAGAAAAGGTAGCTGTACTATACAATTAAGGCACATTAATAACATCTAGTGGTGCAAGGCGAGAACCGAGGCAAAAAATGTTATCTAATGCCTTGCACTGAATTAGTCACAGTGAGGTGACAGGTCTAACAGTGTAGCTGGAACTGCAGATTATTGCCCTGTGTTATCGTAAAGTAAGGGAGTATTGAGGTAGGTCTTCCTCATGCTTACCACGGTGTCTTAATCGCTTGATCTGATCAGTTGTTGCTTTGGCTTGACAGGCTCGTTGAGTCTGTCTGCTGTGTTTTTGCCTTCTCATTTCCTATGAGGCTACTGTGAATGCATCAGGAGAAGGCTGCTGCTTTGTGAGACTGGTATTACCCAGCTGCTCTCCTGCATTGACCTGTGGTTGATCAACAGAGATGACACTAGTTAAATTTTGTCATCCTTTTTAAAAGCAGTGTGAATGGAGCCAGTTCAGAGTAGGTGACAGACTGCCTGACCTCTCGTCTCGTACAAGCCAGCCTGTGGGGGTGCAGGCGCTTCATCCTGCCGCCAAAAGTGCCAGGGGACAGCGAGCTCGCCCCCCAGCCCGGCTCAGTCACCCCGCTTCCCAGGCTGGCTGGTTAAGCGGGAACGGCAGCAGCAAGGGAGAAGAACAAAAAAAAAAAAACCCAACCCTCTTCAGAAAATACAGCACAAGGAGATCTCTGTACTGGGCAGTGCACTTAAAGATCTGCACGCAGTCTGTGGGAAGCCCTTGGGAAGGGGGCACGCAGTGCAAAACTCTGCGTAACCATCCCCAAACTACCCTCTGAATAGAAATTTCTTGCGATTGCATAGCTGCATGGCTGTGTCTGCCTTACGGGTCCCTCTGCTGGCCTTGTTACTCGATTGAGTATTCTTAAATAAAGTTGCAGTTTGTCCTTCTGTGTATTATCATCCTTAGTGCCGCAGGCGTGGTGAGAACAAACCCCAGCTTGCAGCTCCCCAGTCTCTTCTCCAGGTTCGGGTCCCTGGTAGTGCTGCAGAGCCTTTTGGAACCGGGGAGGAAACAGCCGGTCCCAACTGGTCAGAGTGGTTAAGGGATGGAGGTAACTAACTGAAACACATGAGGCTTTATTTAAGTACTTCTGTGTGTTAGGCCAGGAAGAAGATCTAGTTTTCTCAAAGCAGTCCAAATGAGTTCTACTATTTAGAAAAAAAGTGAAATACATTGGAGTTATTGTTTATTATAGTTTAAACTTATCATGTTTGCCAAATACATATCTATGTGATTGCACAGACAATGTGTATGGCAGAGAGGGATGGGAATATTCTTTTTGGGCTAATTAAATTCTGAAGATGAAAAAACGCGGTACACAATCTGTAGTGTTTCTGGTAGGTTTTGGGTGGGTTTTTTTATTTTTTTTTATTTTTTTTTTTTACTTCTGTTCTCTTCTTATATTGATGATTATTTATTGGCTTTCCATCTCAGTTCAGGAGTTGTAATGCTGCTTTGCTTCCCCCCCCCCCCCCCCAAGTTTATAGCCAAAGCGGGTGTCGTAAATTCTGTAAGCTTCAGTTTATGGAGTTTTGTTTACTCTTTTTCACCATCAACCTGGATTACATTCCTCTTTTCTACAGCTGAACAAGCAGAAGGCCATATCCATCAAAAACATAGTCTTGAACCAAGTGAGCTCATATAAACTATATCCCTAAACAGTACTGAATTAAAATGGATTTATACTTATGGGACAAGAAGTCATCTCAGATTTTCTGCTCATCTTCTAGGTTAGTTCATTTGTTACCTAAATTTAGCTTATATGAGAATGGACTTAGCAAACTAAGTTCTAAACAAGAAACTCCTGCCAGAAATGGTGGTGTTGGGTTTGGGTTTTTTTTTTTGCTTGTTTGTGGTTTGTTTTGTTTTTCTTTTTTCTTTTAAATCTTTCTATAAAACTGGGGTGAGGGAATTCTGTCAGATTTGTCTTCAAATAAGAGTACTGGGAAAAGTCCAGAACTCAGTCCCACTACTTTTGCCTCAGAAAACCTTTTGCGTGTTTATTGTTCTTTTCATTTTTATCAGTAAAACCACCATCTGAGCTGATTCATATAGACTGCTGCAAATACATTTCAGTTGCCAAATTCTGATTAAAACCCACTCATGCTTGAAGCTAGCTTGAGATTTTCAGGTTATCAGATATCCTTGTGCTTTTCATTGTGCTAAACCAGATTTTTGTGTCAAGTCTTCGCTTTGAATCTAATTTAAAGGAAATTATGTAGAGGGAAAGAAGAAAAGTAGAAAGAAAAAAAGCCTGTGACATTAAGTTGATTTTGACTGAGCAAAGTAGGTTTTAGTGATGTAATGAAACGTCATACGCGGCCTTGTGTTTAAATCCAAAAGTCACATTCGCGTTCCCGAGAACGCTGCAGTCCAGTAGGATCTCAGACATTTTACTTCTTCATACCAATTCTCTCAGGATTCTGCATCACGCTCAGGTTTGTGCTCCTCTCCTTTGTTCTGCTTGCAGAGAGGATCTCGTCCCTTCCTATAAGCCATACGCTGTCTGCTGCCCCTCTAAACCAAGGTATTGTGCAAGGGAGCATTGATAGTCCTGGAATACAGTGTGGATTACTAAACTTCAAAGTTGAATTAAATCCCATGCACAAAAGAAACCTGGATATATTTTATTCCAGTCTTGTTTCACAGCTGTATTTTCATAAGAAAGCTGAATTCTCATTGGTTAGTATGGGCATTCAAATGCATTGGTTTTGAAATGAATTCTAGTAATGTTACACTCACCTTGGTGGTACTTTGTGCAGTTGGTGCACTTTCGCTAATGTAATTATATAGCATCTTCAATATCTAATTTTTACAGCATCATTCTGTAGAAATAATAAATGATATTTCTGAATAGAGATTTTTGTCAGTTTGAAAAGAAGCTGGAATTAAACTTTTAAAGCAGGCTTTTAGTTTTATTTCTAATTCTTAAATAATTTTATTCTGCTACTTAATATAACATATTAAATATTTTCTATTACTTATATTATGTTGCCATAAATATTCTGGCTATGTGAGAAACACACTTTCATCAAAGCATAATATGTATTTATTACACATCAATAGAACTGATTATGAGGATTAATGGATTTTTTTCTGTTCCTTCCTGGCTAGACTGTCAGAATCTCTTAGTATCTGAAGTTGTTTAAAATCTCTTAGATGTCATAAAAGGATACTACAGTTAGCTAGGGTACTACACCATGTCCCTACAGTACACTACAGTACAAGTAGCAGAAAAATAACAGAATAGTTACTGTGTGTGCATACACCCAAGTTTTGTGTGGTTTCTTGAAAAAGTAAGAAAACCCAACACCCTACCAGCCCTGTCCCCCACCCCTCCCAACCCAACGATCTGTTTTTCTATATGCATGGTTCACAAGATACTGACTTACAAGATCTATTGTAAAATTAGTGTTCAAAGAAAACAGGTTATTTCAATATGATGTGTTTGTTCTATGCTCCCCCCATTAAGATTAAGTATTTCTTAACAATACCCTCTAAGGAGAAAAGCTACTTAAGAAACTATTGCCAATTTTAAGGTCTGGTAAATAATAATAGTTCTAGTAACAGTTCTATCTCGTTAATATTATTCCATATATTAAAAATATGATTATTATGCAAACATGTCTATATATTTGGTATTCTGGTACAGAATAAATAACTTTTTATAGTGTTTTGCATATAGACTGAACCTGTAATTGGGATCTGTGCCTGAATTTAAATGAAATGTTAAGTAGACCATAGAAGCTGTGCAAAAATTCATTCATCTTTTGTCCACGTATTATGAAATAAGATCAAAAGCTCATATGCTTCCTGAATCGGACTTATGGTTTGGACTTTTTCATTTTTGACATTATACCATAAATGTCTTACGAGGGGTTTCTTACTGGAGTTCTCGCTGTATAGTATATATATATGGTTTACTATATTTTTTTAAATTTCCTTATTTCACACTTCTTAAAGTCCCTTCCACTTCTTAAGGATTAAAAAAAAAAAAATATGGGTATAGCCGCTTTGAATTTCATTTCTACTTAAAACAGTAGAGAGACGCCCCGCCAGCAGTGGTTAGCTGAGCGTAGTCTATTGCCATAAAGATAAACTGCATAGGTTTCCCAGCAATGAAGGTCAAAGGACACATGCACAGCTATTTATTTGCTTTTAAAACAGAAGGAATATGATTTATGCAGGATATTAGCTAATGTCATAGTGTTGAGCTTTGCAGGTGCGGCCATGGGAGCCTGACCCCCCACTAATCCCCCTAAGTGCAGCGGGCATGCATGCAATAGCTTTGTTGTTGCCGTGCCGCTCCTTGACTTGCCGTGTGCGGCGGTTTGAGAGGTGAGGCTGCCTTTCCCTGGACAGGCTTCCAAACTTTCAATTAGATTTGAATTAAGCAAGTTACAGACATTTGGGCAATACATTTGGATGGAATTACCAACACTCGGAGTTGGTTTTATTCTTATTGTATGTGTTAGCTTGCTGGGGTTTGATGCTGGTTTTGCCAAGTTCCGTTTTAAACTTGTGCTGGAAGTACTTGCTAGCTTCCCACCTGTCTGCTGATGCAAAGCGTGCTGAGCACCCAGAACTGAAGGGATCGGCTCTGCAAGGGATTCAGACAAATGGTCCAGGCTTGATCCACACACGCTGTTCAGGGAAATGACCTTTCTGAGACCTGGCTGTAATTGTTAAAAAGGGCCTAGTAACACATCTTCAGAGTTTCTTTAAATGATGCATCATTGCCCTGTCTTACCTGCATTCTGTTAGACGCAAAGTATGGATGACCTGCTTGAGCCTAGTAAAGGCAATGGAAAGAGGCACACTGATTTTTAGGACTTGTTACCTTGTTTTGTGTATGTGTAGAGAGCAGAAGTGTTTTATAACAGATTGCAAACAGCAATCCTATTGCTTATCTTTCTTGCTATTTTTTCTTAACTTACTGTTTGACTTAATTTGAAGTGGTGAGCTTATTCCTTGTGTGCTAGCAGTGTGTAAGCTCCAGCTGAGATGTAACTAGATAACAATCTTTAGAGTGGGATTTACAACAAAGTCATTCATTCCTTTGCTTGATGTTGTTTGATAGGTTCCAAACACAAATATAGGCTGTAATTTTAAATAAATAAAAAAAAAAGGTGTTTTAGCTCTATTCAGAGTAATAGAAGAACAAAACCTGGAAGAGATGAAGTGCATAAATATGACAGATGATTGATTGCACTTGAAGAAAAACTAATTAGTGATTGTTCACATCAGAGTTTGGCTGTGAGATTATTAACTATAAAGATGTGGACATAATTGCTTTGGTTTGAAATATGTTCTCACAAACAATTAGGGGTTGTGGCGATTTAAGAACAAATGCATGTGGAATTTTTGCTCTTAGGGTAAAGAGAAGGAGGGTTTATTACACCTGTTACCTTTTCCACACAGGGGGAAAAAAAAGCATCTCTTCCCCAAAATTGTATTATTGGCCTGTCTAGTTATATCAGACTGATATAGTTCTCCTCCCTTACCAGGATATGAGAGAGAGAGGTGTTTATAGGGTGTGTTAAAAAATCCCGTTTTGTACAGGGGCGGGTAGAAACCCCTAGAGGGAGCCAGAAGTCTTCCTTACAACTGCAATGGCAAACTTTTTGCATGGAGTTGAAACTGTTTCATAGAGTAAATTACTTTTTTCCTTCTGATAAGGTATTTATTCCTACTTGTTTAGTCTGAGGTTTAAACATACTGTCGTATGTACCACTCAAGAATGTATTTCACAATTTGCATGTTTTAAACTTCATAGCTATTGCCCGTGACGTTTGAAGGAGGGGAGCGTGCAGCGGCGAGATGCTGTGGGGTGGGTGCTGGAGGGGGCTGTGAGGGTGCCCTGCTGCGCTGGCCCAGGACGTGGGGAGGGTCTGTGTGCCTGCGCGCTGCTCTCGACTCTGCTCGGGGGAACGAAGAGACGTTCCCCTCCCTACCGCTAATCACATCGGTTTGGCTTTTGAAATACAGCATTAACAATTTCCTTGATGCCTTACTTCTTTTTGAAAACTAAAGACATTACAATTTGTGAATGTTTGTACTTTCTCTTTAGTCCAGCAAATGAGGAAAAATCCTACTTTTCACCTTTTTTTCTCTCTATATTAGTAGAAGCAGAGGGTGCGAAAGCTGTTTCATCCTTCTACTCTTCTCCACCCTTCCTCTTCTGGTTTTAGCACCCCAATCCCCGCAACCTGTTCATACACTCTTCGTTTCTTAAGCACCAGCCTTTTATCCCGTGAGCAAATTTGTTGACAGCTTCATTATAAAATATATCTCCTTCTGGGAATGTCGTGCTACGCACTCAGCAAAATGTCTCCCAATACCTTAGCGAATCAGCAAAATATTTTAAGAAATGCTTTATTTCTATGAACCAAATACCCTGATGGTTATTGGATTTGTCACAGTATATAGGGTTTCTCCTGTAGCCGTACTGACCTTCATATGTTATCGTGTTGCAAACCAACTCTATGTAATCAAATCAGGAAAAGAAAGCTTAATTAACAATAAATGATGCCATTTTAAAAAACACCAAGTGACTAATTTTGTGCACCATCACTAAAGCTTACTTTTTTAAAATTCTGGAGGTTTAGCATTTTGATCCATGTTTTGAAAACAGAGCAGAACACAGAACTATTTTTAATCGAAAGGCTATCAAACAGCTTTCAGCAGGACACCGCATTTACGAGTGGACTTGGATCTCGTAACTCCTGAGTGCCACAGAAATGAGCAGGTTATGAAAGGCTTTTCTCCTGAGAAAAATATATGTGCTATTTAGCCATAAATCATGATATACCTTCATTATACCACAAAGAATTAAAGAGCACTAAGTAAATGACTTTTTCCCTCCTCCTGTGTGCTCCCGAGCCATGTTTTAAATGCTGGATTCTGTTGTTGAGTGATGCAAAAGCTACCGTCGCAACCTTTTACTCCCTGGGTGCAAATTATTCCTTTGTAGTGTAATTGAAGGAAATCGATGACATTGTTTGCTGTATCTTGGGTATTGAGAGCATGCAAGCAGGAGGGAGTGCAGAACCAGTCACCACTCTGAACTACAATTCTGTGAAGGCTCAGGTCAGCAAAGATTTAAGTCATTATTTAGTTTGTGAACTCCCTTGCACTTTTTTAGTATTCTTCTCATTATCTTCCTATGTTTTTCTTAACATTATACAGCATGCTTCTGTCCTACACAAAGTAAAATATCCATGATGTAAAAGAAGAAATGTTATTCTAGCAGTTACTGCTGGTGCTATGAGACAGTTAACATGTAGCTCTGTGAGCCAGAGCAATACAAATTCAACTGTGTTTCATTGAATTAAGTGTAAACTTTATCATGGCTTTCAATATGAGAGAACTGTTTGTAATAAACTGTATAACTGAAGTTCTCTCTCTTGCATAAATTTCTTCAGATGTTTGATACCAGCTCTGAATAAATACTGCTTGTTTTAGTGGCCGGGTTCTGCTCTTCAGCAAACAAACTTGTAACATTTGATGTGGATGTTAGAGGGGAAGTAGTCAAATTTGGAGTATAGAAATATGCTAGTCTGCATTCCGAGTCTATAAATTATACTTGTATCTTGAAAGTACTGTATAAATGTACATCTTATGAAGGCAGATTAAAAACCACTAGGTAGTAAGACAAAAAAAAAAACCCAAAAAACAGCACAACGCAAAAAACCCAAATGAGAACAAAATATTGTAATTTATAAAGTATGCTTCTTATAGCAGCATTTCTGAGTTTCACGTGCTAAACACCTACTCCTGACCTTGAATTGACCTTGAAGTTTATGAGCTAAAGGTAACAATTATGCAACAGCTAAAATATGCAGACAGGAGTTTACTGCTTAAAAAGAGCTGCTGTCCTGTGTTTTGTTTGAATTAACACACTTTACTGTTTATGAAACTTAACTTTGTGCTGTTGGAAAGCAGGGGGAAAGGAGTGCCGGTAGCCAATGTGCAGGGATCTCAGAACAAAGTGGGGGGCGAGCGTAGGAGGGTGGCAGATGCATCGCGTTAGGTCAGTGCTGGAGGAGAAGTTAGTGATTCTTTCTTTGTGCCGTTTCTGAACGAAACAATTTTGCCCAGTGAACGTCTGCAGCCAGAGGTTTAATGCTGAGAAAGCTCAGTTGCAATATAAACTTTCAAGGAGGGTGAAATGAACCTTTGTCATCTAAAGCACTTGCTCAGAATAAAGCGGCCTTGTCATAGACTCGATTTTATTAATTTTTATAATGTGTTACAGCCTCTACAAGGTGTTATCAAACTTTAACCTTCCAGTCGTGGTGCATTCATGAGGCAGTAAGGTGACTGTATTGCATTTTCTGTACATTACAGCTCTTTTTCTGAAGACAGAAATTACATGTGAAAAATGATGTGTTTAGACTGTAATTTGGACAGTGATCACAAGTATCCCTTATCATTTAAAATGATATCTCCATTTCTCATCCTTCTGTAAACAAAAGGCTTATTTGTCAGTTTAAAAAGAAAAAAAAAAAACCAAACAGAACCCCCCCAAAATCTATTGCATTGTTGTTCTATTCCACTGAATGATGCAATAAACAATAAATTCCAGTGCATAATGGCATTTTGAAAGTAGAGGCATTTATACATACATATATGGTTTTACAAAAATACTTTTTTGTTGTTCATACTTTCTAGCGACATGGAATCTCAAAGAAATACAGACGGTCCGTGACATTCATGCGGGTCACTAATTTTGGCAATAAATGAAGCATCCCTTGGATCCTATTTTACTCTTTGCATTGGCCACAACCACCTGCTTTTTCATGAGAGGACTGCTGAAGGTGTAGTTTCAATTTTCCTACTGTTTTTCATACTCTAAGACCTTGGAACAAGTCACACAGTGTCTGCATCAGGTGCACAGTGTTATTTATACTTATCTTACAGATGTGCTTAGGGAAGATGCTGATGTTTGGAGAGCCTTTTTAAAATAAAAAGGGCTGGGACCTTAAGGTCTGTTCCTCTCAGGCAAAATCAGATGTGCTGTTGTGCTGTCCTATCTCTGCAACAAGGACTGAGAAAACTAACGAAATACCAGGGCATTGCATTGAACAGCAGCTGTTAGGTTGCTGTGTCTTTCCCAAACAGATGTTTTAGCTGCAGAAAAAACAGACCAAATGCACGTACCCCAACTCTGGAAACATTTAAATCTAAATGTTTAAATGCATGAACATATTTCCTTTATATTAAAACTGCAACATTATTGTCATTAAAATATTAGCTAATGTTAAAATTGGTTTTTGGATGCTTTTTTACAACACAGAGATAATGAGTGTGAACAGCACGTGAAAACGGGGCACATTTTCCCCTGAGAACTAATAGTTATAGATGCTATGAACTCTCTTTGACATAACACACATCTTTGGTGACAGACTTCCCTAAAAGCATCAGAAAACGTTTTCTTTCATCTTTATGCTTTAATGGAGAGGTTTCTAATGGCTGCAAAATCCTCTAAGTAACAATGAAACCCTGTCATTTTATCTTTTCTCCAAAATTAGGTGTGAATGCTATTCTTCTTTTGGAAATTATAATAAAATGAGTCCCTTTGCCCAGCTGGCTTTCCTGGGAACGACAGGGATTTTTTTTAGGCAGAATAAAATCAATCTCTTCAGTACTGCCAGTGTGAAATACGGTTTGTCCTTCTTGCTACCTTAAAAATTTGTTACACCGCTGTTCTAGGCTTCATGGACCTTAAGGTAAATTATGACATCTCAGATATGATTCTTTATCACAATTTCTATAAAAATAGCTAGTTATCTATGCATGAAAGAACTTCCAATGGGAAAAAAAGAGAGGCTTTTTCCCTGAGGCTCGTGTTGCAGTGTATTCTCATGAGCTGAGGGACCATCCCTGACCTTTACAGGTTAAAGAGACTCCTCGCAGTACAGTACGTATGCTTTAAATCAAGCCCTGTGTGTCAATTTTTCTGTGCTGGAGTACCTAGGAAATCATTTTCTCACTATGTAATATGTATCCAAATGCTGTGATGATACCCTGTGTGGTTTTCATGTCTTTCTGCCTGGTCTCTCATTGGAAGATCCAATAGGAGACCTTCCTCCAGAGGTTCTGAAGGTGCTCTCAGTGGATCCAATAAAGAAACTTTTTATTGCAAAAAACCTAATTTAACTAACCTGAAACAAAACTTCAGTTGGAAAGGTTTATGTAGCCTAGAGGAGAACTGACACCTCCTGGAGCATTCAGGAGCCCGTCTTTCCCTGACTCAGCTTTGGCCCTGCTTACATCTGGGGCTGACACCGGAGTGTCCAGCTGTGCAGCTACTCAACAGTTTGAGGCTGAGTCTCTTTCTTGTTTTCCTTTTAAGTGAATCCATTTCATCCCCGGAACAAAGTGGGAAATTTTTTGAAGTCTAATTATTTGGCAGTATGGCAAAAAAATCATCTCCCCCAGGAGAAGGTCTACAAGGCTCTTCTTGCTTGGAACGGAACTGTCTTTCAGAGAGGACTGCGGAGCCCTTTGCTCAGCAGCATCTGGTAGGCTTCAGTAAGGTTCAGAAGCCATTCTGCTGAGCCTCGGTCCTGTAATGCGTCACTCAGGGTCTTTAAGGCAGTCTCAGAAATTAATTGTACGCTGCATGTATATGATGTTTCTCGGCCCTAAACCTTTAGGTCACTTACTGTACTGGCTCTCCAGAACACATCACATTTTTTCAAAGTCGAGAATGGGAAACTTAGACGTGATGTCAGTATGTTGTACTGAGTTTTATTAATATTGAAAAACTGATGTATGACTTGGACTACTACTTTAAATTAGTACTGTCTACAGTAAAATGCAGAGATCGGGAATTAGAATTGTTGCATGTATACTTTCTGTGTGAATGCTGCAACCTTGTCTTCACAAGGTCAGAAAAATCTTTGCTGGCCCTGGGGGTAATTCTGTCAGTTTGCTGAGCATAATGATAATGAAACACAACCTGCTATTCCTTATTCAGAGTACTGCCTCTTAGAGGAAGGTGCTAGGCAGTGCGATTTAAGATCGTGAATGGCGTATGAAAAAGATACCATGGGCTGAATGAGGCATCGCCTTGCAATGCATCACCTACTCCGAGGTACCTTGTAGTGGCGCACACTTTTCTTGGATGGGGAAGGCCAGAAAGTGCATGTCAAGACACCACTGGGTAAGAACGTGTGCGTAGGTGTATGTATAAAACATATCGTAGCTGGGTTTTGCTCCCATTCCCTGCTTTTCACAGTAATGTTTTCATCTGCCAAGGAGCAATAATCTCAGTGCTTAAAATGGCATTTATGATGATGAATATAGTTGAGTTGGTTTTTTGGGGTTTTTTGTGTGGTTTTTTTTTCTGTGTATGTCAACTTGTTTTCTCAGCTTCACATATGATATGGCCTTAGTTTCTACTGCATATTAATATCACCATATGTGAGAAATAAAACCAGAGAAAGGATAAGTGCCTTTTCCAAGACCACACAACAAGTCAGTAGCAGAACTGGAATGAAACCACAAGAATTCCTGGCTCCTTATTAGATTTTTAAGGCATTTTGGAGGGCTTCATCCAGACATGTAGAGAATAGTTTCTGTAAAAAAGTAAATTTTAAACATGTCGGAAGGGTAATTTACACTAAGCTGTGTTCTGTAGTACGGTATAAACAGGTGTTTGATGGCACTGTCTACCTGCTGGTAGATTTTCTGATTGATTTTTCCAGCCATTTGGTGATACTGTGCTTCTGGTAATAAAGAAAACCTAAGGTAAAGAGGTCAGCTACAGCAGATTGTTAAACCACATGTCTTGTCCTTAGTAGCATTCTCACAATTTGGTCCTTTAAGGGAGTGACTGTGAAAGATAGGACAAAAAACCTAACTGTATGCAGTCCAGTGGTATTGAGGAGGTGGTATAGATAAAAAGTTCTTTTGTAACTGAACTCAGCAAGTAATGGGCATTGCCTCTCAGGGGCAGAACTGAACACAGATGGTGCTGTGGGTACAGTTGCTCATTGAGACAAAAGATGATAAAAACGATTTGTTGAAAACTTTGTATCAATTCCTGTCTCCTTGAGTGGGAATAATAGATTTGGGGAGGTGGGGAGGAGTGGAAGTAAACACTCAGAATATGCTTTCAGAAAAATATTTATAGTGTCTTTAAAAGCCTGTTTATCTTTAACCTGAAACATTTGCTTTCATTTACATCAGTACGAAATCATATAAAAGTGGACGGCTGTCTTTTACATCCACTCTCAAATGGTGTAAATGCCAAACTAAGGAGAATTAGCCCTATTATTGCTTTCTTTTCAATAAGTTCTTACAGCAATGGTATATGGTAGACTCCCCTAATTAAAAGTGAATAAATACACAGAGAACTGAATTGATGGCATCATTTAGAGTACGCATGTGATTTGGAGAGCAGATTGTTCGTAACCTAACGGAAAATTTAACAAGCCGGCCTCTTCCTCGGTCCGCTGCACGAGCGGCCTGGGAAGTGGCGGGCTGTCACGACAGAACTGTTGAATGCTTGGCCAGATTTATTGAACATTGAATTAATGCCTTACAGCTACTTTTTTTTTTTTTAACAGCAGCAAATGTAAACTGCATCTTTAAGTTCAAGATGCTCAAGCATGAGATTCTTCCTGCTGCACCTTTTGCAGACTCTTAACTCCGATTCCTTTGAACTGGGAAAAGGAAATCGCATGTTGTTTCTGGCCTGGCCTACCTGGCAGCAATCGAAACGAGGTCAGAGAACTTAACATTTATAATAATAGATGGATTTTAAGTAGTTGATACCTACTTTTTGCTTT
Organism: Platalea leucorodia; assembly: GCF_965183815.1. NCBI lineage: Eukaryota > Metazoa > Chordata > Aves > Pelecaniformes > Threskiornithidae > Platalea > Platalea leucorodia. The sequence goes on along the minus strand of NC_138823.1, from coordinate 135,124,126 downwards.
TTAGCTGAGTTTTGTTTGTTAATAGAGGAAAAGAATTTACTCAAGCTACTAAAAGCAATGCTGCCCCCAGGATTTTTAGTTATCTGTATTTGACACAGGCGTTTTAATGTGCCATTTCCCTTGCTATGCAGAGTGAGAGGATTTTTTCATCTGTGCCAGTCCTTTGCTGGGAGAACTCCTAGCCAACTTTTCTTTATTCTTGAAAGACTGATTCCCTTCCCTAGCTGCCTTGGTCCGAGTGCAAATGCTAACTCAGCGCTGGCAGGCTCCCCTTAGCAGGAATGCATTCCTTCCTTTGCAGGATTCGACACCCGAAGAGCAACTGGCGCTCCGGGCAAGTCCCGGAGGATCGATAGCTCTTTCAGTGAGATGGACTTTGATGGTGAGAAAGTAACCTGCTTTGTTAAGCTGTCCAGATGCTCAGGTCATAGGCTGGGCTGCACAGCCCACTGTTCGCCAGGCCAAATACCTGTTTCTCAAGACCCTGACCAACAAAGTGGAAGGATTTTTCCTATCAGAAAAAGAATTGAGAGTGTTATGGAAAAGTTTGCTATGAGAAGTAATTTGGTTTTGGTATGCACAGACCTGAGCTTTATCAATCTCTCTTCAGGAGTTGTTTGGTTTTTATTTTATGAGAAGTGCTGATCTTTTACAATTTTGAGGTTTTGTGATTTTTTCCTTTTTAAAACACCAACAGGAAATACTGTGAACTTAATGATGGAGATAAGGAACTATGTAGTCACTGAAATGACAGAGAGTTTGCTTTCATGACTTTGGGACATTTTTATCTAATCTAATCTAGAAATGAAAGGAAATTATAGGAAATATAAGGAACTGCCATAGCTAAAATGTCGGTTGTTGCAGTTACTTCATTTTAGAAAAAGAAAATTCTGCACATCCTTGACTTAATACCAAAGTATGGCTCTGAAATGTTTTTTTCTGTTACTTCTTTTTTTAATTGGAATGTCAAGTCAAGAGTCCCGTATGACTGGAACAAACTGTTTCAGTATAATCACATTGCAAGCTATATTTATCAGCTTCTTTGACTGTTGAGATTTTATAGCAACCAAAGTTTCCCTGCCCAGAATCCTAACACATGCTCAAAAGATGTATGATACAACTGAAGAGTTTAAATTTGTGTTGTAATTTTATTTTTAAAAAAAAAAGAAAACCAAAAACCTGTAACAGGGCTGTGACTCTGGTTTTGAACTTCCTATGAAACAGTAAAAATAAAAGTAATCTTGAGGGTAGGCATCAGGACCTAGATCTTTCCTCACCACACAGCCAGAGCAAGGTATGGGTTTTTTCTTGCTTTTTACCTTGTGTTACCCCGACTGTCCAACTGTATGAATTCAGGTACCTTCTTGGAAAGCAGAAGTTACACTTGGGACCTCCAGCTGAGAAGCGAACTGGATCTAGGTCTCCCACTTCCAGCTAAACTTGGCTTTCAGGGGAAAGTTGGCTGGGATCTTGAAGCAATACTACTTTTCTGGGACAGCTATGCTTTAAAAAGAAAGCTGCTATGACTGCATTTTGAGAGACACTTATTTTGTTGGGACATGTTAGTTATGTACAGAGCACAGCTAGCATTAGGGTGATTGGTGTGCTGCTCTGCCTAGTTTTTAGGCTAGTCAGGGGTCAGGCTCAACCGAAGCACTGCATAGCTTGGACCAAAGAAGTTGTGGTTTACACAAAGACTGACTTTGGGGCACCCACAGCATCCTCAGACCCAAAGGAAAGCACTTGGTGAGTTTTGGTGCTGCTTAGGCTGTATGGGAGTTCAGGAAAACTTGCTTTGGAGTTTGAAAAACTTTAGTTATTTATATTCTGTTTTGGACCTGGTCTGTGATATGACTTAGTATTGGATTCCCCATGTTGTGCAGGGGAATTCTTCTGCAAGTATTTCCTGAAGTACTGTGTACTCCCTTAACTCTTTAAGTAGCTGGCATATCAGCCTCAGCATGAGTGGTTGCAATCGCTGTCTCTTCGTGACCTAACGTCCTTTACAACGTTATCGTCTACAGGAGCTGTGACTGCTGAGTCCAGAAGTTGTGCTGTGCCACTGGAGCAGCTTTTTGAAGCAGGCTTGAAAATGTGCTATATGATTACTGCAACTTCGATTAATGCTAATATTTGGGATATTTTTGTTCCGTTCCTCATTTTCTATGGATTCATGGAGTTTAAGACTAGAAGGGGCAAACTGGTCATCACATTCCACTGCAGGAATATGAGAGTCAATAAATGTTGCTCTAAAGCATTTTCTCCAGCATTCCTATCATTTTCGGCACATATTGTGCACATATTACCTTTCATCATGAGCGAATGCTGGTTTTGCTGTAAGGAAATTATGTGACTATGAAATAGAAACAGAGGTAATCATTAGGTTGAGGACAGGTGTTCTGTTTCATAGGATGATCTCTGTCAGTATATTATTCACCTTTTTAGAAGGAGAAGAACGTGGAAAATCAGTGAGTAATTCCATCTTATTTGACACACAGCAGTCCTGCAGTGATCTGTGCTCAGCAAACCTTGGACTAGGGTATTCTTAACTTTAGAAAAATATTTCCGTTTTTATGAGCAGCCTTTACTGGATTTCCTAGTGAGAGCTGCAGAGCACTCATGCACAAATTCAAGCTATTTTTATTTTCTTTAATACTGGTATTCCAGCAGACGTAGTTTTGCCAAACTCATAGAGATAATTTTCCTCCTGTAATCTCTCAGCAAGTCAGTGTGCGTCATGCCTGTTAGGACACGATATGTCACTACTGAAAGAAAAACCTTGGTCAGGTTTTAATTCATGGCATACCTCTGCATTGGGGTCTCTAATGTTGCTGTAAACATGAATTGAGAAGGCAGGCTTGACTGTAGTGGGCTTTCTTGCATGCAAAGTTGCTTTGATCTTTCTTTCTAGAGCAAAGCACGTGCAGACTTGCACTCTCAGTTTTTGCATCTAAGACAGGCTGGATAGAGCTCTTTTTTAAAGCAAGCAGAAGACGTTATCTTGCAGTCTGTTGGTAAGCGAGAGATGTGGGCCAAGCGGCTGACTGCGCTGGATGGGAGTGCGTTGCTTGACTTTTATTTTGCCCTTACTGGCAATGTACCTGAATGTTGCTTGGCACGTTTTACATAAAGATTGTATTTAGCCCGTAACAGTTTGCCTAATGAACCCTTTGTCTTCAAGTAGGTGACACTTTAAAACCTTTACTGAGATGTCAGGTGAATTGCAGTGGTTGATGCTGATGGACGGGGATACCGAAGCACTGCCGAAGTGCTGGTGCAGGGTGCTAAGGTAAAGGTCTTGTTCAGAGCTTCCTATCATTTAAGCACCAAAGCTGTAATTACATAAACAGAACCGCTTCAGCCAGCCCAACGTGTCATTATGGATTTTCCAGCTAATCTGTCCATTCATCTTAATGGTGCAGAACTTGTGCTTCATGTCACTCTCTGCCTTTGTTCCACTCCTTCATCTCTTGAAATGTCTGTCATGAAGAGAGTGTTTATCTTGAATTATGTGTTGAAGAAGGTTAGAGTGCACACTTCTGAAGCTTGGCATGAAATTTCCTAAACAAACCTTGCCGGTTACTTCATGAAAATAACTGAGGTATGGATTTCAGATTAACATCGTGCATTAATGTTTTTGGAAGCACTTTAAAATAACGGCCATGGTGTTGGTGAATAAAGGAATCCCGTTGAAGTGCACGTGACATCCGCATCGTTAACAAATCAGCTTATTCATTGTAATGAATATTATTATGATAAATGTTATTTTAATGCACAATGATTAAGTTATTACAGAGACTTTTTATTAACTGCAACATTTACTTGTATAACATTTGAACTTAACACAGCACAAGATTTAAAGACTTTTCTACTTGGATGTTTTTGTATTGGGCTAATGCTGGTGTTGTGTTGCTGTACAAACACTTGCGGGGCATAGGTACGTGGGGAAGTGCAGAGCACAATGTGAAGGCTCAGGGACCCGCCGGAGCTTGAGGCACAGAAAGGATTACACTAGGAACGGCAGAGAGTCTCTGAGTCACAAGCAGCTCACTGCTGTGGAATGAAATGATTTCACTTCAGCCTCTCTGCCTCTCTTTTCCAACGGCTATCTTTAATTTAAGCTGTGATCTTTTCCTTACCCTTCAGTAAGAGACGGTCTCTGCTGGATTTCTTCAAGTTATACAAAATAGTCCAATTCTATTCCTGTAGCCAGTTGTGCCAATTCTTATGTGATGCTTGTTTTTCTGAATTTAAGATTTTTTTATTTTTTTTTAATCAGTATTAGCTATAGTTCCGTGTCTTTTTATATGTATTTTGCATTAAGATGCTTGGAAAATTTGTTAGGGGGAATGGACAAACAAGCTAAGTACATTTTTAAGAAACCAAATATGTTCAGGAGGCTGTTGGGACTCTCAAGGTTTGTTTTCCCTAAATTTGTATGTAGAAACAGATAGAACAGGTTTATTGAACGCATCTGACTGCTTTCATAGAAGTGAGGATCCTGCTTCTCCACTTCATTTAAGATCTTTGCTGTTCAATTTTCAGCAATTTTTGGAGGTATATACTAAATCTTAAGAATATGAATACTTCTATATGAATCAATAGGATTACTCATGCTCAAAACTGAAACTATGTCTATGCACCATTCTTACTGAAGCCTAAAACGTGTTCTGTAATCCAATTAGCAACCCCCTACTTTCTTCCCCCCCCACTTCTTTTTTGTATTTCAGAAATAGCACATTGTTATTTTTCCTGTGGATTAAGGATTTCTAAATGGCTGATATCAATACTAAGGTGAATTTGGAGATGCAGGTAGTACTCAGTAATGCAGCTAGACATGGTGAAATTAATTTATGTAATTAAAACAATACTTCCAGTTTAAATTCAGTTAAGATCCAGCTGGTGATTTCTGCTTTCAAATAAATTCTTGCAATCCTGTTAAGCCCAATGGAATTGTCAGCTTGTATTTGAACTCAGGATTGGTTTTCTTTAGGGTCCAATATTAAATTGAGCAGGGGGGGTGTGTGTACTGCACTTACTCTAAGAGTAGTGTTAAGGTCTTCTAAATCCTCATTAAGAGTAAGTATAAACCGAAAGAATTGAATAAGAGATGTGTGGGCTTTGAAATGTCCACATTCTTTTCCAATCTTGAAACGTATTATATGTATTATAGCTTATATTTATTAAAAGTGTGGAGTAGAACCAACTGTTTTAAATCAACTTCCTCTTTATATATAACTAAACTGCATAAACAGTAGTGGAAGACACAAATAATTACACTCCGTTTTGTCAAAGGTACAGGATTAAGGAAGGCAGAACCAGAATGGTTGTCTGCAATAGAGATTAGTTAATATAATACCTAACAGCAGCATTGCCAATATCTAGATCTACTTAGGAAGGATAATGGTGTAACAGTTTGGGAGTTTCAGGTTTATACAAATGCTAATAGATGACTTCTGCTTTAGGAACACAGAAGGGCAGGAACAGATGATTTACGTGATGCTCAGGTGCCAATACTTGTTGAGAGACTTTGTAACAAGATTGAATTTCTCACCAGAATTTGTAGATATTTGTCTTTTGCTATGTGATTATTTTTGTTTGTTTGTTACTTCTTTGAGGAAATCAGTGCATTGTATAATTGCTTAGGAAATAAACTGCTGCTGTAGTATTTGAAATGTCAATTTTGTGTTGCACTAAACCTCTCGTAAGTGAAAAGTAAGAGAGAACTAGGGTGCCATAAATGACATTTCAATGATCCAGGTCACTGACACAAAATTGGCTCTGAAAGGGATGTATTTGGTACCGCTCCCAAACTTTGAACTGTTCAAGTAAATCTCTTTTATTGATCATTAACATTCCTCAGCTGTTCCTTGAAATTCCAGTTATCTCTGGGTGAGAATGTTAGGAAATACATTATTTCTATTTTAGGACCATGGAACTTGCAAATAAACTTATAAAATTGTTAACAGATTTATTCCTACTGTTACTGTTTTCTGCTGAGATCCACTGGGCTACATTTTGTGATGGATCTTATTTTTAATTTAAAAAAGTATGAAAAACTTCCTGGACTTTGACACTTAAGGGCTTCTCTCTTATTCTTAGTATGAAAATCATGCTAAATCGTTACAGATCCGATATAAACCAAAGCCTTAGAATTAAAAAAATGGAAGGCTTTGGCAGACGTAATGCTGCAGAATTCTTCTCCGTTCTGTCTGTATGTTGCAGCTCTTATCACTGAAATCATTCTCTCAGCTGCCGTTGCATACCAAATTAGATCCTCAACATAGCACTGAATTCAGTGTTTATTAGACTAGATTTTCCCCAAGGCAATTAAGCCTTTAAGCTGAAATCCTGACTTTGTTAAAACAAAGGCCTGTATTTTGAGTACACTTTAGAGTTATTAATTTTTTTGCTTTCTATTTTAGTCCATTTATTTGTGATACAGTCATAGTAAATACGCTGGTGACAAGTGCCAAGTCTCTGTCATGAGGCGCATATGATGGAAGTGCTAAGTCCATGATGCTTGCTTATTAAAATAGCTCTTGTACATGAAAACAGTTCTGTTGAAAGCTCGATTATTAATAAAATCAACCCTGTTTACAACAGGTCTCTGGCACTGGCTTTGCTTTTGCCCAGTGCTGGTGACTTCACTGACTGTCTTGGGTGGGGCGTTCTTGTGTGTTTGGGAGTGTATTTACATTGAATAGGCACCTATCTTTACCATTCATAATCCTGCCAATTTAAAAGCTATCCCATAGTCAACCTAGACTAATCACACTCATGTAATTACCTGTTGTCATGAAATTTTCTAAAGTACATTTCACCAAAACATGAATGTTCAATTTAGTTTATGTTTTGTCACAGGACAACAGATCATACTGTCTGATGTGAATTTCAACTTTTTTAATGATTTAGTGAAATAAAATCACTTTTTAAAAGGATCATTACGCAGGTACCTGCATGGTGGGGTGAGCAGGGACTGAGCCGAGGGAACACGAAGGCGCAGCAGAGTTGGAGGACTGGCGGTAGCGCCGTGCGGTAGTAGCAGCAGTAACCCAACCGCTGCCAGTGCCTGTGCCTAATGCTGTGAACGTCCCTGGGGTGAAAGCCACCAAAGGAAAGCTCTTCCTCGGATGCCATGAGATGTTAATGAGGTTGTTACCTGAAGGGTCATAGGACTTCACGTGGGTTCCTGCAGCCAGAGTATTTTGGGATTGTATAAAACTGATTATGGGGTATTTTAATGGGATTATGGGAATGTGCAAGATTTGGTATGGGATATCTGGGGGAAGGATCAAAGGCTGATGAAGGTGGGTCAGGGAGGAGAAAGCATGGGAAGATGGAGGGAAAAGGGTATAGAAGCAGCTTCTCGCTTGTAAGCAGGTTGCTGGTCATTACACTCGTCTGACTGAGCGCTACGCCTGATTGCTGCAGTCTACATTCTTAAAACCTCCTGTTTCCAACCATCCCCTACGTATTGCCTCTGCCGTGACCCTGCCTGTATGAACCCTAAGAAACTTGGAGGTGGGCTAGCAGGCCTGAGTGCCGGCCACCGACGTACGAGGCTGGGGACCTGGGGGTTCCTGGGTGCAGGGGACGGCAGAGCCGGGCTCTGAGAGGCAGCTGCTGGACCCACCGAGCATCTGGGCTGGTACGGCTGCTGCTCTTCCCAGGACTCTGAATGTTTGTGCTGTGGCTGGTTCATATTTACTGTTTGGAAGTCAGGGATTACAAATAAAACTGTATGGTTAAAGACAGTTTATTTTCTGCATGTTTAATATATGAAAGTAACTAGCAGGTGACTAGTAAGAAAGAATGTTGTTCTCTCCCTCACATTAAGTTGATTTACTCTTATGAAAGCAAACACAGATTTCCTCTCTTGTACGCTGGGTGCTTGAGACTGCACACAGGGTTTTGTACAGCATTCCTGAGATGCCTGAATAAGCGTGTGGACTCTCTTATATAAATAATAGTGCATATACAGTAATATATGTGTATATAAGAGTATTATTTTTATTGGTTTAATTCTACATGGATTTTGTGAAAGACAAATACAATATAATGCAAACGGCAGGTGGAGAACGTTGCTTTTTGGTGAAATATTTTAAAAGCAAGAAAGATAAAAGGGTGTCTAATCAGAATAGGAAGAATTTGTTGATGGTTTCTCCCCACAATGGAGTTTGCTAAAAGATAAAGTAAATTGCATCTGTCTACAGATACATGATCAAATAACTATTTGTAGATACGTAGAATATTTTCCTTATCTTGTTAACAACTAATGAATTGATAAATGTTCCCACAGTAATTAGAAGTGTTTATTTGAGGCACTGCATTTACCAATTTAGGAGCATAAGTCGAAGTGCAGTAGGTTGTTGCCAAGTGTCTTTTGTGCCTGGAAAAGGTAAACTGTAACATCCATCGGTGATTCACTTACGTCAATGAGGAAAAGGTTGTTTCTTAACTGCACTTAAAATTGGAGAATTTCACATGGTATGGTTTTAGCCACATAACATCAATCAAAAATGTCATGTGAGTTGAATGAGAAATCTAAGTTACACTTACAGAAAGTTTCTAACATGCAGCTCCATGAATATGCTGCAATATGTTGCTATTCAGAGAAAATAAAAAAAAAAAGAAGTAAAAATGGGACTATTCAGCTGTTCATTCTCTCCGAGATCGCAACATCGAACACTGTGCTTGTGCTTTCGCTGCGATGTGCTTGTGAAGGCAGCGGTGCCTTGCACAGACATGGGAACCTTGGAGTTGGTTCCTTTAAGGTTATAATTATGCGTCAGTCTATGTTGTGTAGAAATGGCATGTGGCAGTAAATGCGAATCCAGAATCTACACACAGTATATACAAGAGTTGTTTTGGAGCACAGGATTCAGGTATAGGTGTGCTTTTTACAAGAGGAAAAGCAACAAACAAATTATACAGTTTTTTCCTTCTAGAGAGCTATTAAAAGCTTTAAATCACTCCATTTCACAACTGAGTATTTTATATACTCAGCAAGTATTAGGGAAACCAATAAACATTTTAGAGGGCTTTAAATGGTATTAGAAGTATTATTTTTTGTGCTTATATAAGGTATAAGTACCTTAGTTCAAAGGTAGGGCTTAGAGAGTGTCATAAACATAATCCTAAATGAACTAAAATAGATTTCTGACTCATAAGAGTATCACAACTTTTAGGATCAACATAGTGGATCTTGTTAAGTATTCAAAATATGTATTTACACATTTCAGTGGGAATTTTGGGAATCTCACATTTTCAGATATGAAATTCATGTTCTAGGACTGCTGCTGTTACACTATAGTATTAATGTATCCTTTAGAGTCAGGGGATGTAACTGTATGTGGGTGGATAAGGGAAACAGTTGGTGGAAAGCAGAGGAAAACATTTTGATTAAACATTTGAGTGTTTTGTGGGGTTTTTTTGTTGATTTTTTTTTTTTGTTGGGTTATGGTGTTTTTTTTTTTTTTAAGGAAGGAAAGCAAATGGCTATTTAAAGCTGCTCAGAATGTTGAAAACTGTTTCAGAACTGAAAATCAGTGCACAAATCACAGATGAAATGCTTTCAAAATAAGAGATGTCCTATTGGTATGCTGGCTAGATATGTGTGCACAAGACAGGTAGATTTATCTATGTACTGTGTAACATCCATAAGCCAACTCGGCCGTTTGGAGATGTCTATGTGATGGATCCCATAGCCTCATGATAAATGAGTTCATTCTGTGTGTGTAGCTGAATACAAATAATGTGTGTGTTGTGTGTCCAAAAAGCCATTGCAAATTGCCCTTGAGACTTACTGTTAGTTAAATGGTTTTCACAAAGGCATGAATAAAAGTGGGAATAGCAGCCTTCTGATATATCTAAGAGGAGGTTGCCATGAGTGTGGAGCTAGGCTTTCTGTGGAGATGCCCAGCAAGATAACATGAAACAGTTATCATAAATTGGAAATAAAAATCTGTATGAGGATAATTAAGCAAACAGATTACTTGGGGAGGTTGTGGAGCCTCCCCCCTTGGAGGTTTTCAGTGCCCAATGGGATAAAGCCCTAAACAATGTGATCCAAATTCAGTGTTGATCCAGCACAGCAGGAGTTTGGACTGGAGATGTCCCAAGGTCTCTTCGAACCTGAGTGCTTCTGCGAGTCTGTGATGCTTGCAGCGAGCTCAGTCCTTCCAACACAGCTGTAGTAAAATTTACCTCTCATTTTATAAAACAAAATAGAAACCATTTATCCTGTAGGCTTAAACATGGCATTACAGTTAAGTACTGTGTTTTTTCAGTGACTTGTAAGATGCACTCTGCTGAGGCATTTTCTGTGGTATAAGGTTCCTTGTCGTCACAAAACTCTGAGCATGAGCTTCTGCGCTTGTATTAAAGTTTTACTGCTGTCACTGGAAAACTCATCTTTTAGTTCACAGCGCTTTTGAATCCTGAACAACTTCACTTTTTGCTTCTCTTGATCCTCTTTGAATTGGCTGGTAGGGGGAGCTGTTGGTTGGAGTTCAGTCCATCCAGTTAATATTGTTTTCCTTTTTTATTATTATTCACTAGAGGACTGACTGTTTAAATGCTTGAGCGAAAAGACTGTTTTTTCCAGTTACTATGTTCAGAAAATATTCATTTGGGTTCAGAAAAGGAGAAACCAGGAAGCATGAACAAGAGTCTCTGATGTTCAGCTCCAGACTGCAACGACTTGATCCTTGGGAAGACGTAATTAGTAGCATGTATTTACCTAGCATTGCCACAGCTCTTTAAAGGCTTTAGTGCTGTATTTGTAAATGGGATGTAGCCTTGAAGTGACACCTTGGTAAACTTCATTGTGCAGATCATAAAACCAGCAGGGTTCATTTGTATTGAGGATTGCGCTCTGTTCCAGCATTTGGAAACTGTTTGATTTGGCTCCAGTATCCCTCCCGGCTCCCACCCTAGCTCAGATTGTGCTTTTTCTCTTTTCCATGCTGGATGGTGTGGCTGAAGCAGTCCTTAGCTTTCCATGCTGGGCTAAGAGCAGAATGACAGGGTTGTTTCTTCCCTGGAAGCCAGCGTGGGAAGGAGTCAGAAATGTCTTTCAAAGAGTCTTTCAAAGTCAGGAGTAATTGATGCTTTTTGAATTCTCCAGACTGTGGTCTGTAGCTTACCAGTAGACACGTTATGTGGTTTTGTCCCCATCTGCTTGTTTCTGGCAATTTCTAGGAGTTCATAGGATCTTCACCGCCAAGAAGAGTCTGATGTCTTTTATGAAGACCTGGAAACCAGGAGAAGGCAGCCAAGTAATGTCAATATCCAGAACTCGTAGTATAGAACTCTCATTCAACTCCTGTTCTGGTGCTGTTTGTAGTGTTTCTTGTGATTTAAAGGCAGGTCTGGAAGAAGACTGAGAGCAATACCTGAGGAGGGCATCAAAACACGAGAGATGCCTCACCAGGCTCGTGCCATGAAGTGCAAAGGGGCAACAACTGATTTTCAGGGGCGCTGTTGAAGGTAGCTTAGCTTATTCGGTCGCAAACTGCTCATGCTACAGTCAAACCACCAAGCTTCCTTTCAGAGTGCAGATACTTCTTAATGTACTGTGTCTTCTTTATGGCAAGGAGCTAAACTGCATCCACAGTTAGACACTCAAAGTGTAGGCACCTGAGTTCAGATACTATACCTCGGTTTAAAAAACAAAACAAAACAAAACCACAAAACCAACAAAACATTTCATAGAATCATAGAATCATTAAGGTTGGAAAAGACCCGTAAGATCATCAAGTCCAACCATTAACCTAGCACTGCCAAGTCCACCACTAGACCATGTGTCCTCGAGCACCACGTCTAGCTGTGTTTTAAATACCTCCAGGGATGGGGACTCCACCACTTCCCTGGGCAGCCTGTTCCAATGCCTGACTACCCTTTTGGTGAAGAAGTTTTTCCTAATATCCAATCTAAACTTCCCCTGGCACAGCTTGAGGCCGTTTCATCCTATCGCTTGTTACTAGGGAGAAGAGACCGACCCCCACCTCACCACAACCTCCTTTCAGGTAGTTGTAGAGAGCACTAAGGTCCCCCCTCAGCCTCCTCTTCTCCAGGCTAAACAACCCCAGCTCCCTCAGCTGTTCCTCATAAGACTTGTGCTCCAGACCCTTCACCAGCTTCATTGCCCTTTGGACACGCTCCAGCACCTCAATGTCCTTTTTGTAGTGAGGGGCCCAAAACTGAACACAGGATTCAAGGCGCAGCCTCACCAGTGCCGAGTACAGGAGCACTATCACCTCCCTGGTCCTGCTGGCCACACTCTTCCTGATACAAGCCAAGATGCCATTGGCCTTCTTGGCCACCTGGGCACACTGCTGGCTCATGTTCAGGCAGCTGTCAACCAACACCCCCAGGTCCTTTTCTGCCAGGCAGCTCTCCAGCCACTCCTCCCCCAGCCTGTAGCATTGCATGGGGTTGTTGTGACCCAAGTGCAGGACCAGGCACTGAGCCTTGTTGAACCTCATACAGTTGGCCCCGGCCCAACGATCCAGCCTGTCCAGGTCCCTCTGCAGGGCCCTCCTACCCTCCAGCAGATCGACACTTCCACCCAACTTGGAACCATCTGCAAACTTACTGAGGGTGCACTCAATCCCCTCATCCAGATCATCAATGAAGGTGTTGAACCAGACCGGCCCCAACACTGAGCCCTGGGAAACACCACTTGTGACCAGCCACCAACTGGATTTGACTCCATTCACCACCACTCTCTGGGCTCGGCCGTCCAGCCAGTTTTTAACCCAGCGCAGAGTGCACTTATCCAAGCCGTGAGCAGCCAGCTTCTCCAGGAGAATGCTGTGGGAGACAGTGTCAAAGGCCTTACTAAAGTCCAGGCAGACAACAACCACAGCCTTCCCCTCATCCACTAGCGGGTCACCTTGTCATAGAAGGAGACCAGGTTAGTGAAGCAGGACCTCCCTTTCATAAACGCATGCTGGCTGGGCCTGATCCCCCGGTTGTCCCGCACGTGCTGCGTAATGGCACTCAAGATGATCTGCTCCATGACCTTCCCCAGCACCGAGGTCAGGCTGACAGGCCTGTAGTTCCCTGGATCCTCCTTCCGACCCTTCTGGTAGAAGGGTGTCACATTTGCTAACTTCCAGTCATCTGGGACCTCCCCAGTTGACCAGGACTGCTGATAAATGATGGAGAGTGGCTTGGCCAGCTCCTCTGTCAGCTCCCTCAGTATCCTCGGGGGGATCCTGTCTTGCCCCATGGACTTGTGCGCATCCAGGTGGAGGAGCAGGTCAGTGACTGGCACCTCTTCGACAACTGGGACTTCATTCTGCATCGTATCTCGATCTCCCAGCTCAGGGGCCTGAAAATCCCGAGGATGACTAGCTTGACTACTAAAGACTGAGGCAAAGAAGGCATTAAGTACCTCTGCCTTCTCCTCGTCCTTCGTGGCAATGTTTCCCTCCGCATCCAACAAAGGAGGGAGATTCTCCCTGGCCCTCCTTTTGTCACTGATATATTTGTAGGAATATTTTTTGTTGTCTTTAACGGTGGTGGCCAGTTTAAGTTCTAGCTGGGCCTTCACCTTTCTAATCTTCTCCCTGCATAACCTCAGAACATCCTTGTAGTCCTCCTGAGTCACCTGCCCCTTCTTCCAGAGGTGGTAGGCTCTCCTTTTTTTCCTGAGTTCCAGCCAAAGCTCCCTGTCCAGCCAGGCCGGTCTTTCCCCCCCCGCCTGCTCGACTTATGGCACATGGGGACGGCCTGCTCCGGTGCCTTTAAGACTTCCTCCTTGAATAACATCCGGTCTTCCTGGACTCCTTTGCCCTTCAGGACTTCTTTTAGGTTTCTTTTCCATTAGAAGTGACCTGCCCACTTGTGCCTTTGTTTCCCACCCAGGCACAGAAATTAAGTGCCATAAGCACTTAATAATACATCAGGATTGCAGCCTGACCCCTGCAGAGGGAGCTGGCGCAGAGGAATTCCCGCGCTCTCTTTCCCTCTACCTTGGGCTGCTGGAAAAATTTGGTCTGTGTACAGATGAGCCTTTTCTGTTCCTGTTTCCTCAGTTTGAAATGTTGACTCTTTGCTTGCAGATAATCTTTTGATCCTTCTTTGTCTGGCCCGCAAACTTGTAAATCATGTCATTCATGTCCTCATGGTTGCCAACTATATTAATGTTTAAAAATAAAGCAAGCCAGTATATTTTCTTATGGCAGACATCCTGGAGCCCTCTGTTTTGGATGTTATAGGCATCATGCTACACAAGGGCCAACAGAAAATTCCTGAGCATAAAATGATGGAAACAAGTTTATATACAAGATATCCAGTTTAAAAAAAAAAGAAAAAAAAAGAAGGGTTTTGCAAATTAGGAAACATTTTGGGGCAGCAGATTTTCAAAGAAATGGCCCTGATTCAACCAAAACTGCAGTGACTCATAATCGTATCAGTATAACATTTCTCCCTCCCACTGGGCTATTTTGGCTTTTCCAACTGACTAATAAGAGTATCTGACAGCTGTTGTTATTTCTGATATACTGGAAATGTACTCAAGGATTTCCAAAAACATTTTTAATACAGGCTTAATATTATCAAAGAGCTCATGGGATCCAGGTGCTATTTGCTAAATGATTTCTTTTTCCCCACTGTTTAAAAAAACTAACGAAGTATTTGAAATTAATTTCAGTCACTTAAAAGGATTTGACAGGCACTCTGCTGGTGAGACTCAGCTAATTAGTGATGGTTTATTTTCCAGAGACTGTTTCTTTTCAATTTGGCAACAGGTAGATATCAAAACAATTATAATCATGATAATACATTTCTCTGTGCATACGTGAATAGACACACATGGTTTTAGATGTGCAATTCTTGAGTGAACTGGTTGCAAGCTCTGTTGTTGGGTTGCCGTACTCTTCCCGTTATATGCGATTCCACAATTCAGTTTTGCTTGGAGAAGCTCATATACTTCCCTTGCTTGTAACACGCTGTAAGCTGTGCCAGAGACAAAGATCCTTGTTTTTCTTTGGCATTATCAGAACTATAACATATTAAAAATTACCACTTGCTTTATGCCAGCTATAATGCTGGGGAAAACTGTGGGTGATTGATTAAATGATAATTGCATGTGAGCATTCCAGAAGCTGAAGCCCAAACTGCGCAAGCGGCAGCAGAAAGAGCAATAGGAAGGCAATGTTGTAAAGTCTGGGAGCTTAGAGCAGCAGAAATGCTTGAGGAAAGGGAAAGACAGCTGGACAGCCCGCTTCTCTGACTAACCTCAATACCTGAGTGTATCAGAGGTCTGCCTTCTTAGAGAGGACCACCTGGTGCATGAACTCTCCTGATTTCTGGGATGTGAACAGAAAAACCATAATAGGCTTCCTGCTCATCGTCCCTTCAAATTCAGCGTGTCATGGCTGTGGTGCATCCTCTCAGCCCTGTCAAGGAACAGTTTCAGTTGCAGGCCAGTTTTCTGTTCAGCAGCAGTTCTGCTGCTTGGCAGTGTAGTGAAGGACTGAGTAATGGTTCTTCGTTCAGCTGTGGTGATATTTGGTGGCTGCATAAAACAGGATTTATTTTTTCTTTTATTTTTTTAAACACATTCTGACACACTTCGTTTTGCTGCTTTAAAATTGTGTTGTTTGCATTGTGAACTCATGCATGCAAATTCAGGATATGCAAGTTTTCAGTATCTTGCAGAACCTTATATATGTTTATATATTAGATTGGTCTTCAAAGGCATAAACACGCACTAAGATTTCCAAAAGAATTTGCTCTGTTCAGAGCTGAGAGGACTGTAAATAGCTGTTATACATCTTTGCATGTCCTGGCAATTTCACTTGCATAAATATCTAGCAATGGACTCATAATTAACAAGCTAAACTTTCCAGAGTGTGCAAGCTGCTCCTGCACAAGCAAATAATTGCAGAGGAAACTTACTAAACATGCATTTAATTTAACCACTCTATGGTATGTGCACAATTGAGAATTACAGGAGAGACGAATATCCCTGTGAAAGTTTGTTTCAGTAAGCTGGGATTTGAAGGATAACTAGTTAGTTGAATCAGTCATGAGTTCATCAGATCAAAACTATACTTGTGGGATGTTTTGATTCAGAGAGTACAGTCGTGTGCAAATATACTGCAATTCATAGTAGCTTGCATTTGGATTTTGGACTTCATTCATGTACCCAGAACAATCAGAAAACTTTACACCTAGGGAAGTTTTTACACAGCTGTTAAAAGGTGCTTTTTCTGAAGCAGCATCTTCCTGTCTGTGACACTGTGATATGATGTCTGGTTAAAGAGGACTGAAAAATGAAGGTTATTGAGTGCGATATTCTAATTACAACAGGAGCGTAGTCTAGTCTACTTCTGCTTCCAGGTTCTTTCCCTGGCATCAGTTGAAAACTTGGGCTGGCCCTTGGTGTAAATACCCCTCTGCCCACTGTAGATACTTAGTACTACTTTAGAAAATTCACCTCGTCTCAGTGTTTCAGTTCTTTATTTATATTACAGAGCTAATATGCTGCTTCTCCCCTTCATTGACTTTCACATCTGTTTTATCTCCACCCAACAGAGCCCCGAGTTGGTCTTTTTTCCCTACTCTGTTTTAAAAAGAGCCTTGCTTGGTGGTGGTCCCATCTCAGGTGGTGGCCCTACCCATTGCCATAATAAATCGATCTAACAATAAATAATCATATTTTAAACCCACAATCCCTTATATTTCTAGAGGATTTTCTGTAATGAAAAAAGATCCTGCCTGCAATATTTCAACTGACTGATAAACATTTAATCAAAATTTATGATGATAACCATAACCCTGATGTAGTCTGAGACCTTTCTGCTGTGAATTCATTCAGTTCAGTAGTATTTCAGTGTATGTTTTGCAGAAGTTTTATATTCTTTAAAAATGGAGGTTTTGAATTAAATATGTAAATAGATTATGTTCAACATATTATACTCAGTTTATTTTTCGTTTTGTTGTTTTTTGTTTTTTTTTTACTGCCCATGCATTTTCTGTTTCCAGTATGTCAGTCTTCTCTGTGACCGTGTGTAAGTATTTCATATGCGTTGTTGGGAGGCTGGATGCTTTGATGCTGTTGACTAAGCCTTGAGCGATGGATCAGTGTGTGGTCAGGTACGGTGACTGAGGTCTGAGTGTGTCCGACAAAACGACGTGAGGGGGGCAGGTTTGTCGCTGCGGGGCACCATGTCTGCCTCAACAGACCCTGAAGGCACACGCTGGCAGCATTGCAATGACAGCAGCTGCCTGGGGCAGCTCACGTGCTCAAGAACATGCTGCGGAATTTCCAGCAAGCTTTGAATAGGTGGGCAAGTTAAAAATATTTAGGTTTTTGGTTGAACTCTGCATGGACTGATGTGTCAAGTAGAGATGTGTCAGGGCTTTCCCCAGAGGAGACTGACAGACTGCACAAGTGAAGGCAGGAGCTGAAGTATAGCAGATAGAAGAGCTTTGTCCTCCCATGGAGAAGGAAGGCCTGTCCTTCCCCTAAGCTGGTTGTCATCCGTGTGACTCCTGCTCAATCCCAGGAGTCTGCTGGGCCAAGCTGGGGACCTTGTGTAGATTCAGGATTCTTTGCTGGTCCAAGAGAGCTGCGTTATCAGGACTCTGAAGGTGTCCTGGAGATTCCTTCTCCTCCTGCCATCAAAGGTGGTTTGGTTCCTCCTGAGATCAAACCGGGGAGTAGTGTTACACCTGCTCCCTCCAGCACTACTTTGTGGCGTGATAGGGTGGACAATTCTACTGAAGCAATTCTGTGTATGTTGATTTTTAAAAGTTTTCTTCTCTGGTATTAATTGCTGGGTACTTGTTCATTTCATAGCACCCTGATAATGGCAGGTTGCATTTTTACCAGTGCAAGTCATAGAATCATAGAATCATATTTAATAGTGCAGCCTTCTGAAAGGTGAAAAGTAGTATGGCGACATCATCGAGGCTTGTTATTATCACTAAATAAATGAAAGAACAGCAGAATACATTTTTTTAAATAAATGATTTTTTTTTTCCCCAGGCTTAATTAACCGATCAAATCTAACTGCCTTTTCATTTGTTGTTTAACCCCAAATAATGACATGCAGATACAATCTGTAGGGTAGGTGAATTCTGGTTTCCACTGGCATCAGTGAAACTTCTGCTAATTTAGTGAAGATACCATATGGTCCATAGCTCTTTAATCTCCTACTTAGATAGAATTATGTCATTTCACAAGAACAATGGGGACTTCAAATGGA
Organism: Platalea leucorodia; assembly: GCF_965183815.1. Classification (NCBI taxonomy): domain Eukaryota; kingdom Metazoa; phylum Chordata; class Aves; order Pelecaniformes; family Threskiornithidae; genus Platalea; species Platalea leucorodia. The sequence continues at coordinate 135,105,896 of NC_138823.1, read as the reverse complement.
TGGAAGACAGCTTAGAGAACTGAAGGAGCGAAGCGTTTAATGAATTGTAATGTGAAACTGAAGAAAAATAGGAAGTTGAGCACGCATTGTATATGAAACTCCTTTAAAAAAATAGCTATTTTCCTAAATGGTAGCAAAAATGTATCATGACACTTAAACCTGTAATCCGTTGTTGTCAAGATTTGTAGGGCAACCAAACTACAGTTTTAAATTCAGGACTTTTGGCCTTCATTCCTGAGGCAGTGAGGCTAAAGTGATAACACCCTCTGCCTTTCCCCCTCAAGCTTTAAAACACATGGGGAAATTTCAGACAGATTTAGCAGAAGAGCAGAAGTCTGCAATTCATGACAGAAAGTCTGCAGTGCAGGCAGCGACTGTGTGATAGCTTGGCTTGCTAATTGCTTACTGAAAGCATTAGCATTTGTAAAGCTATTAAGTGTTAATTTTGCTATACGATTTCAATTTGTGTTCATTTACAAACAGAAATTAATTTTCCCTGGGCTTTTTTGAAGTGCATAGGTACACGCAAGCCAAAGTAGTATGTACTGTTTGGTGCAATTATAATAGAAACTAACATTTAAAAAAAAAAAAATTTATATATATATATATATATATATATTTTCCTGTGAGTGAGGACCTGTGTTCCTGTTTGTTCACAGTATTGGGATTATGCATATTTTAAAAGCTAAAAAAAAAAAAATATTTTGAGGAGTCATATATATGAAGAAAGTATTAATTCTGTCAATTTGTTTTCTTGAATCTTTGGTAGAGAATCATCCTGCCCTCTGTTGACTCTGAAGTACACTGCAAACTCAGAAATTCATACCAGTTAACAACCTGAATTAATCTTGCTTGCCTATCTAAGTTCCCTCCTGCTACTCTCTGCTGCTAAGAGCATTGTGCAGATGTTCTTTCATGCTAATCGTTAAAGAGAAAATAATATGCTTCATTTCTCCTGACCTAGGCATTAGTCAATTTGAATAGCAAATCACTATTGTATGCCTAGTTCCTAACTCAATTTTAAGTGCTTCTCACTCTCATCCATAATATAGTTTTTTTCCTTGAACAGCATTGCTTAGGGTTTTTTTTCTGATGTAGTGCAGTACCTCAGTCTGCAAGGAGTTAATTTTAATGTCACTATGAATGAAAACTATGAAACAAAGGTTTTGAAGTCTTTTTCTCAGATTTGAAAAATTTGCTTTCTTTAATTAAAAAAAGATTTATTTTTTTTTACACAGTAGGCATTCCACACAACATTTGTGTCATAAATATATCCCAATACATCTAAACAGACAGTCCCAGTCACCGATTTGCATAGTTGCAGCCAAAACATTTCCAAATTTGGTACTGATATTACTAAGCAGTATCACTCTCTCTTACAAAAATATTTTGTTGCTGTCAACTGACATACTCCTTTCGCTGCACAGTTTCCTTGTGGAAGCTTCCATCTTTCCTACTCTTAATTGTATGATGGATTTTCTAAACCATTACTGATAAACTGGACGGTATTGAAAGATTTAATGACTGATAGGTAGTAAGACACATTATTACTTTATGCTAATATACTTTAAACTAGATTATACATGTCAATTTTTAATACCAATGATGAACCACAGGATAACTAGACTGATGCAAAACAATATACAGTATGAGGAAGTACTTATGCTTTATTTTTACTTCTTACACATGTTTCTCTAAAGCTCAAATTATCCCTTGACTAGTGGAAGACAATCTGTTAATTGAAACCTAGGCTACTTTTTTCTTTCTCAAGGCCCAATTTAGACTAGATTTCAAAAAAATAAATAAACAACAGTCTGCCTGCCCATTAAAAAGGAGTGTGTCAGGTTTCTGTGTAAGTAAGTCTTTTAAATAATCTCCACTTAACCGTTCACGAGGGGCCATGTAATCTTTAAGGACTTACATTGCCATCGCCGTTCGGCCCAGAATGGTGGGGATATGCTTGGGTTTTGCAGGGTGGGAAGGATTTGCTCACTGAAATACAGCTGCAGGTAAATCGCCAGCGTGTACAGCATGCCACCGGCACTATGCGCAGTATGGAGATTCAAAAATGGTGAGGGAAAGGTTTTGTCTATGCTGCCACTTTAGTTAATATGAAACCCGTAACAGATGTGCTGACTAGTTAAATGCAGTTTTTAAGTGGAGTAAGCTGTCCCTCTACTATTTCTCTGTATTACAGAGTTTACTTTAGTAAAGGCATTGCAAATGTTGGTGTATAGAAGCTGTGCACGACCCCTGCGCGTTACAGCTTTGCACTGCTTTGTTCCCTTGAACCCCAGGGACAGGCAGGACTCGCCTGCTGTTGTGCTCCTGCTGCCTGTGGCGGCCACTCCGGGTTGTCTGGAGCAAAACTGACGCTAGAGGTTTACAGGTAGAAAAACAGGGTGGGTTTCTGAGCACACGGGGGCTTCTTGGGAAAAGAGCCCAGAGCAGGGAAAGTTAACAGACCTCACTGTGCACAGGGAGAAACGTAAAGAGTTGGAAGTAGAAGACATTTGAAGGAGGGGACCTACATGGCGGAGGTGTCACGGTGATCTCCTGGGCAGGGCCACTGGCACTGCGACTGGAAGCCGTAGGATTGCAGCTTGGGGCTGGCTAGACGAGACCGAGACAGGAGAGAAATCTGCTGCAACACTTCACTGCAGGTGAAGCGTAGAGTAGCTGCGCTTGGATTGCTCTAAGTGCTGTGCAGTCCTAACCCCTGCTTAAGGACGAAGGTAATGCCACAGGTAATGTCCCGGATTGGCAACTGAGAGGAGCGGCTCCTCTTTACTTTCAGTCTTCTAGCGCTGCTCTTCTGTTTGGTGGATCAGTAACCTGCTGCACGTCTTACCAGCCTTTGCAAAACTCAAAATCGAGCATGTGGCTGCAGTGTGAATCAGAGGAAAACCTGTAAGGAAATGTCAGGAGCCTGGAAAGAAACGTCTTTATATCTGCATTGCTATTCCGTGCAAAGAATAAGGTGTGAGTGAAGACTGTGTAATGATCAAAGAGGAGAGAGTAAGAGATGTAAAAGAGCAATGACTGCCGTGAGCAAATGTGTCATAAGTTCTGTAGAAAAAACCAGCACATAGAGGTGTGGTTAAAGATTCAGTTACAGCAGCCGTGCGCAAGGGTGTTAAAATGAAAGTTCCACTGTCGCGATTAATCTGGTGTTTCCTGCCTTTTTAATCAGACCTTTTAAAGTTTGTTTGAGTTGCTGCATATGTGTGGTCACATACTGGTGCGCAGGCGTGTATCACTCTATCACTATATCTGTATTGAATCACTATAAATCATTAGCATTTTATGTGCTAAAACCAAAGAATAGTCACAGACTCAAAATCTCCAGAGAAAATTACCAAATTTTTACATGAAATTTTTACTCTTGCAATGGTTTAAATATATCGGAAGACGTGTCTGGCTCAAGATGTTGTTGAGCTGAAAATAGTTGGAGGCTGGGAAAACAGTATGTTTGTTCTGTTCTTACTCTTGCCTGGGTACCTGCGCATGAGTCACTGCATCAGGCTGGGTACAGAGCTAAATGAACCTGTACTCTGACCCAGGACATCCATTCCTGTGTCACCATAACTTAATAGTGCAAGGTAAATAAAGGCAAATTCATTGAAATATTTTTTAAGTTCGAAAGAGTCTGGAAAGAGCAGTCTTTGAAGACAGTGCTGCATTGCTTAGGCTGGCCTATTGGTATTGCTGGTTCTGCTTTGCCATGGGGAAATATTGGGCTCGGTCAGGCAGATGGTCAGTGAAGAGATTATTTTTGGCTTTTGGGGTCAGTACTTCAGATCCAGACTCAAATCCTTGCAGGTGTGGAATTTCTTTGAATGTTTGGCACTTTACTAATTTAAAAATAGCTGAACTGAGGGTTGGTTTTTTTGTTTTTTTTTTTTTTCTCCTTAAAAGTTCATTGAAAAAATTGCTGCTGAACTGAGTCTTTACATGCTGTATTTCAGCCCCAAGCAGATTTTTACAGCTGAGTAATAAACCCCTGGAAATGGGGTTTTATAATGGAAAATGCAACTTAACTTTAAGTAGAACAGCACCTTACAATAACACATATTTGGAACCTACAAAATCCCTTGCTCCCAAGGGTGGTGTTACAGTGAAAAGGAGTGTAATAACAGTTTAATTTATCATAAATACATAGCATATTTTATGATGATTTGATTGTGTTGAAAAATTTCACCTTATAGATTTTAATAAAGCAACCTACTGGTAAACTTATTGCAGTTGGCTTTCTTTTCCTTTGACTAGGGGTCTCAGCAGAGGGAAGCATAAATGACTTAGTTTTAGAAGCTGGTTAATAAAAAATATATTTCCTTTCCCTTTGACTTGTTTATGAAGCTGAAAAATGACTAGGCAGGTCACTGGTGTGTGGCAGAGCTAATTTCTACAGTTTTTCAACTGGCAATGAGTAAAACATTACGGTTAAGCCGAATAATCCATTTTCCTTTGTGAACATGAAATGCGATAAAAGATCTAAGATACATATATCAAAACCAGGAAAATTCCCATCTTCTGGAAAACAGAAGAAACTGATAATTGTGGACTGTGCTACTTTTTGGGCAAATTGGTCACCAGGAGTGCCCCATACCAGGGATAGATCTGTCTTGCTTTCTTAGTTTGCAGTGGTATGATGAGAGCTGTGTTTCTTGGCCATGCTCTGCCTAAATTGAAGTGGCATCAAGGACTGCCACAACTCGAAGCAGAATTCATGTAGACGGTTTCCTTGCCCAGTAACCAACCTAACTTTTGTGATACCTTCCTAGTGAAATAAGGATTATTAATTTTCAGCTTTGTTTATCTTCCCATCCTGTATAATTATAAATCAGAAATTGAGAGGTAGAAGTTAGGTTTTTTATTTTACTGTATATTGTTGTGTTTCACTATTATGCTGGTCTTATCTAAGTTATAGTAATTTAGAGAAAAAAAGGTGTTATTTGACTTAATTTTTTGTTTGGGAACTGTTAGGATTGTGTCAATTGAACTTGGGAGGACTTTTGAACCAAGCATATGTCATACACCAACACTGTATACTGATGATAATAAAAAAAAATGCTGTGTATGTAAAGATATGGTGCTTATAGATGAAGCTTAATACTGTATGACAAGCCCTTAAAACTTGGAAAAAGTTATCTAAAATGACTTGAATAACACAGTAGTTCTGAATTAAAACTCCTATTGAACATCTAGAGAACCAGAAATAAATGGTATTGTTTGTTCCTTTTCATCCATTCTTCTGAGAGCCCTTTCCTGAGAAGCCAGGAATCTCTCCAAGAGATTCTTAAAATGCCATTCCTACAAAATGTGAATGCAAACCGATTTTTATTGGTTTTATTGGAATGTGAATTGGATTGATGACTAGTAGTGGAGTATGTGCTTGGTGTTACAGTACAGATGTAGTATAGTATAGTACAGTATAGTATGAAGCAAATAATAAATTAGATATTACCCGAATGTCACATCTTTGCATTTTTGTTGTAAAATATTGTTTTAGTCTGCACTTGTAAATGATTTTGATCCCCTTTCCGCTATAATAATGAAATGAAAATTACAGTAGATAAAAATAACGTGAAGTCAGAATGTTTCCAATTAGGGTTTATAGCCTATGTCTGAAAAAGTTTGGCCTATGGGCTTTCATAGTGGTTTGTTTTGGTTGTTTTTTTTTTCCACTTCCTTTCTCCCTTGACTCCTACAAATATTGATTTTATTGTAATTCTCACAAACAGAGACACAAAGAATTTACTGAGAAAACTTTTTTTTTTTTTTTTTTTTTTTTTTAAATATGCTGGAAGATGCTTTGAGTGTGCCATTAAGCCCACAGCTCTTTCTTCAGTCAGTTTGTGATCGGGTAAGGGAGCACAAATGAGTTGCTGGGCAATATTTCAGTTAATATGTCTTTTCAGTGGTAGTGGATTCCAGTCTCCTGAAAAGTGATCTTTTAGAAGACAGTGTGCAGTAAACCTGCAGACCTAAATTGTAACTTGGCCTGACAAAAATCACAGCAGTTTGAAAAGTGCTAATAGTGATTCTTTGAAATTGGTTGATAGTTCATCATTACCTAACGCTTCTCAAGTTTTAAAGCTTTTCATTACAGATTGCAAAGGCAGAAAGATGGCAAAAAGGGATAGAAAGGGGAGGAAAAAAACAAATTGAGATTCCTGTACAGTTCAAAGCTAAGACTAAGAAAAATGCTAACCATTGTCCTGATATTGGACTTTGTGGTATAAAAATTTGCTCTTTTTTATCATAAAAAATTTGGTATTTTTTGATCAATAATGTTTATGTAAACTGTTGTCTCTGAATTCAGTGCACCTTCTCTTCATCGAGTGGACTGGAACATTAGAAATGACCTGAATCTGCATTCAGGGTGTTTCCAGGACTTGTCTACTGCTATTAATTAGCCCCTGTAAATTGTGTACACTCATTTTGCATAATATCAGCATTTTTTGACACCCTGGATTCAAACAATTTTTGACCCGAAAGCAAAGCATAACTGCAGTAGTCGAACTGCGCTGTGCCTTGAAGGTCCCCTGTGAATGCAGCTGTGTGCCCAGCTGTAACCCTGTAGGGCCAGGCATGAGGTTATTCTGCAGCACCTGCATCCCTATGGCAGAACAATATCATGTAAATCCAAACTCTTTTCCATCTATCATTTTGTTTCATCCCATTGCCTGCAGGCCCCCTTTTTTTTCAAGTCCTTCCACTTATGCCCTAAGCAATTTATGACTTCTCTCTCTTAGCTCCCTTTTTCTCATTTACTCTCATCCTCTTCAGACTGGATATCTCTCCAAATAATTTGTTTGCTTTAATTCCATGAAGTTCCAGGCTTGCAGTTCCAGCCACATCCCACTGACTTTCTCCTTCTATCTTCTGCCGCTTCTTCATGGCATCTGCTCTCCGGTAGCGAAGATGTATTCTAACTTTGCTTGCTCAACAGCTTTCTTTACCAACTTGTTACACTTCAGACGGACATCTTTATGCTTTCTCATTATGTTTCTTGTATTTCAGAGATCCTGTATTCACCTGCAAAACTGTGTGGTGTCTACAAAATCTTAGCACTGGTTAGTTTGATGGATATGAGTTGGTGCCTGTTATAGTTGGTGATCGATATTGTTTATGATTTCTTTCCTGCCAATATACATTAGACTTTCTTGCTTTATAATTAAATCTCAGCTCTCAAAGGTGCATATGTTTTTATTGTTCTTTTTTTTGTTCAGGCCTTAGTGGGAGTATTGATCAGTGCTTAGGATCTGTGATTATCAATGGTAATGCCCAAAAAAATTATACTTTGGTATGTACCTCCCAGTCCAGATCTATGTAAATGTAACTATTTTGCACTTCGATTTGTGTATTCCTGAAAATGATTTGAAAGCTGATACGTTCTTATCTAGTTTCTAAAGAATTACTGAAAACCAGGATAATGTTATTTGACCTCATTATTTCTTCGATGCAGTATCGTGAAATAAATTGAAAACTATTGCACCATACTTCATACCTTGATTAACCTATATTGAATAGCTGAAGTCTGCCCTTACTTTCTATGTCCCCTTTGAGAGGAAATATTAGAATGAAAGTTTTTTTTTTTTCTTCTTTATCCCCCCCCCCAAGTGATTTTTATCCAGAGTTGGCTTTGGCAGGTCTACTGTCATGTACAAAAATTGATGAATTTTTTTCATACATAATACATTTATATTTTTCTTCTACTACTCAACTTGTAATAGATCAGATCAAAACTCTGGCTAGCAATTTTGTAGAAATATTTTCTGTGTTTTGTGAAAAGCTCTTGGAAGCAATCAAAATATTGTACAAGGCTGGAACTTTACCTAGTTGTTAATTGGCAGGTTAAACTTTTATGGGTTTCTGGTACCCTGGCGATACATGACTATTAAAAATTGCAGGTGGTTCAGGGGAAAGGGGGAGGTGAGTTCCTGTGCTAGTAATATATCATAAAACTATATATTTCATGCGCCTGTTGTGAAAGTGGAGACTTTAATACTTTTTCACAATATAAGCTGATTAAAGAATCTTTATGGATCTCATTAACTAAAGTTTTTTTCTGTGAACATTGAAAAATGTAACGCTTATGAATAAGAATGGCAAAAATAATTAGCCTCTGTGGTGCCTCCTTTGGTTTAGCAAAAGCAGTGTGGTATCAAATGTGCTTATTCGTTCTGAGCTTAAGCTTGTCCTTTTGCACAAAATTCTGTCGATGATTTGGCTTCGAGCATAGGAAGGGAAAGGGTAGGATTGTTGTATGCTCCAACTACAATAAAATACTACAATGTGTTTCAGAGAGTCACAAAATCATGGAATTGTTGAGTTTGGAAAGGACCTCTGGAGATCGTATACTCTTACCTCCCTGCTCAAAGCAGGGTCAGCTACCGCGGGTTGGTCTGGGCCAAGTCCAATCAGGTTTTAAATATGCCCAGAAATGGGGACTCCAGAACCTCTGTGGGCACCATGTTCCAGTGTTTGACCACCCTCACAGTGAAAAAAGTCTTTTCTTATGTTTACATGGCACTTCCCGTACTTCAGTTTGTGCCCATTGCTCTTGTCCTTTCACTGGATACTGTTGAGAAGAGTCTGTCTCCATCTTCTTCACACCACCATCCCCAGTCAGATATTTGTACACATTGATAAGATTCCCCTGAGCCAACTCATCTCCAGGCTGAACAGTCCCAGCTCTCTCAGCCTCTCATATGAGAGGCTTCAGTCCCTTCATTGTCTTTTGTGGACCTTTGCTGGACTTACTCCAGTATGTCCACGTCTCTTCCGTACTGAGGAGCTTTATCCCCAAAACTGGACGCAGCCTTCCAGACGTGTCTCACCATTCTGGAGCAGAGTGAAAGGATCACCTCCCTCAACATTGTCCAGCTCCCTCAGTACTCATGGGTGCATCCCATCAAGCCTCATGGTTATGTTTAATCTTTCCCTAACCTTTTCCTTCTCTATGGACAGTCAGTCTTCAGTGCTGCAGACTTTCCCACTGGTCTCAGTGGCCTGGGGTTCTTGCAGACAAATCTTACCAGTGAAGACAGAGGTGAAGAAGGTACTGAGTACCTTAGCCTTTTCCATGTCCTTTGATATCAGGTCCCCTGCCCCATTCAGCCGTGGGCCCACATCTTCCCAAATCCTCCTTTTGTGGCTGATATCTCAGTAGGGGGTCTTATTGTTGCCTTTCATGTGCCATGTCAGATTGACCTCTAGATGGGCTTTGGCTTTCTTAACCCCATCTGTGCGTGCTTGGATAGTGTCCCTGTATTCCTCTAGAGTCTCCTGTCTCTGCTTCCACCCCTCTTATGCTTCCTTTTTGTCTGAGTTTTGTTAGGAGCTCCCTGTTCATCCATGCAGGCCGCCTCCTGCCTTTTGCTCTTCAGCTGGACTATTTCTGAGCATGGAGGAGTCGATCCTTCAACCAGCTCTCTTGGACCCCTTTTCTCTTCAGGACCATGTCCCATGAGATTCTTCCAGGCAACGCCCTGAACAGGCCAAAGTCTTTTCTCCTGAAGTCTAAGGTTGTGATTCTGCTTATTGGCCTTGTTCCCTCCTCTCAGGATCCACAATGTCACAGTCACTGCAGCTAAGGCTGCTCATGACCTTCACCTTCCCAACCAGTCCTTCTTGTTTCGAAGTATGAGGTCCAGCGGAGCACCTGTCTTTGTCCATTCCTCGATTGCCTGGGACTACCAGTGCCCTCCAGAAACCTCCTGGATTGCTTGTGCTCTGCTGTGTTGTCCTTCCAGCAGATAACAGGTGGTTGAAGTCCTCCCCCTTAAGGATCAAGGCATGTGAATCTGAGGCTTCTTCAGTTGTCCAAAGAAGGCCCCATCTACTTCTTCGACTGATGATTTTAGAACCTATTTTGTTCTGCTTTAAATGGGCAGAGCCTTAACGCTTCATTCAACTCTGTCTGTCATTCAGATTTTACATCACTTGCGGTGTTAAAAGAAAGATAAAAATATTGAATAGTGTTTGGAATGACCTTACTGGACCCTCTTCCAAATAAAATGTTGTTTCTTAATACCATTTAATAATGATGGTTTCCCATTAAGAGATAGTTTTGTGTCTGTTGCATGGTGTTTAATTAATATGTACTTTATTAGTAACAAAATAATGACAGTCAGATGTATTTATTTTAATTAAGACAGAACAAAGATAGGTGTTCAGGTACTTAAAAAATGTAAGGATTTTTCCATTCACGATTCCATCTTATCTAGTATGTGAGTGGTAGATTTCATTCTCATCTAAGGTAGATATCCTTAGAGATATTTTCTCTATTATGTATCATAAATATTCAGTGAGAAATATCCCACACATTTTTTTGAGATACTTGCTTTTATTATTTTCTAATAATCATTTTGTTCCTGGTATCAAAACCACCAGAAGGACATGTGGAGGCTTGTTTGGCGTGGTCCACAAACGCCAGAATGGTCTTTCTAGTATTAGTCAGACTTCAGAGGAAAGGTAGCTGGTTACTGGCAAAGGCTGAAGAGGCTTATGGTTGGATTTTTAGCACGTTCTTGTTCTGTTGTGTTAGTCCTGGAGCTGCACAGCCTCTTTTGCAGAACACGGGACGCTTCCGCTTGTGAGGATAAGTGCACACAGCACCGGGCTTTGAAACTTGAAGCAATCTCATCTGGTCAGGGCTATGCTGAGCCCTGCTCATCTAGCTTTATCCATTTCTGAAACCCAGGGCAGGACCTCCCTAAACTTTTTCACTGAGATGCTTTGGCCTTCTTGGCATCCCTTCAGGGCTTTTTTGGGTGTAGAAGTAACCCAGGTTGTCTGAGATGGCTGAAAGGAAAGCAGTCTAGAGAAGTATGAGTGTTTGACTTTGTCTGCTTGTATAGGGAAGCTGTCTTCAAAGTCAGGAAAAGTGTCTCATACATATGCGTATAGATATGCATACATATTCATCAGGACAGCCTTTTTTAAATTTGTGAGATTTGTACATGTATTTCTTTCTTCCCTCCATAATGACATTGAAATAAGCACCCAAAATCCTAACATGAAAACTTGAAATCCTGGTTGTAGTTTGTACATGTCACTCTGCCTGTCATAATTTCTATGAATTAATTCACTTTTCTGGTCACTCCAGAGACAGTGTCACTGGAAGCTTCTTATTGGGAAGACTTTTCACTTCACTGGGCAGCTATGAAATTCAGTCTGTTCCTTCTTGTTGGTACTGAAATTCTATTGACGAATATTGGAAACAACTAGGCAGGAACCTGGAATGTGAAGCATGGGAATTCAAGAATGAAATAAAAATATTTTGATAGAAATATCAAGATATTTTGGTTATTGGAAAGATCTTGATTTTTCTCTCCTTTTCAAAGATTTTATTACAAATATGGCAAGGACTTTAAAGTATATGTCTCCAAATACCCTTTGAAAACAAAAAATTTGATCATTTACATTTAACAAATAGCTTTATTTATAAAGCATAGGTTTATCTCTCATACAATTCACATGCAAGGTTAATATCTTGCATGCATCATTTTAATGTTGCTTAGTAATTTAAAATTCAGTGGCTACAAACCCAAAAGCAAAAGATTGGTGAAACGTGCCTGTGAGCTGTCACCGTATTGGAAGAAAAGATGAGTTCCTATGCATTAGCACAAAGAATTTATACAAAACATATCTACATATTATTTCTTGCTCTGTGATCTTCATAGAACTTCAGAAAAGCAAGTGCAAGGAATACAATTTAAAAAATACAAAGATTTAAGGTAGAAAACCAACATCTCAGTACAGAATAATATGCTTCTGAACAACTGTGAAGATAGAAAAGTATACAGAATTATCATGTTGAAACAAAAAGATCAGTTGCAAGGATGGCCCCCAAAGGTACGTGTTTCTTCATGCAAATAGAAATCTGAACATATTGTTTTTCCTCCAGTAAGAAATTTTATACTTGTCATGGCTTGGAAATAAGAACAACTCCCAATATTACATGAATGGGTTCCAAAAATTTCAAATTGTGCCACCAACGAAGCACTGGCTTTCTCTCCCAGAAAGAATAAAATGGCTATTCAAAAACTGCATGCTTCTCAGCTATATTTAATACGAGAAAATAGAGTACCACTTTTACGTTTATTCCATAGGGCCTCATTGCAGAACACACGTCCATGAACAAAACTCAAAGGCGCTGCTTATATGCATAAAGGTGCTTATGGGTGAGAGTGTTTTCAAGAAGAATTGTATTTGCTATCTCTGTATTTGAAAAGTTGAAAGAGTTTAATTTATTCAGTTTTAAATTGCTCTTATAAAAGCCATGCAAATGCACCTAAAGCCTCCTTAGCTTAATTAAATAATTATCAATGCAATTTTAATTGTTATAAATGAACTTTAAAATTAGCATTAAAATAATATTTTATTTAAACAATTTAAGTAATTATTTAACAAGTATTAAGTGAGAATGTGTTATTTTTGTTATTTGTGTGAATTTCACCAGCTTTAATTTAAGAGACTTGGGTTTTTTTTCTCCTTTATAACTAGTTATTTCTTACAAAATCCAGGATCTACTAAAAGAAACATGTATTCCATGTATGCTCACTTTCGCTTAATATATCTTGAAATTATAAGGCCTGTAAAAGAAATGCTGAGAATTTCAGATATGGCTGGTGTTGAAATGGGAGTTAAAGATCTAGGAGCCTTATAAATGTTATTATTTGAGCAGTAACATTTGCTCCTTGAATGATAAATAGCTGCATAGAAAATGAAGAATGAACGCACTCGGATCGTGTTCTTTCAGTAATAGCTTTCAGCTTGTTGTCCTTCAGGTTCCCTACAGCAGCATTATAATTTTAATAGTATGTAAAATCAGTCCTTCATTACAAGAAAGCTCTTAGGCAAGTGCAATGACATCTGCACATTACCAGCAATGAACACCAAGCAAATTTGTAATGAAGAACTTCATGTGCTACCATACATCAATGATCCTGGCTTGTTTCCCTGATTTGGTTTGCTGTTCAAATTTTCAGCATCGAGTCCTTAACGCTCTTGTTTCCTCATACCCGTACAGAAACGACTGTTGTTGTTTCACATCTCAATGCTGTGAATTTAAATGGGCTGTGAACTAAGTCCTTAGCTACTTTGTCAGGTTATTCCTTCCTGTTCATAATGAACAATGCCATTTCTGCGTGGTGGACTGCAATATTGGGGGACCAGGGGAAACATAATGATGGTCATCAGGGTTTTCTGTCTCCTCTGTTTTGTCCTGCAGGGTATGAGGGTTGTGTGCACAACAGGTTTTGCATTGCACTTGTACATCTGCTGATCCATCCAAGGAATAGGCAAAATTTTTGCTGAGACCTTATGACCTCCATGCTGCCCACTATTCCGCCCTCTGCTTAAGTGTTGTTAAGTGCCTGCTGCTTAAGTGTTGAAAATGGAGGGTTGTGATTCTCCTTTTCTTTGAGGAAAAGCTAGAGTAAGTAGACACATAAGACACAGCTGACATTCAGCTCCATGTTGCTGGGGAAGGCCCAGTCTAAGTGAATTGAACATGCATGCATCATGTGTAATGTCTGTAACACCACTCAGTTTTGGTTTTAGTGTGATTAGAGAGCAGAATACGCCTGGCCAGTGACAACTTTGTCTCCTGAGTCAGAAGAATGAGTTAAAAAAAGTAGCATTAAGATGCACAGAGCACAATTCGTCTCACATCACTTTATCCATCCAAAAATTAGGCATCTGCTGCAGGATAGTCAGCTGCCTTTCTGCTAACTTGTGGAGGCATGCGGTCAGCTTTATTGTCACCCTTTTAAAATATAAAGTGTATGTGTAATTCTCTGATAATCTCACGATAATTGTCCTATGATATGCTTTCATCCCCTTAATTTTCTGACAGTACATGGTTCTTTGTTACCAGCACAAGAGATACTCATATACCGACTCTAGAGATCAGTGTTTTAATTCTACACAATTAATTCATTAATAAACACTGGCACTTCTATGAAGAAAATAAATAAATTCCACACATTCACTGTAGCAATGCTAGGTCCTTAACAAGATTTTTCAAGCAGATTGGACTGTGGTCTGCTGAGGAAAGGCAAAAGATCTCATAGGTACGTTTTTTAGGGAGTACTTTGAAGAGAAGAACGCTTTGCAGGGACATGGCTGTGACTGAGATCTCAGTCCTGAGTCTTGGGAGTCTCAAGATTTTCACAATAAACTCATGTCTAGCATTCCTATTTATATCTTTAGAAAACCACCCTTCGATTGCTGTCTGTATTTTGGTATCTCTAGGCAGTTATGTATTATATTAAATATTAGCACAAATGTTGGATAAAGCCATTGACATTCAGACAATCTTGGAAGAGCAGAGCTCTTCTGAAATTTAATATCCTCACCCGAGAACCGGAAAAATAATCTTACAGGTTTCAGTAGATGGATGGATGTATACACTATTTTATTTTTCTACATCAAGCTCAACAGTCCTAACTGTCATTAATCATTTCAGAATCTCTGCATTGCTATTTTTAGGAGCATAAAGAATTTCAGTATTATAACATGATCTGTGCTAGAAAGAGGTCTGCTGCTAGAAATACATTGGTATAAAGTCAAAAGTAACTTTATAGTGCAAGACTACTGGGTGGGTGTACAGTAATTTACTAAATTACAACAGATTTAAGCTGCTGGAACATTTTTATTAATACTCCTATTTGTTTTTACAATCCACTTACCTCAGAACACAGCAGTTTATTCAAAACAGGTATCTTGGATTTCATTTCTAAAAATATTTTGATATTTTTTATGAACATTTAAAAACCCAGAGGCTCTGTGTGCTAAAAGCAAAACATAGGCATTTTATGGCTTTCTCACTTTTTGTCACCTCTTATAAGACTCTGCATATTGTGCCAGATCACCGAATGGAGGCAGCTCTGATTAGGAGCTGAGGGACCAAGTGCTTTTTCATCTACGGGAACTGGTCTTTGCAGGACCATGTACAAGATGCGAGGAGCTCAACTGATGCCCCTCATTTGCATGCAGATGTGTACATTTCTTAAGAAATGAACATCAGACAGAGACAAATTTAGAGCTCTTGCTTTTATGAACTTACTGAAGAGTGTCATGTCTGTAAAAGACATTATATATAATATGGTGGGACTAAGCATGTTCTGATGGAGTCTTAAGGCCAAGGTTAGTTTGTTAAAAATGTCACTGGAGTGTAAGTTTGGGGATAAAGGCATCTTTGCAATGCAGAGGTTTACTGCAGAAAACCAGTTTTTAACCAAAGCATTATAGGTTTACTACATCTCCAGGTACTTTTTGTGAAGTTTAATAGTCAGCAAATACAAAAACATCTCATAGAGATACAAAACATGTAGCCTAAATTTCTGGCTTGCTAACAGATTTCGTTTGGGTTTTGGATCAACCCAACTGCACTGCTTTCTGTCTTTTGTTTTAATCTAACTTTTTTTCTTCAGTACCAATCCTGCTACTTGTATCATGTTGCCATAAGAGGCAGTGGACTCTCCTAGACTTCAGTGGAGCCGGGTTCAGACTTATGCCTATGTGAATTGAATACACAAGATTAAGAAAAAAAAAAGAATAATCTGTGCATATTGTTATTATATTTATCAACTTTACAATATGGATGGTAGTTAAGCACACAGATGCACCTATTTTCTTTATTGAGTAAATCAAAGGCATCTCCTCGAACACAGTCCTTGGAGAACCTGTGTCTTTTTGCTAATGTAAAGAAAAACAGAGCCATACTGGAAAGGTGGCAGATACACCTGCACATGGGTATAGACAGAGTTTTAACATATCTCGTGTGTTGGAAGAGCGTTTTCTTGACCAGTGTATATTCATAATGACCATGTAAGATATAAGAAAACTAAAATGCAGCAATACGCTCTTGGGCTGTGATGCTGTTAGATGTCATAAGAATATGTCTTGGGATTGTGCACAAATTCAGGGGCTGATTGGGGAATTGTTTTTCTGGAAGAAAATGATCTTGTGCTGCTGTCGTGTCCCCCCCTTCCTCCTTTTTATAACTATTTGAGTTTTATTTCTTTCTTATCTAGTATTTTAGCAAACTTCCTCCTTTACAGTAAGCAAGTAGTAGGTTTTCTTTTTCTCTTTTGGGTCCTCAGTAAAGCAGTGTTTGGTTACAGCATTATAGCTGCAGTTCTTCTGGACATGCTTTTAGCTGTGCTGTAGAATGGAAACAAGGTGATAAATGTTCGGGACAATTAAATGATCTCAGGAGTTGAAATCCTGACATAACTGACATAATAAAGTCAATAGCAGAACTCCCATTAACTCTAATGGGGCCAGGGGTCTGAATCATCATCTAGGGACTTTGATCAAGAGTCACGACATTCAACCCTGTTTTCATATTAGGTAGAGCTACGAAGAAAGAAGGTGATTCCTTGTCATTAATTGTTCAGAGTACTGTTCAAATGCTCATAGCTTGGAAAAGTAACATACGTAGGTGTTTCAGGGATGGCATTGAAGTCTTTATATATACGTCGTCATGTTTTGAGATCTTTTGCTGAAATGTCTCACAGGGGAAGAGACAGAAAGCTGTTCATTGTTCCCCATATTGTTTGCAGCCTGTAACTGCTATGATATGTATGCATTAACATACAGAAATAGTATTTGAGACTTAAATGGATGTGTTGGTTTCTTTTTTTTTTTTTCCTGCTGGAATCTCATGTATTACTGCTTTCAAGATCAGATATTTTAAGTGGAAAAATAAAAGCGCATCACAAAACCCTACCAAAATGGCAAATTGTGTGCTGCTAGAAGATTTAAGATGCTGGGAATTTTAGTTCTAAAAACAATAGAAAAAGTCTTGCTATTCCCTTTGTTTACCACCCTTGTCTTTATTTCAAGCATATACTTTATGAATCTACAAATTATTGCCTTTATTGAAAAGTTTGTGTGTTATTCAAGATGACTTGTAAACTCAACTCAATCTTCCTTAGCAAGGGAAACAGGAAATACCAGAGAACACTAGGCTCAGTAAACCTATAAAATTTGAGAATGCAGCCCATTATTTCTAGAGACTTTTCACATAACACTTTGGGAAGCAATGACTAATTAGTTTTGGGCTTTAACAATAACAGTTTGAGGGTTTTTTTTTTGTTTTGTTTTTATAGCTTTCATATTAGGTAGAGGAGGGAAAGTGACTCTGAATGATGAAATATTGGCAGTGTATACACTTGCTTCTCAGTAGGAGCTCAGCTCTTTGATCCCTAGTACAATTACATTCATTGCCCAAGTTTTATTGCCATGCTGGAGAGTTAACAAGCAGCCGCTACACTCACGACAGCATCCTAATAGATTTTTGTTCAATAGATAATTGAATGTTTAAAATTAATGTCTTAGATTCTCTGGATTCTTGGTGATAATTAAATGTTCACAGCATTTTTTCTTGACTACTTCACAGCAGTAAATAGCGTATTTACATTCATCTCATCTATCAAACACTCCAACAATGCTTCTGAGTGTTAACTGTAGCTAGAGCAACATTTTAGTTATCGTTCTTTTTTACTGCCTGAATACTTTGTTGAGTGTTATTCTCTGAATTCATAAAATGGCAAAGCTCGACTGGCAGAAGGCTCCACAGCTTCCTGATGAATATTTAAATTGGTACACACTTTGGGTTCTTACCATAAGAATGGACTTCTTATCAAGTACTAATGAAATTTAAAAGTTGCAAATATGATGGAGGCATACGTAAAATAACATTGCCTGTTTTCTTTTTTGTTATTCACTGCTGTTATTCGCTTATTCCTTAATGATCCTTCAAGATTCTAGCTGATATTTCAGCTAATTATGCATAGGGTATATTCTGTGGGTAGCCTTCTAAAAGGGAGCTGGGGAAGATGTTATTATCCAGTGATTAGAACAGGAGACTGGAAATCAGAATGACCTGATTTCATTTGCATTTCCTCCTGTTTTGCTAAGTGGCCTTGAAAAAGTGACTCTACCCGTAAGTGCTTTAAGTTTTTCTCTTTACCCTTCTGTCTTTTCTTTTTAGATTTAGGGTCTGACCTTTTATGTGTGAAAGGTCACCTGTCAGTAGTAGGAGAAGTACAGGCTACAGCAGTCAGACTACAGTCAACATGCAGTATTTTTTTTAAATGTAGCTTCACATCCCAGAATATGTTAAAAAGTTTTAATGATTTTCATTTCTATTAGCAGTTCGTAATGGGATAGTGTAAAAACATGAACATGAGCTGAAATATAAATAATTACCCGTGAACCTGAAGTGTTCCTGTCTGCTAAGTAAATGCAACATTATGTAACGTCATACAGAATAAGGTGCTAGAATTCATGCCACAAGTTATAACTTGTGCCATAAGTAGAAATGCAAACAAATACCTTTGTGACAGTAGGTTTTCACATCATCCTAAGCCTACAGCCCCTTCTTGTTTCCAGGTTCAGCAGGCCTCATTGGAATAACCTCTGCAGATGGTTTTCATTTTCAGGGTTAACTGGTAGGCTGATAGGTTATACTTCTCTGTGTCCTCCAAATCATCCCAGCATGATTATCATAGCTCTTGGGGGGGGGGGCGGGGGGGGGGAATATATATATATATGTCTGTATTAAAAAGATATCCTTTCTATTAAAAAGCTAAAAGAAGATAACCCAAGACTGAATAATATTCCATATGTTCTATATGATCAAGATGTGTTTGATCAGTTGACAATAACAAATTCAAGGAAGGCATATTAGCATCAATACAAATTCCTTTCTCCCACATTAAAGAAAGAGCTTGCATACTGGCAGGTTTCTTTGTGTTTTGATTATATAGAAAATGGTTGCTTGATTATGACAATGGAAGTATAAAAGATGATGAAAAAAGGCCTCTCAGAGCATTTTCTCTACCTATCCTAACAGTGGGATGCACCAGCACCTCTAGCCGTACTGGTGACCTTCATTTTGGCAAGTGAGGAGGATCACTCCATGCTATTGGATGTAACAGAGGTCTCAAAGGTGCAAGAAGATGTGGTCTCAGGCTAATTAGCTCAGTGGCTAATCAACCATTTAACTCTGGGTAGGTTTAAAACTAGTTTCTGAGCAATACCTAAATCAGTGACTTTAGTGCTGTATTATACAGTGGTTACAGCAGAGCCTACCAGGTATGGATGCCCTAAATCAGTGGCGCCTAACCTCTGGTCGCCTGCAGACCAGCAGTGCACAGTTATCAAGCTGTTACAGTTTCCTCTTCCTGTTGGCTTTGGTTTTAAGGTCTTGATTTTCTATGGCTACAAACAGATTTGAGCAATTTCTCAGTCAAGATGTTGTCCATGTGGTATGACTGAGTGGGATGACCGAGTTGTGTAAAAATCCCTGACAGTAGCACTGTGACAGGCCATATCAAAGTTAATGTGTTCAGACTCAGTGATCGATATCTACCTTCCATTTATTCCATTCCCGTATTTTTACCCATTTAAAAATAAACGCTTGGAGTGCAGCCCAAATAAGTTTTGTCCTGATTACTAATATGAGTAAAGCTGTTATGAATTCCAAGTGGTTTTGAAATATTTTGTAAAGTTTGATAAGTCACTTGGCATAGAAACATAGAAATAACAATTTTGGTGATGAAACATTTTCTGATTTAGGATATTGTCGAAACGAGGTTCTCTGGGTAATAGTAGAGGTAACTAAAGCAGTAATAACACTTAACAGTGCTTGTTTAGAAGAACACTGAGGGAGAAAAATGATTAAAAAGCATTAGTTCTTTAAATGATTCCTCTGTCTGGGCTTATTTTTGTAATTTGCCTGTAGAATTATAGGAGCAAGAGTACAGGATGCTTGAAAAGTAAATATTTTTTTTAACTTCTTCATTTTTGCAAGGGTGAGGTATCCCCAGTCCTGAGAGTAGGTCTGTCTTGTAATTCAAAACCTAAAAGCGGTCGAGTTTGGTCTATGGATGTTGTCTAAAAAGCCCTTCCTGTTTGCTGTATAACCTTGTTGAAATGCAGTGTGTTATTATGAAACCTGCTATGTATCTAGAGCAGTTTACTCGGGAAACTAGCAGGGTTGATTTGCAGTATTTATTTTTCTGGAAGGTGAGAGGTAAAGCTGATGTGATGGAAATGACTGGCTCCCTCATCCTGAAACCTTAGACCAGTTTGCGCTAATTCACTGTTGTGTGTGCCTAAACACATTAATAAGGCTAAAATAGGCAGGAGCACCTAGTGACGCATGCTGGGCTGGGGGTAATGGACTAGCAGAGGGGTTTACGGAGGATCTGTTCCACTGGGAACAGAGCCTTTATATCCTAATTAAAGCCCTGTAAACCTCCATTTAGTACTGGAAATCCAGTATCAGGTTTACTGAGCTGATTTTAATTAAAACTGATGTTAGCCTCAACTTCATGTGGGTTTCTGACCAAAATAATCTTTTCTAAGTAATGCATGTGTGCGCATGTACCTATACATGTATCTGTTGGAGTGCACTTGTGCATGCGTTTGTATTCTGTTGTATTTTAAGTCTTCTGTAATTAAGAACAGATCATCCCCATGTTTAAACTAGTAATTGTCTGACTTTGAAGGGAATACTGACAAGTTATTTTTACTTCTATGTTATCACCTGTCATGTTAAATCTAGTACCAGGTGAGGGCTCTGTGAGGGGGAGGTGGGAGGGACGTTTGTGCTTCCCCGGTCTATAAATAACCATCTTCGTGTAACCATTGCAGAACCAGGTGCCATGTTGTAGAGGAATAAAGCACTACTCCTACTTAAAAATAGGACTGTAATATCCCAACAAAGGAAATAGGGATTTTCTTTTTTTTGAGCTTGATTTTAGAAACCTTGTGTGTGAACATAGATTTAAAAAAGAGTGCACTATAAAATTTGAGGGAAGACATCCACCTTTATTTTCTGGTCAGGTGGAAAGGGATATTCTCAATTAGAAAACATATTACATATATTTCTGTATTTAAAGTGTGTGTGTGTTACCCATGTGAAATTGGGAAAAAAGGGAGAAAGTGAGGTAAAATAGTGGAATGCTAAAACAGAAGAGTTAAACTGCAATTAGATTGTCCATATACCCTTAATTTTCCTCCTTTCCTCTCGTGCATAGCCATTTCACTTTCATCATCGTCACCTTTTTTTTTTTTTCCCCTACAGAATCTGGCTTGTTTGGTAGTACTTGGTAGATGGTCTAGCTGTATAGGTTGCTCTGTAAAGATGCCTTATTCTTTCTCTTTTCAGTAAAGCTCTAACTTTATTTGCCACCCGCCCTCCAATGCTGCACTGGATACAGAATTTTTTGTGTCCTGTAGGATTTTTGATAGTGGTTATTGACTGTTTTATCTAAGTGTTTCACAGATTTTTTTTTTTCTCATAATGCCCTTAAAAGATGAGATGATGTTATTTTTATTTTATAACTAAACAACTCAAACTCAGGGCACTGCTGTGCTGAGTTACTTCAGCTAGTTCTGGTTGAGCTAGGTAGTCTATCAGAAGCTGCATAAGATGATGTTCTGCATTGTGCTTCCCAAATTAGCCTGAGTGAAGCACTGTGGTTGTGCTATATTAAGACAGGATATCTCTGACTTGCAGAGCGTTCTGCTGTTGAGACATATCCTCAGAGGTTATCTAAAATAGCAATATAGCTACCCAACTTTAAAAAATCTGTTTCTCAAAGTACTTAGTAATATTATCATTGTGTATCGGGTAAGATCCATTCAACTTCAATTGCAAATATAACTCTTTCAGCAGAAAATCAACACCGAACCCCAGGCCAATCACACCAGATCATTCAGTTAGAGAACAGCAAAAACACACATGCTGCTTGGGATAAATCTGGCTTAAATGCCGTATCCCAGAAAGGTCCCATGCAGCTAAAGCTGCTTACTGTGCTGTCTAACTCTTGGGCTCCTGCAGCACCATCCTGGGCACACGGACTGTGCTGTCCTGGGGAGAGGCAGGAGTCACGGAGCGGGGAGCTCTGTGATGGGCTGCTCTCAGATACCCAGTGAGAAATTCTGATGACAGAAGTATGTGCAAAATCCTGTTCCTCTCTGCTGCATTAGCACCTTACTCAGGGGTTGAAGAGCCTGCCTCCATCCGCTGGGCATCTGTGGCGCTGAGGGAGATGTCCAGGCTCTGCCCTTAACACAACTGAGGAGAAACTGTAGTTCTTTCAAGGCACAGCCATGGGAAAAGGGTGATGTTTTACGTAACAGAGTGGCAGCTTTCCTCAGGAAACATGAGCTCCCTTCCTGCAAGCAACGTGGATAATAAACCCAACACAAACCACAACAACAGTTCAAAGGCAGTGCTGCTAGTTACTCCCTTCTTGCTGTGTGTTAATGGTTGTGCAAACAGCTAGCTTAAACCACCTATAATTTCTTCTAAGGGTAAGCATCCTCTCCATGTTAGGGTGGAGAAGAGGTGCTGGTGGTGCCATCACCGGAGGGACAGCTGGCAACGGGGAGGATAGCTGGGCTGTTGATTGTCACCTCTTAGGTAGAGACTATTGTACGTTGCATTAGGTTTTCACTCCACTTGGTGTCACGCCAGTGTAAAGAGAACCGACGGCTAATTTGGTTTCTCACAGCCCACTCCAGTTGGCTGAAAGGCTGCACATAAGCAGCACAGGAGAGGCTCAGCAAGCCCTGAGCGTGGGCTTGGGCCAAATGAGCAGTTTCATCATGCCTTTAATCCTTCACACAAAGGGAAAATGTCTCGCGTGAAGACTGCGACCCATAGCTCTTACCTTCCCGGAGAGTTCAGGAATCACTGGTCAATCACTTTAGCTGCATAGAAAAATGATGCAGTAGCTAAGTATTGCTGTTTTATCGCTTCTGCTATCCTGATGACTTGTCAGTTCCAGTCCAAATCTAGTTTGCAGTCACTTTTTGCCGGCCAGCACATGGAACCGTATGCCAGGGCAAGGAGAGAATTCAGGTCTCGGAGAGAATTCAGGTCTCAGGGAGCATTCAGCTTCTGTAATCAAGAGGAAGACTTTTCTCTACTTAGAATTTCTTTCCTCACTCACACAAAACTTCCTAACCTTGTAAAAACCCAAGGAAGTATTCTTGTGGGTGACAGTCTCTAAGCTGAGCATGTGTAATGTTGAATTTGGAGAAGAAAAATACTGTCTGGCACAATGCACTTGCTTTAGACTGTCTAGATCCTGCCAGGGTCAGTCCCCTTAGTTACATTAATTTACCCATGCTCAACTCCACCGGTTGACAGCCAGTAGACATTCTCATGGTCTGGTTCACATTTCTGGCAGAAATTTCTGGCATTGCCAAATAGTAAGCTCAAGGAGAGTCTCAGTCAGCTGTGGGCTAGATTGGCCTTTTTCAGATAACAGAAACAGTGAAAAATATAGGTTGGAAGGGACCTCTAGAGGTCTTCTGGTCCTATACCCTGCTTAAAGCAGGTCTACCTTAGTATATGATCAACAAAGAATTTTCATATTGGCCCCCAGAAAACATTTTTCTTGTTCAATATTTAAACGGTGCTCCTCAGATCTGCAACTCAACAAAAGACTTATTAGGTGGGAACAGTAAGAGGCACCTCTCTGGTCAAGGGATATCTTCTCTGTCAAATTTTGAAACCTGTTTCTAAGACTGTGGAAGTGTGGACTCTAAGATACTGGAGGTGTTAGTGATAGGAATTTTGCATGGGCAAAACAATTTTTCCCTCCGCCCGGGTTTCCTCTCCAAAAGAGCTGTCTTAGCTGGCGCAGTTTTTTTTATCTGCAACTTTGCTCCACCACACCTTGAAAATGATGGGAGGCAAACAGCCGAGCTAAGGGATTAAGTTATATTGCAAGTATAGGGAGCCAAATACAGGATAATATAGTGAAACCACTGGGCAACCTGAACAGTAGCTTCTTCACTTGCTCTGTCCCTATTCCAAAATGTGGAAAATCATGGTTGGAGATGTAGTCAAACTCCCGTAAGTCACTGAGAGCTGAATGGGCTGAAGCCTGTCTTTGTTGATAAGGGATAATTTCTGAAATGTTTCAGGAAAAAATAAAATCTGGCACCTCATTTCTCAGACGAGACCAACAGCATTAGGAAGCTTCTCTTGCGTTGTTGTGAGTGTTGTAGTCTCAGCTGTGGACCAAGAATCGCCTCTCCTCATCTTGCCTTTGTCCACATAACTTTGTTCCAGAAGGTCTGGCGTGCTGAGATTGAAGAGGTCAAGTTGCCTGTGCAGAAGTTTTGGCCTTATCTGCCTTTTCTAGTCCTGCCAGTGACAATTCAGCAGTGAGCCTGGCTGGGCACCAGGAGTGACACTTGACACGTTCGGTAAAGGAGAGGTCTGTGTTGGTTTGCCGCAATCTGCATCGTGCCTGTAAAAACGATCCTGAAATGTACGGTTCAAAATGCATTCTCACATGACACCAGCACATACAGACTCTTTTACAGGAGGCTGCAAGGCATATGGCTAGTATGCAACTCTCATACTCTGAAACTTGTTTTTGACACTTGTTTTAAAAACACAGAGGAATGTCACATAACAGTCTGGACTCCATTACAAACGGATACATCTCGGGTAACTTTAGGAACTGCATTGGAGTAACTGGCTATATGTTGTGAGAAAGGCTAGCATTTGGACCAATAACTTTTACTTTAATGCTCATTTATTGAAGGGCCTGGAAGAATTTTATTTATTTGATATGGGATGCTGACCTAACTGCTATATCCAAGATCAAAGCTTGCTTGCTGTGCTAATCAACCTGATAAGAGTACAATATTCTTCATGATTATCTGATTATATATCTAATTTATTTTACATAATAATAATGCTTTCCTTGTGGTAGATTTCAAATGTTATGGTATGGTCTGTCAGGGTTTATATTGTAGGGCTCCAGCAGATGGCAGAGGAGACAGGTTTTGAATAGGTGAAGTTTGCAGGTACTTCATTAAATTAGTACAAGAAAATAAGTTTTATTTAAGCTTCAGCAAACCTGCCAGTTTCACTTCACTCGCTTTCACTGAAGTGAAACTAGTGTGTAGGGTTTATGGGGGCTCACATGCCCTTCAGGGTTGTTGGGCCTTAGTTTGTGAAAATAAAACATGCTCTAATAGAGGTTGCCCATTTGGGATCGGAAAAGATTACAAAAGTCTTTTTCTCCTGTAAATTCAGTCATTGATTTTAGAATTGGTGCCTGAGGGGAAAACAACCTATGGGGACAGTCCTGCTCTCTGACTTAAAAATACTTCATAGAAGGGGCATAACTATAAAGGGCTCTGATGTTTGTAGGTAGGAGCCAAGACCTGTCTCTGTTCTCATTTACATCACAGTAAACCCCAAATAATAAAACTGACATATTCCATACACATTATTAAGAGACTCGGTTTGGATCAACGTCACCTGTGTGATCCCGCAGAACACTCAATAAAGCAGCTGTAGAAATCTCTAGGTAAGTAAGAAAATGCCACGTAAACTAATAAGCCATATGCAGCCCTAGGTAAAGCACAGCAAAACATGCTGAAATAGCTGTATTTTTCCTCTTCCAAAATGGTTTTGCAATATGCTGTGTGCTCACCTGAACGAGAACTACAAACCTCTCAGCTGTACGAAGAACAGCACAGGCATAAGTGCGAACATAGAGGTTGTGAACTGTGGTCTAAATTCACTGAAACTTAGCATAAGGAGATGTGAGAGAGGAACACACAGAGGGAAAAGGAACAATATTGAGACAATTACTTTCGTCACATTTTTTTGGAAGGGACATGAACATTTGTTGGTGAGGTAAGAGGACGCATGTTAGGACATGCTAATGTGGGAATTTACAACCTCAGTGCATCTCGGATGTACCTCCCCTGTCTCACTGAGCTTCCTCCAAACTAAATATAAATGCTTCTGGATCTCCTGTGATGCCTTTTGCAAAGCAACATCTGTGGCTGCAGCCATGTTTCTCTGGCGGGCACCCCCTGCCCAGGGAAATTTCTTTATGCATGAGCGTTACAGCAAAGTTGCTAAGTTTGTCCTTGAGAAATTCTATGCTACTTTAAGAAGAGATACCAGAGCAACTCTGTCCGTCAAATTCTTTTAGGGACCATGAACAGCCGTGGTTAAATAGGAAGCTCCACTGAAGAGAACGGAATTCCACCCACTTATGTCAAGAGCTGAAATGAATTTTATGATTTTATGTTACTGCTAAGGTCTCTGTAAATAAGTTAACTCTAAACGAGCAAACAGGGGACTGTCTTTCTGGTGCATGTTGCACAAACAAGGCAGAGGTTGCCAATACTAACCCTACCTTAATGATAATTTCTGGGAATTTTTATCTAAAGAAGTAGATGTGCTGCTGGTCACCATACAGTGAAAAAACATACGCATAAATGAGGAATTCAGTCAAAAGAACAACAGCTGCCACTTCCTTCTTCATCAAGAACATAATACCTCAGGTTTTAAACTATTTATTTCAAGTCTGTCTTTTCTCTTTTAACTTTTTTTTTCTCTCTTCTGGCCAAACAAGCAAGGACAAATACTGAGTTACTAGATTTTTGCTAAATTTATGACATGTATATGAAAATAAAGAATTTTTTCATGTACCCTTTGTGATGGCAGGATAGAGAGAAGAGATTTTTCACTTTTTAATATGAGGTTTCATTTATTATTTCTTTGAGGGGTTAAACCTTCAGATTAAAGACACGGGGAAGGTTTAAAGATGTGGAGAAGGAGGTGAATATCTACATGATTATTTCCCAAGTTGTTCTTCTGTCTTCAATTCTAGATTCTGAGTTTCAAGCAAAGCACCGACTCCATTAAATGAACAAAGTATCATTAAGCATCCTCTTTAGCACTGGAACACAGGGCAAAATCTGCCCCTCTTCTCTTGAAATAATAGTATCCACTGCTAACTTTCATCCATTATCAATGGCACTATCACAATATTCAAATACATGTTTCAGGTCATGTTGTATAGTTCATATCCAGTTAGTGATATGATAGAGTGATAGTGATAGAGACCATTTGTGGGGCACTTCATTGCACGTTCTTGACGAGGGAATTGCTCTCTGGCCACTGTGGGATGCCAGACATTTCTCAAGATCCATTAGACAGATGTCTTGTCAACCCCACCTGAACTGCTGTAAATACCCAACTGTCTTCTGTATCTTTCTGCTGTGTCTAGTTTTTATTCATGTTTCAGTCTGAGCAATCAAAAAATTCGTCACATGAGTAAAGGAAATTAAATGGGAATTGTGGCTAGATAATTTCACCATTACCATTTTTACCTGCCTCTTTCACAATGCCTCAGTATCAGCTGATGCCTGTGACAGTTTTAACTTCTGTGTATTTTTTTGCTTTGCGTGGCATTAGTGACTGGAAGTGTGAGAAACCTGAGTTCACTTTATGTTTACATCTCTCTTATCTCTGAGAATGTAGATCCTAAACCAGTGGTTTCTCAGTCCCTCAGAGAATTCAGTCCGTACTGAACAATGACGAAAGCTCCTGAGTTCTACACAAGAGTTCTGCACGTTGTAGGAGAGCTTAATAATATATGACTAGTGGAATATTTACAGTGTTGCTGAGCACACCTGTTAAAGAGAAGTTTGTAGCTGCAGCAAAACTAATAAGGCATTTTTTGTAAGACAATAATCATGTCAGAGCCAGCAGATAACATACTTAATTCTAATCAGCTTTCACTAATCACGGAAGGTAAAATTAGTTATTAGTGTTGAGTCACAACTTTCTTTAAGTAGCAGTCTAAATCTAATTACTGTAAGTTACTTTACTTTCCACTTAATACTTTACTGTTGTCCACAAAGGTTTTGGTGAACTAGAGGCTATTTATACCTGAGTTGATGATGTGCTATCTTTTTCTTCAGGTTATTTGTACGATTGATGTGGAGTGATCAGATACTAATTCAAATACTGATTTTGCTGCTGAAAAGTTCATGACTCTCATTAGAGCGAAGTCTGTTATCTTGATTAATCATATGATGTATTTTGAAGCTGGTTTCAAATTTGTGTAAACTGGCATGACTTCATGACCTTCCAAATTGAGTAAAACTCATATCTGCCTTTGTAGGAAAAGAAGGTTAAGAGAAGAGGGAGGAAAAATAATTTAATCTCAAAGTAAGTTTTATTAAAATATAAACCAATTTAATTTTAACTATGTAGTTAATTTTTAAAAAATCAGAGTGCCACAGCATAAGAGAGTATGTCGGTTTCTACCAGGTTCCCGTTGGCTTAAATAATAGTATGACCATAGAGTCTTTAGAATAGTAGAACAGAAATCAGTGGAAACAGAATTAGACCAATGCTGAAGGCTTCCAAAAATTCTGTCCTAAAAATACACATGCTGTCTTATGAGTTCATTCATGTGATGAGGTCATGCATTTGAACTTGAACTCATCGCTCAATGCCTTTAACTCCTTAACTGGGAGCATCTAAGGCCCCAGCAAGTGGCTTGCTGATCAGCAAGCTGCTGGTCTCCACCACACACACCGCCTGCAGGCTGGGAGGCTTGCTTTGGCCTGGAGAAGCCACCGTAGCTGCAGTACGGAGGCTGCAGCATGGAGTACGCGAAACAGCCTGAGAGGGCTTGGGTTATGTTATCCCTGCCAGTATCTGGTGGTCAGCTGTAGTGATGAAGGCAGCTTTGCTATCTTGGGTGCTGCAGCGTGTGTGTTGGACTCCAAGTGGCATCCAAAGCCCGTAATCCCAGGGAGCGGAATCCAAATAGATGCGTCCACTGCCAGGTCTATGTTGGGGATGGAGAGCAGCTCTGGGCCTTTCAGCCGTGGTGGCTCTGGAGCAAAGTCAAGATCCCTGATGTGTAACAGAGCCAGGGCCTTGCATAACTCTGCTCCTAACATGTTCGGACACAGTGAACGGGTCCAATTCTGAGGGGTGGTGGTAGGGCCAAGGGGCATGACCACAATACTGAGGTTTTCAGTCTTCTCCCAACTTTCACCTCATCTATGTCCCTTTAAAATGACTTTGTATGGATTTGTAGTCCTGGCAGCAAGTGCGTAATTTATCCCTAGATGTTGCAATGTGATAAAGTAAATAGATCAAAACAATTTTCTGGCTCTTAGGATGACTATAGTAAATATTTGCTATGCAAAATTTAGCAAGAAATGTAAATTCTTAAAGACCTAATTTTCTTTCCCCAAAATAGCGCTGTGTGTGTGGAAGTTCCAAACCAATTTTTAAAATTTTCCCAAGTATTTAACTGAAATTTCTTAGGCTTTGTTCTGTGGTTTTGTTTGTTTTTGTTTGTTTGTTTGTTTGTTTTTCCCAAAAAAGCAATTTCCATGTTACATTTGAAAACTATTGGTGCCAGCACTTCTATAAATGAGGGATAATATTGCTTGTGAGTTGTGAGAGCAGATTCCCTGCATCAGTTCAGAAAAACACCAAGCTTTTTTCCTCCAGTTTTTATGCAGTTGTACATTGGTCAGGTAAGACAGCAAGCTCTGATCCCCACAAGTAATTCATAAAAGCATGCTTCCACCCAACTCAGGGAAAGAGATTATCCATGTGAGAATTTTTGCACTAAAGTGCTAAGGCTCTGTTTTTAAGTCAGTAGAGTTAAGCCTGTCTTTATACCTGAACTTAGCCTGAATTTAAACCTCTGAGAGATTGTTCAGTTTGAATTGAGATTGTTTTGGTTTACTTGATGGCCGTATCTGCTCTGAGTAGCTGTGCTGGTTGAAGGCCTTATTATCCGTGCCAGTGGCTTGTTACTTTCCATCTGGAGCTTAATATTTCCAAAACTCTGCCAGAATAAGGGCTTGTGCAGCTTCTCCACTGAAGGCAAAAGCATCTGAGACATCCCAATATGTCATCTGACTGGTGGTCTCTTCGAGTGAAAATATCTCCTGTTAGCAGAGTTTTCCAGGCAGTGGGCTCCAGCTGCTGGATTGCAATGGGAACACTAATACATTAAAGTAGCAGGGCTAGATCTGGAGCAGGTAGTCTATTCATGGCTTGAATTTATTAGCTATGTGTTTAAAGTAACCAAAATAGGCTGCTTACATAAACCTGTCTATGCTTGACCCACCATCGTAAGTTACTTACAAAATTAATAGAGTATAAAACCCATGAACTTGTAAGTGTAGATCTAAGGAATAAGTCTTGCACTGAAAGGTGTTCAGGTGGTCTCCTTACGCATATGGGGCACCACAAAAGATGGAGGATCTCTCTGCGAGAACAAAGGGTCATCCATGCATGGCCTGTTGCTGGGCTTGGTGTCAGTAAGTTCTGACTTCTCCAAAGAAGTTTTATTTTTTCCGTTTTTGGGAAAAAAAAAAAAAAAGTCAAATTATCAGCTACAGCACGTTGCCCAGGAGTGTGACCAGTCAGGTTTTGAATATCTCCACAGATGGAGACTCCACAAGCTCTCTTGCCAAACTTTCCCAGTGTTTGATAACCCTCACAGTAAGCGAGGGATTTTTTTTTTTTCTTATTTCTAGACAGAATTGCCTGTATTTCAGTTTGTGCTCGTTGCCTCTTGTCCTTTCACTGGGCACCACTGCGAAGACTCTGTCTCCTTCTTTACTATCAGGTATTTCTACACATCTGTAAGATCCCTCTAAGCCTTTTTTTTCTCCAGGCTAAACGTTCCCAGCTCTCTCAGGCTCTCCTCGTGTGACAGGTGCTCCACTATGTGACCAGAACTCTACTTGCAGATAGCAGGCGGTCCCTTTTAATCAGCTACTAGGTAATTAAGCAGGCCAATATGGTTTTACCTAAACTCTACTTAGACGACAAGGACTTGCTATTTAAAAGTATTTAATTTAGTCAAAATAATTTGCATTCTTTGAAGAGCAGAAAAGAGAGTCTCTGTGCTGTTATTTCTGTCACTTTTTTTTTTTGGTTTTGTTTTGTTTTCTAAAATTTATTATTTCATCTAGCTTTACCTGTTGGTAAAAATCTGCACTACATGGCAGGAAATGGTGCTTGTTTTGATAGCCCTCACCCTTCATTCCTGGAAAAGTATGAGAGTATCTTACGTTGCTCAGCTCTGACTTCATAGTCCAGTTAAGGAAATGTGTGAGAGACAGTGAGGCTATATTGCCAACCCAGAATAAAAGTCATGAGTCAGTCCTCAAAAACCAGTAAGCTCAGAAGCTATTTACTGAATAATTATATATTGTTTAAGTGTCTTTAGGAGAGTCCTATGTTTGCCTTCTGTTTGGTTCTTTTTTAGTCTGAAGATTTATGTCATGTTTTCGAGCTTTCATTTGAACCTTGTGGGATAAAAATATTTATATATATATAAAAAGCAAGTTTTATAAGCATTTCATTTTTTATTTATATATATATACACATAAGTATATGCATATGAAAAGGTAAATTTTTAACTAAAGTTCTAACTGTTGAATTCAGATATTTAGAGAAAAACAGAGGTAGTATACAAGGGATCTGTGATACGCTTGTATGACATATTAAGTACTGTATGATGGGTACAATTCCATCAGCCAAAAGACAATAGCCAGACCTAATTATTTGACTTGGAGATTATCTGTGATGGGACATTCTGTGGAAAGTATCTTTGTCTTCACCGTAGATTCAGTAATGCACTAAGTACAATTTTGTGGACTTCGATCTTTGAGAATAGTTTTGTGTACTTCCATGTTTCTTGTATGTGATTATTTACAGGTGTGTATGAGGCATAATTCATCCCTCCAAACTCACTAGTACAACTCTGAACTGAATAAAACAAAATGGTTTCTCTGTCATAATCTGCACTCATATCTCCTTATCTCACCTCAGAATATTAGAAAGCACGCTAGTACTTTACAGCAAAGAAATGCAGTGTAAGGAGGTAATTCTTTACTATCGCCCTGTGGAAATCCAATAAGTTCCTAAATTACATTTAAAGGATTACAAAGGGGGTTTTTTTGTTGTTTTATTTTCCTCTGGTCTTTAATATTTTCCCTGTAATTATTTTGCAGCAGGTATGAGCATCCTTGCTACCAGGCAACTACTTTCCTGGCTAAAATGTAAATACATGATTCATTGTCCCTGTGGAGCCCTAAGCATAGGCCTTTAATGGCATCACAGTTAATTATTAGTGTAATGTTATGGGGACATATTTTTCCTTTAGCTGGCTGGGGATGCTATTAAATGAATGGGGATGGCTTGCTTAGCAAAACTTGTTAACTGTTAGCTTACTGTGTCTTAAGGCATAGCTCGTCTGAAAGATGACATTGCAGGCATTTCATTCAGATGATATTAGATTTATTATATTCATGAGGTTTTGAATCTCTTTAAGATTTACAAGTATTTACAAATAGGTTGAATGAACAATGTCAAATATAGTTGAAATTCAGAAAAAAATTGCATATTCCTTTCTTTTCTTCTTGGTGTACAATATATTTAAGAGTTTGCGTTTTTTATCACACTGTAAATATTAGGTCATCAGTCCAGATGCTTTTGGGGTTTTTTTGAAGCAGCAGTGTCTTCTTCGTGCCCTGTGGCCTGAGTGAGAGCGCCTGTGCAGTGTCGTTCTGTGCGTTAGGCTGGCACTTCCATCAAGGGGTCTTTGCAGTGATGGGGCGTTTCAGCTATAACACGCATGTGCCGTAGGTTTTTTTTTTTTTTGGCTCTACCAGATTTTGCTGTGTGTAGACCTGTCCAGAGCCCACTGCCTACCTGGGAACAAGAAAATACAGCAGGTGGGAGTGGGCAGTCTCTAATGGAGTAAGTTCTCTATTGAGAGGAGCTGCAAAGAGCCCCTGGGATGGAGAAGGGCTGAGCACATCTGACTTGAGCTGTGTTGTGTCTGTGTCTTTGCTTTCTTTGGTTGTTCTGAGGCACTGAAGCAGACACCCAAAAATAAGACTTGTGAGGAAGATGAGATTTCTGTTTATTTTTGGCTGAATACAAAACCAGTCAACTCCACCTCTGCTTCAACAAGATTCTGCTGTTAACAGATGTAAGGTGGCCTTGTCTGAAGTTCTTTAAATACCTAAATACCTGAGTGATGGCACCCATCTAACAGACAGTGCTTTCCAGAATGGTGTTGGAAAGTGTCCTGCTACAGTGTCATACACAGCTTCCTTTCTATGCCATGGTGGTACACCACCATGAAGAGCTAGGTATCCTGTCTTCAGGACTGGCTGGAAACAGATGTCTGGGATGAACCTGTATGATATTTCTCTTCAGTAATCTCACAACCTCCAGCTGTTTTCACCTCAGGGGACTTTTTTGGCATCCATAACATCCTTTTTCAGGGAGTTCCATGGGTCTGTTATCTAGTCTGTAAAAAACCGCATCATTTTACTTCATTTCAAGTGACTTTCTATGAGTTTCTTTTGATGACATTTAGCTCTTGTACTTAAAGACACTGAACAGTTGGTCCCTAGCCACCATCTCTATACCACTCATGAATTTGCAGACCTTTATCATATCCTTCCTCTCCAGACTGAAGAGTTCTTACTTACTTAGTAGTTCCTCATCCAGAAGTCATTTTATATCCTTGCTGCTCTTCTCTGAATCTTTCCCAATTCTACTATATCCTTTCTGAAATGAGGGGACCCAAACTATACCAGGTATCAGTGTAAGCTGGGGATTTATTCAGTGGTGTATTTCAATTTTGTTCCCTGTTCCTTTCCTAATATCATTTTCAATTATACTTTTTCTGACTTCTGCTGAGCACTCAGAAGATGTTTTCTTGTGGAACTACAAATCTAAGATTTCACTCCTGAGTGGTTGTGGTTGTAAAATGTCATTTTATATGTGAAGCTGGGTTTGCTGTACTTGTGCACATCGCTTTCCCTTTACCTTCCTTGAATTCATTTGCCATTTTATTGCCCGTTCAGTTTCAGAAATCTCTTTTGCAGTCCTGCCTGGTTAGCTCTTGTCTTCACTATTGCAGACGTACCATTTCACCGCTTACCCCTGTTTCTGAGGGAGCCAGTGTTCACTGTGCACGCACCGTATTCATTTAGCCTCACTGCAATGGCCTTGTATTCTCTGGATGCTGTTAGCACATCCTGAGCATTAACTGGGCCTGCAGAGTTGCTCTGACAGTCCTTTTGCACCTTATGTGTTTGAAGGCAGAATTATTAGTCCTTTTGCGAGCTGATCCTTATACTTTTTAGGGTGGGGTGGGGGGTTATTGTGTTCCTGTATTTAATTTACTCCTCTCTGTGATTTTCATCTGGGCACAACTTCAGGTTTCTGAAGGATGTCTTCTTGTTCTCAAGCCCTCCTTGCTAGGTGAAATTCATTAGTACTGTGTTTCCAGTCGGGTGTTTTTGCATGTAATCTCTCAGCAGCCTCTGAAGATTTAGCACCTTTTAGTGTCCCGTTTCTGTTTCAGCTGTGTTCTCATCCTTTAACTTAAATATAACTGAAAGTAAACAAAGAAAGAGTGAGAAAAAAAGAAATCTACCTCGTTGCCTTTGGCAGTAGTCTTGCTGGATCAGGGCCAGCCAGGAGCGGGCTGTTCAAGTCAAGACAATTACTGTTTGTAGTTACATCCACTTTTGTGAAGTTATGGTGTATCGGAGTTTATGCTTCTGTGTTTGCAAAAGCCACAGCTTTTTATATTTAAGAGTTCATAATATCCTTACATGGTGTTCTTCAACAAGGGATTTCCCTGCAATGAAACAGTTCTTATGCGTAAGCTCCAGTGAGACATTTTTATGAGAGGTGAACTCTTAGATTACTCCAATGAAAGATGGGGTTTTTTTATAACACCAGTTAAAATGGTGCAACGCCAGCTCCTACCTGACATTTGCAGCTGTGCTGCTTGTTACACAGGACTGAGAAAATAAACAGTGCTTACAAGAAATGCTAGAAATAGAATATTTGATTCGTATTATCATTAGGGACAGGGGAAGGCATGAAATTCAGCAGATTGCAGTTAGTAAAACATTGATTTATTTTAATTCAGTAAACATTGAAGTTGCTTGGAAAAGGTAAAAACAGAAACTAACCAGGTCAAAAGACTAAAATATCTTTATTGCCTCTGTCAATAATAAACACACCATAGACGGCGAAATGGATGGGTCAAATGGTGAGCAATCTGTGCATCCACTGCTTGGCTTTAGAGGTCCTTTTCTTGTACATGGTTGTGGAATACTGAAAGCCTTTTGTGAAATTAGGACTGCATTGTAAAAATATGAAGAAGATCTTGTTCTGCAGTTTGGCAGGTGCTGTTGGTCTTTGCCTCCTTTTCCCAGATTCAGGGATCCACCTGGTACTGAACTCATGATATTGAGGCTTGGTCACTGGCTGTAGGTGACTTCCTTGGCTCCCACCGCACATCGTGCCGACAAGTCTACCTATCCAACCGTGTGGCCAGGCTTGAATTCAAGGCTGCAGGGCTTTTACCGGAGCGGGTGTCACAGCTCCCAGCACTGTGACACTAGGTGCGCGGTCACTTTGGCCACTGGATAACGGAGCTCTGGGTGCTCCCTATGAGGGCCAGCCTGGCTCTCCTGGATGGTACCACCATTAGCAGATGGACCGCGAGCGCTCAAGGGCTGTGACACCTTCCTGTGTTTTCTCCATTAAAGAAAAATCCGACTGTTACTGTGTTGCTATTAGTGCTAAGAAAAAATACAAAATGAAATAACTTATAGCTTGTACGGCAACATAGTTTCAATTACAAAGAAAATGCAAAGACATGTTGTACCAAATAGAAAAAGAAATAAAAATCTGTTAGGTCATAAGACTAGAATATCCTCATTAGGTTAATTTTAGATTGCATAAGTAACTGATTATAGCTAGGATATAAAGATTGAAATAATAAGTTTAGTACTATTTCCCTGCCAAATAATAAAAGCTCTTTTCTGGGACACTGATGTAGATTTTGATGTTTGTCTATGGCTTGAGGCAATACTGCAGAAAATTATTAATGTCATTTTAAGAAAATAATATATATTTGGGAATATATTTGTTTCACATAACAAAGGAGCATCGTGCCTCATGTTTGTGTTATACTTTCTTATAGTAAGAAGGCAATTATACCTGACACAAATAGCTGTTTCTACCCAGATGCATACTTTGCCCATGGAGTCCTTTGTGGGATTTTGACGTGTCATAGCATGGTAGAACCAGGCTCATATATGCTTTCCAATTAGTTGTGGTAATAAGTTGCCAAGCCGCAACACTTAATTTAGTACAATGAAATTGGTTTTTAGTAGTTTTGATAAGCTTTTGAAACAGTAATAGACAATGCACCTTTTTTTATTTATAACTGAACTGTTTATGGTGGCAGATTTTTATTGAAGCAGTAATTCTGCTAACAATTGCACTGTCAACTCTTATCTCCAGGTGGGAAAACAAAAAACATTTGTATTGAACACATACTTCATTGCTAAGTGATACGGGAATTTTAATTTGTAACCTTTCAAAGGAAGTAAATAACTCTCTTTCCCTTTCTGTTTAATGATTTTTTCCCCCCTCCTAATCAATCAATTTTTCCCTTTGAGATCAATTTTACTCTATTTTTGGAGCTTATCAGTTGTAGGTGATGGCAGGCAATTTCCTATGGATTGGACAGATGTGAAGTAAAGTCTTTATCCTTCAAGTCAGATTGCAGTTGAAGGGAGGGGACTCTGAAGAATTTGCACCTTCAACTTGGAAAAGCTCCGATACTTGATGTTTGATTCTTGACTCAATCTTGTCTGTGCCACTCCTAAGCTGGAACAGAAATCTCTCCACCAAAGCTTCTCTCCTGTAGGTGCTTCTTCCATAGCACTGAACACCATGAGTTCAGATAGCTTCCCGACCGTAGTACCAGAAGCTTAATAGTTTGAATGAAAGCTCAGACCTTGCCATAGCTGGGAGCCAGATTCTTTGGAGATTATATTTCATATAACATATCTCTATGAAATATTTATTCTGATAAGTTTGTTGATTTTTCAAGTTTTCATACTTTGTCTCTGTGGTCATTGCTTGAACTTCTGGGCACTAGTCTCTATTCACTGTGATAATGGTTATCCTAAATGGCTCACTAAAGTAAAATAAAATAAGGAAAAAGTCTACTGATCTTTTTCACTGTACCTTATGCTGTGAGACAGACATATATATTTCACTTGGCTGTATTTTCTACATTCTCTTTTGGATGGGGTGCAGGGGTGGACTCCAGAGCTCCGTGGGCGAGTAGCAGAAAACCCCATTGGCTCCACCAGGAAAAACAACTCAGCCCATGTACTTTACTTTATTGAGAAGTATGATATACATTTGCAGCTTTCACAGTCCCTCTTGGAAGTCAGACATTCTGAGCTTTGGACACCTAATGTTTAGTGTCTTGTCAGAAAGTCTATAATAATTACATTTGAAAGGGTTTGATGGAGTGGAATCTGAAGAAAACAAACTTTTATAGAAGAGAGATGGTCAAGCATGTGTTGCACATCTTACATGGTAGAAATGTTGTCTGTTATAATTGGTCCATTGATGTGATATGTTTTTAAAAGAAATTTCATACTTCATGCAACTACATATCTTTGCCATATTTCCCAACTTAAACAGAAATAAATAAAATTATGTCCCAAATAACTATAGACAAGCTAACTTGCATAAAAATGGATACTGTTAATGATGTAAATTTAGAGTGAGATACTAGTCTTCCTTGATTCATGCTGTTGTTGTTATAAATTAATATAATATTTTTTAATCTGGTATATTGCCCGTACTGAGTAATTTACAAATGGGGTTAGTTACAGAGCTGTGCGGAAAGTTTGCATTTGAAGTGGAAAGACAACGGAAAAGAATGTGAAGTGTAATTCAATAAATTGCAAAGTAGCAGGAATTAGGAAGTGTCTTGTTAGCTTCATAGTTTTGGCTTTGTTATTTTTTCATATTCCAATGTCTTTTCCCCCACACACACACTTTTGTGCTCTGGGGTAATTTAGAAATAGCTAGTGATCTCATCGATCCTGTCAGGTGGTATGCTGAAGTAAATAAGGTCATTTAAGGCTTATCTTTAATATGCAATGTCGTTATTTTTTCTGTGGGTCAAATAGCCCACAAACCTGCAGAGCTTAATATAATTTGAAGCAGGTTTAGTCCTGTCAGCCACTGGCTTAGATTTTGAAACGAACTTTAAAAATAAAGAGCACATTAGTCTTTAGAAAAACATTCCCCAAGTATTATATATAAATGGATAGCACTAATCCTGCCACTTTTTACTCTGTTTTCCTGCAGTACCTATTCTAAATCTAGCTCTATTTATTTTTTCTTGTTTTTTTGTTTTTTCCATTTTGCTGTTGTCTTTTGATTTGCTGTCTGCAATCAAAATCTGCATGTTGCTGAGAACCCTCGAATCTGTTTTCCTGTACCTCTTGGAAGGCGCTTAGCATTTCTCAAGGTTAGACTCAGTGTTAAAATCATCACAGTTGAGATTTGTTTCTAATTTTAGATATGACACCATCTTTTGTGACATGATGTGACCATGTTTGTGAGGAAGGGGTTAGGACAGCAGCAGTCATATCTTTAGCCATGTATTTAATATAAAAGCAACATAGATGAGGAAATCTCGAGGAGGTGACTTTGCTGGACTTCTCTCTCTCATAATAAGAAAATCTAAAGCAATCCAGCAACTTTTCCAACTAACTGTCAGGATTTTCTTAAAATAAGGATGGAGTGGAAAATTGACATAATATTTATTAGTATTTATCAAATATGGAAAACAAGGAAACAGCTGGCTTGATACAAGGTTTACTGATGATGCTCTTCTCAACAGCTCTACTAGTGTATTTGTAGGGCTCATAAAGGAGATCTCAGAGCTGAAGGCAATAATAAGTTGTAGGTGTGACCTAACCTAGTTCATTGCATACCTCTAACATTAGCTCACAATGGTTATTTTAAGCTTTTCTTTTAATATAACCTAGTAATTTCTTTGCTATTTTTTGCTTAGTTGGTATAAAGCACCTGTAAACACCAGGGCTGAATGTCTTGGTAGAATGACAGATCTCACTCCCTTTTGTTATTGTTACTTCTAGAAAGTTTGTTTTATCATGAAAACAGACTGAGTCACTCAGATGAGCTTTTTTTAAAATTTGTGTGCTGCTGTTCTGTCTTCTTTTTGAGTATCTTAGCTTTCTACTGTTTGGCATAATGCTTGATGATATTTATCAATACTCAATTAATAAAGGAGGACTGGTGGCAGTCTTGCAGATGCTTAAATGATGGATTTTGCGAGCTCCATTCAGTTCTGTGAGTGTAAGCGCAAGGCTGTAAGGTGCTTCAAAATAAAGTCTCCTATTGTTTCTGTAGCACCATCTGTGTGCATTGTTCTTAAAGTAAAAAATATGAACTGTGTCGTGTGTGTCATCCCCCCGTCCGCCCCCACCATGAGAACACAATTTTGAAATGAAGATGTAAGGATTTAGTAGATCCTTACCAGATTTAGCATGTAAGACTGTCAAGGCAGGATGCACATCACTGAAATGTATGTGGTCTGCACAGCATGATGCAGACTGAGGGGAAAGAGAGGAATAGTGAAAGGATGGTAGTGAATTTGCAGATACTATCCTGGTGATAGTCAGAAGATATGCTGAATTGGCTAAATGAACAGTGTTACTATGCCAGGTTTATTTGCTTGCCTTGAGCATGTTTTAAGCCAGGCATAGCAAAGTATCCGTAGAGAGCTGAAGAAATACTAGAAATTTAGATACGTCTAGTTTGTTGGTTTTGTTTTTGTGGTTTTTTGGTTTTTTTGTTTTTTTGTTTTTTTTTTTTTAAATAGATCCTAGACATATTTGAAAAGCTTTTCTGTATGCTTTGCAAGTTCATCCTGTGTGGTGACGTTGAACATATGCTTTTAAGTCATTGTATCTTGGTCAGTCTCAGACTGATAAACAGTGTGGTTTTTCCCAAACCACCATTTTTCTGTGTTTGTTTTTCTAGCAGGCTTCCAAGATGCATAGTAACTATCCCTCTTCTGCAACCACCTCCCCACTCCTCCTCCTTTTCTATTCAGGATGCAACTCCCTTTCTGTGCACTGTGGGAAAATTTTCTCTCATGGAATAAAAAGCCTAGCGTTGTTTCATGTTGGCCCAAAATAGGGCGTTATACCTCTCTGTTTTCCATTTACCAAAGGATAAAACTGGCTCAGGAGAGATGATTACAAATGATGAATATTAAGTATACAAGCCTCACACTATGTTGTTAGTGTCCTTACATCAGTTTTGACATGATGAGTCTTTATAGTCAAAAGGAAATGATGCTTTTTAGATGTTTCCCCTTTCACTTGCCTATCCATTGGTATCACACCAGTTTATAACATGAAAATGCTGAAGTCCAGAGTTGCCTCTGTTATTTGAATAGGTGGCAAAACAGGAGAGGCCTCTCGCCTTTCATTGGCTTTTAAAGAACTAGACATTTCCAGGAGGAGAGAGACACAATGTTAGCAGCAACGAAACTTAAAACATGATGTGGGATGAATTCTGAATGCTATAACCACCATTGTCCTCTCCAAAAAAATGGAATGAGACATGACAAAATTGGCTGTGTTTGAAGTTTTCTTTGAATTTGAGGACTCAAAGGATGAATTTCAGTAGTTGAGAAAACAATTTCTGCAGCATCTCTATAGACTGAGGAAAGATGAAAGTTTGCAAGTACAATAAGAAAACAAGTGGTAAGGAACACATTCTGAATTGTATTTGATGAAGAATGTTCAGGCTGTTAATAAGAATAAAGAAATTGCAGGGTACGATGTCTATTAAAGGATCAAAGAGTAAGAGACTAAGTTGTGAAATATAGCGATAAATATAGACAGAAGATTAAAACAGAGAATTAGTGATCAGAAGCTTCTGGGAGGAGAGATTGTGGAGCACTCTGTAGAAACTATAGAAAGCAAATACAAGAGAGAAAACTGTAAAAGAGAGAGGCATTTGTTTATGCATGAAAAGAATGGGAGACCCGATAAATGTTTGACGTGAGCTGTTCTTTGAGGAGTGCTTTGCATCTGCTCTTTGAGTTC
Source organism: Platalea leucorodia (assembly GCF_965183815.1). Lineage (NCBI taxonomy): Eukaryota > Metazoa > Chordata > Aves > Pelecaniformes > Threskiornithidae > Platalea > Platalea leucorodia. Next base: position 135,065,033 of record NC_138823.1, on the reverse strand, counting down.
AACATTCAGCAGAGATTATGGCAGTTAAAACCCCGTGAAATGAAGTCTGAATTAATGGGTTTGGAGTAAATATGACTTCTAATGATTGTGGGGTGTTTTCTTAGCTGGTAGTAGGTCAGTGGAAGAGCTTTTCTTGCAGAAGCAGGCTGTCGGCAAGTCTGTGGAGGGTCTCCGAGCCCCTGGAAAAACAGGAAAGTAGCAATGGCAATGGTAGTACAATTACAGTACAAAGCCACAACCTCTTCTTTTATCTGATGGAGGGGGGCACTTTATTTTCATCATCACAACAAGAAGTCCTCTTCCAAATTATTTTTTCAGCCTGGATAGAAATATCTTGGCTGTATGTATAATCTCCATACCTATTCAGATATGGAAGATAAGAACCATATTGCCTGGTAATGCCAGTGGTTTTCTAAGCAAAGGAGCTCAATTCCTTGTATTGACCTAAGGAGGAGAATTTTAAGCCAGCCGGTGGAAGAACAGCCAGGCATTTGGAGACTTCTTCAGAAACAAGAGACTAGCATGGGAGAAGCCTCAGAAGTGTGTCTGGTCTGAGATTTTAGTAAGTGAAGCATGGAGGGAGTCAACATTTCAGTAATGCATGAAAGATGGAGTTAAAGGAGGAGAGCAGGACAGACAGTCCCGTCTCTGCAATAACTGAAGAGAGACTAACGGCAAGAAAGGAAAGACATAGAAATAATGGTTATCAGTTACTAATTTTCTCTTGAAAAATACCATCCTTTGTGGTGGGAGTAGTAAACAAAGAAGGAAAGGATGACATTTATAAACACAAGCCCCACAACAATAAAAAGACTGTTCTTCTGGTCAGTTTAAAAAGGAAAATTCTACAGAAGTATTTACCCCTATTTGCAAGTGAGGTTTCCAGACTCATGGGAAGGGTATAAAGAGGACTGGCTAGTTTAATGTTGACTAGAGCAGAGGCAGTTTATCGTGGTCAATCATTGTTCAAATATCCTCATGCCAAAAATAGACCGAAAACTAACTGACCATGCCAGGTCTGTGCTGGAGATGAAATAAAGGGAGCAGGTGTGTATGACCACAGCTTCAGCTGAATGGGGAAAAAAGTCCTTTGGCTGATCTCACTAATTCATCAATGTACCACAGATTCAAAGACAAATGTTTGCCCAAAGGCGTGCATTTGGTTTTTAGGTTGGGGTTTTTTCAAAGCATCATCTTGAGCTAAAGTAGACAATTTTTTTCTTTAACATCAAGCATTTAGTGTCTACATGAGTGAGATTCACTGCTTGCCACAACTGTTGCTAAGCCGTCTTGTTTCTCCTTCTGAATGGAAATATCTCTAAGTTGTAAGCCTGGGAACGTAGGGAGAGACGTAAGAAACTTTTTTTAGCTGTGTTTTTTTGCAAGTGGCAATGTTCTGTTTACAGAACTTCATAAAATGTTCTGAAGAGAAGGACAAGTTAAGGGAACACAGGTAAAAACAAAAAGCTTTTGAAATATGAAAGCAAGCACAGGTTTTTTGTGCTTGTCTCTAACTTTTGAGGAAAACCCAGCTACTCTTGTGGTTTGAGGAAATCACATGCAATTTTATTTTGGTAATAATCAGCTATCTGAAATAATACAGGCTTTAAAAAGCATTGACAGTCATGGGTAGTAATCAGAGTGTTGCCAGTTCCCTGTGGAAGAACGCAGGTTACCAGTTCCTAACTGACTGTGCGCTGTAGAAGTAGTTTGGCAAAAATATTTTGGCCTAAAGAAAGTGTATGTTCTCTGCTTCCACGATGTTTGAGCACCCTTAAAGCACTTGTCCTCTAAATAGTAATGTGAAATATACTGCTGTTTATTCCCATTTGACGGATGGGGACCTGTAACACAGAGTGTTACAGGGTCTCTGATCACTGGGAGTCTGTGGTGAGTGACTTCAGCTTAAGAGTGCAAAATCCTCAGTGCCGTAGCAACCAACTAGAACAGCTTTTCTTTTTTTCTTTTTTTTTTTTTTTTTAACCATTCAGTAACCATTCCTCACTTTTAAGAAACATATGATGAATACGTAGATTTAAAAAACTTCACATGATCTTTTTCAGTGTTAGCACAGCAAAAGTAGAGACCTAGAATCAAAAAAACAAAACAAAACCAAAAAAGTCCACTAGGGTTTTGTATGTACCTAGCAGGTATTTCCTTTCTGTATGTGAATGAAATGCAAATTTCCTTCTTGGTACTGTCAGACTAAGACTGCTGCAGGTCTCACTTTCTGCCAGTGAAGAATTACATTGCTTCAGGTAGAGGGACGAATGTTACCTTGTCAAATATGGGAACAGGCCATCCGTATGAGTCAGAAATAGATTATTGGCTCCACATGACAGTGAATGGCACGAGACGTGCTCAGGCTGGTTTGCTCTGTTGTATGTGGAATCGTGTAATGACGCTGTACTTTCCAAGAGGACGAGGATTCAATCCTCTTTCAGGTTGGATAGGATATTATCATATCTTGTCTCCAAAATGAAAATTTGAAAACTATATTATTAATTGTAATGATGGGCAAAATTAGTTCTCTTCAAGTCTGTGTGTCGAGTAGAATAACGTATAGCAAGCTTTACTGTGTATCGTTTTTCTCTTGCGCAGACGATAAAAATAAACGTAGAGCTTCTCAAATGGGGTGGCCAAATGATATGGATTGTTTATCAGCCTCTCCTGTGACGCCAGCAGCGTTGGGAACGTCCCTTTGCCCTCTCAGTGCACAAATGGCACGCTCCGATTGCTGCCTCCTCTGGGACAGGAAAATTACGTGCTGGTGGGGGAGTTTTGCACGTGAGCATTGAAAGATGTGGAGGAAACAAGAGTCTGTTAGCTAGCCTAAGTCTTAAGGTAGCCTAAATTTAGTCTGAAATTTTATGAAAAGTGAAGGCATCAGCTGAAGTCTTGTAGAAGTTACTTAACCCAATATTCCATTTTCTGCATCATCAGAAAATGCAGAGTTTATACTGTATAGAAACAAATTGAAGAATACTGTTCTCATTTTCAAAGGAGACCATAATTGTTTATTTAATTAATGCAATTTAGATCTATGCCATCATGACTACAAATTGTTAGAAACTTGAGTTTTTAAAAAAAAACTTCATTTATGGGGTTCTGAGACTTTTTTTCCCCTTAACCTTCAAAATACATCTGCTGTTGAGTTTGTGCGTATCTTTAAATGATGTTGGCTACTTTGGGCAGTCAATTATGTTGATTATATATATTGGCTTGGCTGAATAGATTTCCTGTGATTTATCAATCTTGTCAAGATGCAAGCCCTCTTGAATACTTGTCATGCCACTGGTGAATAGAGTTCTGGGGTAGTATAGCACTGTCAGGAGTACTTCGAACTCCTGTCACTGTGCTTGTGGCTTGATGGGGCAGAGGACCTCATGATGATAAAAAGTTCTTACTTTTCTTGCTTGTGCTTTTGGGATCTTTTGTTGCTTGTGCTTTTTGAGCTGCATTGGAAAACTGATCTGATTCCCTTAAAATGAATGAATAAATACATGTAAAACCTTGCCATGCTGGACAAAGACAGGAGAACGGGAGCACATAGGGAACTCCTTAACATGGTATTGCCAGTGAAGCCCCTGCATCCCATCCAGGCAAACATCATTCTGCTGATCAGCAGTGCAGTGGTGCCAAGACTGCTGCAGTAGCTGGTTTGATTCAGATGTTCCATAAATGTGTTGTTTAGTACTGTATTGGGTTTGCGTGGAAAGGGGGGGGGCTACAGGGGTGGCTTCTGTGAGAAGCTGCTAGAAGCTTCCCCTGTGTCCAATAGAGTCAATGCCAGCTGGCTCCAAGCTGGCCAAGGCCGAGCCCATCAGCGATGGTGGTAGCACCTCTGGGATAATGTATTTAAGAAGGGGTGGGGAGAAACCTGCACAACTGCAGCCAGAGAGAGGAGTGAGAACATGTGAGAGGAACAACTCTGCAGACACCAAGGTCAGGGAAGAAGGAGGGGGAGGAGGTGCTCCAGGTGCCGGAGCAGAGATTCCCCTGCAGCCCCTGCTGAAGACCATGGTGAGGCAGGCTGTCCCCCTGCAGCCCATGGAGGTCCATGGTAGAGCAGTTATCCACCTGCAGCCCATGGAGGACCCCACACTCGAGCAGGTGGATGCCCAAAAGAGGCATCAGAAGATGAAGTATCACAAAACAGCTGAGCGCCAGAAAAAGAGTGTGAGAAATGAAAGCAGTTACCAAACTTGTTGGTTGCTGGTGTCTGCAGTGCTAAATAACTTGGCAAAAAACGAGAGCCACAGTACTGTAAAAGACTGACTGATGAAATATTTCTGTTGGCAACCATCCTAGTGTATTTCTAGCCTGAAATTCTTGTTGGTAGGTGTGCCTTGGAGATTTCCCCTTGCAAATATAGTTAGTTGCTCAACTTCTCAACTCTTTCTGGTGGGTCCCAGAATAGCATACTGCCTCTCTGAATTGCTGGAGGCCTTCTGCTGCATCTGAGAGGACACTAAATGAACAAAAGTGAATGTAATGATTTAGGCCTCAAGTCAATAAAATACTCGATCATCACATGTTTTAAGCTAGACATTTGACTATGTACCTTTCGGCTTTATTTTTTTGTTTACATCAATGTATGTGCACTTTAGTATTTCAACTGTGATGTGTGACACCAGTAGCTGAAAGTGCGTTGTTTATCTGTTTATATTTTTATACACACACACACACACAGACTTAGAGGTATAAGGTCTCTAAGAGAAATACAGTTTGTATGCCTGTAAACAGTGATTGAAAGAGAATGCTATGATTAGATACCTTGCAGTAGCATTTTCTTTGAAGTTGTCTAAATAAAAGCAGCTCTGCTGTGTTACTTCAAGTAAATTACTCCGTAAGCGTAAGGTTGTCACATTTGTGTATAGTCCAAAAATGGAGACAAGCATTTGTTTAGAATGGTAAGCAAATTAATATTGTAAAGCACAGGGATGCTATTTTTAGACAGATTCTTACTGGCAATTAAAAAGAAATAAATAAAGCTTGACCAAACTCAAGCCTGTTTCATCACACTGATTATTTACTTATGTGGGGTTTTTTCAGCCTTATTATTACAGTACAGCTGTTTTTAGTTAAGTCAGTGCCCAGTTTTGCTGCACCCCTTTATCAGCTAACACAAAGCCAGACTCATAGCTTTAGTTATCTTCCTTTGTCTTCTGAGACATAGAAGGCTTCCTTAGTCATGGCAAATAAACCATTTGCAAACTGTATGTGTGCTTTTTAGTTATCCAAGTTTTCTGTCTCCACCTTTTCAGCTTTACTTTTTCGCAGGAATTCTGGCAGAGGTAAGGAGAGGAGGTGGAGAATACAATTAAGGTTTAAGATAATCTAGGTTGTGATTTATTTATTCATTCCTGTGGACACAGTCCATGGGCGATAACTGCTACCTTGAACAGTCTAGCTTTTGTCACTGGTTACTTTTAGCCAAAACTGCCACTTAGCCTGTGTACAGCATTATTTTGTGGGCTGCTGAAAACACACTTAATTTTTCATAGACTAATGATAACACTTTAATTGTGTTAATTTCAGATTTTAAAAAGAATATATTCCAGACCTCAGGGAAATGTTCTTAACAGTTTATTTTGCTGGCAACTGCTTTAACAAGTGGGGGAAGGGGCTGGAAATGAAGTGCAATCATAACATACACAGGCCAGTGCATCCATGACTGATGACTTACATGAGACCTGACTTGTGATGGTGTAGAACCTCTGATTTGTTGACTGAAAGGTTTTGTTTTCCTGCCGTTATCACCTATCCTGCCATCCTGTTCTCTCGACTACCAGTCAACAGAATATGAAGTGCATAGATGACTGCCATAGAGCTATGCTATTTTTAGAACAGGCCCTGAGCCCAAGTTTGATCCTGCATTTTGACCGCTCCGAAGCTTAAGCTCATCTAAAATAGTCTGTCATCTCTGCTTGTGGCATTGGGATTCCAGCATTTGCAAGTTACTTTACATTTATTAATTCATTTTTGGACTGCCCTTTCCCAGCAGCATTTTTGGATTGAAGTTAATATATAAGCTTTCCTCTCCCAGACTCTTTGAAAGATATACATAAGGCCAATTAGAGTTGATTAGAATGGGAGTGTTGTCTGAACATGGATTCAATGTATATTCTTCCTGGTTCCCCATGCTTTCAATGCAAATTATCAATTCTGTCCTGTGCGTTTTTCTAGCCATTGCATAGTGGTTTGAGGCTCAGAACAATTTGGCACGTTTTTTGTGAACAGTTCTTCCAGAAAACTGTGGGGCTTGGGACCAGCCCTGCGTCTTTGTCCTAGAGAGCTTGAGCACTTGCTTCTTGCTACTAAGATCGGAGATGGGGCAGGTAAGGGATGCGCGGAAGCAGCAGCTGCAGCTGCCCACATCTGCCTGCTGAGGTGTGACTTTGCTGGGCACATGCTGTAGCCTCCCTCTCCGTTTGTTTCATCCCTTCCATGGGACAGACTGCCTAGCAAACTGAAGGTTGCATGATTTGGCTAAATGAGCTTGAAGTATGGATAAAAGCCTTCTTGGGGCTGATTCTGGCCTTAGGAATACCAGTTGGATGCCTCTATTTACAAAAGTCAAGTTTGTGACACGTTTTGGCAGTATCATAGTATATTGTAAAGGTATTTTCAGTTACAGTAAGTAGCTGCATTAAGATTTTCAAGGTGGTTTACTTAGCTAAAGGGAGAGGTTATATTTAGTTGAAATGTGTTGTATTTTTCCTTTCAGAATTACGAAACCTTGCCTTCAGTTGTTTTTTCTCTCTTTTGCAGTCTATAAATTTGTTGCTTCCACAAGGAAAATTAAGATCATATTGCTCCTCAGGAGAAATCCTGGTTCTGCTGAAATCAGGCAAAATAATTACAGTTTAGCCACTGAAGTCACAGTTTCATCCTTTTAGCATTGCCCCAAATTCACTGGCACAGTAGAAACAGCTCCCAAGCTGGTGTATCGATAACATTGTGGTTTGTGGATCTGTTCCTTATCAGAGTTCAAGATGCGGAAGAAAGTTAGATGACAACTGGATCCAGGTTCACTGGAACATTTTGAAAAAACCAGGAGAGGACTGAGACTGAACTTGCTGCTGTCCCGGTCCAGCTAACCAGGAGGGTTCTGTGTAGTTTCATAACAACGTTATTGACCGGCATGAGATGTGACCTTTTCATAGCACAGTAGCGGTCAATTTGTTACTGCTCTCAGAGGCATGTTTGTGCATGTAGCGCTGTTGCTCCATGTGCTTGAATGCTCCCCAGTGAGGGGCGGAGGAGCTGGGAGAGGAAGGAGATCCCAGCAGGCAGCGCAGCAGGAGAGACTGGTGTGTGCCCGCAGCCCAGCACGGGGCCTGGCATCTCAGGTCCGTTCCTTGGCCCACACATTAAAGAAGGGCCTTTTTAGTGTTTTATGTAAAATATTTTTTCTTGGCTTGTAGTGGCAGTTCTCTAACTATATATACTGTTGGATATTTAAGAACACATTTTGCTTGCTTCAAAATTTAACAGAGCAATTGTCCCAATCTACATGGGTATCTATCTACTATAAATCTACTATAGCTTTGTAGCATGTTTTGTAAAGCGATCTCATCCCTCCATGAATACAGGCTTGGATTTAGAAAGACCCTACTTTGGAGATCTAATTATTTGACTTAAAAGGGCAGCTTTGAATAGCAAAACAAAGCAAACACTTCCTGGTTTGGTTTGGTTTTTTTTTCCACAAAGACTTTTATCCCAAGATGTTTACAGTGCACTCCATTGTGCTACTCTAGTAAAAATTATCAAATCTCATAGGAAAATGAATGTATTTTGGATTAAAAAAAAACCCAAAACAACAAGAAACAAAAAACACACCTCTGCTTTTCAGGAGAGGGTGATTTAAAAGAAGAAAACTGTTTCTGATGTAGGAATAATTATTCTATTTAGTTCTTATTATTCCTAGCAGTTAAGCAATAATTCTTACTAGTTCTTAGTAGCTTTGGAGTTAGCCCCTTGATCACCACGTCTGACCTGTCTAACTTGGAGCCCTACAGCAAAACCTGCCGTAAATTTGCCCTATAGAAGTATTAGAGCTTTCTTTCCAGAGACACAGCCACTATTGATGTAAAGCTCATTTGTAAGTTGCTGCAGTGTTAAAACGTGTTTAAAATGTGTGCCTGCTTCTGGCTTGAATTTTTCTAATCAATCGATTTTTCTTAAAGCCTTGTTTCTTAAAATAAAGAGCATTTTACTACACTACTGGACATCTTGCCCTGTGTATATACAGACAGTGCCAAGCCACCCCTGAACTTCTTCAGTAAACTTCTCAGTTTATCTCAGGTGTTTTGAGTTTCCAACTTCTAATGGTTTTCCAAACGTATTTTATGCTTGTGGCATGTCTATCTATCCTCAGTTTTTCAGTATTCTTTTTCAAGTGTCTATACTTGAATGAGTTACAGTATCCCAAGAATATGCTCTTTGGTATATGCATATCACCTCACTACTGTTACTCATTATAACCTTGTTTATATATCCAAGGATTTTGTTAGCCTTTTTGGTCCCGATGTAATCCTAGGAGCTCATATTTAGTTGGCTGTCTTCTGCTGTGATCCTAAATCCTTTGCATAGCCATTGGTTTTCACAACGCAGTTCTCCAGCCAGCAAGCGTGGCCTACATTTCTTGGCTTAAATCCAAAAAAGCACTTAAACCCAGGCATATATTACAAGCTAGAGATGGTGTTCCTCTTGGTTCACCAGCCATAGGGACTTTACAGTAGTCTGTCATCCAGGAATTCCCGGTGTCCAGGTGGGTTGATCTGACCTGCCAGACTAGCCGGCATCAGGAGATCCTGTGCCAAACGCTGTATGGAGGTACGGATACCTGCTCAGTAGATGCACAACAAGCTTGAAATGCTTGAAGTGTGCTGAACGTACTGCAAGCTGTCACAGGTTATGTATGTGCTTTAGGGCTCCTTTATGTATGTCCATCCAGATGTGTCTGGTGGAGCTAGACATGGCAATGCAGTGCACGTATGCACTAATGTCTCTCTAAGAAAGCTGGGCATATCCATGGGCGACCAGCTAAATCTCATATTGCTCATATCTCTACTTGCCTTATTAATGGCATAAAAGGGGCAAAGTGCTTTGCTGGTCTGAGGCATTTATTTGTCGATATCTGACGTTGCTTTTGGCTACGTGGCTTGTACTGTTTGTATGCAGTTTACCTCAGCCTTGCCGCAAAATATGGAGATTTTAGTTCCAACCTGATAAATAACTGTGTCAGCAGAATAATTGAATTGTGTGTGTACTTCCTAACCTAAATATTATTTATTTATTTGATAGCTCTCTCTGTTTTTTTAAATTATTTGAGCTTTGTGATTCAGGAAAGTACCTTTGAATTTATGAAGCCCTTAAGCATAGGCTTAACTTAAGCCTCGTGCTTATAATCAAGTATGTGGTGTTGAGGTATTGTCCTGAATCTAGGACTTAATTTCTAGCAGACTTATTTATGTGAACAGAAAGGCATATTTTAAGAGGAGAAAGAAGTGATAAGTCATCAGCTAGTTCCAAAAACCCTGAGCTAATTTGCATGAGAAAGATGCGAGGCTCTCTGTATTGTTATATGAGAGATGTCAGAGACCCATACATTTATCTAGCGTAATGCTCCTTATCCTGAAAACTTCGTAAAGTTTTCTTCTCCCATTGTTTGTCACAAAATCCCCTAAAGCTACAGATACGTCTGTCTTTGTCCCAGAAAACTCCTTTGAAGCTTGAATTGAGCTTCAGCACGTATGGAATCACAGTTTTCTCCTCAGTTGAAAAATGCCTGTCCCGTGGGTTCACGGCACTGCAAAGAAAAAGCAACATGTATTCCTGCACAGGCAACGCCAAAGGCTTGCTACACAGAAAAGTAATCAGAGAGATTCCCACACTACATCTTTCCAAGCAGAGCACGTGGATTAAGTGATTCATTTTTACTCCCCCGGGGGTTTGGAACACGGTCCCTTAGTTCCAGGAGGGAGCAGAACCAGACCGCTTGGGCATCTCCCCTGATTTCTTTCTGCTCCCAAACCATCTGCTTCTCTGTGGTAATAGTCTTCTGCTGTTCGTTAACCTAGTTAATCCTCTAGCATAAGCAGTAGTAATTTATGCTGGATGTTTGGGTTTCACATGGTACTAATGGTATCTAATGAACTGTGGCTACAGAAACATCTGTTCTATACAGGAGTTAATTTTTTTTCTTTTTTTGATCCTGGTGATTAGATAAACAAAAAATAGTTAGGAGCTCTTTAGGCTGCAGAGATTAGAACTCAAAACTTGAGTACTGAAATAGGCCAGATTTAACATTACCCATGCAACCTTAATTTAGCTCCCACATGTTTATCCATTGCTGGATGTTGATGCACGTTATTACTCGATGCTTTTTCACAGAATACTTACCAAATGAAAAAGGGGCAAAGGAAGGTTGAATAGGACACCTGTAAGACTGCAGTATCCTCATTTAAGCATATGACTAGAAGCTAGAGGACATCTCTTTATTTAATTTTGTATGTAATATTTATATGCTACAATTGAGCAATATGGCAGAAAAAATCTATGCAAGAATTCATTTACAAGTGAGAAAACTGCAAAAATTGAAACTAAGCTATTAATATTAATGAAGGCTATGCTCCAGAAAAACGTGAGTGAGAAATGGGATATGCTAAAAACAAACAGTAATATGCTGTTTGTACTTAACAAGCAAAGTAAGAAGAGAAAAGTGCTACTTAATTATAACGTTGCAGAGTTAATAATGCAGTAGAAATCTTAGCGCTTTCTAATTTGAGTGCTTTATTTCTCAGTCTTAATGTTGCAGTAATGCAGTTTCCAGATTTAATTTCCTTCTATTTATTTGTTTTTAGCAGCTCAGAAGGCAAATAAGAGAAACGCATTGTGAAACCCCTGTAATGAGATCTTAGTGCTACTAACATGCCTTACACTTTCTATAAAGTTGCTGATTGCATTTAGAGTCACCTCAACAGCACTAAATCATTTCAACAGTTTACTCTTACCTCCAGTGTCATTAAAGTTCTCCAAGTTTAGGAAATGCATTTGAAAAAACAGAACAAAAAAACTCATGTTCCTGTATGAAAATGTCACCTCATAACATCCATAGCTTTAAAAATAAAAACCAGATTTTCTTCAGGCGTGAACCCTTTATCCTTCCCCTGTGGGACTCTAAAGGAGCTATTTGAACTCATGTGATCGTGCACTTAAAGGCTGGGCTGACTCAGCAAAGTGTTTAACTATGTGTTTAAATTCTATTGCGATCAATAGAATTTGAGCATGTGCTTAAATATTATGTTGAAAAGGGATGGATTTACAGACGTGTTTTAAAGCTAAGCATGTACCAAAGTAGGCCCATAATACGTCGAAGCAAGTCAGAAGAATTCAGGTTGTAAAAGCCCTAACTTTGGGGTGGCTGACTTCATAAGTAAAATATTTTGATATGATTTTTATATATAATCTAAAATATAAAGCACAATGCTGTAGTTGTTATGCTCTGTGAATTGGCTAACATAGGATAGTTTATATGTCAGTTTAAAATACGTATGCCAAAATTAAGAACGCTTCCAGCTAAATATCTGAATGTACATTTTCTGCTCTTGAAAATAGTTTGCTTTTTTTTAGTTACTGAAGTATTTGAACTCAGTTAGAGCTGTGAATGCTACCTTTAAAAATGCAGCTGCATATATAAGAAGTTCTAAACGCATATGGGTACCTAATCCCACACTCCAGCATTTTCCGTGTTCTGACCTGTTTTTAACTTATTCCTCCAGTGTTTCCCTGTAATACGAGACTTGATTATTTTGAGGCGCTGAATCACTAAACAGGGTCATGTTTGGTTAGCTCAAGGGCATAACCAATTCCACTTTTTTATTTACTTCTGTCTATAAAAAGCTATTTCTGCGTTAGAGATTTCTGTTTCTACTGGTGATCTCCCTTGCACTCGTCTTAAATGTCTTCTGCCCTGCACCATCCCAGTGCCACGTATTGCCCACAAAACATTTGGGTATTTTTATTTTCAAGAGAAGAATGTTCACAGTACCAAATTGTCAGCTGTCGGTAGTACGATGGTATGTGTGATGGTCATCCCCCGTCGTGCACTGTAACACCCTACCTGTCCCGGTGCCGCCACTGCCGGTGTCCTTGCCCCTTTGCAGAGCTGGGTGTATGCTGTCTGCAGAGCCTCGCCGCTTCCCCGGGAGGAGTGCTCCTGGGGAAAACTGGGGGCAGGGAAGAGAGGAGGCAAGGAGAGGGGGGCGTTCAGCGGTGGTAGGTGCGGACTTGTGGATCCTGTAGGAAAAGCCCCGTTGTCGGCTGCTGCGGTCTCCGTCTGCCCAGGGGACAGATCCTGACTCTCAGCAGGACCAGGTCATTTGGCACACGGACGAAGCAAAGGTTTTGAATGATGGGGGAGACTTGAGCCATAGACCTCCCAGGTGCCATTGAGTATCCAAATGTCACAGAAGCGCCACAGTACTTTGTTATTGTGAATCTTTTCTTCGGTAACACAATTGTGAGAAGTTTAAAAAAAAAAATACTGCCCTTGGCTACGATCTAATGTGTTAGTTGAAGAGCAGACAGGCGATCCTTCACCAAAAGGCAGAACCGAGCCTCAAGTACTGGGCAGATTCTTGAGTCTTCACTAGCAAAAGGTGCTGGAGATAGTTGAGAATTTGGTGGATTTCTAGAAAGCTCTGAGATGACCTCTGTATTGGCTTCTTGATTATAGTGAGGAATCACATCTCTGTGGCCGCTGTTGCTCCTGTAGAGCAGGGACATGGAAGGGGACTCGTAATTTTGGTAGGTGAGTGGTCAGGCTGCTGTACCATATATGTAGGTAGTGACAGGCTTTGATCACCTGCGTAACAAGTGCTGTAAGGCAGAGCAGGACCCAGAGAAGTAAAGTACCATCTGTAACAGTGAAATGAAACTTATCTACATGTAGGGATATTAATCAGCAAACAAGATATGCAACTTTTGAAATATCATTATGAAAAATAAACTTCACATAGCATGCATGAAACCTGCCAAGACAGAGAGGAGCATGGTACTGTCGTCTGATACTCTGTCAAACGCTGCTCTTCTGAAAGCACATAATCTTGTAAAACTGAGAAAGACGCCGTGCAAATTGCCTAATGCTTCTAAAAATAAGCGTGAGCTGCTCAGCCGCTCTCCAAATTTTAGCAAGTCAACCTAATAGTGCATAGTTGGTAACCATGTCTAACATGCTGTGCCACAACTGGTGACTTACTATAAGAATTATATCAAGCATGCTAAATATGGAAAGGCTGCTTATAACTGCACGCACAAAACCCCGTCCCTCATTAACATCTGCCCCCACCTTCTGCTCCCCCCCAGCCCTGTTAGCTTCAGAAATCGCCTCTCCCGAGGCGGCTGCAGGTCCTGCAGGGAGCAGGCAGCAGCCCGGCTCCTCCGCCAAAGCCAACTGCGGCGTAGCCAGAGAAACGGGCAGCAAAAATAGAACAGCAGGATGGCTGCGTGTGGGCGAGGCAGAAACCACATTGCCAGCAAAACCTCCCGGCGTTATTTTAGGACCGATACAGCGGCCGTGGCATTTTGCTCGCTTTTCACAGAATACTCCCCGGGGGAGGGCAAGGAGGGATTGGGGCACGAGTCCCGGGCAAGGAGCGTTTCTCTCCCGCTCCCTGCTTGCCTTCCTCCCTCCCCGGCTTCTCCCCACCGAAACGGGCTGGGCAGGGGGAAGGGGTTAATCGCGCTCGAGGCCGAGCAGCGGAGGGAGGACGGCCGACGGTTTGAAAGACAGAGACTGGACAGCTGTGTTTGCTGTGGTATTTTTAAACGCATTAATGCAGGCTCCAATCACCCGGCCATGCTTGACCTATTTTTGGCTCAGGCCGGCCATTGTTCTATTTCTGCCGCCGCTGGGCCACGCGGGTGTCGATTCAAATGCAAATGAGTTATCGCTGCTGCTCCCGCCAACTTCACCCAGCCGCCCGGCCAGGGCAGAGCCGGCCCGGGAGAGGAGAGGGGCGCGGGGACAGCAGCACTGGTCCGGGCTGGGGTAATTCAGGCTGAACCCTCGGGGGGCCCACGGTCCCTGGAAAGGTGGCTTATGCGGTTTGATGGTTTGTAAGAGGCTGTGTTTCCCCCCCGCCCCGCCAGAAAGCTCGAAGTGTGGAGATATTTCTTCATTTCTTCTTCCACCTGCCGTTGGCTGCCCGAACGCAACTGCTCAAACTCGGCGGCGCACAGCCCCCTGCGCGCTCGCAGCTCCCTTCCAGCGGGCGGGGGCTGCCGAGAGTGGATTTGGGGTTTTTTCCCCTCTCCCGATAGATACTTGTGCAAATGCTTAAACATTGGTAATTGCCGAAGCGTATTATCTTACAACCCTCGCTGGAGGAGGTAGGACCGCAGAGGGTCGTGCCCGACGCCCCTGTGCAAGTGCAGTGATGAATCTCTCGTGTAGCTGAAGTGCAGACTGGTTGGAATATGCTGCAGACAATTTACGAGAGTGAATCGTGTTTTTCCTCAGATGGGGTTTCTGGACGTGAACAGCTCTTGGCTCAGCAAAGAATGCACAGTATGATCAGCTCAGGTAAGAGACAGCTCCGTACCTCAGACTTCAGTGGCTGACCAGGAAAATACAGCCTAGCGCGACGAGAAAACACCCCTCCTTTAAAGAAGTGACTTTAATTTTGTGGGCTTTATGTAAGTTGTTGTTAAATAATTACCTCTATGATAGTATGTTAGCTAGCAGCTGCTGCTTTTGCGGGGAGTTTGTCTCCTTCTGAGCAGCCAGAGCAAAATGCTTACAACCGAAATCTAGTTTGGGATTCCTTGTTTGTTTTGTTGCGTGGTTGCAAAATGGGGCTGGTGGTACAGCCTTATTCACAGGGAGAGGCTTCCTCAGACAGACCTTGTCAGGAGGCTGCAGTCAGAGCCCCTCGTAGGCAATTCTGGTCATATGTCTATTGTAAACAGGATTTGGGCTTTCTCCGAGTTTCCTTTTCTCCAGTTTGCATACAAGGGGAGTTTAATACTAATCCCTTTCTCTTTTCATTACAGTGTTACTTTAAAATGCCTTTAATATGCATGGCTTATTTTGTTACTTTAAAAGTATTTGTGAACCTGGTGATGGTAGTCATATGTAATGACTCACTGAGATGTAAACTGGATGTGTTTTTTAATGAAGATATTTCAAAACTGCTCTGAAAGAACACTGGATGTTTCCTGAAGCTACCCTTCTATTTTCTAGTTTCTTTGCTAGCTGTGTTTGAGACCTGCAAATAATGTACTGAGGATGAATTAAGTTGGAAGAATTGTTGCCATTCAGATAAAATGTCAATTTAGACAGGCTAAAAAAGTCAAAATTTCAGGTTACTCTTGCTCATTCTCTCTTAAACTCTGTGAATTCCAGTTCCATTTTTATTGGGCTGAAACTCTGTCTTTTGAGGTACAATGTTATCTGTTTTAGATCTTTTTATACCTAGGTTTCTGACTTCATTTTTCATAAAGTTGGCTTTATAAAGGACCTATATGTAGAATGCAGGGTGAATTGTTTACATGTACTTTAGTCTTAGTTTAGCCCCCCCCCCCCTTTTTTTTTTCTTGTTCTTTCACAAAACTTGGCAGTGCTTCTCAGTTTTTAAGATTAATTATGTGTGTAGACCACAGCTCTCTTCATGTATTGCCTGTTTTGGTACACCTGTTGAGCTCATGTTTGTTTGTTTTTTTAAAAAAAAATGTTTCTTTTCCTGCTTTATAGAAAAAGAACTTAAAGTTTTGCCTGTGTTTCTTTCTTACGTACAATTTTAGAGCAGATTTTGAGTTTCAGATATGAAAATAACTTCTGAGAGATTGTGTTAAATAGTAATATTTTTCCTGTTAGAAAAGACTTAGATATGTCTTCACCTCATGATTAGTGTTTTTCAATATCGAAAGCCAAGGCTACCTCATAATCATTACAGACTGAAGGAGGGAATGAGAGATTGAAAAGCTATTATGTACAGGTTGAAATAATGAGAATACCTAAGGGGAGTGGAGACTTCCAAGTGGTAATGTTTAAGACTGGCATTTTTCCTATTCCTTTATAAAGCTGCTGGGTTTGTTTGTTTCTTTTTGGGTCTCTCAAAGAATTTACTATTTCTCTGACTCCTGAGAATAGATGTTGACCACCAATTACAGTTTCTTTGTCAAGGACAGAAATCAGGTGAAAAACTTGTTTACAAATATGAACAACGAAGCTCTAGCAAAGACAGTTGCTAAAAGCAGAAGTTTCTCTGAAAGTGTTATAGTTCTGCAAACCATCTACAGTGTCAACCTCTTGTTCAAGAATTATTGCTTTTCTTTGGTTTTCCTGAACAGCTTAGCAGGTGTCCAGTGCTTTTGTATTGGTCAAAGAGATAAGACTGACTGCTTCCCCTCCCTCCTGTTGTTTTTTTTTAATACTATGTGAAGTTGAAGTTAGCTGTACACAAGTGAAAATCTGTTTTTTTAGCTCACTATGCTACCTTGTAACTGCCAACTAATGTTCCTTGAGTAATAGCAATTTTCTCATTTGAAACACAAGAAAGGGAGGTAATTTTCTGTAAGTTTATAGCTCTGCTTTTCTTCACTGGAGACGAGAATATCATGTAACAGTTGATTTTTATCTGATACTACATTAGGCCCGTATAACATATACAATTTCCCCTGTAGTACCAAGTAGAATAGAAGGGGGTTTTAGACTTTTAAAAAAAAACAACTTAGTCAATAACATTAGCAGGTAAAAGATGTTTAAATATCTATTCTGTAGAACACAAAATATTCCTCAGTGTTTCTGTTGGCCTTTAAAATACACAACTAGACTGCAAGTAGTTGACGTTTTACATAGTCTGCAGTTTAATTTATGTCACATGAAACCACAAAGCCTGGTGCTGCTGGCGATTGCCTTCAGTTCCCTCGAGTTCAGGGTCTTGCAGGATCAGGCCTGGTAGCTTCTCAGGTACTGCCTCCCCCTATGCTGCATATAGGGGGGAAAGAAATAGCCAGGATATGATGATATGCTCTAGTGTTTGGAGTAGCTAGAATCAGTCATTTGAATTTTGCTTATTACAATGTTGTTACTTTAAAGTTATCTTCGCTTACACGTATGTGACTTTTCCTCAGATTAAAAAGTTGCACATATTTAAGAAAAGAGCAGATCCCTGCACATGTACACTCTGCACCCTTGATATTCTTGAATTCTTTGAAGCAAGCACAACTTAAACACTCAATGGATTTTTAGGTTTGCTAACTTCCAGATGCAATGGGCATGCATTATGCAACTCTGATTTTAAACTGGACTGGAGCCATCCCCAAAGAGGACAGATTCAATGGCCAATGGATACATATTTGCAAAGCAAACTGTCTAAGGAATTTCTGACAATAGCAGGCATAGGAAATACTTCTGTCATATGAAGCAGTTCTTCTGGTATTCCCTCAATTACTGCTTTGCCTGTCTGTCTCCATCCCTGCTTGTAAATCATACTATGAATGAGATGATCTGGATGGGTACCAATCAAAAGTCTAATTATGAATGGAGCAATCTAGATCGGCTCTGACTCAAGAAGCTGTGTAATTTTCAGACACCTACACCTTACTGCAGAGAGCAGTTTCAGCTATCTTGAGAAGACTGAACTAGATTCTCCCATATGGTACTGTTGCTCTAAAATGCAGCAGTAAGTGGTGTGCATCTTTATTTAAGAAAATGATGCTGATGTATTCTGATTTGATACCATAATTATTTTAGTTTCCCGACTTAAAAAATAGATCTGGAGTCTAAAGGCTCTTGTTTAGCTGGAATTACTGTTTAACTATGCTGTTGCTTTTATTTTACCCAAAAAGTCTCAACTTCCATGTGTGTGCAATGCCACAGTGGACTCTAGCATTCAGCTGGCCTCTTATCTTACCACGATACAAGTAATAAACTATAAGTCCTTGAAAAAAAGCATTTGATGCAGCACAGTCCATGGCAAGAACGCTCATTAAAATGTAGTCAATAAATAATTAATGCAGGGCTATGTTACTCAAATAGGTGTCAGTTGGGTGAAGGAGAAGAAAGAACCTACCCAGCCGTGGTACCTGTAGATGTGGGATTTAAGAAGTAATGCCAAGTTCATTAACTTCTGGTGATTTAATATACTGTGCTGTTTTTCCAGAGGCTAAGCTTGCTATGTTTGCTTCACTGGCCATATTTTGACGTACAGCCTTGCACTGGCCTGCCTAGATTCCACCTTGGCTTTTATTGGATCCTCTGCTTCCTGCCCAGAGCTGTTGTGTTGAAAAATCAAGAGTTCAAAGAGATCTTGAGCTTAAAGCCTTGGCTTGTCACTGAATTGACAGGTGACCTGAGCAAGTTACGCAATCCTGCTTACGTCAGCTAACTCTTCTGTGAAACACAGAAAATGATACCTGTCAGGCTCAGGAATCTATAGAGCAAAACTATTCTAAAGGGAATATAATGATTCAGAATGATTAATTTGATTGACTTCATCTACCTACAGGCTTGCAAAACACCTGCAATTTCACAAATGTAGTAAGTGAATGTAGTCGCAGTATTTTATTCTCTGCACCCGTCAGGAAATTCAGGCTGTGTCACTTGAATATAAATGACAGAATCAATGCTACACGCATCATGTTGTACGTGGGTTGACAGGTCCTCATGAGCTATCTTCCCTCAGTAAACCCCAATGTACAAAATTTCTCTCATATCTTGTATCTGTTGTGTGGCCACATAACTGCGTAGACGTGTTTGTATGCATGCATTTGTATTGCCTTCAGGGAAAATTCTTTGGTGTTTGCTCTACCACTTTTTCCTGGCCAAACAAAACTTTCACCTGCTCAACTGTTCCTGTGGAGAGATTGCAGAAAGCAAATTCATTTAAAGGTTTGCTCTGATATTCATGAAAAACTTGACATATTTGCATATCTGAATCAGGTAACGTAAACTTACAGATATAAAATGTTGCATATGTGGTATCTTGGGCAATACTCTTCAGGGAGAGTGAATAGATATGCTGAGCTTTTGCTTTGTGATCCTCTTCAGAGTAATGAAAAAAACTGAGTGTGAAAATTCAGTTCAGGGAAGTTTTGGATAACAGTCGGAGAGGCTTTTTCAATGCCTGTCATAAAGACTAGGTAGAAAAAAATCTAGTGCTTCATAGTAGTAGCTGAAGTATTTGAATTAATTGTTACGGAAGAGTAAGGCCTTAGTCTTAACAATTAATACAATGAGAAGAGACAACCAACACAGACCTGCAGGTCTTATGTAGTTAAAATCTCACTGATCTTGAGTAGAGGCTCTACCCAGTAATGTATGCTGGACAAGACATTGGTTATGAATTCAGTTGAACAAAAATGTGGTAAAATGGAATTAGGTTGCTTTTTCTGTTTTACGTTATTTAGAAGACATTGAATACAGACCAATGTTGCCAACTTCATGTGTCTTCTAATGCTGTAACATTGCTTTTTCTTTCTTTTTTTTTTTTTAAGTCACAGCTTCTAGAGCCGTATGATTACCTGACAGTCTTACTTTGTATTAGAAGGTATATTTATAGGTTGTGGGAAAAGCCTGGAATAAGAATTTCAAAGTACAAGATTGACAAGAATAGCAAGCTACAAAAGATGGAAAGTAAATTAAAAAGATTGCAGAACATAATTTCAAAACCTCTTTGAGCGTCTTTCCTGATACCGTTAAACACTGCATTTAATACAGAGGTTCACTGGTACTGGCACTAGGACACTAGCTCCCCTCTCTTTGGTGTGTTGAGCTAAATCACTTTATTGGAAAAGAGCTTTTTACTTCAGCCGTTTATTGTTTCAGGTGTTCAGCTTTATAACACCTGTTGGTTTGCACTGCACAACGCACACAGTTTCAGCCAGAGTCTTGCCTCCTGTAAAACTATGTATAGAATTCATTTAGTTCATTAAGGTTTGCATTGGATATGAGGAACACTTGTAACTCTTCCTACTGCCAGAGCTCTGTTTCTGTACCGACTGCCCAGCCCCTTTCTTCTGCACAGTCTTTGCAGAGGAAGCAAAAGCTGTGAGAAAGCAGAACGGATAGATAGCCTGCAAACATATGTGTATATACACATTAATTTCAGGTTTTGGTATAGATGATGGGGAAGATTTCAGGTGTCGTTGCATTTTAACCTTTCCCAGCTGCTGTTGTGGGTGTGTTTTGTTGTTGGTTTTTTTGGTTTTGTTTTGTTTGTTTTTTTTTTTGGTGGGTACAATCCAAAATATTGTAGAGAAACTAATTGGCAGATATTATTGTTAAACACATGAAAATCTAAAATGCCCTGTTCTGTGGATCTCTTTTAACAGGCTGACTCCTCTGGGTCAGTTATTCTTAGCCTAGTTATTTTCATCTTATGGCATTACAGGTCTAAGATTAGCCTGTTAGGCGTTATCATGCCATCTGAGTTACCTCCTAATATAACTGTACACCGGAATGATTATTTATAGACAGAGCATTCTGTCATTTTTGCTTTATTTCTGGTAGTTTAAATAAAGAAGAGCAACATTCAAGAAAAACCACAGATTCCTTCCTGCTGCCAAAACAACATGATAGCTGCCTGCTGAGGGGCAGGGATATTGTTTAAAATGTGTGCTTGCAGCAGATGCAAACATCCTCTTTATCTCCCCCACTTCTACTAAAATGAGGTACCTCAGGGTACCACCGCTCCTGTCGCTTCTGGAGGAGGGAGAGGGGTGTCAGATCGATGCACCGAACGACGGAGAAGACGGGGTTGTGGTCGCTGATGAGGATATCCAGGTGCTATTTTTAGGGGCTGGCACCGTCAAGCTCCATGTTCAGTGTGAACATGTCACACATATGCACACAGTTCCTCCAAAATGGACCCCTCCAGTTTTGTTACACAAAAGTGATGTCTGCTGTTCAGTGAGCCTTCTAGGTGCTTTTCACAGACATAACAGGAAGCTTCAGCAAATTGACACGTTTTTAGCAAGCCGTTCTCTATGGCTGCTTCACAAACATTTCGGCTCACTAGAAAAACTTGAATCCTAAGGCAGAGTTGTCATTCAAAAAACAGTGAGGCGCGTTCTCTCCTAAGGAGGTTCACTGGGATCTTTGTGCTTACACGTGTTCAACTAGGAGCAAGCTTTTAGTGACAGTTTAGTAAAGAGCAGCAAAAATAGTAAAGTGGCAGAGCTTTAGCTGGGTGTCGGTGCAGGCTCTGACTGTAGTTGTTGCTCAGGAAGCTGGCAATTTATAAAATAGTGACATATTAATGGATTATAATTATCTAATGAACTCTATCTTTTCTTTTTTACCTTTCTCCTCTAAATAAACGGCATATTTCTATCTTTGTGCACGTTCTGGGTATAATCAGGGGGCACCTGGTTTGCTCTACTTTAAAATGTTACCAGTGTAAAAAGGCTTGCAAAATCAGTGGAAGCCTTTGTGTGGTTGAATGATACAGTGCTGGTTTCACTCTCCCATTATATAATAAGCAGCTCATTCCTTTTTGTCAGGCTGGCAGTTCTGTGCATGACTGTAAAGGTACTTTGGCATTTAATATAATCTGAGCATAGCCAACACATCTGTTTTATTTGTTTTGTGTCTCCTGGTTGTAAACTCCTGGCTTGTGGAGTATGCAAACATGACAAGAGCTCCAAGAATTCAAGCCCTTTGTGGATGAATGTGCTTGAAATGCAGGATGCTTTATTCTAATGATAACATGTTCCTTCTAGTAATGACACCGAGTATCATCAAAGGGAGACAAGAGAAGGAACGGAATGAATTCTTTGAAAATGCCAAATATATAAATCATGGGTTTACAATCAAAGACTATTGTTCTCTTTCATGATCCCTGTGGTTGAAGGTATGCATGCCACAGGGAAGAACTGCAGCTATTCAATTTCAGTGAAGTCTGGAATGGAATAATGAGGAAGCTTGATGTTAATTTAATAATTTCCTCCAATTGTTCTGTTCTTAATCCAAGTTTCCTTTTTCTTTCTTGGTGCCCAAGGCCACCACCTTGTTGGTGTTGCGCAGTAACAGTGTGAGAGGGAGCAGGGAAAACAGACTGTCGGTGCCTAATTGTACATAGAGACTCTTTTTGGTGTTTGCTACTCCTGTTTAAGTTTAGTAAAATATTAGTGATGACCTTCTATTTACCTGTTCACAACTCCTTTTCTTGCAGAGACAGTAAGGTCTTAGTTCTCTTAGTCTACTTGTTTGATCTCTAAATCAATATCCCTGTTGAAAAACATGTATTTTTCCTAGGCCTTGTGAAGTTTTTCCTATGGATACAAAAGAAGTAAAACTCTTGGACTGTTCAAGTTTTTGATATTCTAATTTGAATCTGACCTTGAAGTTTTAAAATGAATAAAAGAATACACATATTACAGTATCACCAAGAAACATAAAATAAAACACCTAGATTTTTTGAGATTTCATGCTGACATGAATAGTGACGGAATTAGTATAAGGCACAGAATGGTGTAAGAAATAGCAAAAGGGAAATCATCAGTATGAGTCTCTGTATTAACATATCTACTTTTACATGTAGATACATATTGTTGAAGGACTACATAGAAATTACTTAGATGCCTCAAAATGCTCATCATAAAAATCCTTGCACAGCAGCGGCTGAAATCTAGTGGGACCTAAATTCAGGAGAGCCCTCTACCTCGGGAGTCCGGTAGATGCTCACCAGCCTCTGTCGTGCATATGCTCAAAACTGTTCCAGGCTCCAAAGACACATCCACTCATTCCCACGCACATGTCAGAAAGTTGGCATCCTTTTATTTGCTGTCAGTTTTTCTTACAGGATCTGTTTCAGAAGAAGAAGAAGAAAGCTTTGCTCTATTGTTTCTTTTAAGAATGGGGCATAGTTATCATAGAAGGAATTCCATAGGAAATGATAAGTCTTACCTAGGTTTCTTCAAGGAGCATGAGGGAAGGACTGGCAGGAGGGAAAGAGATTTGAAGAAAATATGCGAGAATTTTATAAATGGAGTAGTAGTGCAGAGATGAGCTATACAAGCACCTCCTATGTTAAAATGCTGTTGTAAGAGAGGGTGGCGAAGGCACTGAAGATGCAAGAGAGCTATGTGGGAGGTGGAAATCAAGGGAGTTTGAAGTACGCTTCTAACTGTCCATGAACAGAGGAAAAGTATAGGTAAAAACAGTTAGGAAAACAATCAACTTCAACTGAGATGAGAGAAGTTTCTGTCAAAAAAACCTCCAAAGCCATAATGAAGAATAGATGGGAAAGCAGGAATATTTTAGAATCAACAAAAGTTGTAAAAAAACAGCTTAGGACTGTGTTACTTGTGTAGTCACGCAGTAAGCTAGTATTCAGGGATTTCTCTTGCTATTGTACATACTGTTTTTCTATTTTTTTTGTCTGAGAATGAGCAATTTGTTTGGGAGAGGGAGAGGTGTAGGCCACTGAGTCTGTTTATGGACACGCTACAAGTTCTGCTGCATCTCACCATCTCTAATTCCCCCCCTCCCCCAAATGTAGCTTAGCTTTACTAGAAAAACTGCAGAGCAATCTCACCAGAGATTTGCAATAAATTCCCGGCACTGTGCCACCTGCACCATCCCTATCTTGCCTTTTTTGCCTGGCCTAGTAGGCAGTTTTCTGAGCTCTGTGCTTATTTTCCGGGTTGTTGTTTTTTTTGTTTTTGTTTTTTGTTTGTTTGTTTGTTTGTTGTTGTTGTTTGGTGTTTTGTTTTTTTTTTTCTTTCTCCCTCCCTCTCGTGCCAATGATAATAGGGCAGCTGGGGAACTTACAGGGGAAGAAGGGAAATTACAAATGACTACATCAAAGGGCTATAGGCAAAGGAGTAAGAAGGAATGCTAATGCAGCTGAATTAAGTAATGGTGATGCTATGGATGATTAAGGATACTAATGCTGACATAGCTATTTTGTTCAGAAAATAAATGGTTAGAAATAGGAATATTTAGAAAAAATTACCCTTGGGCTAAAATTCTCAAACCTCGTCTAAGAGTGAATGCCTCTCTCTGGTCACTGGTCATGCATATATATTTGTCACTGGTATGCATATACAATTACAGAACATGTATATACATAGACTTATCACCAATCTTACTCCGTCCTCCCTCACTGGGGACATTTGGTATGGCTGTATTAAAATTTGACAAAAATTTTAGGAACTCTGGGTTTCACAAGTTAGTCCAGGTGAGCTCGGATGAACGCCTAAGGCAAAGTGATTTTCCTCCTTCTGTAGGCTTAGGAGTCCACAGGAGGTGGACGCGCATCCCGTAAACCTCCTGGTCTGTCTGCCATTCTTCATCTGCAGGTATCCGGAGGTCTGCAGCAGTACACGTTTATTCCTGGAGACGTCAGGAACTCATTCTGAAGGACCTGTTTTTGTTATTCCCTCTAGCGAATACTATTCTGGTAGTGACTAGGAGCTCCAGGGGCAGGGCAGGTTATAAAACATTTAGCAGCCAAATAGTCTTTAGTGTTCTTCTGTAGATTCAGAAAGAAGGGAGTGAGTGTAGAAATCTGGACTATTACTTTCTTCATTTTCCTCTTCCTCCTTTTGTTTTTTTTCCTTTTTTAAAAATTTTTTCTTATCTGTGAATACTGTGTATTTGGTTATATAGATACAAGGTCTCAGGACATAGCTGTAGAGATGGCAGCTGGCGTTGCTGGGAAGGGAGAGTAGCAGTCCCATCCTCACCCTGGTCCTGGGCTCTCATTCCTCCGCTGAACAGTCACATCCCTTGTACCGACACGGGTATTCATGTGTCCGCTGGGACTGATGGAGTGAACAACTGACCCCGGTTAAAATGTGCCCCCCGGTTCCCCGTGCTGCTGCAGGTGTGTGCTGCGGTGCGGGGAAGGAGGGGGTCATCCTTGGGGGGGCCACGAGCGGGAAAGGGAGGCACAGAAGTTTCTCTCTAATTAGCTATGGCATATAATGGCCCCGAATACATGTCAGCCTGCTGCTTGGGAAATCTTCTGTGCCCAGAGAATACACCCCTCTCTCCTCTCAACATTTAAAGGACAGAGCCTAAAACTTCACACCCAATTAGTGCCTTGTTAAACTCCAGTTAACTGCATAGCACTTTACCATTAAGTAGAATTTATGCTAATACTGTCCCTATGAAGCTGTCAATAATTACCTTTCATCATCCATAGGGCACATTTCATCTGGTAGTACGAAGGTAAAATGCCCTACCAGTGTACGTTGTTTCATATTAAGTAGAAAATGATATCTGTGTCAGCTTCAGCAACCTGTACCAAAACTGAAGATACTGGAAGCAGTAGGCATCGGCACCCCCGGCCCATATCAGCTCTGGTGCGGTGCCACGTGAAGAGTCTGCTCCAGGAAAGGCTTCGTGGCTCTTGCATGCAATTTGTGCTTCATTCTTTTTTTAATCTTCTCTTCGTGGAGAAAATGTTTTGCCAGACATTCTCCCACTGTAATCCCTCCTATCCTCCTCTATTTTTGTAACCTAAGAAGCTCTGGTATGCCCTTATCCTTTCTAGACAACCTGGAAATAAGTAGAATTCAAGTTATGGGAGGCAAATTTTCCTTTGTGTGATGCTGTTCCCTGGTTGCTACTTAGGGAAGCATTTGATACTAGTACCTATATAAACCAAAACCATAAAATAACTCTAACTGGTGCTGACATGCTAGCAAATGCAGGTCAGAAGGACCATATAGTTGTCACGGTTGTTGCAGTTCATTTCTTACTGAGCGCAGTTTCAAGTTGAAGGCACAGTTTGACTCCCATGGCTGGCACTGGGCTGTGCTGAGCCTGGTGACACGAAGTGCAGACGTATTTTGGATCCTTCCAAATGACTGCACTCTCCACAGTAGCACCCCAAGTAGAAGATGCAAGATCTGAAAGGGAAGACGTTTTCCTTGCTGTTCCTTTCCTGTCAAAGTCTGTACGTCTGAACTGGGGACAGCCACAGACTCTGTCCCCAGTGGGACAGAATGGAAAACCAGAACCATTAGTTGGTAACGTTTATGTAGGAAATAATGTGTTGTGTCCAGCTGTCAGGACTTGGTATTTAACTAATTGCCCAAAACCTCAGTAGAGAGAAGAAAACTCAGTTTTCTCCTTAGATAACATGTTCAGGTGTTTGAACTTCATGATTATGAATGCAATTATAAAGTCTACCTGGAAGACAGGTTGCTTTCTGCAAAAGAGAAAGGCTGTATAGATTAATCTTACATTTCTGCACTAAATCTACTTTGTTGTTATATAACCCTTACTTGCACTCCCCAGAAGGCCTGCAGTTATGCAAATAATTCTCATTTATAATACGGTTTTGCTCTTCCAATATAGATGGATGGATGCTTGGGTGGATATAAATAGTATGTGTTCCATGCCAGAAAAGCGTAGTAGTGCAAATGAAAATCAGACTCTACTTATGGAAGTCTTTCCAAGCTCTTAATCATCTTAAATCCAATTAGCCTTTTCCTGTTTCTGACATGGCTCCCTTTCAGATAGGGTAACCGAACTGGAATATTCCTGATGACAAAGCCTCGTTGGTGAATATGAAAACGTACTTTTATCCTGCTTTCCGTACCTCCTGTTTTCATTTGTGAATCTTGCTGTACATTGACCACATGTTGTCACTAAGCTGTCTGCGATGACCGTCACCTGTTGTTAAGGTTATGTTAAGGTTAATGAAGCACAGTAAGGTATATTGCATTCATCGTTCCCAATAGAAATTACCGTGCACATACAAAAAATGAGTGAACTCTCCTATTTTGTTTCCCAGTCACAAAGCTTTGTGAGGACCTCTGGCATTCCTCAGAGCCTTCCATGAAATATCCTGAAGAGATTTGTTTCATCTGTAGTTTTAACCAAATCAATCTTTTTTCCATTATTCTTCTTTCCAGACCTCTATTAAAATAGCAATTACTGTTGCCTCACTGCACTATCAACCTTTTCTTAAATACAAAAAGAATATCTATTTCCTTTCTGCTTTTTATCTTTAAAACTGTTTCTGATCAGCGATAGAGTTCTTGTAACTTCCCATAAAGGCCAGAGCAGGACACGAACTCCTTTGAGACACCTTGTGAAGGACATTTTGCAAGTCCAGATAAGTCTATGGACTAGATCCTTAACTGGTACCAAGTGTCACAGCCCCACTGAAATCCGGATCCTTTTTTAGTCACCATTTTGTTAACCCTTGAAAATAATTTGTTATGCTTTTGTGTCTCAAGATATGCATGCAATTATAATTCAAAGCTCATAACTGCATCCTACAAAGTCAGTTTACATCAAACTTGATTTGTTCCTTAAATGTCTGTGAGATTAAAACAAGTCAAATTTAAACAAAAATTGGCTCAGTTGTGGCTGTTAACGGAGGATATAGTTTCTGAGAGAACATATGGGGAAAGAATATCTCTTTCCCTTTCTTCTTTTAAAATTGCATGCATGGCTCTTGTTTGGCTAAAATTATTTTTGCTAAATCTTTTGTAAGATTAATCTGTAAGTTCAGACAAAACATTAGAAATTTTAAATTTAAAACAACTTGTTTTAAAAATATCAGGAGATTAAAGCAGTTACAGTAGTTTATGCATTTCAACCTTGACTAGCGTGTTCACAATTATAGCGGTATAAACAGATCATATTTAAAATGAACAAAGTATTTTTGCTTCACCACTCATTTGCAATACTGTCTGTAGCTGTGGTCCAAAGACTTTAAAATGAAAAGAAAATATAAAGATTACAAATCTGATATAAATACTAGAGGATAAAACATATGAAGAGGGATTAAGGGAACTATATTTATAGTCTATAACAGAGAGAGCTCGAGGGACGTGGGCACAGGCTATAAATAACTTCAAGGTAACAATATAAATGAAGGAAGGGAATTATTTGTTCTCAAAAGATGGTGAAGCATGGAATAATAGCCTGAAGCAAAGAAAAGAAAAGTTTAGGTTAGATGTTAGAACTTTTTTCTAGCAATAAGAGCTGTGGAGAGCAGAGGCATAAATAACTAAGGCAGGAGGCTGAAGCAGTACCTAAAACACCAACTACAGCTATTTGGCTACAGATTAAAATTACTCGTAGATGGAGTAGTGTTATAAAATTCACAGGGCTAGACTTAGTGACGCAAACATTTTTTTTATTTTCTAACTTGTTATATTTTATAATGCCCACATTTCACGGCATACATTAATTTCCCATGAAGACTACAGAGATACAACATTCCTTCCAAGATTATTGTGCAGTTTTAACCAGATTAAGGGTTAAAAATAACATTATTAGTCAATTATAACCTCACTTAGTAGTGGGATTATGAAGTCATATTATTTTAATCAAACTGGTGGAGTCTCCTGCTACTATTTGTTCTGGTGAGAAGGAGGAAGTCCTCTATGCTCATCAGTCCCCAGATGAGACGGTAGCTATTGAACACCGTCACCTTAGGTTGCTGATAAGGAAAGTAGCTTGTGTGAATCGTACATGGTGATGTCAGAACACTGGCCGTTTGCTGTGTACTGCTGACTTCACTAGAATGAAACGACTTATGTAGGCTGGGTGCTGGCCTGCTTCAAAGTGAACCCTGATACAGCCATGACAGAAGGAAAAGGGGGGAGAAAGCGCACGAACCCCAGAACGGATTGGAGTGTTGTGACCATCCCATTGCCCCCAGCTGTCGACCTCTCCAAACAATACGGTTCTAGTCTAGGACATCGCTTGTAAGTGTTTTGCTTTGTTCCTCCTTTAGTTCGGTGTGTCTGGAGGGCTTCCCAACAGTGGAAATTTTATTTTGCAGTTTAAAATTTTTAGACAAGATGCTTTCACTGTAACCCCGCTAAGAAAGGTCATGTCACACCATGCCATCAGGAACAACAGAGAAGGTTTGAAAGACCAGAGTTCTTTCAAAGTGGTGTCAAATATGTTTGAGAGTGTGTGTGTGAGAGAGAGGGAGAAAAGGTGAAAAACTGCACAGATATATTTGGACCTTTACAAATGACGTACCACTTACTTGATCATTCAGCAGGTGTATGACTTTTTTGGTACTTGTGGGCTTTTTATATGTCATGAAAGCAATACGACAAAATATTGCAGTATGACAGTGCAAACGTTGTGATATGAAATTAATATGACAACTGTTTTTGTCTTTGCTTGTCTAATGTGTAATCTGTTAGGCAATGATAGTTTTGAGGGACTTACGGCTTTAGTTGTTACATGCAATAACCATTGTGAATATTGTTTGAGTTTACATTGATCAAATCATGTAAAAGTGTTTGGCTTGTGTAGCTTCAAGAAGTATGTGCATTTGTACAAGGAGAGGAATATAATTTCTGCTCATTTCTGCCCAAGATTTCACGCTCAGTAGCCTTATACGCTTGAGCTGTTAGCGCCATCAGACATCTCCGCTGCTGTTAAATCAAGCAGGGTCTGCTCTTGAATTAGAGGCTTTTGGGCACACCTGAACCTCAGATTTGTAATCAGTAGCGGATTGGATCCACTGTATAATAGCGCAGAACATGGGCCTTTAATCTCTCAGCCATTTAGTTAATACTTAGCTCTTTTCTCTATATTTCCTCTATACCTCTTAGCTGTTAATTTTCTCAGCTTTCAAAAATCTCTGTCTTAATAAGATAGTTGATAATATTATTTCATGCGGATAATAGAGAAAAAATGGAAATCCTGTATGGTAGAGGCCAGCAGTGGTAGGAATTTGATTTTATAGTGGCCACCTGTTTGTCATCCCTTCTTGGCCGCACTCAAAACCACGTTTCTTCCTCGGCCAGATGGCAACACTGGAAAAGTATCTTCTTCTCGATCAACGGCCACCCTTTGAAATACAGAGTGCCCCATGTGCCAGGTGGCTCTGGTGGTACGGTGCTGTTAGGTAGACTGGATACCTCTGGTCCTCCTGGATTTGAGATAAGTTTTTAAGAGAGTGCTGGTCATAGCCTTGGAAATCAGCGGTAACTGCCTGTTGTCTCTCTCTGTGGAGCAGGCACCGGCTACCTCCTGGAGTAATTTGCCTCATTTCACTCTGCAGTCTTCAGATCTCACATGTTGGTGTCCAAATACTGACCATTTTCTGGGTACTGATAATTTCACCCACATGAAATAAATGCGCTTTGAGAAAGCTCCAGCCTTTAAGAGATTAGACTGCTAGGAAATAAGACATCTGGTTTTATTCATGAAAACCTTAGTATAGAGCTGTATATTTGCAGCCTGTATAAAACATAGTATTTCTTAATTTTTCTTTCTTCACAGGGCTTGCCATGATCTTTTCCTCTGTCACCTGTGCATCTGTTTTCCTCTAAGATGGGGAGGCTGTCTCTCATGTGCCGTAAAAGGTGTTTCTCATGGATTTCTTTTCAGGATGACCCATAGTATACAGCAGAGCTTGCTGATGCCTATTCTTGGACTTCCCTGAATTGCACTGCTTTACACTGGCAGAAAAACTCAAGGGTGTTTGGACATCATAGTAGCTACACAGTGGTCCTTGTACACACAAATGTACTCCTCCCATCTTGGAGGAAATAAGGTGAAAGTGTTTATAATCTGGCTGGCGTGGGATTCTTTGGTCTGAAGGATGTCTGATGTGTGTAAGATCTATTTATGTTAGTTATAAGGCCCCTATGCATTAAAAGAATAAAGAACCTTGGGCCATGATGAAAATTAGAATTGACTAAATTTAATTAAGAAAAAATAACTGTTAATTTCCCAGGATTATTCAGATGGCACTTGCATGTTTATTACGACTTTTTAGATCAAAGAAGGAAAAAAAATCCAATCTGCAGCCCATTAGAGTAAAAATGACACTAAGATGAAAAGTTATTTGGCATGCATAGTGGCACATTTCAGTATTTAATGTTTGTTATGTTTTGAATGAGCTGTCCATAAATATTTTAATATTTTTCTGCCAAGAGGCATCTGTCTTACACTGTAAAAGTCCTTATCACTTTATTTATTTCACCTTCTTGCCTGACAGTATCCTTGTTTCATATCGACCCTTCTGAAAGTTAAAGAAGAGCGAGTCAACTTTTTTCTTCATTTTCGTTTCTATTGGCATTTTC
Organism: Platalea leucorodia; assembly: GCF_965183815.1. NCBI lineage: Eukaryota > Metazoa > Chordata > Aves > Pelecaniformes > Threskiornithidae > Platalea > Platalea leucorodia. The sequence goes on along the minus strand of NC_138823.1, from coordinate 135,033,992 downwards.
CCCTTATTCTTTCTCAATTCATGCAAAGCTATGGATTTAATCATAACACTTTTGGAATGCTTGGACTCTCCCCTGCTGTTGTGAAACCTGTCCTTGTGAGGGGAGAAATCACTGAATAAGAAAATCCACAAACTTTAGAAAATAATTTATAATTTGAAAAAAAAAAAAATTGCATTTTGTCTATGCAGATTTTAGAATTCATTCAAATTACTTGGGTAATTTGTTATCACAAAATAGGAACAGCTCTCAGTTATACTGGTAACAGTCACTTTCTCGCAGTGTTCCTTAGAGCATGTTTGCTTACTTGATAAAATGTATAGAAAAACTGTCTGTCCGGTAGGGGGGTGCCAGTTCCTGTCCACTTCATGTTGTGACTTTGTGTCCTTAGTAATGCAAAATGTTGATCAGTTATTCACAGTAATATGAATACATATCCAACTTGTCCAAAATCTAAAAATGTATTGCTCTTCCAAAATTAATGATCTTAAGATATGTCTGATACCAGCTGGTAAAGTCTGGGATTAAATTGGCATTTTCTTTCTATTGCCTGTCTTTATATATGGAAAAATATTCAGAAAAGTTACCCTCTGATTTGAAATTTCATTTGCTTGTACTTAGGCCAAAAGCAAATATTGTGCATGTGTGAAGGTTTACGTACTTTTGCGAACTTGAAAAGGAAAGTATGAAATTAAATGTTATTGTAGAAAGAACAAAATCAGCACTGATGTTCTCCAGTCTTTCAGGAAATATTTTATCTTTAGAACAGAGGCCCCAGGGCTGCCGTGCACAGCTGAGCCCGAAGCCTCTGCAAAACTACATGTTCTTACGCATTTCTTCTGGCACCTGTGCCTACACTGCCGTTGTTGTTGCTTGAGAAGTGAGAAAATTATACAGGCGGTTAGGCTATGCTGTGCTCCCTACTGCTGAAGCTACTGTGCTGTAAGTAAGCAGGGAAGTAAATGAAAGCTATTGTCCCTGTTTTATTACTGCACCGTGATCACGCCATTGGTAAGAGCCCCAGGATATGTACAGAGGTCATTGTGGGGAAAGGGCCATAGTTTATTCAGTTTTCTAAGTCTGGAAATAAATTATCAATAAATAAAAAGTAACGAATAAAATAATGCATTGTGCCTATTTAGCACTGTATGGACTTTGTCCTGCAAGCTGTTGAATATTCTGGTTCTGATCCAAGAAGGGAAGTACCCTGTGTTTAAAGCTCTGTTGTTTAGAGACCCATAAATTCTTCAGCAATCTGAAATGGTATGTATTATACCTGGACCTCACTCCATAAATCTATTATACAGAAAACCTTTTGTTGACAGATTCTGAGAACGTCAGGTCAAGAAAAAGTTCCGTATGTTTAAAGAGTTAGGTGAAATTAAAAGACTATATAATAATTTTTTAATGAGTACTTTCTAAGAATGATTACAATTGCTGTAGTACAATGATGAAGTCTTACGCTTTCTGATGCTATAATAAATGTCACCAGATCTTTGACTCAGCAGATTGAAAAGTTTTGTGTGGTCATAAGTATTTAAGACTCCAAATTAATATGGACTTTTTCCAGTGGCATTGCTAACTTGATTGGATGTTCATCCTCGTCTTAAAATTGATTGCAGCCTTTGAAAGTGCTTTTTAAAAATTATGTTCCTTAAAGCAGAGGCAAATGTTTTGAGGAAGTACCTTTGGTAGGAGCAGAAATGAATTTCTGGTTTCATGCTTACAAAGAACTTGATGAAATTATTTGAGTGTTTAGGAAACAACAGTTCCACACTGTTTATATGAGGCCTTACATTGGCCTTACTACTTGTTAGTTACCTGGAATTGTATTACCTGAGCTTTTCAACAGGCAAGGGGAAATGCATTTTGGGATAGCAAGGTGGAATGATTATCAAGTCCCATAAGTTATGTATTACCCTTTATTTTTAACCATCTGTTACAAGGAAAGAACTAGCAAGTCTTTTCTTTCATTACCAGTGACTGTTTCATTCTGATCGTTCAACTTATCAGTGCGTTGTTTTTTCTTGTCTGTTAAAGCCACATTTCTGTACCAGATTAGAACAGAGTCGTCATTGTAGCAGTGGTGAAAAATGATGAGGCTTACTCTGAACAAGTTTATCTTTGAGATTTTCAGGCTACTGTGATGTGCTACTAACATTTACAATTTAGAAGGAAATGACACTAAATATTTGTGAGGCTTGTGAAGGTGCCATTCAGCTGTCTGCTAAAATGTGGCTGCTTCCCCCACCCCCCGTTATTTTTGGCCAAAACATTTCAACCATTTTTGAGAAAGGAGCTAGACAAAAATAGACTATTCTGTCCTTGAAAAGTTCTGTCAGTCTGCCTTATTCTAGAGCACGAAACTCTGGTGCTTTCTGTGCTTTAGATATCAGGAACTTGGCATGCGATACTGTGGCTGAAAGGCAACTTTTCACTTTCTCTGTGCAAATCTATTTTTGTTGGCCAAATGTAAATTGCAGATCAAGTTTTACTATTGTGCTGCTGATAAGATGTCAAGGTATTCTGCCTTCAATTAGCATGTTGCAATCTTTTCCTTTTTAGCAGTTACTCAAAGCAGGGCAGCTGAAAGCACCCCTGGACTCATTACAGGTGCCTGTATTGAAGGCAGGAGCCTCTTGTATCCTCAGCTGCCTTGCAGACCCCTCCACCTCCGTCACCAAGCATGGTAGGGAGTAGACTTCGATGAAAGGCCAGTTGGAAACTGGGAGAGAAGGGGAAAAAAGAAAACTGAATGGGGAGGGAACCAACTGGTCAGCCAAGGAGGCTGGGTCTGGTTGAGGACTACTGAGAAGCCAGGGCATAGTGGGAAGGATGGGACTGGGTGAAAAATAGGAGCCAGGAGGAACGAAGAATGGATGGAAGTGACAAAGAGTGAATGGAGAACCTGAGAAGGAGCAAAAGTGCAAGAAGCCAGTAGGAATAAACTGCATAATCACATCACATTTTCTTCCTATAGGACTTCTGCCTTATCTATGTCTAGAGTGGATGAAAGGTGAAAATGTTTCTATAACTTAATTATTCCATGCCTGGCTGCAGGCATTATTAACTTCACCTCGTTTGTACCCTGCTCAGTATGCAAAATTTATTAATTTCTTCGTGAGCTCACCTTTTGCAACTTTCCTAAATATTAATATATTCACACAACACCTTTTGTGAAATGTGGGAGGTTGTTGTTGCTGTGTTATGTATGGGAACTAAAGCACAAAACATTTAAAATATCAACATACCAAATATCTATGAATTCATGGTGCCCTCATTAAACAGATAAGGGCTTGAGGTTTCAGCATGCTTACTTTATATAGTAGTGCTATTTAAGGCAGAGTTTGGGGGCTTAATATTGCAGTGTGAATAGAGTTCTATTAACATGGTCCATTAATATCAAAAATGTTTAATTCATCTTATTCATCTTTAAAAAGCCAAACATTTTTGTGAGGCAAAAGATGATTTGTCTTTATCCGAGGTGAAGTGAGCTTCACTACAGGCAAGGAATAATTAACTGAGACTTCTGGCCTGCTTCATGAAAATGTTATATATGATTTCTCAGAGTCATGATGTTTTCTTCCAAAATGTCATTGGTTTGGATTGTGCTAAAGCCTGTTTAGGTAAGAATTGCTGAGAGTGAGTGACTGGTACAAAATAAGTGCATAATATAATATTTCTAAGAAATGCTGTTAGTCCTCCTGAACTATCTTTAGTCGTTCTTCTTTGTTTCCCGTGGCTTTTCTACAACATGCAAGCCATTACTTTGCTGACTCGCTGTTATGTTTTCAGAAAAGTCCTGGAAAAAAATAGTATCCCACTTCATTCATTAGCATGTTTTCCATTGTTTGAGATTAATTTTGGGTATGTTATCAAAATTTCTATGGATATTTTATGTTTGAATCTATAATTAGCTGGCAATAGCAATAATAACACCTAAAACGTGTTCTTCAAGCTTAAGAAGATCACAAAATTGGGAACTCAGGGTATGTCAGAATTAAGCTATTTGTGCAGGTGGTTATAAATCATACGCTTGTTCTAGGGAACACCTAGAGATGCAGTTTGGGGAACCCTTTGCACGTTGATTGCAATGGCTTTGAAAATACATAATGATCACAGGCTTATTCCAAACCTGCTATTTCAGGATAACAAAAGCTGTCCTTCCCAGTGATTTTGGGGTGACCACTGTATCTCTGAGGTTTTCTACAAGAACCCTGGAATTACAGAATTCCAGTCTCTCAGTGGCACTTCTTGGTGGCTTCTTAAGTTAGGACAAGAAGGAAAAGCAGCAGCTTAAGTATAATATCTTGCCAGCTGACTCCAATAACTGCCTGGACAGAGCTGTAATGAACAGGATAATGCTGAAGTGAGGTGGGTGAGGAAGGGAGGAAAGGAGGAGGAGGAAGATGTAATGTTTCTCCTGGGAGTCTTTGGCGAAAACTTCCAAACAGTCGTGAGGAAACGATTTACTGTCAGCCTCTCTCCCATTCATCAGCTTGGTTTTCAGTGTAAGCCTGATAGTGTTCATAACCATACACAGTTCATGTCGCTCATAGTCAGGAAAACTGTGAAACACTGGTTCGCTGTATGTGCAGTTCTGACAGGCAGGAGAATTTTTTTCTTCTTTAGTAAATTAATTGACAGTTGTCTGCATTATGAAGATGTAGATACTGCTTGTACATCTTAGTTAGAATCCCTGATTAATGGAAGTTGGACCCTCTTGAGATCTTCCTCTGATGCTCTGCAGTCACCTTTACAGCAAGGCAGAGTGGAGGAACTTGGAGTGCTTCAGTGCTCCTCCCGAGCGCGCCAAGCTGACACCTCACCCTGCCGCTCTCCCTGAGCGCCGTGGCGAGATCAGGCTTTCTCGCAGCCAAAACATTGGGTACATTTAGTCTTGCACATATAAATGTTAATGTGTTAAGGAGGGGTAAGGATAAAGAGAGGTGCATCGTGATGTTGCTTAGCTGTTGCTTTTTAAATCCTTAGTTTCTGTCTAGGAAGCAGAACTGACCAATTTTTCATTGCCTTCAGCAGTTATCTTCTCATGCAGAACATCAAAGCTTTGGACTTATACACGGCTTACCTAGAGCCAGGAATATACCCGTTTGAATGGGCTTGAGTGAGTGGAAATGCAGTGAAGTGTTTCTTATTGGTAATTCTCGGGTCAGGGATGACAAATCCATTTGCTTTATAGCCACAGTTTCTCTGTTGTGGTCACTGTTCAGAGCTGCTTTGCTTTCTGAATTAAAATGAGCCATGCAGTGAAGTTACCAGATTAAATTCACCTCTCTAAATTCTCTGCTCACCTACTAAAAGCATTAACCAAATGTAGTGAAAATAATGCCTCTGATTAACCAAGTATATCACTTGCTGATATGTGAAAGAGCCTTGGCTCGCTCTTTGTGCTTGCTTGTCCCTAAAACAATTGCATTGACACAGGGATTCCCGTACCCGGGGTGACATAAGAATGGCTATTCCAGATAACAAGACTGGAATCAATATAATATGTAAGTCTACATCTAACGTAAGCACACAAATAAGCAGTTTTGCAGTCTGCATCCTAAAGTGTCTTCCTGACACTTGGACTGTCTTTTGCAGGATATCTCATAGCCTTACATAGGTCAGCTTCATTTATGGAGCATGCTGCTCTTTTAAAGTAAAGCTATTATACTGATATAGATCCTTTTTGTAAGCTGGAGTTGGAATCATTCATGACTTTGGGAATACATTCATACCTTTATACCCCATCTCATTAGATTTAATATTTTTCAGTTTTGTAAGTCCCTGATTTTTGTAGTTTTAAAGGAAGTATTTCAAATGTCAGCACCAATTTGAATTCATGACGTGAACTACAGTCATGATTCCTTATGATACCTGCCGCTTCTGAGCTGCAAAGGAAGGACAAGTGGTATGGAGAGAAGGAAGCTCCATTCTGTTCTTTGCCTCCCTTTCACGTTCAGATAACTCCCACTAGGGACATAATCTAGTTATTAGTTTATAAAGCTTTAGGAATATGTAACTATTTATTAACAGTAATAAGAACAATATTAATAATCACAATAGTAATAGTGATAGAAGTAATAATAAATTTGGACTATGTTGCTTCTCCCAGTGGTAATAAACCACAAGTATGGAAGCCAGATAGAAAGACAGGAGAAAAGGATGGGTGGATTCTTACTGGGAAGAGCAGTATTTTTTTGCTGGAGCAGTAAGGGGTTCTTTTGTTACCATCAGTTCCTTTTTGTGTACTTCTTGGTACACAGTGCAGAATGGAAAGGGTGCATGAAGGACATTAAAGGAAAAAAGATAAAATGAGTTAAGAGATAGGTTTCATTAGTGGGGAGAATTGAGAAAGGGGGAGTGGAGAGAAAGGAACAGTGCAGAAAGTAGCGTGGTGTAGGTGGAGGTAACTGGTTAATACTGTGAACAACCTCAAGCTCTTTTGAGGAGGATGAGAAGACACTAAAGACAAAGAGGAATTATACTCTATTGAGTTACAAACAGCAAATTGGCAAAAAAGAGTTAATTAAGTTATATCCTGGCAATAGAAAATCAAATGTGAGATGGCATTTTAGCTGTGAGGCCCACTTTAGGCTATTGAAAAGTAGTGGAGTACTAACCATGTCCTATTTTTTCCACAGCCTCGAGAAAACCTCATGGCTGCAGTGTCGCTGCTAATTTGCTTTTACATTTCATCACACATTAGTTTTCTGAAGTTCATTGTATGTCTTCTCAAAGCTTTTGTTAGACCTTTTTTACATTTTAAAGGTAGGTAGTTGTGAAGGATGATTGCACCTTCTTTATACTATTAGTATAACAGCTTACATCATGATTAAGTGCCTTAGCAGAATTAGGAGTAAATAGTCTGCCTCCGTAGAATTAATTCCATAACGTAACTGAATTTTTCTGAAGCAAATGGCTCTAACAAAGCTGAAGAGCTAAATGGAAACACATGCTCTGAGCTTGCTGTTAGGTAGTTTGAGGGCATATCTCTGCTGTTACGTTCTCTCTTCTTTTTCATTTGGGTACAAGATTGTTTTCCTTATTCGTTTAAAAATGAATGAGAGAGAGAAGGAAGTGGCCATACGGAGCCTATATTGTTTCTACAAGGGTAGCTTATAAACAGATTATCAAAACAAACATTTGTGCCACTCTTCATTCCACGAATAGAGAGCTATCTGATAGTAGTCAGCATGGTGCATCTCGTAGAGAACTTGAATTTAATACCAGTGTTAGGCTTTATGTAAGAAGATAGCCTATAAAACTGGAGCCCTGCTTTGCTGTGTCGACATGTCTGGAGCTCAGAATAAAATTGAGTTTCCTGCTTTAGCTGTAGCTTGGTCTTAAAATAACCTGAAGAAATTATAGTTCTGATTACAGAGAAAGTGAAGGACTTAGAACATTCTCCTAATAAAGCCATGGGATGACACAAGGCTTAGTCATCTGTAGTCTGTCTGTAATGGGCATTTCAGAGAGGGAAACGAGCCTTTGAAATTGGGTAATTTGATTTGCAATCAGGCCTAATTATTTTAAGAACACAGAAAACCTTTGTTTTTGGCAAAAATAATCATCTGGAATCCAATTAGAGGAGAACAAGCCATTTTAAATATAATGGATGCCACACAGCATCCATAGGAAAACTGATGTCGTGGGAGAGAGAGCTATGTTTGAAATGGACTCCACCTCTCGTTTTTCTTATTGCCATGTCTGAAATAAACAATTGAGCTCAAAGGACACATCACCCTGAAGGATAAATAAAATGCTTGTGACTGAAAGTACATTCAAAACCAATCCATGATAGACAGTAATTTAAAAGTCCTAGGGAAGTGTTTCTATCATCTTCTGAGTATTATGTAACTTTACAGCACCCAAAAACACTTCAGGAAAGTAAATAACACTAGAAGAAAACATGGCCATCCTCATAAAAAATGCTGATTTGAGAGCACCACTAGTGAACTGAACAACAATGTGTAATTTGGAATTAAGACGGTTTAGGGTAGCTAATGTTATTAAAGGTCCTTCAGCTCTTCTCTGTGGTTTCTTCTTGCATGCTATAAATTTGGTAAATCTTTATAAATTACTAGTGATATTTAAAGGCTTTGTTGTTTAGCATATTGAGCTTATAGATGAGTGTATGTAATGTGGAGAAGCAAGCCATTGAACTGGTCAGTTGATACTATCCTTCTTATAGATTCACCATGGGAGAAAGGCAGTGCTACTTTGTGCCTATATAAGAATCAACGAGTATCCAGTGAGAGCCTAAAGGTTTGTTGCCTATATAGTTTTGCTGGAAGGGGGCCAAAGGCATACTGTATTATTTACACAGTGAATAAGCTTTCCTCATTTGCTCTGCTAAATGTGGATAATTATCACTCATTTTAGGTTTTGCTGTATAAATGACACAGATGTCCAGACAACATATTTATAATTTCACCCCATCTGTGCTAATTTTTCTGTAAATGTCCTTTTAGTGCAGTAATCATCCTGTTTTATCAACATTATCCACAGTGTTGAACAACATGAAAAGATGTGACTAATATTCAGCCCTCATTAAAACAAAACATACCCACTCCCACCCCGATGTCATGGCACAGTTGGAAATTTTCTGGAGTGTCGTGGCTGGCTTTGCTTTGGTGGGTTTCTGGGGCCAGCTTCTCTCAGCCTGAGACGTCCAAGGCTGATACTGTGGTGCTGGAGGGCAACAAGCAACAAATCCCCCCAGCTTGCGTTCAAGGCATTATGCAGCTATGTGTATCTGGTTATCCAGAAAGAAAGAACTCACTGAAATATATATGTATTTCTTCTGAAATTAAGGGCTTTGCTTTAGAGCCCTTAGTTAGAGCCCCCTCCTCTGCACATTGTTGGGTGGAGTGAGATAGCTGTCTAGAGATGTATTTTTCTTAAGTCCTTGAACTGGGATGCAACTTTGTATGGTACCAAGAAGAAAAGAGCATAGTGTATGGGGACTGCTCTGCTGTTGTTTGCTTGCGATGTGCCTTAGGTGGTTGGTTTTCCCCTCTTCTCTCAAAAATTTCCACCCACTCACCACTGCAGAGGCAAGCTTGCATTGAAAAAGACCCTGCAGTATTTAGGATAAAACCTTTTTGAGGTCTGTTTCAATAAATCAGCTCAAATTCATCAACCTTGCTCAGACTCCCCCATATAGATGCCACATATATATAATTCTTAGGGAATTTCTGTGGGAAGTAATTAATGGTCATTCAGACAAAGTGTATTTCTAAATGAAACAACTTGGTCATTTATGATTTGCCCCATAGTATCCCCCAATTACTGAAAGCCACCACTGCACTTTACAGTTTAATGACCTGGAAAAAAAATATTTCCAGAAACACAACCATATTAAACGGTAGGAGCAAAAGAAAATAATCCAGAATCATAAAACAGCTAGGTATTTCCAGTCCCAACCTCAAAACCTTTCCTGTTAAATTAGCAAAAGCAATTGAGAAAATGAGGTCAAGACCTCCAAACTCAGTCTTATTTAAGAGCAAAACATTACAGCAATGGAAATTCTAAATAGGGTAGAGTTTAAAATGGAAACAGTGTTATCAAAATCACAGGCTTCTGAATGCCCTCCTACTTAAAGATGTATTGAAGTTCTGTCGTGGTTTAACCACGACAAAAGTAGTATTAAAGTACACTTTTCAAGAAAAGGAGTATCAAGTTTCATGAGGTAAATTTCTTCTGCTTCTGCAGCTTTTTAAGTTATTTGATCAATTATGTGTACTAGCAGGTTCACTAGCACTAACTCCTGTTTCCTTAAGAAAGAATGAACTGTATATGATAGTATAGTTCAATCTGGTAAATAATGACCACACATAAATGAAGCAGTAGCAAAGAAACCGCTGACATTTTTCCCGTTTCAGAACTAGGGTTGTACTTGCATGTTTCCACTGTAACCTGAGCACCCACAGAAGAACTGTACCTCTACCACCTTTTAACAGTCCCCATGGAAATGGAAGGTTATAGGAATTCCTCCTGTAGATGTATAGGCAAGTGGACAGCTCATCTTTTTGAGGTAAAATAGCAAACTCTGCAGTTTCTCCATTACTTAAGGTCCACATTTCAAAATTGTTTAGGCATGAAGGAACTTGTGCAAAAAGGAACTTAGGATTCTCAAAAGCACGTGGATGGCCAATAGCTGCTGACACCTGACACGAGCATCCAAGGTCTTTCTTAAGTGACTAAATGGTTTTAAAACCTTCCCCAAATTTTACTATATTTTCTCTGTGTTGCTGCAAGTGAGTTAAAAGTCTCGCTTTGGAGAATCAAACTTTTCTTACTAGTTTTTTGTATCCTGACAGGATTCCTGTATGCTGGTGTTTGTACACCAGTAGGATATGCAGGTTCTGCTTGATGTGAGTGCTAGAAACATATTGCTGGAAGGGTAAAACTACTTCTTCCTATTGTATAAAAAAAATCCTTTCTATCAAAAAGTTTTGGTCTGTAACGGGGTCAGAGGAAATTAAAGTAGCCTTTCATTCTGTGTTATAGGAACTTCCTCTGAAGTTTCAGACTACCAGACTAGCAGGCTAAATTCAGCAGCAGGGATGCCTTCAATTAACTGTATCTGTTCTATTTGTAGTACAAAGGATATGAACGGCCTACATAGCTTAAAAGAAAGGAGGCTAAATAGAACTTAAAGAGGTACCCTGCATATAGCACTCTCAAAGGAAAGCAATGGGATCTCTGCCAGTCAGCAGTTTAAGATCATAGCTAATGCGAAGACTTGGATTGAATTTATACAGGTGTGCTGTCTAGTCAACAAGACATCCAGGAAGAATTCCTGTAGAAGAGGTTGCTTATAATGTAAAGCACTCTGCTGAAAACAGTGGAGAAGTGAGCAATACAAATGAGTTTTAGGCAGAATTAGCAAGTTCATTTTAGAGGAATGCATGGTTAGCTCAGGGGATTGGAAATAATCTTGAGATCTTCATCTCTAGAGCACCAGTTTGAATTTAACCTGGTTGTTGATGCCAATCAAAATACATTGTCCTTGTTATTGATTTTTATGAAATGACTTTCCAGTGTCCTTGGAAGAAAATCCAGAACCTGCAGTTCGCACATAAAAATTTGAGATAAAAGAATTTGACATAAAAATAATTGACATAAAATAATTGAATGAGCATGGTGATTTACCTCCTGCAGCCTGACTCAGCTGGACTTCTTTACAGGGAAGCTGGCAGAGAACATGGGGAATATCATGTTCCTTGCCTCTCTCAACTAGCATAGGTCTTCAAGCTGTAATGTGACAGTGGGATGAAGTAACTATTGAGCTCTCAATAAAAGAAAAAGGAAAATTAATGAAAGGAGTAGCTGGAATATTTTGTCATTGTTAGAATATCTAAAATCATCAAGAAGTGTGAAACTTCACTACATTTCTCTATACGCTGAATTTGGTCATCTCAGGATGCGCTATCTTACAAGGCCAAGTTCCTGAAGAATGAAATGACTGGGATATGCCTCCATGAGACTGAAAGGATGGAATCCTCATCCCAGACACTTTATTTATGCAATCTCCATTTTAGCAATCAGTCTGCCTATCCCATCTACATGCACAGTTACTTACTGCCCATAGGCACTAGACATGAGGGGACTTAATGAAGTGTCGTACTCAGAAAGCATAGATGGTATGCGTGGAGAACCAGTGGAACCACCTTTCCCACTGTGGCTGGATATTACTTTCAGTGACTTTTCAAAATCGCCTTGAAAGCGTCTCCAAATTTGAGACTCTGGGGGACTCTGTCCTTTTCATATCAAGAGTGAGATTAAAACAAGGTCGCTTCGCTTCAAGTGGCATTGATACTTAGCATACTAAGTATATTGGTGTTGGACTGTCCTCTAACTTTCTTAAGAATGTGTCAGAAGTAATTTTTCATGATTTAATGGTGTCTGCTGGTGGTAAGCGTAGATACGAAAGACAAGGAATGAGGTTTATTCTCCTTGGTCACTATACTTCAGAAGGTCCAAAGAACAAGGAGAACTCTTGATTCAGAAAGCAAAGGCTGGCATGTAGTCAAAGTGGAAAAGAGGACTGTAGCACTCAAGCTTTGAATTTCCTTCATACTGTTAGGAAATCACGCACCACCAGTAGCGGTTTCACAATCCATTTAATAGAGCCAGAAAGTGGAGGGATTGTGGATTCCAATTTGTTTTGCTTTATCTATCAAAATGTTAAAGGTGGCACAGATTGGCAGAGTTTCCATTTCGGTCAGCGGAGCTACCCTGTCATCTGGCTCTAGGCAACTAGATATTCACTGGTGTCATTAGTTCAGACACATGATAAATATGCAGTAAATTTTCTGTGTATTCAGTAACCGAGTAAGGTAGGGTTTCACTCCAGGGGAGGATGAGCCAAGATCAAATTAACTCTCTATCAGGAAAAGTAAAATACTTAGAATTTCTATTAAAACAGGTTAATATGAATACATTTAAAATAACTTTCTTAGGACAAATTTTCGGAGTGTATTCCAAGCATAGTATCACAAAGGGAAACTAACATTGTGTGTCTCCTTGGTGGGGAAACTCCTCCACATAAATTTTGTCCATAGAAGATGCTTACTCATTCCAACTAAAACACTGATTGTCAGTGGATTTTACTGGATTGAAGAGTAAAGGACTTCTCCCAAATTCTGGTTTTCACTAGATCTCTGTTTTTCAAAAGTCCAGGGCTTTCTCTTTCAATAGCAGGAGGAAGGGATTACCCATATCTGCTGAAAATGCGACCTCTTACTGTCAGCATCTTGCGATGAAAAGCACTGATGCTGCGAACTTTCAAGTTTCATCTGATAGAGGCTAATTCCAAAGATACACTCCAGCTAAATTCTCACTAGAAGAAATGAGAACTTTGGTATCGTACATTGCCAAACATTTCATTCTTAGAAACAAGATTGCATGTGAGAAGATTTTGTAACTTAATGCCATGCATCAACTGTTATATCCACAGAGATCCTAGAAACGTTTCTTAAGAGCAGCATTGCTTCAATTGCATTACCAATAGAATCCACCTCCTCTGTATCTTTTTTAGTGTTAATGTTTGCTTTAGGAAAAAACCCTTAGTTTTTCAGCTGAGGATCTTTGAAGGATTTAATTACATTCTAAATTAGTTCCAAAATAAATACTAATCCTAAGGGAGAATATACATTGAGATTTTAAACATATTGGATTGTGTTTCTCTGTATCACACAGGATTTTTTTTTTTTAACCAATGTCAAAGATTTGCCCAAAGGTATAAATTAATGTGTATTTCAAGACACGTTCAGGAATTATGCAAATCAGATTTTAATCTAGATTTCATCTACCTCCATATAAAAATTAACAAATTCTGAAAAACACCTCAAATATACTTCTTGGGTGTTCTCATCTCACCCTACTACACAATTCATTTCCCCCAGTGAAGGGATTTCACTGAATTCGATGAAGTGTGATTTTTTTAAACTGCATCCTTGCCAAACTGAAATCTCTGTGACATCTGAATGATATTCTCCGCTCAGTTATTCTGAGCCTTCCAAGTTCTTGTACTCTATTCCTTGATTTTAGATCATCTGCTTAGTCAAAGACTCATTTACAGGAGCTCACTCCCACCATTCAGGAATAGTACAACCCAAAGATGAGCATAGAGCTAAATAAATTATGATAAGCAGCTACTAGAGGCTGGTGATATTACACTGGCAGGGGAAGAATAAAGAAACCTATAAAGGTTTTCCAGAGCTTTAACATTTTACATTTTCTTTTAGGTCAGGAAACTAAAAAAAAATTAAAAAAAAAAAAAAAAAATCTTCTGTCTTATTTAGAAAAGGAGAAGAGAAAAAAAGATAAAGTGTTATTCTCATTCTGCTTCAAGATATGTAAGTGCACTGGAAATTTTAAGACTTGTATTTGTATGTAGTAATTACTCATAGCTCATGGAGCTCTGTCTCACTAGCAAATCACCTTCCATCCTGAATATTGACTGTTAAAGTAGAAGTTACAGAAAATTTTGTAATTTACTTCAGTCAGAAGAAGAGGGGGTCATGGATAACGAGATAAATCTGAAAAATTACTGAGTTCCTAAAAGTGTGTGTAAAATTCATCCTTGTTGAAGTACATGTGAGATTTTATATTCACTTCAGTGCAGTCAGAATTTCCCCCCAAATCTCTAAATTCAGTGTTCATGGATGTGTGACCTGTGCTTTTTTGCTTATAGTACACAAGACTGGGAGTGGTGGATCTTACCAGATTTTTCCTTTCCAGCTGAAGTTTTTGAGGGCGAGTAGCTTTTCAAAGATGATGAGTTTTGTTTGGGTTTCTGATAAATTTCAGACATATGTAACAAAACAAAAAAAAGGCAACACAGAAGGTCTAATGTCAAGCCTACTTGGTCATTGACAGTCGGTGGGGTTTTGCGTGTAGTCTCATGGGCACTGGGTTCCTGAGGCTGAATGACTGGTTTACAACTACTCAACTACAGGTATGTTGAGCTTGCAACAAGGCATGCCCAGCCAGTCTCGTGCCTGTCACAAGTCACCTTACCTGCTTTGCTGCCGTGGCTCATGTACAGTGCTCGCATTAAAATTTCTGCTGATCTGTAGGAGCATGTGGTGTGTACATATTCAGGAGCAAAAGTTTTGGAATTTGTCATGGCAGGGAAAAGTACTGGCATACTAGAAAAGTGCATTTTATTTACTTATTTTTGAAAACATCTGGCCAATATAAAGCTTTACCAAAGCCTTTTACCAAAAACCACAGTTGCTGTATGATAAAAGTTGTAGAACTGTGTAGATAACCTGAAGATTTCATCTGCAGTGAATGTGCTCCACTTCAGAGCTCAGCTGTTTTAGTTCTTGGCTGCCATAGCCTGAATCTGAACCTAGATCCAAGTACCAAAAGGACATCTGTCGTTCCTGCGCTCGGTTACTCTTCCTGCTTTGCCTGGGTGGGAAAGAGAAAAACCTGACAGGATAAACTGGAACGCTGGGCTTGTGTTGATGGCTAGGAGCTGAGAATTAGAAGCTGAGTGCAGGGAATGTGGCAGGGAGCTGGAGAATGGATGAGAGGAAAAAGCCCTTTGGAAAAAACAAGCATTTGTGATTCAATGTTTGATGTAGACTAACAGCCATAAAACTACTTTTTCCTGTTCTTGAGTGTCTGCTTGAAGTTAGTGCCAATTTAAAATCTAATTTAATAACCGTATTCTATTTAAATATACATCTATGCAGTTGATTAACATTTTCTCTCAATTTCTGTAGACCAGTTCACTTCTTAACGAAATAAAACGTTAAGACGATTAGCAGAGTTGAGTACTTAGTAGCAATAGCCAAAAAAGCCAATATATTGCATTAAATGGGATTATTACAGATGTCTAAGAATTCTGTTGAGGAAGAGGCTTTTAAAGCACATCAGTTGGATTCTGTATGAATGAACAAACATTTTTGAAGGAATAGATTGTCTCTGCAACTGTTTTCAACTGGCAATTGATCTCTGGTAATATTTATGGTTTCTGCGTTCCCCTGCATGGTTTTGTGCTGAAGAATGTGGCTGTGGCCTCCTGGCCAGTGACTGAAAACCACAGGGGGAATCTTTTTACTCCTTTAAGAGGTGTGTCTAATGGGGACCTTTCGGTGAATGCGTATGAATCTTTAGGTATAGCAATCAATCTTGATCTGTTTGTTAACAATTTGGGCTGTAAATTAGAAGTCTGTGTGAGATTTAGTTTTCTGCAAAACACTAATTTCTTGATGTTCTGCATATTCTCTCTGTATTTTCTTCCTGACAAAAAACAGAGGGGATTTAAGTTATGTTATACTATGAATCCTAATTTGAGCTTCAGTTTCTCCTCTGTAAATCTGTCTATGGATGCTCACACTGGACATATTACAATGGTGGAAGGTGCTGTTTGGACAGGTTTTCCACTCTTCTCCCTTTCTTTCTGCTTTATGGGCAGGACAGAAAGCAAAAGCTGAAGGAATGAGGAATAAGTTGCTAGTTGCAAAGGAAAAGCTGCTATTTTGAAACTATATGACTGAGAGAAGCAAAGGTTTGATATATGTCATATTTTCCATGATAATAAATATATCGAACTTTGTAAAGACTGTAAGATTTTATTAAAGTATTAAAGAAAGTGTCACCTGTAAGAAGTGTGGCAAGTATGTGACTGCTTTCTTGTTGTTGATTTGGGGCCATGCTCTCCTTTCTTATGTTTCCTTTAAAGAGAACTGGCAAGACAAGGACAGAAGAATGATGTGTCCAAAAGATGCATCTTGGGAGGAGGCAGACAGCCAGGATGGTTCCTATTCTGTGCTTTTTAGGAAAGCAGTTAGGATTCTTTGGTGGATAGCGAGGTGGCCGTAACCTACCTGGTGCCCATCCCACTTGAGGTAGATGAGGAAAAGCTGTGCAGCTCAGGTTCTCAAGAGCAACCAACCTTACTGCGCTGTTTGCCACTCATAAACAAGGTTCCCCTGGGGAAATTAGCCTTGGAGGCATTGTTATACCTGAATTGTCCTAGCTGTGACTGTATTTTCTAGGAATGGCAAGTCTGTCTTTTCTGTGTAATTCTCTGTAGTGTCTCACCCAGTACCAGCAACAATCAGGAATATGCAATCTTCTTTTATTGTAGGCACACATCACAGGACTATTCACACAACCTACATTAAAAATGTTTCTGTTTTCTGACTTCTTACTCCCTTGAGATACAAAAATATCTTACAGAAGGCAATAGAGCTGTGTCAGAGATTCATGCTGTGCTCTGCAGTGACATGGGTTCATTCAGCATTGGTGGCAGCTGATTTGTACTGATGGAGACTTCCCACATGTTGAACACAGACATAATCTGTACTTGTGCCAGAAATCATTGTTTCCCACCTGTACAGTATAATCTGCTCTTAATGCCTACGACCTATTTTTAAATCTTTGTCTTTATAGCTGCTTATGTGCAATATTTATAGAAACACCACTGAAATGGTCAGTAACAGAAGTGCAGATAACAGCCGTGCATACCCATTTTGTGGTATATTCTTAAAATAAACAGTGGTACAGCTATTTGTTGTGCATACTTACTGCTCACTGGAAGAAATCATATCTTTCATCATTTATCCACAAAGAGCTGTTGTGCTCTGAATTGTACATAGCTTCCACTGTCTTACGCATACCTGTCTGAGCAAATGATACCTGCTCTGTATACTTACTTTCACAGTAGAGCTGACTGCTCTGTTATCTGTAGTTTGCCATCAAAACTGCAAACAAAAATGTGGGGGGGAAATACTGAATACAGATGAAAGTGCTTATAAATTAAACATGCCACGCAACAGGACGTTCAGATTACAGACCATTTTTTAAGCTTTAAAAGGGTTTCATAATGGAGAGGATACTAAGTTGCACACAAACTACACTGAAGTTAGTAAAACCCAGCTGTTTGCTAACAGCATAACAAATAACAAACCATAGCAGTTTAATCCAATGAGGGATTAATTAATATGATCTGAAAAGTGAATCATGTGGTGGTTTTCAGAAGGGAAGCTGGCATTAGAGCAAGCTTGCATATATATAACTGCACTGTGGCATTTCTGACTAGCAAATTATGCAATAGTCACAAAAAATGGCTGAGGTATCGCATTAGTAGATTAAACTGGTAATTGAAAGGTGCAATTTAAAACCCAGACAGACATTTCATAAGATTGTTTGCAGAGACCATGAATTCATATCAGTCCAAATATTAAGATGTAGTAGCAGGAAAATCTCCAGTGTTTTCAATCAGTTTTTAGTTTGTATATGCACAAATATACATGCCCATATAAGACAGAAGTTGCAAGGTGTCCATATGAGAGAGGTTGCACTCTCACTGTGAGTAAATATGGCATCTGCCAGTAGATTTGTCACTGCCATTGCTCCGCTCTGTCCCTGCAGAGAGAGGGAGAGCAGAAAAGAGGCTTGGCCATGCAGTATACGCCAGTCCTCCTTTTCTGAACGTGCAGAGTTGAGTTACTTCCAGGGGACTGCCATAGCCTCAAAGTATTGGCAGACTGACTCTAAGCAGGACTCTGCTGAGACCGTGGGTCAAAGGGGGCAGGAGAAGGTTAGGAATTAACATAAGAGGCACAGATTTTCTTTGAAATGCCTTTTATTTCTGTAAATACTATAAAAAATTGCAGATCTTTGTACATCTGTTTGACTGAAAGCCCGCCCCATTTTCACATGAGATGGGGTTAAACGCATGACTTCCCTCCATGCCTTTTCACCCGTTTAAGCTTTTCTCTCTGAAGAAATGATCTGCCTTATGAAAATACGCCTCTCACAGTGGAATCGTAGATCAGCGAAACAGTGTGAAAGGACTATTGGGCTAAGAGAAGTGTTGTACCAGTGAGTACTCTGGTAAGGGTTAACAGCCAGCTGAAGTTGGCCAAAAGATGTGAGCAAACTGTAGGAATTTCAAGTGAAAGCAATAAGTATTTACTTGTGATCGTTACTTACATCTTTAGGCTGAAGAGAGACTTAAAACATTGTTGTTTAAGATGCTTAACTATCACATCAGAAGGATACTCGCAATTGGCACATAAGTAGATAAACAGTTGGCCGACATGGATTATTTCCGTCCAGTTTACCCAAACTTCAAGGTCTGCCATAGGGCAGCGGTTCATTAGAGCCATCAGCCTTACACCAGCAGCTTGTAGTCCTTTTCCATTACCCTATCTTAATAAATTCTGGGAAGTTCTCATGCTCTGTCCCTTCTTCTCCAGCTCACTTATGGGAAGCACATCTACTATGTGCCCCTTATGGATCACAAAGGAAGAAATTATTTCAGTTATTCCCCTGTCTTACCATGTGTGCCAGTGCCATGAAGCCAGCTGTAAGCAGGAAAGTACTGGGAGAGGACCCCAACCAGAGTCTTAGAAAGACCAAGAGCATGACTTCCACTGCTCTGTCCTTACCTGACTGTTCCTGCTCCATACTGTCCTGACTCATCCAGCGGGGAATGGCAGAAAAGAGGGTACAACAGGGAAATCAGTGTGTCAGTGGGAGAGCAGAGGCTTGTCTAGCAGTGCAGACGCCCTCCTCACCCCATCACCCCTAGTATGCAGCCCCAGTGGCAGCCAGCCTCAGCAAAGCAGTTTAACAGCCCTGTGGCTGGCTGGCTGACATTTCTCGCCAGATGGTTTTCTTTACTTAGATTGAAACTAGCTAAAGACTATTAGCTTCACATTGGTGGCTCTGTCTTTCACAGGCTGCAAGAACGGTCACTGAAGTGGCTGGGAGGTTGCTACTGGGAGTTGTCAACATCAGTTATCATGGGCTATTTTTTGATCTCAAGTGGTGCTCCTGTGCTGTAAGAGTTCTGCCTAATGTAAGAGTGGTTTTATCATTGCTGAATGAAGGCTGTTCCCAAGGCACAAGGCTACCTAACTTGACAAGTTTTACAATAGCGTTCATATGGTGTTAATTGGCTTAATTGTATTAAATACAGGATTATGTTCTACTAGCTAAGTGTGGGATGTAGGATTCATATTCATCTCTGAAGAAATAATTCCTTGTGCTCGCTCCTTACACAGCTCCTGCTTGTTACACAGCGCTTACACTCATTTCTTATGGACTCTGATAACACATACTGGTTTATGAAGGCAATCGGGGCTACCGCTGGGCATATCTCATGTGACTGTCATTAAGATTCACACCACACATACTCAGAGTGACTTCAGCCAGTGTCTCACCTCCTTTCATAAAAGAGGAGCGGGGAGCTCCTCCTTTTCTCTGGGGAGAGGACTGTGACAGCCGATCTGTTATGGTCTGCACCCTGCTCGGGAGGGCTGGCGAGAGCTGCTGGGAGAGGAGATGTGCAGCTTACGCGCAGCGTGAAGCAGCTTAGCTCCCCGAGGTGTAATTTTAAGCTCTTCTCAGATTTAGGAATAATGATTATACTTGAGCCATTTTTCTTTAGCTTTCCATACTAACCATTAACTGCAACATTATATAAGAGATATTCTATTCTAGTATGATCAAACGATTCTTTGTTTTGCAGCTCTTGGTGTGGCCTTACAGTGTCCTTTTCTTAATTCAGCTCTCTTTATATATATATATATAAAGTTCAAATGTAAACTTCAAATAAAGTTGATGTTGCCTGTTTCTTAGTTGCTCTTCCTTTTTAGCTTGATTGTTTTACAACAGCAGACCCCAATGCTTCTGCAGCTTTCGACTGAATTGTGTGTGTTTGTGGCATGTTTTAATAGTAAAATAAAAAGTATTAAAATTAACATGACTATAAATTATATGTATATTTATAAAATATAAATGTAACAAAATTTCAGTTATTTCACTTTTAAGGATACTTTTCAAATGATATTACTTTCAAGTAGATTACTTGTTTTAATGGCATAGAGAGACGTGGTGGAGTTTATGTTGTGGCCAAAAAAGTATTTTGAGAAGAAACCTTCATGGGTTTGTGTTTTCATTCTATTCTTTTATGGCAGTGCAAGCTACAGATTCCAAAAAGCCTAAGAAAATGATTAAGAACATACTCTGCTAGCAAAAAATACAGGTATTACGATGCATTAATCATTTTACTCAGCAATTCCAGTAGCATGTTGATACTTCTGTACCCAAGAGACTGTGGTCAGTCCCCGGTGCCCAAGGTTGGGCTGAGGACTGGAACCGCAGTCATTTAGCAGGAAGTTTATACTGGTTCAGACTGTGCCTTGGAATATTGGGTAGCCTACTGTGGAAAAGGAAACCACAGGGAAGGGATGAAAACAGCTCTGCGTGCCCATGCCAACATATACCACTGGTTCAGTGACCCTACCGGTAAAGTTTCACAGTGGGAGGTGCCAGCGAAGGTTACATAGCCAAGAGTAGTACCTGGAGGTGATGGTGAAGAGCTTATAAAGACCGTAAGAAGAAAGCAAAATTCACAGTATCTGTTCAAAAGACACAAAAAAATCTGAATTTTACTACATAGTCTCCTTAAATATGGTTGTGTTTGGGTTCTTTTTTTTTGTCACAGTTCCTTTGCTCTTTCTACTGTCTGTGCTGTGGTCCTCTGTATTCTTTCAGAAGGTTTGTATGTGTTTGAACTTTTTTTTTTGCTGAAAGTATTGCAGTATGAAATAGGACATAGGTGGTTTAGTTTGAGCAGAAAAATAATGAGACAAGAGTAACAAATATGCATGGAGTGAGTTTGTGGGAAGTGGATTCCCTTCAGTCTCCCTTTTTTTTTTCCTTTTTCCTTTTTTTTTTTTTTTGGAAAGTACAATATATCATCTTGAAATTACTTAACATGGAGTCCACTGTATTACAGGAAGGAAGAAGTGCTTGTAGTCCAATGTGACAATAATAGGTGAATGGACAATCATTTATCATGAAATAGTTGCAGATCTGTTTCTTGGAAGAAGGTCAGATTCAACATTTATTTATCAATGGTAAATTGGAAACTGTTTATAGTGTAATAAAATTATCTTCAATTAGTCATTTTATCTTAAACACCCTTTTACTTGCTTCTCTCCTTTTTGCCAAGTTCATGGTAGGATCAGTAGGTCTTGAAAGGCTAACTGATGCCTGTCTTTGAAGGTTTTGGTGGGGGGTGTGTGTGTGTGTGTGTGTCCCCAAAACAACGCTGTACATACATTATAGAAATCAGTCTTGCTTTCTTGAGACATGTTTGTGTCTTTCTACCCTTTGTTAATATGATTCTCATTTAGAAACAGGAACTGTGAAATGTGCTGAGGAATAAATAGATCTCTTCTAAATAGACATTGTCAAGGAAGAGCAAAGGAAATGAGTTGTGCGAATTCTTAGAACCGAGTAACGTTTATTTCAGAAAAAGACATACTTCTCAGGTCAGAATGGCTTTTGCTTTGCAAGTGAGTTACTTTTTCTCTCTCTTTGTAGTAATGGCAATGGGGAAATTTGTGATGGCAGTTTCTGCAGAGAGGAGGTTGCAGAAGGTAACTATTTGAGTGTATCCACCAGCTTGATATCGAAATGGGAAAAGCCGGCAGAGGTTTAAGCCTGGGTGGGCACTGCGTTGAAGCCTGTGTCCTGTGAGCCTGCCTGGCATTATCAGGGTAATCTCATTGCTGTAGCAGTGTTTTGAACTCAGAAAAATGTGGAACTGAACACACACGGGGAAAGCATGCCCTGTAAGGTCTTAGCAGAGGGCTTTATTTAGGAAGGTTTAGTGGGTAATTTTCCATCTAGTCTCCCTCTTTCGTTTGAGGGAAAGATGATCAGCAGATCCATACTGGAAAGGCAGAAGATAGATCAGAAGAGCGTTAATGTCACTTTGAAACCTCAGGAATACTTGAAGTGAGCACTAGTTTCTCTACCTGCCGTGCTCTGGAGTATTTCCATGTGGGAAGCCATTTTTCAGGAACCAACCAAATTCTGAAGATCTTTCGTATAGTTCACACACAGGTGCTTTCTTAGGACATTGGGACTGTAGCAGATAACTGTGTATTAAGCCGCAGGATTTTCACTGGAAGTTTGGGGCCTTTAGCCAGATTTCTGAGTGATTGGCAAGATTTTGTGTGTGTCTTCAGATGGTTGTGAAAGGCCGTCATTGGATGAAAGTCATAAGGTGCTGTTTCAATGGGTTTTATTGAGGGTTTGAATGGCAGAAGGGACAAAGTTTATTGATTTTTTTTTGGTATTTCATTTATTGTGGTATTAAACTGTGTATCTGGATATATATGTTGTGTCATTTGGCTGGCATACAGGAATCAAAAGCTGAATATCCTCTTATCGAACATCATTTCCAGTCAAAAATTACATTTTTCAGTAAGCCAGATTTCAAGTGAGTGGCAACAAAAATGATGTCAGGTGGTTCCAAAAAAAGGATTTCAAATGATCCCTAATGATTTTCTTGTTAACTGTTCACTGTAATAGTTTGCCCCTGTCAACAGAAAGGGTGATCCCCCCCAGTAGCACTGGTGAGATCTTCACCTTATGCCACAATAATATGCTATCAGTATAAATGTATTTGTACAAAATTGTATCATATATGGCATACGGCTGTATATATGTCTTTGTTGACTAACAAAGAATCCTTAGTCTCCTTGTTCCAAGGAGTACAGGATCTACAGTTGTTCAGCCTTGTGACCCCAAGTCATGCAGCTTTATGGCATTTGATTTCCATACCTTTTTACAAGTGGGTGATAAATATAGCATGGTACTGTCTGAAGTCAGCCTCCTTGTAATTAGTGGTGAGATCTCATCAACTTCATCCCAGTCTGCAACTAGTCTCTTTATCAGAATGTCCTCTAAGATGAGGTGAAGCAAGATATATAAAAGATGGTGCAAGTTCTGGAAATGGATGAATTAAGGGGATAGTGGAGAGTGACATTTGGTCATTTCCCATTTTTTAAGAAAGATCATATGCTAGTTTTTTATCATCTCTGGCATGTAAGGTGAGCCATTCATTTTACCTGTATTCAAAAGGCATTTAAGGTAAATCCTTGAGAAGCCCTTTGGCATGTGTGTTGATTATCAATTTCATTTTTCTTTTTTTCTCTGGCAGATGTAGGTGTGATTGGAAATTAAATGGAATTTTATGAGTGCATAAGCGAGCTCTTTCTGAACCAAGAGCTACTCAGTTTGTCGCTTTGGGCCTCTGAGTTGTGGAGAAAGTGAAAGGTATTGGGTATCAGCTTTGCTTTGTGGTATTTCATCAAGTTCCTAACTCTCAATTGACAGAGTAGTACTCACATAATTGGAATGAGTGAAATCAATGACATCTCCATTGTCTGTATTTCCAGACCTCCTTTCCTTCAGGTGGACTGACTCTTGGTCATTCTCTCCATATTTATTCTATGTCCAGACCCTGTTATTCCAGTACTTTCTGCAGAGTGCTTCTGTCCACAATGATGAGTACCTAGTGGTTGTGTAGATTTTGCAGGAGTTCTAGGAAATGGTGTTTTATGTTGGTGAGTAGGGGGAAGTCAGCTTCATGCAGTATATTCACCCCCTTCAGTTCCTAAGACATTGCATGAAACGTGCTTTATGGATATACTACCATGGTCTCAGCGTTCATTTAATTAATTAAACCTAACAGTCAGCAGAGAGAGTGCTGGGCCAAGGTTGGCTACAGGGAAATCCATAACAGTGTAGAAATTTCAGTTCAGGTATTCACTGTCAGATCTTAATTAAGGTAAGACAACCAAACACAAGCATATCTAGAAATTAGCGTAAATAACCTCATTAACCAAAATAAATTCCTGTTTCTTAGCAGCATAACTCTAAGAAATATAAATGTGCATGGCATAAAGCCACAGAAAGTGAAGCTGTACTTTTTGGACACACCAGAAATTATTTGCATTTTGTTCTTAATTTTTCTAATATGCTTCATTATAATATTTTCAATAAACTAAAACCATTGAAAATCACTTCGTGGTAGCTTTTGAATGAGTAAGAGGAAAACTCAAAATTAGGCAGATTACTGCAGTCAGGAAGAATTTGTAAATTTCTGAGAAAGAAAACAAATTATATTGAACAGAGGAACCTAGTAAGGGATGATGCTGCTGCAACTAAGATGCTCTGTTGAAAATCTCAGCATCCACCCTTCTGCAGTGCATTGATGAAGAGGCTTCAGGCTAGATTCCAGATTGTTTCTTGTTAAAGTGAGTGTGTTAATGACTTCTGTATGGTACCAAGCTCTCTCAGTGCTTCACCTTAAAATCAGTATTACTGCCTTTCCGTGGCAAACCTTAAATTAGTTGAGCTGCTGCCTTCTCCCAGTCCTTAATATGCAATGCCTGGTGCAATAATTCCATAACATATTGTTAATGCTATCGCATTGACCACAAAAAGTTCTTCTTAAAGTGCAGAAACTGAGCACTTACTTTCATGTTACCTCTTGTATTGCAGAATTTTAGTTTGTAATGACATTTCCAGTCAGGTTCAAAAGCTCGGTCAACAGGACTAAATGTGCTAAGATTTGTTCATCTTAGGTCTGATGAGAGGGAACTTCTGCTCTGAATGATTAATGTGTTAAGTGGGGGGTGGGGGTTTCAGTATGACTAGGATTTATTTAAATGATTAGGCTGAGATTCTCAAAGGACCCAAAGAGTTTCTTGAAGAGTAATTTTGAGTGCTTGACTCCATTCAGGCAGTCAGTCTACTGTGCATGTTCCAGACCTGATCTGCAGATTTCTAGAACTTGAGTTTGACATTTGAGAAGAGTTCCCACTGATTTTTGTAGACTTCTTAATAGGAAAGCGAACTTCTGGAAAAACTTGCTTGAGAAAGAATCCCTCATTTGAGACTGAAGAAATGCCTGCTGGCTTGACTGGCTTTCTGCGTGTCAGATGAGTTGAGAAACAACCAACCCACTAGTAAGAAATGGACCTACTGAAATGCGGAAAAACAAAAATGGGTAATAACTCTCGGATTTCCATTTTTCTGAACTGCGCTTGCTAAGTGGCATCAGAATTGTGTAGAATTTTTCTATGGCTGTTGTTTCTTTTGACATAACAGATGAATTTCTTAGAAGTATTTTATTGCATTAGTTTCTAGAATATTACAGAATGCAGAACCATTTTTCAATATTTATGTAGAATAATAATCATGGAAAATATCTCCAGCTAATGTACTGAGAAAGTTGCCATCATCTTAATAATTCCTATAGTTTGCTTTTACAATGCTCAAAAAATTACGAAGAAAAATGTTTGGCAGAGCGAGTAGAAAAGTCAGTTTCTTTCCTGTACTCACCATCATAAGTCCCTAACTCTACTTTCTGATTAAGGTGACTAAGTCATAAATAAACTGAAGAAGGCCTGCTTTATTTACAGTTTTGACTTGAGCCAGCATATGTCTTAAACAGACTTATGAGTATGGTAGTGACTTGAACTCAAACAAAGAAAGAGTAGTAAGTTGGATAGAAATATTAATATCGTGCTGATAATGTCAGTTATTAGATTCCTTAAAATTTTATTAATCTGAAGTCATACAGGAAAAGTATACTAACAAGAATTTTGTTAATGAACACTTAAAGCAAAAAAGGTGATTTTCTTATTTCAATGAACAGAATCCCAATTAAGCTTTGTTTTCATTATGTTTGGTACCCACATATATCTGGACATAAACTATGGTAATTGTTAGCAATTTCTTCCCCTCTCAGTGCTTTTTCTGTTCATTCTAATTTTTCAGTTGACCTGAAAAACCAGATTGCCTCCCTCTGGTGGTTGAAATCATGTCTCTGCATTCCGAAGGGAGCCTTTCAGAGATCTCTTTAGTCTGGAGAGCACAAATCATGAATAATATTTTCTATGTTTAGTGTTACATCGTTACAAAAAAAATAGCAATAACTTTTCTTTCTGTCATACAGAGTACAATGTTAGTGGTAAGTTGCTTTTGCTATCTGCAATCTTTTGAATTTAGGGCAGATATTTACAGCACGTGTTTCCAAGGATTCAAAGTAGATAGTCAAAATAAAATCAACAAAGATACGGACACAGTAAGGTTGAAATAATTTACTGTGGTGAAAGGAGGACAAATAGGAAACAAGGAATTTAGATAAGTAGTGTTAATAGTGATGATGTTAAGTGTGTCACAGACATGAATGAGATGTTATATACCTAGTTCGGGATTTTTTTCAGCTCAAGAACATTATTTGAATTTAGAAGTAAACATCGAAAGGTTTGTCTTTGCCAGGAAACCCTTTTGTTATAAAATGGAAGAATTCTGCATTGTTTAGATTATAGCTGTGAGCCTGAGATGTCTGTCTCCTTTTTTCAAGTAATTCCCCCAAATCCCAAATGGCAGAGTATGAGAGAGAGACTTTTTGTGATTACTTACTGCAAATGGTTATGGTTTGGATCTGTATGCTATAAAACCACAACTGTCTTCACATTAATGAGACAAAAATATAAGTAAGCACCCTGGAAGATTGGCATAATGCTTTTTGTATATTTTATGTAATCTCTTTTACTGGAGTGCCTGCCTTATGTAATGTCTTAGTAATGGAAATGAGGCCATCTGCATGGTAGTCAAGGTTGTTCCCTGAAAGACATACTCTGTCTGCAGCAGAAAATAGATTAAACCTTTAAAACCTTCACAACCCTTTCATCAAGCCGAGAGGGATCTTCTGCAGAAACTCCCCCTTACTTTCTTTAGAGCAGCCCATCTTCTCTGCTGATTGACGTTGTTATCCATCCAACTTTGGGGTCTGACTGCTGCATAATATCCCCATCAGCTGTATTGCCATTGTTTGTCCCTTTTCATCTTCTGCCACTCCTAATTCAAGTCTGCAGTCTAATAAACTCTACCTTCTTTCCTTTGCCTTGCATTGCCATTGGGACCATATCTTTCCCTTTCATATTCCCTGCCTTACCCATAGTCCTTTCTTTATGTATGCTGTAATCTCTTCTGCTGCTAGGTATCAGTAATCCAACAGGTGACCTTCTGAAAAATGGCAAGCCAGTGATCTAGTATTATTTATGCATTTTATTTCAGTCACTATGCAAATATACTAGGTGTTTTATGTGAGCAGAGGAAGACAGACTCCCCTGACTATGCTGCAGTCCAAGGCAACGTGGTACAAAGGGGAGCAGAATAGGAAAAATATATATAATACAAACAAATACCTCTTTACTAATAAACATCTGCAATTGTTAATTTTGCATGGAATACTTAAGAGTTTTATTTCTGAGCTAGCATAGTAAGTAGTATTGTGTTGCCAGTCTCTGGCTGACATCTCATTTAATCTCCCATTAGAAAGATTCTTTAAAAGGTATTATTATCTTTCTGTTGGATTTTTCTCTTCCTCCCTGGAAGATTTCAGTTTGGTCCTCCATTTTTCTGTGCTTGGGATCAAAACCATTTTTAGCCCCGTCCTTGTTAAAGATTGGGATGTTCCATAAATATTAAAAACACTGGAATAACAGAAGGTCTTTCCTGATTTCCTGGATATAATAGAGAGGTTGTGAGCTTAGTAAGTTGCACATGATAGTTTTTGCTATGCTGTAAAAAAGGAGAAAAAAGAAAACCCTAAATATTGTAGCATCTTGGGAAGCACATACAGCTACAAAAATAATAATAAAAAACCCCCTAGGAACTGGAAAATACTCTTTGCAACGCATTTTTGGGTTCATTCATCTTTTTCCCTAACATACAAAGTTGTCAACAGTTCCTTGAAAGATTTGCACTGTATCTTGCCTTCCAAGGGTTTCATTTGGAGCATTGGCTTTCACACCCCTGAAAGAGCAAAGCTATTTGGGGATACTTGTTCAGCAAACCTCCACCCACTGTCTAATTTGCCTGGAGCACGCTGTCCGATGGTACTTGAGGATATACCGGCTGGCATGCCCAAATGGTAGCTGTTTGCCTTTGATATCCTCACTTCAAGGAAGAGCTTTTTCCCCTCTCCTCTTTCTCTGTGTCATCCACTTGGGATTAGAATAGTGGTATCCCCACTGTTGGGAATTACTCAGCAGGTGTAAATTTGACATGGCCACAATGTGCCTGCAGCATTCACAGGTGGAGAAGAGGTGAAAGAAAAATAAGTGGAAATCATATGTTCTGGATGTATTCGGTACCACTTGCAGCAGTCTCACATTGTCTCCGGATGAAGGGTGAGGCAAAGACTGTAGCAGGTCTCTAGAACCCCTCACAGTGCCCTTTCCATCATCCTTAGCAACCTGGGGGACTTTGTACACTGCCTTTTAATGTATAGTAATGCTGACACAATTAAAAGCATACTGCCTTTCTCATGTGTATGTAGCATCTAGCATTATACCTGTTTTAAAAAGGGAGGTGAGAGGAATCCGTTGTATCATGTCTGCTCTTTGCTTTTTCTGAGCATTTCAGGATATGATGCAAGAATTATGTATGTATGCAAGTGCACACCCACAGATTTATATCACACATGCCTTCATTTTAGTTAATTAATTGTAAGTCTTTAATGAAATCATGAGCAGATAGTGATTAAGCTGGCACCTACTGATTTGGAGACATTGTACCTACTTAGTTCTGCCACTGCCAAGTGGTGCTGCCGCCTAGTCAAATCTTATTTAGCATCTTCAGTATGCCATGGCTGACAGTGGTACTGATCCGTGCACAGAAGATACATAGCCAAAAGAATGCTATTTTACATTCTTCCCTGTCATTTCTCGTGCATGTATGCCATGGGGTGGGCCCATTATGGTCAAATAGGCTAACCTGATACCATGTATCAACAACATAATTAACACTGATATATTGTCATTATTTAATAGTATCACCAGTATGTCATAGACTTCGGAACTGAGAAGAAAGCTACATAGAAATTCTACATTTTTAACTATATGTACATTTATCTTTGTCCTGTTTTTATCTTGCCTGCAGCAGCAGTATCTAGAATTTAGGATATTAAAATTCCTTGTATCAAAAGGCCATTTTCTGGAAAGTGAAAATGTGCCTGTGTGCTGATGGGTGTAGAGAATACTTGTGTAAGAGTTGTCCTAGCTGAAATATAAATAAAGTAATTCAGAAACCCAAATATAGCTCAGCTTGGCTTTCTCTATAACAGATCATCCCAGGTTTGAGTTTAAAAGTGTTTCACATTCTGATGTGATTTACTGGCGCATACGCCTTTATTCCTCCAATAGAAGTGGCTGGCCTGATATTTGCATGAACTCTGGAAGGCTCATAAGTGGAACTTTTGCTTGTGTATTCAGTAGAGAAGAAACAGTGAACACTATAACATTTAAAAACTTCTTGGCTGTAACAAATTAGATGGCATTTATGTTTGTGTTTGTTACAACTGTTTGACTCAAAAGCCTATTTGCAGAGAAGGAATCTGATTTTAGTAAATCAATATAATAAAGCCTTTGATTTTTTACAAAAGCCAGCTAGCTGTAACTTCAGTGTTGGTATTTCAAGGCCTCTCACTGATATTTTAGAAGTTTGTGGTTGTTTGAGCTTCCTTTCCAGGCCCTGGGGAAATAAGAGAATGGTAAATCAAAGCCCAGATCGCTGTTTGCATTTATTTTACTTCTCATTATGACATGTATGCAAACACTCAAAAGAAATAGGAAAAAGGTATAATCATGATAAGATCCCTTTTGTAGAACAAAGGGGAATACATTTCTAGTCTAATTTATTACACTTCTCCTTAATACCATAAACTCATTTGAGCGCCTCATCAGGTTTGACAGTTCATTTATACTTCTAATTCAGTGATAGTACTGTTTAAAATAATGACTGACTTCTGAAGGATAATCCAAGAAAATAACTGGAAAGTATTTTTTCTGCTGTGAAATGTGTCTTAATTTCTTGTGCTTTTCCTTTCCAAGAGAGGAAGTTTTAAAAGTACAAATTGCAGTCGAGTACTTAACTGCCATGAAAAGTCATTGTGTTGCTTTTGGAAAAAATCTTCCATTTGCATTTGCTCTCTTCTTTCTGCTTTCCTTGCCTGTGACAACCAAAATCCAGACTGCGACTGAGGGAATATAATTAATCAAAATACTTAATAACAGTCAGTGAAATCTAAGTGACGCTTGTTTCAGCTTGGATACATCCTTTAGCATAACTGTGAGAGTGGAGAAAATTTTCTTTTGATTTTAAATATTGGAAAAAAGTTTTATAAGTGTCATCCTAAATCTGGATGCTTTTGTCCCCATATTAAAATGAGATGCTCTCAAGGCCATCTTCTTTCACCCCTATACTCGTGAGAGAGATTTTGCGTCAAGCTTCTCAGGTGGCATAAAGAAGTTTTGCCTATATTGAAGTTAACAGAGGAATGACAGATTATAGCAGCTGAGAATTGAGGTACAAGATTTTAGCCACCATAGCTGGGGTGATAAAAGCATCCCATGGGAGGTAACCTAACCTTTCACAGTTTATTGATCATCTGACTTGTACTTCTGATGTCACTAGTTATTCTTAAAATTTCATCTCCTAGCTCCTGCAGTGTGCCATGCAGGTCTTGCCATGGCACAGCTTCCCCCAGAAAGCCACAAGCTGCCTCTCCTCTGGGGAACGGGCTCCAGATTAGGACATTTTTCTGCAAATTTGAACATTGAACAATTGCTGTAGTAGTTTTCATGCGAAAGTCCATCCTCTTTAGTCATGGCTGTTCAAAACCACGTTACTCAATTTCCCAGCATCCTCACAACAGACACATTGCTCTTCTATTAGCTCTTTATTTATACTAGCGGTGATGCCAAGCACTGCTGCCTTATCAGTGTGCCAGGGCTGCTCTTAGATTACAGAGTGAGCAATGTTCCTGTAATACTGCTTCTCAGCACAGAAAGCTCAGAAATTTTAACTCCTTTCCCTGCACTCCATCTCTGGTCAGCTGCTCGTGTCTTATTGCCTGCCCCATCTCCTGCCAGTTGCTTCGTCTCTCACCTGCCTGCCAAAGTTTCCCTCTTACCCTCTGTTCCTTATTCCTGCAACTTTCAGCCTCCTACAGTATTTCATTTTTTCAGTCTTTTCCCCTTTGGTATGTTCAAAGACACCGTTATGGCTTTTCAGGTATCAGTGCTTTTCAAGTCCTGAATGAGGTGGCACATAAATCTGGAGAATTCTAGGTTTAAACTGGAGAGTAAATTTAAAGTATCATCTTTATTGGGGTGGGGGGAGACCTTCCACTCTTTCCACCATGTAGAGCTCTCTTCTGTAAATTCCTCAGTGGTCTGATAATGTCATGATTGCCTGATGGCTAATCCTGCAAAAAGGAGGGGTTTTCACTTTCTTTGAATGAATAGGCCAAATGGAAGCAGTTTCTTTTCCTCTAAAATGTGCAAAACTGTTCTGGTTTGTTTTCATTTTATAAAAAAGCATATAAAACCTATGAAAAGTATTGTACAAGTTAATAATAACTTTAGATGGACTCTGTTTTGTAGAGCAGAGTTCAAAAGAGTACTGCTAGTATAAACAGCTCTCCCATTCTCTCTTTTCTTTGTAATACTTCACAGAGTTGATGGCTGGGGTAAGGTGTGGCCGTTTCTTGGCAGAATGATTCTTCCAGATTTTACTTGTTTTGGTGTGTTTTCAGGAATATGCTTTTATTGCCTAATACTGAAATTCCTAGTTGGAGGAGCTTGTCGTCTGTGTCTTGTCACGTGTAATTTTAATTTAGCATTCCAACTTTTGTAGCCCTCCTTGCTTGCTTCATAAACCTTAACTGCTTCTCCAGTAAAAGGCTGCCTTGGATGACCAAAGCAGGAGAAAGAGCCTCACTGGCTTCATGCCCCATTCCTCTCTCCAGCCTTCCTTACTGCCCCAGCCCAACAGCGTGACCGAGAAATTCCTTTGGGAAAGGGTTAGCTTGAATCCCTGCGGTCCCAGCAAATTCACACGGTTCCTCTAATGTAAGAATCATAAATGTACTAGATGAGATGACCTGTTAAGCAAGTATGCTAGAATTCCTCTTCATTGTGTCTCAAATAAAGAATGGAGACTGTTCAGCTGATTACAGCGACCCTTGTTTAAGTTCCTGTTTTTAAAGATGGCATAAATGTCTGCCAAGAAAGGTAACTGCCAACAAAAAAGGAAGATTTGCCCTCTTGGGAGATGATGGTAAGAAAGTGGGCTGTTTTATTTTCTGATATTTTCCTTTAGCACTTGTGATTCGGAAGATTTGTGTATTCTAGTACACCAGAAATTGAAACTAGTCAGGAGAAACAAAGCTTGAAATGCCATCTCTTAGTGAGAGACTTACAGTTTTTCAGTGATTCCCATTTTAAGGAATAGCTTCAAAAAGCAAAGCCTCAGGGTTAAAACAAGCTCTTTTACCTCCTTTTACATGTGCTCCAAGCATCTAAAGCTACTCAACAAGCATGCCGTTTTGCAAGTATCTTATTTTCTTTCCACAGAGTGTCAAAAGCGCCGCAGGAAGTTCTATGTTCCATCTATGGAATATCATTGATACGGACGCTCTTCTGAGACCATTTTTGTTGTTATGTTTCAAGATAAGGCATTCAAGTATTTATGGGAAAAATAAATGTATATACCTTCTGCAGTGTGTTGTAGCTGAAAATTAAGTGTTTTTCTACTCAAATTTTGACATACTTCCTGGAATCACTGAGCTTTCAGTAACGTTTTTAGTTAGTATTCCACAGCCTACAGTTGTATTCACCGCAGCTGAGATGAGCTCAGAAAGTTTGTCTTTATTTAACCTTAGAGAGGAATCCCAGGCTTGCTCTGTAGTCGTCAGGGCTGTTGGGAAGGATCTGCTCCAGAGCACAGTGGAGAGAGTGCGGGCAGGGTCCCGCTCTGAATCGTGCCTGCTACAACATTGCTCCATGGGTGATACTGGAAATCCTGCAAAACAAGGCTCCTTAAAGTGAAGTTAGCCTTTATCAAGCACTGATTAATATTTTCTTTCATTATCCATCCTTTTCCTTCTTTGGCTAATATCTTGATGAATCCTGTTGTTGAAGTCCTGCATCCCGCTGCTTCTCGTGATGTTTGGAAGTTGAGGGCACTTATTAGATTAGGACATTCCTTTTCTACCTGAAAAATACATCTATCCTTCTGTAGAGGGGGTGAAAAAACATAAGAAGCCCCGATGAGAATAAACATCCTGCATCACCTTTGCTCTTTTGAGACTTAAAATTGCATTGGGGTGGCAGGGGGAAGATGCTGCAGCTAAAAGTCAAAGCTTTTAAAGACGCTGATTCTGATTCTCTGCTCCATTACACATTTTTCACACTGATGTAGCTCCGCGGGGCTGCTTTGTCTCTTTCTTGTCAGCTGGTAACAAGTACAGAGAATGGAAATGGCCTGTGGCATTAGGACCACCTAACAGACAGTAGCAAGCCATCCCGTTTGATTGGTGATTTCATAGTTACTTGTTTAGAATAATTTTGTTGATGAGGTTGACTATTTCCAGTTAACTAGTACCTATTACAGTTTTAAGACAGTAATTACCCCCAAAAGTTAGTATTCGCTATGCCAGCAGTTAGTAGTAGTATTGGCAGTAACCTTACTGTTAGCAGTATTTATGCCAGGAAATAAATGCTTGCCTTTATTTGTCAGTAAACATTGACATTTAAATGGCATGAAAGATTATGCATTGATTTCTGTGGATGCAAGTCTCTAGAATTACCTTAATCTTTATTTTCCCCCACATTAAGGAATGAGGTGAAGTTGAACTTGATGAAGTAGATATTCCAGCGCTAGATTTACTGTGTGCGTGAAAATTCTTGAAAATGTGTATCTTATCAAACTGAGCCTGATTTCAGTTGTACATTTTACTCATAGTGGAAGGAAATTTCCATTGTTAGAAAAATCTGGAGGCCTCCCCTCGCGAGAACTGCTCTGAAAATGAAGAAGTGGGATTCTCATCAGAGATAGGAAGGATCATCAGCCTGAATCGCCGTGCAGACCTGTAGGGGTTGATTTGTAGCCAGTATCTGCAAAATAAACTGGAGGGTTCAGTTTGCAAACACTATTGTGAACCAAACCCTGCAGGGTTCAGTTTGCAAACACTATTGCGAACCAGACCCTGCAGGGTTTGCCGAGCTCCGGTTACTATTATTGCTCCTAGTAAGGCTTATTATCCTGTCACAGAAGATGTAAGAAAATCCATCTCTCCACTTTAAACATGATAAGCCTTTGTCACCTACAATGCAATTAAAGTTAAAAATAGAAGAGCGCTGATGATAAGATTGTGACTTGCAGGCAATGAGCCATTGTCCAAGCACTGGAGACTTATCTGGAGGGCCAGTCAGCCTACACGCTTTGCTGTCAGTTTGCTGATTGCCGTTTCTCTCCGAGTTTGATGAAATATTCATGTCTTTGCTCTGCTCTCTGCAAGCACTATTGATTTCTTGTATAAACGCGGCTATATTTAGTCTAGACAAATGGAATGTGGATTGCTGCTGAATAAATGGGATGAAAGACTGGGGGTTTGCCTGTCTGTTTCTCTTGGTCTGTGGCAATTATTTATAATCAAGAGTAGTTTTTGTAAGTTAAAGGTGATTTTTTATAATTTAGTGATTAGTCTCAGAACAAAAGTAAGCACTTAGACACAATCATTCTGTTGGGATAGCAGGTTAAGAAGGCAAATTATGCCCTGAGGTTTATAATCACAGTTACTACAATTTTTTAAAAAAAAATAGCCCAGAAAATCGTATGTTTCCAGAATTTTGAGAAGAAAAGAATATGATCAGTAGAAGAGATTTAGTGCCTTGTCTCTTCTTTTTATAAAACTTCATAGTAGTAGATTTGATTGTATAGCTAGAATTCAGTTCTCTTCATTTGCTGCAGTTTCAACTTTTGCTGCTTCAATTTTACTGTTCCTGCTTGCTAGAATATTTCTGTTTCACTTTGGTTTTCTCCTTGAAAACAAATACAGCTGTAGCAGAGCAAAAGGAGAAAATGTGCTTAAAATCTTGTTCCCTAGTCATTTCCAACAGCATGTTTGTTTTCAGTTAATAATCTTATTTTCCTACTAAGATAGCGGAGCAGTAGGAACAGGAGTGAATGTGTTTGTGTTCCACTGTCCTCTCGTGGATGGAATCAGAACTGCTGAGCTTTGGCAGAAACGCTCAGTTGCTATTTATTTTCCTCTTGTAGAAAAGTTACTTGCTAGTTTTTTGTTCTTTTGAAACAGATAAAGTTACAATCTGTCTCTTCACTTAATGTGAAAACCTGAGCTTTGCAAGGATTGTAGTGAAAATCATCAAATCTCTCTCTTCTGCTGCTTTTTAGTCCCTTCGATTTAAATAAGGAGATAGAAAAGCACAGGATTCTTCATTAAGTACTTTAACGCTGAATTAACAATACATACCACTGCTGTAACGAATTGGAATAATTCAAGATGTTTTCATTTTCTTACAAGCCATATATAGTGTATTATGTCTAATCCACTCCAAGCATGGTCGTCACTTTTCAAAAAGCTGTATTAAAACTTCTCGTTTTGTGTGTCAAATTATATTCCTGTAATTTTATATGTTATTCCTATGTATTTGCCAGGTATATTTACATGCAGTAGCTATGAGGCATTGGGTAGCTGTTCATGTGTAACACCATCCCCAGAAAATCTGCACACTAGCTATGGAAAACCTCTTTGCAATGCAGTGAGAACTGGAAGGCCTTCATCTTACACTGAAGAAGTGCCCTCAGTGTTTATTGTGAAGCAGTAATAGTGCCTAAGAGATTCTCACTAAATATTGCTCCATTAGGCTGTGACATGGTTTTAGAACTGGGTTGCTTGTTAGTCTATTTAGCAGAATATTAATCTGGGAGTATTTTTGCAGAGAATGTAAAGAAAGAGATAAAATAATTTGTAAAATCTCCAGTTGCTAGTAGGAATGTGTGAAGTTTGCATACAGCTTAGATTGCATTAGTGTTTTGTTAGGTCTGTACATTGAAGCAGTCTTTGAGTGAAATTGGTCTTTTCCCCAGTAGGAATGATCTCTATTGTCCTTCTCCAGTTATATTTAATATATATACGTTTTGTTGTTTTCTTCCCACAGTGGATGTGAAGTCGGAGGTTCCCGTGGGATTAGAGCCTATCTCACCGTTAGACTTGCGAACTGATCTCAGGATGATGGTTCCCATGGTGGACCCAATTATGCGTGAAAAGCAGCTACAGCAGGAGCTACTTCTGATCCAGCAGCAGCAGCAAATTCAGAAACAACTGCTGATTGCAGAGTTTCAGAAGCAGCATGAAAACCTGACCCGCCAGCACCAGGCCCAGCTCCAGGAGCACATAAAGGTAGCAACATTTTTCATTTATCCCTCACTTTATCTGCAAACTGAATATGCTTAGGCAGACATGAAAAGGGAACATGCCTGAAAGGTTCGCTGTGACTGAGAGATAGTGTTTGAGTGCTTATTTCTCTGTATTTGGGTGATAAAAGCCTTTTCAAGCAAAACTGCTAGCACCTACCAGCAAGTTGCTCAGAGCAGACCAAGGCAGTACTATGACAATCATCAAGCTCATAAAGCCACCGCATCCGCAGAAAATCAAACTACCTGTTTTACAAAGCTGGATTTATGCCAGACTTCAGTATGGCTGTCTTTTCTGTATGCGCAGTTTTGAGTATATTAAAAGACTGCTTTTTTGGGCTACTGTTTGAGTTTGTGCCCGCAAATCAAATTGATAGGCAAGTGCATAATATTTGCATTTGTAAAACGGAGGCAGACCCTGAAAGTGTTGTTTTCACTCTTCTCTGAGCTGCCTCATATAATGTAAAAAGAAAATGATTTATGGGATTACATGCACTATGGTAGGATTGCTATAATGGATTTTGACCAGGAATTTATGATCTTGCCTTTCTTTTCATTTTTTCCTTCTGATCTACTTGCCATTATGCTACTGTGCTAAGCTTCCACTCGATGGAGCTGACAAATGCAGCAGAGCACGGCAGCCAGAGTTGGGTGATGCACTGGCAAAGAACACTGTGCAGTTCCCAGGCGTTTTTGCCAAAAGAGAAAGAAGTGAAACCAGAGTGGCAGGCAGCTACTTGACATTAGAGTTCATTGTAGTGACAGCCGGTAATACGCTATCCTGCTTAAAAGACTGAGGAAAGCCGGTTAAGAGATGAAAAGAAGTGTAAGCACAAAAGCAAGCACTGATACTCAGTTATTCAAGGGGGGTGTTTTAGGCAGGACTGACCTAGAAAACAGTGCAAACTGCACTTTCTCATGTCTTTTTGTTCTGTGCAAGTTACAACAGGAACTCCTAGCCATTAAACAACAGCAAGAACTCCTTGAAAAAGAGCAGAAACTGGAGCAGCAGAGACAGGAGCAGGAACTGGAGAGGCATCGCAGGGAACAACAGCTTCCTCCCCTCCGAGGCAAAGAAAGAAGCCGAGAAAGTAAGAGCCAATGTACCATGAATCCTAATAAGAAATGAATCTGTTCCCCTTTGCCTTCTCCCAGCCAAAGCGGACGATGAACAGGAACGTGAAACAAGCCTATTGCTGTGTGAAATATGCAACTAGAGAAGTCGAGGCTGTGCCTGCAGAAAGGCAGGGCCACCTGTTGCACCCACAGAAACACATCGCTGGTTTGTGTGCAGGCTTGGAGGACTGTAGGAAAGCACATTTTGACAGACCTATGTATATGCCTCTCAAGAATCTAGCTCTTTTTATAAAAAAGGAGGGAATTTGAAAGCCTAAAGCTTCATTTGAGAACTTCTTTCTGAAGAGCTTATTTCTCAATACAGGAAGCACTACAAAACAGCAAAAAATCAAATTACTTGCTGATTAACTAATTTGAGCATTGTTTCAAGATTGAAAATATAATGAAATATTTAAGAATATCTTTGGCTGAGACTTCTGAATACTTTTGCTAGTACTTTTTCAAACTGCCTTGTGTTTGTTCTTGATACAGATTCATGAGGCCCAACCAAGTTATTTTTAGCTCATATATAGCTCTAAGGCAAATGACAGATATAAAGGATACTGTTGGAATTTGGTGCTCACTAGAGGGAGACAGATACAAATAATTCTCCTTAGTGAGGTCAGTTTAAAAATCAGGTTGAAGTACATTGTGAAGGTATTAAAAATGAAGCTGCCAGGAGCAGATATTGTTACTTATCCTGCTAAATGACCACAAGAATTAACTGACAAAGACCGAAGCAGAAAAGAGCTGTACATTATGCTCCTGCCTTTTTTTCTTGGGTGGAAAAATGTATCAGTTCAACAGTTGTAGGTGTACCATATTGTAGGCTTTAGAAATTAAGGTGTCCATGGTGCTTCCAGTACTTTGGTGAACGATGAATCCATGAAAGCATCTCAGCCTGTTGACCCAGCAGTGGGAGGGTGGCAGAAACTGCAGGAACAAAAGGTTCCTGTAAGTGGTATGAAAAATCAGCCTCCATATTAACCATATTAACAGTTGGGCTTTATTAGTGCTCCCACCAAAGGAAGAGCAGTGATGTGAACTCAATGGTTCCTTTCTCAGTTTGGTGAGCTGGGTGGCTGTTCAGTATGTAGCAGCCAGCCAAGCAGCACTTGTGACCCCCACCCCGGGCCCAGCCCCAGCGTTCGCTGCTGCTACTGATCTACTTAATGAGCAGAGGAGGGAAGGAAGGTGCGGGGAGGGGAGTTAGGGTCTGAAGCTGAGGGGTAGTGGAGGTATTTTATGGGAACTGGGTCACAGGGGGACACACTCACCACCAAGCTGTGCTGTGTCAGGGTTGGGTAACCAAATACTTAGAGTGTCAGTATACCTTAGTGCTGCTACTTTCAAAGAAATGTTTTTTCTTCCCTTTTTTGTCACTGTTTATGGAAAACTGAAAGAAGATTTTTCTTTTTCATGTTTTTTTTACGAAGAGTGTTATGGCTGTGAGTAAAGAAGCATGTCCCATGCTGCAAGTAGGAGCTGGCAGTTTAACCTGACATGGACATGCCCTACTTCTTGTACTGTATTGAGCTAGCCACCAAGAGAGGTCAAAATGCACTGCGTCTTCCTGGCATTTTGGTCTTTCTGTTGGTTTCGTATTGTAAGAGTAGAATTATTAACTAAGACTCATGTTTCAGGCTGTGATCTGTCTTCCAGACATCACAGGTACAGGCTCTTCAGTGGCTTCAATAAAAAGGCTCACTGCTGACTCTTTCTGCAGCGGTCCGCTCATAACCAAGATGGTGTTCAGAGGGCAGTTTTGCTGTGCTATTGCTGTTACTTTACTAAAAGAAAAAACATTCTTTACTGCAAACTCAGAGTGACCTTTTGTCACTATCTTTTTAGTTCTATCCTTGGCTTTGTATTTGGGAATTATTAGGAAATAATTTAAATTCTTTAGATACATCTGGCCCTGGATAAATGGCCTCATCTACTGTTGAAATATTCCTTATGACTTCACTGGATTTCTGGGTTATGGCCAACTTCAGTCTTCTACAGACAAACATTTAATTTGAATGTTATCTCATTTTGACTGATTTCCACCCATATCTTTTAGAATTTACAACACTTCCAGCAGCAAGACACGGGCTCTTTTTTGTGTTTTGGTTTTTGTTTTCTTTAAAAATGTAATTTTTATAAGTAAAGATAAGATATGTTTAATTCTGTGTGTCTTAGGGGCAGTGGCCAGTACAGAAGTGAAGCAGAAACTTCAAGAGTTCCTGTTGAGTAAATCAGCAACAAAAGACTCTCCAGCAAATGGGAAGAATCATTCCATGAGCCGCCACCCCAAGCTCTGGTACACGTATGTTCAGTATTAAGCTGTTTCCTTGCCTCATCGAGTATCTGTTAAAACTTGCCAGAATGCTTCTCCAGCAGGGGTTTTGAGAGTCTGCCTCCAGAACAAGACAGTAGTTCAACCAAGAAGTTATCAGAAAGGTGGAAGTGTAATATCACAAATTTTACAACTATACCTGTCATTTTTCCAAGTCTCTTCAATTTTTGCAGTTAGAACAACTTTGTGTTTGATTTACTTGGATTTTGAATCAATCACAAAACTTGTTTCTTCTTGAAGATATGCTGCTTTGCAGTGAAGTTACTTGAATGGTATAAGTAACTCACAAGGATTTTGAGAAGGATAGTGGTCGTTTAACTTTTCTTACTTTGATGGATTTTAGTATCCAAAACTGCGTATTCTTATGATGCCTTGGCCTTGATAAGAATCTGCTTAGACCATTGAAACAAGTCATTTTGTTGAGTCCTATAATGGGCCTATTAACATTTTAAGAGTTTACAGTTTTTACCCCCCACTTTTTTTTTTTTTTACTAATTAATTCCTTTTTAACTTCCTTATTACAACGGACACATAAGTCAATCCAACAGAATGAACTCTGGCTGCATTTCTGAAAGACTTCAATGTTATGCCCGAATTGACCTTCAGTAGGACAAACAGAAATGCATATGGTACACTAGATTTCCATCTTGTGCTTGTTCTTTTTAGAAAGAATTACTGAAGGCCTGCCCTTGGAGTTTCCATTCTGAGCTAATCAGAGCGTTGTGGTAACATGATTTAATATATAGTTGCATTGTTTCTCATGGAGACACAGTACTTAATTTTTTTTTTCCAAATAATGTGTAAAATTCTCTTGAGTATGTAAGATTTCTGGAC
This sequence comes from Platalea leucorodia, assembly GCF_965183815.1. Taxonomy (NCBI): domain Eukaryota; kingdom Metazoa; phylum Chordata; class Aves; order Pelecaniformes; family Threskiornithidae; genus Platalea; species Platalea leucorodia. The sequence goes on along the minus strand of NC_138823.1, from coordinate 134,993,062 downwards.
TAATAATCTGAGGTTAGTTCTGAGTCTTCAGATGAGTGAGAATGAGGAGCTCTGCAGAGGATGTCTTCTGCTACACTAGGGAAAGGAGTACTTCCTCTCATGGTAGTGCCCTTTTTGACAGAGAATTGTTATGGATTAACCACACTACATTGGAAAGGTAGGGAAAGATTCTGTAAAAGGCCAAGTAAAATTATGTTTAGATAAACACAAAGTTTGAAAGTTTCCCTCCTTTCCCCCTCTCCCCCTCTAAATAGAAAAATCAACCAAATAATAAAAAAAACCCTGTCTCTGGGCCAAATGATGCAATTTCTTTGCAATTTGCAGTTTTCGTGTTCAGAAAGATCTGCCCACACTGATTCTTTCAGCCAGCAGTTGTCAGAAAGCACTCTTCAGCTTGGAGCTTCTCTGCTGACGTGAGTGCTCTGTGCTGCAGAGTGGTGCGCTCACAAAACTTACAAACTGAACTTAAATGCAAGGTTTTACCTACGTTGTCGACTAAATAGGTTGCATTTTTTTTTTTCAACAGATAATAATAACTCAATATTTCTGGTTAGTTTTATACAAGCCCCCCTGCCCTGAAAATCCCCCACATTTTGGTAGAAGAGGCTGGATCAATGTACATCTATTTGTACATGATAAACAAGACTTAAATGGCTTTTGCTGTGCCTCAGCTGGTTTATATTAAAACACAACAATCTAAAATGGTCAATTCCCCAAACTGGCGACAGATCCTGTCTGTAGGTCAACATGACTCTTATCCTATGTGACTTTTATAATGAGTGCAAAAAGCGTGTTCTTGGGAATCCCAAGGAGTTCCATAACTTACTGTAAAAGTGAAATTGGTTACATGAGCCTGTGGTTTGTGCACACTTAGACGAACAAGAACATAAACACAGCTGAGACATGTGGACAACATGTGTAGGTAGTTACTGTTGGTCACCTCAGTGACTGCTAATTTGTGACCTCTCTGTGTCTGCTGCAGGGCTGCCCACCATACCTCACTGGATCAAAGCTCTCCACCCCTGAGTGGGGCCTCGCCACCATACAAATACACTTTACCAGGAGCACAGGATGCCAAGGATGATTTTCCACTTCGTAAAACGGGTGAGTTAGCGTAGTTTATTCGAGCCCCTTACCCAGCAATTCTCCCACCCTTTATTTTAACCAGGCTGTCCATCAGCAAGGCATATATCATAATCCACAAAGCCTGCTCAGGATGATACTATGGGTAAGTTCAAAGATCCTGACTTCATCTTTATGAGGTTGGACTGACCACATGGTATCAAGAGTCGGTGTTTCCCAATGCTAACAGCTAGTGCAAGTTCAGTCCTGATAAATTTAGTTTTTAAACAGACCATCATTTCACAGATCTTTTATGGCATTATTTTCTTTGTCTGAATATTACTTCTGGGTTTAATAGCTCTCTCTTTTGCATGGTAGATACAGTATCTGTCTTCAGATGGTATGCTGCCTTTAGACAATGTTTTTCAGGACATTTTGAGGGGAATTCATGGAAAGAGGAGGAAGTAGATTAATATTATATTTTATGTCATTGGTTGTCAAAGTGTGTATGCATATGTGCATACATACGCATACACACGCACACATTTGTGTTTGCTTTTTACATGTAGGAATGTGTAATATTGTACAAGAAAATGTTCATTTGAACATTTCGGAATGTTTCAGAGGATTTAGCAACTGCACCTTTTGTCTTGACAGCAGGTGAACTGTAGACGTGACTTTTTCTGCACCATAAAGAAAGCTAGAAGGATGGTGGTGGAGTCCATGTGGCTGTTGCCTCAGGTCCTTGGTGCAGTGACCGGTATCCAGGAATGCAGGGAGACACTAAGAGAAGGGGGGGAAAAAAAGAAAAGAAAACATTAGATCGCTTATTGCATGAGTCTGCTGTTGAGTGATATAGTTACATTCAGAGAGAAAGTCTGACCCCCTAGTGTGCTAACAGCCTTTGAATGTGATTTAGCCACTGGGAGACTGAAAACTAACTGCAAAACTGGTACTCACTTGAAAAGAAGTGGCATTTGGAACCAGCATACATGCAGAAAGAAAATCCAGTCTGTATCTAATACTTTGGGGCAGACTCTCTAAGCTCATATTATATCCCCAAATATTTTCAAAGGAATGAAAGCATGAAAAGCAAAATGCTAATTTATTCTAGCTGAATTACTCTTTGTACAATGTGGTGGCAATATAACAAGGTTCTATAAAATCTTGTTCAGGCTATTCAGTCACAATAAGCCCTTATGTGGTTCTCTGCTTAATACCACTATACAACATATATTTTCTGTGCCAATAGAATATACATTTTCATTCCTTAAACAAAAGGATACACTCTACATCTTGTAAATGCTGTGAATTCATCTACGTGTTTTTGAAATGCAAGTTTTAATTTTTCTTCTGTGTTTATATATCTTAAATGTTATGATTTATATTTATGATGTGTCAGACTGTTGATCTGTAAAACAAAACATTTTCAAACATTGTAACAGTAAAGTTCTCGTGCAGCTGCTAATACTTTTATATCTCTGTGGGGGTTTCAAAATATTCCTTAATTCAATTCCCATTGTCTGCATAAGAGGACTATAATATAATTAAGTCCAGATGTTTTCTATATGTTATTCCAAATATTTGGGCATGCAATGCATCAGTTCCAAAATTGAACAAAGGACATGATGGCTCTCTGAAAAGATATCTACAGAATAAATAGACAAATACTAATATAATCGTTAGCATAACCGTTTCTATGACATTTACATAGTGATTCTGATAAGCAAATATAAATGAAGTGTACAGTATGTTAGCAAGGGAGTATATTTGATAGCTCTCTGCATCCGTGAAAATAGCAAGTGTTAAATATCCTGTTTACACGTCCAGTTTCTCTGTATACCGAGTTGTTTAATTCCAGCCTTCAGCAACATCCCCACAAAGGTTGCAATGATTGTTCATCAGGTTGAGAGTAAAAGCAACAGGAACCAGATCGACACAAGTCAAATGACCCTAAACTGATCTGGGTTGTTATAGGGCCATCCTCCAGGCAGAGGGGACATTGTGGAGCCTGTGTCATCCTCATGGGACCTTACTAGACAAAGATGTCCTACGAACACTCGTGTATATGGACAGGCTATAAGCCTGCAGAAATCTGACCTTTGCCATGAGGGGTGAACCTCTTTTCCTTTCCTTTAGGCTATGAACGCTTATTGCCACTGGCTCCTGGTAAATCCTCTGTGGTGCTGAACCTGCATGAAGTCAGCAATTCATATGAAAGTGGACCTCACATTCCTTTCAGCCTTAAGAAAGGAATACCTGTTGTGGGTTTTAATCACAGCTTTGTTTTGCTTCTCAATTTTGTTTTCCGTAGTCATAATGTAAAATACAGAGGTATCTTTCTCTTCTCCAACTTTAATATAATGCTCTTGGAAGTTAATTCTGATTGAATCAGTTACTCAGATCAGATTTAATGGGCAGCAAAGCTGAATGATTCTCTCCTGACATCCTAATGTGTTTTTCAGTGCTAAGGGAACACCAAGTGTCACACAGGCATTGTAAACCATGAGTCTTGCTTGCCCACTTTCTTGCTTAGTAATCTATTTAACCTTTGCTTAATTAGTCCTGAAGTGGCATGTCCTTATAAATCTTTTAAAAATTAATTCAGAGAGACTTTGGTAAAGAGGAAAATATTCTGTGCAACTTTTACTCTTCTATCATCTAGAATGATGGGATGCATAGATAACTAGGGAAAGACTTAAGAGTCTTGCTCTTTCAATGTTTACAGTTAGGTACCAGAGTTAACATCCTTAGTGCATCCTATGGTTACTCAATAACTCTCCTAGCCTTGTGGATTATTCCTTTCTGTACAAGATGCAGCAGAACTTGTCAGCAGTAGGCTTCACACAGCTTAGCTGCATGGAGGATTGGGACTGTCCTAGGGGCTAGAGGCCAGGATATGCAGCTCTTTGCACAGCTGCATTCAGATGCTCTGTGTTGACAGACTTTCAAAAGAGCAGAGCAAGGGGAGCTATTGCTTCATTGGACAGATAAATATACCATAAGGAGAGGCTACACATCTGTAGCTAAGAGCAGAATTTAGCCTAAACAGCATAAGATCAAATTTTAAAAATGCCCACGACCTTCACCATGGAGACCAGTCGTAACGTGTGTTTTCTGCAAAGCACCCAAAAGCCTGAGCAGCACATGGCTCATTAACTTTCAATGAGACTAATGCGCCTAAATTACCCAGAGAGGTTTGAAAATTCCTCCCTGTTACTGAACACTTTTGAAATTCATACTGACTGTTGTAAGAGCTCTGATGGGAGCTGTGCACTTTTGAAGACCTGATCATTTAATATGGGAAACTTGTGATTGTTGATCTCCATAATTCTATGTCTGTCTATCTGGGAAAATATTATCTGCTTGACGAGGTTACTGTAAAACTAACAAAACTGTAGCAAACAACATGGGTTTGATAGGGTAGAAGTTCTTTTCAAATAATATTTTTTTGGGTTTTTTTACCTTGTCGAAATAAATGCAGAAATTCTGGCAAATGGCCATAACATTTGCATTGTCTTCAGTCTGTAACATTTCATTTTCTGTGTGCAAGTGTTGATGCAAACCAGCAAAAGCCAGTAAATTCCAATAAAGGTTAGCTCTCTAACCAAAGCTGCATGCTTTTTTAAAATGTTGCTATAGAAGGAATTTCTGCATTTTGCCTCATGTTTTGGCTTTTGTTTGAAGAAATTCCTGGGGACGTCATCATATCAAGTATAAACTGTTTTTTCTTTCCTGAGTTTAGCACAATCATGGCAGAACAGGAATGTCAATCAGTATTTCTATTTATTTTGGTTTTATGCCAGTTGAATCTTTCCTTGCTGATGGAGTTGTAAGCTTACAATTTGCATTTTGCTTAGGGATTTGAAGGTCACTCACAATAGTATTATTTGAGAAGATATTTGTAGCTTGCTTTCCAAAAATTGGAAGCATGCTCAATGGAAATATAGCGTGGGGCTTTTTAAATAGCAAATAGTACAAGGTCCTCGCTTGGAGGGGGGAAATTATGTAATTTCATACAGGAAAAAAGAGGAGATGAAGGATTGTTTAATATTGTGATGAAAGAGAGGAAGAAGGCTGTGCTGCACAGTCATGAAGTTCACTTTGTAAAAACCATATTAAGTTAACTTGATTAGGCAGTAGAATAACAGCATAGCTCTTGTGTAATGAGAGCGAAAGATTCCTGAATGAGAACTCAGCAGATGTAATTTTTTTAAAAAAGAAATTAATTAGAGTATTTCCTTACCTTTATTCTTTCTGCATTTAGTGACTCAGTAATTTACTGGAGCAGTTGAAACTGAGAAGAAAAACATTTTGTGTATGAAAGTTTTTCTCCCTTTCCCTTTTGCGCCACCAAATTCCGTTTCTGTTTGCATTTTCTAGGAAAACACTCTCCTGTGAAGTAACAGTATATGAAAAAGCTGGTTTTCTTTTGGTCTTCGGTAAACAAAAAGGCTTAGAGGATCACAAACCCTCAATTACCCTGTGTGCCAAAATGAAGAATGAATTCAAGTTTAGTAGAGAGAAGCGTTATTTTACTCTGAGTTTATGAGTGAGCACAATAAATGGGAGAGGCACTTTGTTTATTGAAGCAGGGAAACAAGGCAAGCATGGTACGATTCTCCTCATTTTATCCCATTTTTCAGGGATGCTAAGCATTCCTGCCTCTCAGAGTCCTTGTTTTCATGGTTTAATGAACAGTCTTGACAAATTTGGACTTGGTGATGTGCCCAAAGGAGATCACCGGTGCTTATTGTGGAGGGAGGAGTATCCTGATTCGCAACCCATTTTTTTCTTGACTTGTCTTCCCATTAATCACCAGACTTTTTTAGCCTTCCTAAATTCACTATCAATAACTTGAGAGGGCATAATTAGTAGTAAGAGGTTTTAGAAAGAGAAGAAACTTTCACTTGCAATTGAAGAGTGAACCTGAAGCAAACTGTTGTTAACAGCTTCTTCCAGATTCATGTAATGACCAGGCCAAAACAGAGTTCAGCCGCCGGGAGCCAGCAGCTCTAAGGAAATGTAATACCATTGTAGCTACTCTGCTGGGCTGCCGTCATCTCCGGTCCATCAGGGTTCTGCAGCCTCCTAAGCCGGGGATGAGGAGGGATGCCCTGTCACTCTAATTTAGCTCAACTTAGAGGGGAAATTTTTTGAGATAGCTTAAAACTAAATACAAATGAATGCTAGGGTAGGCTTAATGACACTGTCAGAGAGAAAAGAACTTGTATAGGTATGCTTTGGTATCATGAAAGCTGCCAGGGCCTGCACCAGGATGATTCTCATAAAGACCATCATAGTCTTCCCATCAGTGCAAGATTGGTCTAATATATTTTATTTAATGCTTACTTTTAATTGCAGGAAGCAAAGGTGTTACGCGTGGGTGATTCTTGCTTAGTTTCAAGATGACCTGGATAGAGGTTTTTCACTGTATTTCTGTTTTAGCAAAAATCCCACTACTTGTATATACATCACTTTCTGTCTTGCCAGTAAGTACTCTGTTGTGCTAGATACTGAACCTTCTTAATGGCTAGACTAATTATACAATCTTGGTCTAAATACTATCTTAGTTCTCCTTTTACTGCCCAATGCATAGCCGCAATTGAATTACAAAGTTCTGCTTCATGTGGTTACATAAAGGTTTTCTTACACAAACTGTGTATATTTTCAGAAACGTTTTATAAATTAGCATTAACAAGTAGCTTGTGTAACTTTTTGATAAGCAGGTAATAGACACTAGACACCTTTTTGACTTTTGAACCTAAAGGAAACAGCTTAAATAAGGAGCAGGGAGCAGTCCCAAAATCTAAAGCATTTTAAGAGCATAATGTCCATTGAAAATGAAGTGGAATGGTTTTAATGGGCATTTCAAAGTCTATTCCCTCTGGATAAATAAGTTACAAAATATTGCATATAAAATCTGAGACTCTTTGAAGTCAGTAGAAACTGTCCTGTTTGATTTCAGTGGGACTAGGATTTTTCTTCCACTGTATCTAGGGCAGGGATGGTTGAAAACTTTTAGAAAAGTAAACAAGAACATCTAAAAGATGGCAAAAAGAGAGAAACAGACAGAGAAGTGAAAAGTGGAAATCACATGGTATCAGATCATCCAAAATAGATGTTGGTTAGTAAAGATTGCACTTCTCCAAACTCCTGCAAAACATAGTTTAACTGAAAAATCTGTTCAAACCCACAACTCTAATTAAGGGTTTTAGCTGCCAAATAACATGTTCTGGCTAAAGCCAAGTAAGTATTACGGAGCCATTCATGAACAACGGCATAAGCTTTGTACTTTGCTTTTGATTTTCTCATGGGAAAGTAATATAAATGAGAGTGATACCTCCCTGTTGGCTTTAACTGTTAGAAATGCAAAGCATGCTGAAATTGTACATAATTCTCTTCCAAAGGCAAGGAAATAGCATTTCAATGGTTTTCCTCAGTGTCTCGTTGAGTTATGGCGGTGCACAATTATTCCTGTTAAATTACTCTACCAGATGCAAGGTTACGTTGTATATTTAGCTAATTAAGTTGTAGGGCACTGGAATTACATCCCAGAGCATAAAGGACCTATCTAAAAGTAAACTTGCTTTAATTCAGTTTTGCTCTGAAGGTGCAGTGTCAACATCTAATTAAGACTTTAAACAGGTGGGGTTTTTCTCCTCACTTCACTTAATATGGAGAGAATCTTTCACAAAGTCAACCTTGCCTACAGAAGTTAGACAAACGTGTTTTGAAAGTCCAAACAACTTTGGGGCCAATTTTATCTTCATTTGTCTTCAGTGGAGCTGAAGTGCCTTCCTACTCGTGAGCTGAATTTGGCCCATAGTTCTCGTCTGCTAGGAAAGCAAGATATACTATGTTTTGGTTGCTTTTGTTTTCTTGGCATCCTGTACTCTGTGTTGTCTTTGGACAACTCTTCTAAAGAGTACGCTTCAGCAATCTAGACCTGCCCAGCTCTCATCTACTGATGACATTGGTGCCCCATTAAACTGGGGGAGAAGGTGATGGTGTTTCATCATCAGTTTCTGAAGGCTGATGAACTATTAGATTATACTTTTTGCCTGCCATCAATGAGTTATCACTGCTGGATATTTTCCTAGATTAAAATCTGTGGGATTTAATCACTCTATTAACTAATTCCTTCTTCTATGGTGCTTGGGGAACAACATAATCATGAACATGATTATTCTATAAGAAATAAATCATGTATCTAGGGGTCAGATTGTGACCCCACAAAAGCCTCAACTTTTGGGACTAGGGGATTATCTCTGGCACTTCTTCAATGAAGAAAGTATTTTTTTCTTGTGCAAAATTAGTGATTCAGTGGATGTTGGAGGAGGATTTAGGCTGAAGAGTGGGATTTGCTATATTTGCAGAAAGTATGGTATTATATTCCCGTTACTGCTTCCCAGCTAGAACCGACTGGTGTACGTGGTCAGAAGTGGGGGTGAGAATAACCACTGGAGACCTAGCCAGAAGGACTGCCAGTCATGCGTATCTAAATTTGGTTATTACCATTCAAATGAGGGATGCCCTCTATTAAATGGCCCGTTTCACCTTCTTTCTCCTCTACACCTCCTGAGAACTCAGATACAATTTGGCTTCCATAAGTGCTATTAAAGTGCAAAAAAATTGTAGAATTTGAAGATGTGCAACGAAGATGAGAATTAATTTTAAAATACCCTTGTTCTTTTATTCTATGTTTCAAGACAGTATAGTATTATTTGCTTTTTAATCCCCTATTTATTATTGGAAAAGAATATTAGTTTACCTGGAAGAAGATTAAGAAGGACCTGACATGGCAATAATGTGCCATGGTTTTAGCAGAAGACTTGACATGTAATGAGGACTCAAGGGGCCCAGTGAAACCATGGCCTCATTGAAACTGCTACATAGCCCAGTGGTGCAGATGCAAGGAGATGCCGTTTCTGTGCTAAGGAATAGAAATTATTAAGAATTCTATCAAGAGACCTGTTCTTTTGCCCCACAGGTTACATGCAGAACAAATATCAACAGGAAATAAATTGCACTGATCAGCTTTTCATAAAAAATATAAAGATCTTTAATTTTGGCTAAATGCAAGCAGTACACTAAGTAATTCCTACATCTAACTCAAAAAATCATTCCTAAAAAGATAACACTTTTTTGCATAGATAATAAAACAGAAATTTTATGTTTCATACAGACTGTAATGAGTAACAAGGAAAAGGTAGATATTTAGAACAGCTTCAGGGAATATTTCATTTCTGAACCTTCTTTAGGAAATCAATGAAAATTTGCTAATCTTGTTAAATTGGCTTCCTTAGCCTGAAGAGAGTTGAAGGGCTGCGAGATCCCCTCTAATCTAATTAGCTCTTTTACCATGTGTTTCACTAAACCTGTTTTTTTATTTAGGGAATGGATATTTACCTTAGTCTGAATAAATAAAGCATTCTACCTTTTACAAAAGTAAAATAAAGCAAAGGACTAAAGGGTTTCACATATGACCAGCACTCCCCTTAAAGCGAATGGTTGTACAGGAAACAGTTTCGGTATATGCTGAAAACACATTAGGTGATGCAAGCCAAAAAAACAAAGTGTCTCCATCCTGTACTGCTGTATCTGGTGCTCCCACCTCATTGGGACCACCCAGCGGCCAGGTCCATGTAGTTCTTGGAAGAGCTTTAGAGGGCATGTGTAAATAGCTTTCAGTCTTATGAATCTAATTTAAAACTTTTTCAGAAATGACATTTTAAATTACCAGAATTTAGAAGTCATTGAACCTACCGAATTGTACTACACGCTGGTATCTCCTAGTCTGCCAGACAGTGGGGAGGATGTCCCACGTGTTCATTGTCTAGTATTGTCTTGTATCAGGACGTGGCCTTCTACAGCAAATGTCAGTCAGTCATGTATGAAAGCAAAAAGTCACTGCTCATCTTGCCAATGCCTAATATATTCAGCTATGTGGAGGTGGCTGAAACAGTCTGTGGCTGCCTACAGGAAGCCAGAGCAGAAGTCAGAAACTCCATGCAGAGCAGAGACTATTTACAAGTCTGCAAGAACCACATGTGGCAGAGGAGAGGCTGTGAGACGGTTTGGTCTCTCGGAAGGACAAACTCATTCACAGCTCTCCATAAAGCAGCTGAGGAAGCTGGAAACAGTTTTGATACCTGACCTATGTTCTCTGCCTTTCTGCCTTGCTTTGGTTACATTCATAGTTCTGGTGAGGAAGCCCAGACTATCTCCTCATTTGTCCTTTCTGATGGTGCATGGGAGTATGGTGTGCCTTTCATTCTACCTGCATCCCTGAGGGGGAAACTGGGAAGTTTCTCCCTAACCTACTACGCTCAGACTAGCTTCTTAGGAACCTTAGATATGCTTCTCTTGGCTATTTTCATTGGCGCAGTAGAGAGGTGGGATTTGACTTTTTGCTTGATCTCCAGGTCCTGGCATGGTATAGACAGGCAGGCTGCTTTGTTACTTATATATGTTTACCACGGTGACTGGGAGCCCACAGCATGGACCAGGAACCTGTTGTGCTATGCAATGGTCCCAACGAAATGAGGATCTCTTTGCAATATGTTTTCTCCCATTCTGCTCCTCTTGCTTCAAGTGAAATCATGACAGAGATCTCAAAGTTATCTCATTATCCACATTCAGTATCTTCTTGAAAATTCTCAATTGACACAGTGCTAGAAAGAAACTTGACAAAGGATAAGCCACTGGTATGCTGGCAATACCACCATCATGCTAACCAGTACCATCTCATTATTTTCTCTTGTACCTCTGTTGGTCTATACCCATACATCATCCTTTTGCCCTATAACTTAGACTTTAAGCTATCTCAGGCATGGCCTGTCATGGTTGTGTGTTGTAAAGCACATCATGCTTATCTGTGCATGGGTCTCTAGTGCAATGCTATAAATAATAACAATCTGTGTGGTGTGAAAAAAGGAAGATTCTGTGACTATGTATTCCTTTATTGAGACTTGTTAGATATAAGGCAGGAAAAAACGCAATTAATAAAAACTCCTGCATGGAGTACAGCATAGAATATATTAAAATCAGTATAATATATGACCCTTCATAGCTTAAAAAAAAGACAGCTAAAGAAATAGCGAATACCAGGGAAGATTTACTTCAAGATCATGAAGTCTTTGTTTCTTAATTGTGTCTGTTGACTTAAATACATTAGAGAAGTCCAAGTTATTGTTTCAAAACGATCTTAGAGATAACAACTGGTGCCTGGGCAATAGGGAGCAATTTATTATCCTCAAGTAAGATGTGAATTTTGCCGCTGTTGCTCATGCTCTTGTTGGAATCCTTGTAGCCAAATTTAGCATCATGTACCTCGACTGCCCCACAGCTTTTCTAAGCCAGCCTGCCAGCGAGGAAAAGGAAATGCTTTCGCTTCAGAGCTTTTCGAAGTCTGGACAAAAGCTCACTTTCTGTTCTTCAGGTTTCCTATATATGGCTTTAGCCTCGAGATGAGGACCTGCTCGCTGCGCACCCTCTCCCATCCCCCATTTCCTGCCTGGGTTCATTAAATGCTGATTTGAAGTTGGCACACGCTCTTCTGATACAAAAGTAGTACTGTGTTCCAGGAACCATCAGAAAGTAGTGCCTTATTATCTTTTACATTCCCTTCATATATATGTCCTCTCCCCATGCGTAGAAAGGATTTTTATCCCTTCTTCTTAAATATCTCTGTGTGTTTAATAAAAAGAAACAGTGAAGCAAAGCCCTGTCAAAAAAACCTCAGCTCATTTGGGAGCAATCTGGCCCCAGGCTGTATTCTTTAATGCTAGTATCTGCAAATTGCTAATATTAAGCGAAGTGGAGTACAGGACATAATGACTTCACCGAATCATTTTCCTATCTCTCATGCTTGTGTTTCAGTATCATGTTACATGGGAGAGAACGGTTTTCTATTCTGAGATTCTAACTTGAGCAGTGATGGTTATTGTGATGAAATTAATGTGTACCTACATAGAGGCCTGTATATTTTCTATTTTTGGCAGTACAGTTACTTACTTCTTTCCTGCTATATGAAGCCACCATAAAAGATGAGAAAAGTCATTGAGACGCTGAGTCCTGTAGAGATAATTACAAGTCATGCCAAGGAGTTAGGTGGTTGCCTGTGATATCTTCTGATGTTGTTTAAATTAATACTTTCTATATCTTTGCTACCTGTTTCCCACTTACAGTCATTTAAAGAGTAATACCAGTTCATTATTACCAGCACTAAAAAGAGAATAAGCAAGGTAATAGCGATGAGACTGAACAAGCCATATTACTGCAACATCTTATTATTGCAAATTATGCTGCAGTTACATAAACAAAGTCATTATCAGGCTAGTCTTTCCTGAAATCCACTCAAGTGAATTGCTCAGATGGGTGTCAACTGATTCCCATCGAGATCAATGACCTGGGCTTTGATGGCCTTCAGAGAAAACAGCTGTGTCTTTTTGTTTTCTTTGCAACAAAACACTCTCAAATAATATATTTTCCCTTTCTCCAAGTGGGAACTGATTATTACTTGTTCCAAAGTGCTAAATGTAGTAGAAGTGCAAAGATTTGTGGAACAAAGAGGCTAGGCTTATAGTGGCCAGTTAGACCAGTATCGGATGTATACTGGTTCTTAGCAGGATTTTAGATGAATAGCCCAACCTACCAGCCTGCTGCCATGAAAACGTGCAGTACTGTTTTCCTCATCTGCCGCGCTCCTGGCCACGTGCTCTTGTTTTTCTCTTGTATCTATCATTTTGGATCTTTGGTCAGATGATTCAGCCCACTATAGTTGCTGGCGTCTAACCCAGCAAACCCCACCTCATTCAGCACCTCCAATGCTTTAGAGAGGCCCTGTTTCCTCAGGAAGGTGAGATAAAGGACATATCCTGTATGGGGTAGAATTAATCTAGTTTTGAGTCTTGGACCCCGGTGGGATGCTTGGTGTACAGAAAGTTAGCCATGTGCATTAATTATCTTGCTGAGTCAGAGTCTTGGTTTACGGTTGAAACACCGCATAAAGAAATAGACTCCATGAAGGTCTTTTCAATGATTTTGTGGTATTAATGGAGTAAAAAAAGGTTAATACTTAGGGGCTCATATATCCATGAGGAAGCTACTCTGCAGCAAGCTGGTGAGTAAAGCTTTAGCCTCAGAAGTTATTTGGCACAGGCTCCCCATGTGACACTTCTGTTCCACTTGGAGAATGCCTTTGGGTGATGAACATAGTCAACCTTGGCAGTGGATTAATTAAGCTGAGCAAAGGTGCTAATAATGTGCAGCAGAAATACTTACGGGGTGCCTAATGTAAAACAGTTATTTTAAGCATTATTCCTCTATAGACCACTTCTAAGAACCACTAGTTAAAGTATTGAACCAAATGCTCATTTGAAACATAGTGCAGATTAATTATAGTAATTCTTCACCATTTGCCATTAAGGCTTTCCAAGTGCCTTGCAAATACTACGGAAACAATTTAACTTAAAAAAAAAAAATGTTTGAAAAATTTATTTTCACTTTTTGCTCACTTGTTTGCATTTCAGAGTTTAAAGGATTAAAATAATTTCTAAATAATCTCACGTATGTGCTTTGGGGCAGTCTGTGTGTGTATATATATGTATATACATTTATAATTTTAATCCATAGCTCTATCCTTGAAGCTTAAAATGCTTAATTTTGCCTTTTTAACTATCAGAAGAGAGTTGACAGTTACAGATGTGTTATTACTGCCTTCATGTAGGAGTGCACTGAAGCACATAAGATTGCTGTTGTGACCCATACCTGTTGCAGTCAAAAATAATTCTGCTTCAACTTCAGTGGGGCAGGAGGGTACAGTGACTTCTGCAGTCACACAGCAAGTGAGTGCCTCAGCCACAGATGAGTGTCAAGAAACCACTTCCCAGTTCTGCATTTTGTCCATTGTAGCAGACATCCTATAATTGGTTAAATTTATATATTTAGCGCACTGAAACCTGAATTCTTATTGCCAGCCATTGAGTCCTGACTGCTACCATGTTAGGAGCTGGCAGTGTCTCATGAGAGACGTTCAAGAAAGTCAGTATTTGAAACAAACACTCTTCAAACTTTGGCTTTGTTTTTTATTGGGAGGTTTATTTTATAATTTAAAAAACACTCTTCTCCATGCCTTTTCATTTTAAAATGGATTATTTCCATTTAAAAATTATCTTCATCTTTCATGCAAGGGCTGTCTTCTCAGATGGCTTATAAATTCAGACACTGACATCAAAGTCTGCTTTCTCTGCTTATATGATTGATTCAGATGCAGAATATGATGGGAATGTGGTAAAAACAGAAAGGCAATTGCTGTTACTGAGCATAAAACATTCATATAGAAGTGGAGCATTTCTCCAGTGAGTGTTGCAGAGGATTTGTATCACATTAGTCCGTCACGAGTATGGAAATATTCTCCTAAATTTTAAGAGTACGGAATAGTATAAATCGAAATAACTGTAAGTGCAAAAGGACTGAGCACCTTTTCTTCCAAATGTAATCATACCTGGATGAGATCTGTGGTGAAAGCATGTAGTGTAATGTGAGCCCGTTGTTATATTTTATATTTTCAGTTTCATAGGAAATTTTATCTTAGACAGCAAACAAGTCATCTGTACTCCATCGCTAGAACCATTGGTCTTAACAATGGTAGTAAGCGATAAAAAAATAAATTTCTTGTTAATATTTTTATTATTAAAGATTTCCAGTGTTGTGCTAGCCTGTGCATCTTGGTCTGAAATGCACTGAAAGGCACAGGCAACTTAGAAGGGAGCTCTTGCCAAGAGCAACGTAGTACGTGACAAAGGCCGGCGCGCGACTGCAGGCGCTGCAGGTTACAGCAGCGCTGCGGTGGAGGTGCAGCCCCTTTGCTCTCACATGAGCATTTCTAACGTCCCCAGCCCCGAGGGAACACGTGGGACAGCAGGAAGCAGATGTGCGATATTACATGCTGGGCAGGGACTGGAATTACAAGCGTAGGATTGAGTTCCTGCCCCGAAGTGACAAATGGTATAATGCTGAATTAAATGAAGATTTAATTTATTTTGGTTTTCTGCTAACTCTTTCTCCCTCTTTGGGGCTGGGCTTAAGTCTGTGCATAGGAGAGAGAACTGATCCCAGTTTCCAGCTCTCTCTATTTTGAGATACTGCTTAGCCAAGCCTCAGTCCCAGAAAGGGAAATATAAACAAATTGTATTCCACAATTATCTTTCACCAGCTCTTAGCAGTCTGTCTGATAGAGGGTTTACTTAGAAGAACAGATAAATGAGTACATGAAACATTTTATCATGCTAAAAATATCACAAAATAAAAAGCACAGCAGAGCATCATCTCTGGCCTTCATATGAAAAGGCTTTGTCCATTTAGGAAACAAAGGTGGAACTTGCCCAAGGTGCATTAAATATAATCCTAGGTTTTCTGGGAATCAATCCTACTTTGTCGTTTTCAGAGCATATATTTTTCTGTATAAATGTTCTTAGGACACTGTCATAAATCTAGTTGTTTTGTGCGTTACTCAGAAAACATTGAAGTTCTGGGCCTAAAATTGCTGACCAAGAAATGTTCTGCCAGCAAGGCTTGTCGTAATTTATATTTCTAAGAGAAATCAAAAGGCACCAGTGGAGGCTTCTTTCTATTTCCGTCATCAGACCATAATCCAATCATAAGGTTCCAAGTTCCAAGCTGTATTTTCGTCCAAGTTTTCACCTACAAGAGAGATAAAAATGATGTAGAATAAAAGTTGTATTCATCTCTAATTAATAATTATGTTATTAACAATAATTAATGGGTAACTTCAGAGTTGAAATGGGATGAGAACAATACTGGGATCCGAAGCTTGTCAGCTCTCTTCCTCTCTTTTCTAGCCTCCAATCTAAAATGGAGTTGTATGAGGAGCAGCAGGATGGCTGGGGAGGGTGGGCAGTAAAATCTTTGCCTCCAAGCCCTCTTCGGATCAGATGAGGTCCTACAGGGAATATCAGTGGTGTCTGACACAAAGCACTAATTTGGTTTCTAATCATTTATTTTCTTCTCTTCATTTCCAGCTTCAGAGCCCAATTTGAAGGTACGTTCACGGTTAAAACAAAAGGTGACAGAAAGGAGAAGCAGTCCTTTACTCAGGAGGAAGGATGGAAATGTTGTCAGTTCATTCAAGAAGCGACTCTTTGAGGTGACAGGTAATTAAGAATGGAGAAATTCTCTATCAGCTGTGACTGCTCACAGAATTGTGATGGTATTTTGGAATTGAAACTGCTAAACAAAGGGTTGTATCTTTTTTTTTCTGCTGCTGAAAAGAAAACCATATTAAATAAATGGTTGTCTATAAATAGCTTGTAATCTACAGCTTTCTACCACTTACTAAAAAGTCATTGTAAATTTGAAAGCCGTACTTTCAAACCAGCTTGGAAACCAGTACTTTAAAACGGCAAGTACAAGAACAAATAAATGGTAGACTGTTGGTGGTAAGGGACATCAAAGGAGAAAACAAGAATAGTCTCTTCCCCTAGTTTGTGTCTTGTGTACGTGGACAACATTTTGAGTCTTGCATCTCCCACTTCCCATCTTCCATGGAAAACGCAGATGCTAATACAAAGCACAGAAACACCTATCTGGTATTACTGAGGTTAATCAATGACATTTTGGAATCTTGTGTTTGGCCCTACCCCTCTGGTTTCTCTTGTTTGAAAATGTCAAGATTAGTTGTTTCTGGTGTAAGGGCTCACTAAGCTGTTTTTCGAGAAGAGTGAGCTGAAATGTTTGAATATTGAGTGGCATATTGTTGGTCATAGCAGATAGTTAAGTATTCATAGTACTTGAAAGGGAACTTTTAGCATGTAAAAATACAGAATTATGCATATGGGGGAGGATTAAAAGGGGAAAAAGAGTGAAGTGAAAATTTGTTATTGAGTAGTACTTGTTTGTAATATTTTTCCTGCCCTTGAACTTAAAAAGTGACTGGGTGGATGAATTTTGTCACGTATATTATTTTTCAGAATTGCACTCGAGTTCCCAGACAGCCTAAAGTCCTCTGATTTTTAGTCCTTAGGATTAGTATGCTGCCAAGGCCTTATCCGCTCATTTGAAAGAAAAGAGCATTTACAGTATTTGGCCTCATTCTGACGTTTCTTGCTTTGACTTTGCATCGATATTTGGTAGCTCCATGGCTTGTTCAAGTGATGTTACAATCAGGCCATATGTTTATGCAACAGTTACTAGTCTGTCAGACATGTATCTGAATTCACTTGGTATGTCAGAATTATGTCACACCAAGATGGAAATATAACACAACAGGAACAAATCCACATCAGTGTCCCCATATGTGCAACTCTTGTGACAACTTTTCACAATATGTCTTGTGTAAATCTGGGACATGGATGTGAATGTAAGTATGAAAGTAACTAACTAAGGTAATTTCCCTGTAAATTATTTCCAGATTAGAATTTTTATAAAAAATTTGCTAATAAATTTGCTAATTTATTATTTCCATTTGCCGAAGCTCTTATGAGATTCTTGATCTCCACTTCCTTAGTTTTAGCTGATTTCTTTATATTTTGTACACTCACAATTCAGGTATAAAGTGAAATACTTGTCCCAGGAATTTTTTTCTGCAGCCATTGAAAGAGCAGAAACCTGAAAATAAATGTGTTCTCTTCTTAGCCTTGACAGTAATTCGGAGCCTTGCAGATTGCCATTATAATTATTAATATCGGCTAGATGACATTTTGCAGCTTTCATAATCAAAACTGCCCTGATCAAACATTTCTGGCTGAAGCCTTTTTCTCCTTTTGTTTTTATTCTTTTAACTGAAAATATCCCTTTATTTAAATGCCTATTTATACAGAAAGTGCTATTGTAATTTTTAAAGAACTGAGAAAAAAGAATAAGTTTGTGTTTCTGCTCTTCTATAAAAACTAGTGAGAATATGATGCAGACCTTTACCTGACCAGTTAGCATAGCTGAGTACAGATTCACTTCCGTAAATCAAAGTCAGCTCTAGTAGGAAAGAACAACAGGTTCAAGAAATAGCTAGGAGATCTCCCGGTAATTTCAGTCAAAGTGAGGATATATTTTTGCATGTGAACTGAAACAGAAGGAGTGAAGAAACAAAGAAGTGGCTATAGAATATTTACTGCCACATTTAGATATTAATTAGTTTAACTTCTTGAGTACTTTAATTTGAAAGCTATCACATGAAACAGGCTTATCTCTACTAATGCTGAGCTTTTCCGTCTCTAACCTTGTTAACTGTTTCCATTACATAAATTTAATTCGTATCAGTGTAGGATTAGAATAACTTAATACAACAATACACAATGAGATCATCCTCTTCCCCTTTATCTTAGACAGAACTCAGGAAATTTTAAATCAAGATAACACACAGCCTTTCAAATGCTATTTTAAGATTTTTGTATGCTGTAGATATTCCTTCGTATTTGTGCCAAAGATGTAGTGAAATTGGTGTATATTTTGCCATTATTACTTGCGTATGTAATGATAGGTCTTCCCATCCCCTTTCTAAACAGAAGGGAGATGGCAGTAGGCCTCATGAATTGACGACATGTTATCGTGACCTTTGCAAGCCTGGTATCTCTGTCATTTTGATCTCTTACAGAGGCAGGACTCTTTGCAATTAAAAAGAAAAGACTTCCTTTTCTTTTTACTTATTATAAGTTCTATGTCTGTATCTCTGCCTGACACTGAGTATCATACCATCTTTGTGGGAAAAATAAATAGTAAATTCTTCCTTTGTGAATCAGACAGATCAGAAGGGGAAAGACCAAGAGTATCTTTCCTTGTTAGCACTGTAAAAGGAAAGCCAAAGGAAATGGAGGATGAATTTAAAATCTTTAACGTAAGTAAACAGCATAACCGATAGATACTTTTCAACAGCAAAAAACCCTGGCCATAAAGAGTATGCAATTGATCAAGATCATGTGTTTCTTTCCAGCGTGAAATCCATGTATGCTTAATCTGTTTTTCAGAATCCTCAGTCAGTAGCAGCTCTCCTGGATCAGGTCCCAGTTCCCCAAGCAATGGTCCGACCAGCAGTGTAACAGAAAATGAAACCTCAGTTTTGCCATCTAACGTTCAAGCTGAGGTAAGTGTCTTTCTCTTTTTTTGGGTACACAATTCCTCAGATTTCTAGACTGGAGAGTTTTGAAACTTCAATTTGATCATACTCACAAGCAGAGTAATTGCAGAAGATATAATTATCTGGGATACCAGGACACTGCAGGCTGACATCAGAATATGTTATATATGAGATCCATCTTCATATATGAGATGCATGCTCAGGAGACTCTTTGGTAACAAAAGTCCAAACAAAAGCAGCAGTAATGCTACTGGAAGAGTGGGAGGGAGCTATGGAAGGAACCTGGAAGCATCTGTGTTGCAGAACATTACCTTCTGGGATAACCTCAAGAGGTGCACAATGCTGAACGCTGGTGAAGAACTTTCACATGCAAAAGAGTCATTTAGGCATTGGTGACCCTAACACATATGAGTTAAGGTGGTCACAGGTTCAGATGGCTGCTGAAGTAGATTTTTTTAATTAAGACTTGTTTAATTATGGTATCGGAGTTAGGTGACTAAATCATTTTGCACATCTGCCTTTTATTTTACTGTACCTCAGTTTCCTTATCAGGGCAGTACTTACCAACATAACTGACATGCCAGGAGTCTTGGATACTTGTTTGGTAAAGTGAGATTGTACACAGAAGCAATCTTAACTGCTCCTTATTCTGTTTCATACATACGTGCCTGTAACAACAGGAATGCAGATGGTAAATCAGTTGTGATGAACCTCATTTAGCATAGATGACGTGCCTAAGTCACGCTTTCCATGGCACTATTGTAAAGGGACAATAAACTAATGCAACTAAGAGAGAATCAGATTCCACAATATTCTGTATCCAGTACCTATACTTACAGCAATCCCTGCTTTGGTGGCAAAGGTTTCTATTAATTGTTGGTTTATACTGTTTATTTTAGAAAAATTGCATAAGAAAATGTGATTTAACAGAGTTTTAGCTAATGGAGCTATTTCTCCAGGTCAGTGGCAGGACATTCACCTCAAAAAAACCTGGAATGGGCAGTTCAACCTCCAGCAGTGACTTTTCCCCATAATGAATTAATTGTGTGTGTGAACTATGATCCAGGGGGCAGGTGGGTGACCTCTGCACACTGATTAGTAGCCTCTCTCTGGCCCGTAACCAAAAAGAAAAAAAAATTGCATTGATGGCTAACATGTGGTCTTGCCTCATAGCCCCTCTGTATGTGATTGCAAAGAAATTTAAATGATGCAGAATAAGATCCATCATTTGGATTAGATCAGATCCTAGTTCAGTGGAATTGCATGGTATATTTTAATATGGGGAATGTTATAGATAAAAGTTTCTAATATGTGGATGTTAGTCCTGTATTAAACAGGAAATTTTGTCCAATTGGATCTTGTATTGACTTGAGGATACTACAAAACGCAAAGGGAATAATGTGTCAGACTGATACACAGTGCTTGTTACTTTGCGTGTTATAGTTTCTGGACACTTGCCCACAGTGTCGAACCACCATCAGACATGCATACAGTCTGGTCGGGCTGGCAGTCTCTGTTTGGGGAGATTGGAAAGGTTATAGCAAGAACCAGCAGAGCTATATTCTGTTTATTAATAGAACAGTGCATTGCATATCATTTGCCATTGCTGTCCCAGACATCAGAAGTTATAGCCCCACCATACAATCACAGATGCTCAAATGAGCCTAAAAAGTTCCTTGAGAAGTTGGGCTCTGCGTGCTGGAGTCGGTCACTTAGCTCACTGGAAGCGTGCTAAGAAGCTGAAACTACTGACTTCCATTTCTGGATCCAGCCGGGGATTTCTTTACCTCTCTGGTTACTTGACTGTGAATACTGTGGTCCTGTGGGCTCAAACATTTTTCCATAAATCTCAACTTCAGTGCATTTTGATTTCAATGGGATTTTCTTTGGTAGTTTAACAGCAGCCAAACTGCTACATGTCTCTTTTCTAGTTTAGCATTAGCTGCCAGCTCTCAAAGGCTATATATCTAATCAATTTTTCATCAGATACATGAAGTACAGAAGTTTCTAATAATAGGATAAGTGTTCCAAAATCACCCAAAATATCACTTGTTTTGCTGTAATCCTGCATGACTCACATTGCTGTTGTTTCGTAATCGTTGTTGTGACATTTGCAGTAAGTGTTGTGCTCATATCTGAGTGGGTGGATAGCCACAGTTTTCATGGCAGCAAATAAAACACTTTTTGCTGGGGGAAAATAGGTTGCTATGACAGAGAGCCATTTACCAGTAAAACACGAGTCAGTACCGTAAATGATTACACTCTAGTGCGTACACAGAATTGGAGCATTATCAGTAATGAAACAGATTTTTAGAGTATTTTTGCCATATCCATTTGAATAGCGAGACTTTTAAGTGGTTTACCCTCCGGAGCAAAGAGTCTGGTGGGTAGACATTTACATGTTTTTGAATGAACAAACGTGCACTGCAACTACTACATTTTTGCAGATAATCTTTTGCTATCACAGTTCCCTTAATGGTACTTTCAGTACTATTTGTTAAAACAGTGGTCTCATTATATGAAACTTGAAAGTTAAACTCAAGATTTTAATTGCACCTTATAAATAAAATACTGTTTTTATTAGGCCCAGTTGTCTCCAGTATCATCAAGGTTCACCGCAGTAGCTATTTGTCTCTTGTAGCATGCCGTACATTTTCAGGTCACCTGCTGTGCTGGGGCTAAATCTTACTTGCATGAGAAATGCAAGCAGGATTGAGCCCCTGCACAGCACGTCCCTTGAGTTCAGAGGGACAGCCTGCCTTACTCATGTGAAATGATTAATATTAGGCATTCACAACCTGGTCAAAAGCCATTGAACGCAATGGAAAGTTTCCAGTTGGTATCAGTGGGCTTCAGATTGTTTTCCTTCTCTTTCATTTCTGCTTTGCAGAGCAGCGTTTCCTACAATATTGCCTGATTATCTAGGAGACATAAATGACATGTATGGCAGAAAAACATGTACTTGATTTGTGCAGCCCCACAGCACTGTTTCTAATACTCAGCTCCTTGAGGTGCTCTTTGCAAGTGGCTAGTGGCAAAATGTGTAGGTTTCTGACCAGCTGGTGAGGTTTGCTTCAAGTGTATGTGAAGAGAGACTAATTAATTAGGAAAAAACCCACCCCAAAAGCCTTAAGAAATAAGAATATGATTGTGAATATTCAAAGCTTTGACAACTTTACTGTAGCTTCACAATTTAGAAGTATTAAAGCCAAACCATTTCCTCTTGCTGCCCTCCTAATGTGTAAATGTGCATATAAACATGCACACATGAAATAGGTGTTCCTGCTCCTCAGCAGGTCCTGGTACCAAAACAGAAGTACAATAACTAATCATGGTTACTTGGTGATCATCATGTACTGTTACATTTAGTTATTGTACTCTATTTTAAGAAAGAGGGTAACTCTATTGACAGGATCTTTCAAGCGTCAGAAAGCAGGATCCATGGTTCCAGTAAGTATGTAGAGGAGCAAGTAGGGCAGTTGCTCTTTGGGGTAATTTAGGTGCCAGTCCAAACCATCAAGTCTGCATGTAGGAGGAGGACCATGGCTTAGCCATTGTGCTGCCAAATGACACTGGTGGCAACTCCAGTTTGTGCCACCGTTTCAAGGTATTGTCATCTGTGTAAAAAGAAGCTGCAGCTGGGGTCATGCAGTTGTGCCTCAGCATATGCAGGACCCTAACCTATGCAGGTGGGCTACTAAACTTACTTTGGGAGATGAGGTTTAACTGACACTAAGGCTAATATTACCTGAAAATATTTTCAAAAATCAGTTACCTCCCCAAATGAAAATTACTGATTATTAGCAGTATTAAAAATTGGATGGAAATGCTTTTACTAATAAATTCCTGTTTTCAGCATTAAACTCGCATGGTACATAACATGATTGATTCTGCCTCATGAAACAATCATACCTGAACTTAATGTGGGAATGTGCTTTACTGCTATACACCTTGTCACTGTTACGTTTGTTAGTTCAAATCTTAGAAGGTAATAGTGGCATACTGAAAGCCAAAAAGGAAACATACAGTTTTGAAGTGGCTCTGTATAGATGCTGCAGTTGCTACAAATTTGATTATATCCTAGGAAGCACATACGGGCCTCTGCAGTGTCCTTTTTCAGTTAAATCTTTGTAGTCTCCCTCAATAATATCTCCATAGTCTTGACATACTTGGTTTTATTCATGGTCAAAGGTGGATGTTATCAAGGGAAGACACTGTTAGCCAGGAATTAATGTAATATACAAGTGAAGCTTCTTTGTTTCCTATGCTATCTGTTGACATTCCCTAGGTACCAAAAGAAAATTACAGAGATAGACTTCTACTGTTATTGTCTCAGTGATAGGTCGTATCTCCAAACAAACTGTATGAGGAAGGTTATGTTTTGGAATAACATCCTGTGTTTTTGTGCTTAACCACTTTTCATTGATGGTCTGAAGTTGCATTGTATTAGCACAAAGTATTTTACAGAGTTAATTGATATTCCAGGTTTGTCCAGAGGAAAATCTACAGTTCCCCACAACATGCTTGACAAGTTATTATATTTACTTTAGTCAAAGCCCGAGTGTGCAGTATCCCTCTTGGAGGTGGTCTATTATTGGAGTCCCATATGCTTTTTGTTTGGGAAGAAAGCAGTCACTGTGTCATACTGTTACACAGGGTATTCTTTTTCAAGGATGTTGTTCCCTTGGGGACCATATCATGCCAGAGTTCCTAAGTCTAATAAGACCTTTGTAGCTCTTATTGTGTTAAAGTTCTGGGAGGGAAGCAAGAGTTAAACAGAAAATGTAATTCAAGCAACTATACTAGACCACATGTTGAAAAACATGACTGTTAAAGCAGAAACGCAAAGGCTTCAAAAAGGTTCCTGTTGTGGTAATGTAACTTTTTATGTTTCTTCCCAATGAATCTAGAATAGAAAGGCAGAGGGTGATCTTTGTAGAATGTCTGGTTTTACTTCACAGTAATTAAAAATATATCAGCAATTCCATGTCCTTGAAAATTATACCACAAGGTTTCAAAAGAAGTATTAAAGATTTTAACTTGAAGGGAATTAGGAAGGCTGTGAGGGGTATCCCACCATCAGAGAATGATAGGATGCTGGTTTTGTATATATGCATATACAGAGACGGTACATTTTTTTAAATGGCAGATATGGCAATCTGCCACACTTTCTACCCCAAATTCCCATGTCAATGGAAGTAAATAACGTGCCTGAAACATCCCCATGTCACAATCTGCATAAGAAAATAAATGGCCTAGGTAGAAACCATATTTTATACCTTACAACAAAAATTATAATAACCATGGTAAAGTAAAAGTCTAAGACATCCACATGTGTGACACCTTTGATTCAGCTAGATGTACTCCTTAATTCATTGGCTAAATTCCCACTGAGTTTCTAGTAGTGAAAGTGCAGCTGATGAGAAGAACTGATGTTGAGCTAATGAGAAGTTGATGAGAAGAGATGGTCTAGGAATCCTCAAGATTTCAGTTTTGCATGGGAATTTGATTTACTAACCAAGGAGTAACCAGTTGTTTTCTTAAGAAAAGAAATATCAACAGCTTTTTCACAGGGACAGTACTTTTCCTTATCTGGAACCCCACTGGGATGCAAACCAATGCATGATACATAACTGGCTTTCAATATAGCAGGATAACGAGGATAAAGTAACCAAGATAAAAAGCTTGGAGATTATACTTCTGTTGTTTTTCCCCTTTATTCCAGCATCTGGTTTCACAGCAACGCCTTTTGATACAGGATGAATCAGTGAACTTGTTGAGTCTGTACACGTCCCCTTCTCTGCCCAACATTACCTTGGGACTTCCAGCAGTACAACCTCAGATCAGTGTAAGTGACCAGTCTCAATCCTTCCTGTCTACTTTTATTTCTAGAAAACCTTCTTTCTGTCTATTCTCTTTTTTGAACATAAGCAATTCAGAGTAGGAACCAGACCTTTCTTTGCACTGGGCAACATCTGAACGTTTAAGGGCACAAGTTGAAAGCAATAATCATTCTTAATCACAAATAAACAAGTGCTAGAGTGGAGCTTAGCTAAGTATGTACCACATGCATTGCATTTATGTCTGCAAATCAGATAACAGATTTCAGACATGGTGAGAAGTGTATCAGGAGATCATTTAGTATAACAGTTCAAATTATATGATCACCCCTACCTGGTAAAGTACAGCACCTGTAACATTTTATGAGATTCCAGTAGCAACCTAAGCTGGGTTGGAGCACAGTAGGGGAAGAATCTCGTATTCCTGCAGCTAGGTTTGTTATTTGAGGGGTGTGCTATCAGTCAGACAAATAAAATCGGTGACATGTGAACAATGCTTAATATTTTAATGACAAGTTTTATTCATGTGCCCTTTGTTTAGTCTGCAACAATCACCTTTATTTAGAGCTAAATGTTAATTTAATACGTGAAATGTATGAAAACACAGACATGGTATGTATCGAAATCCATGCTGATGGATAAGGATCTTTAGATCTAGACCAAGTTACAGTAACCTAGAGGTGAAATCTGAGGCTCAGTAAAATATCTGAAAATTTTGCTGCTGGTCAAAACTTTCCTTTTCTGATTTGCAGCAAAAAATGTAAAAATACTGAAACAGGTTATATGGTGGTTCTATACAACAGTGTATAAATTCTGAAGAAATTTTAGCAATTTAAGTTTCTTAGAACGTGAATTGGTAACTTCTGTAGGGTAACTTACTAGGGGTGTAAGTACAGCTTTCCATGGTGTAAAAAAAAAAAAATCTATACAATCCACTATGTTTTGTAATAAGTGCTACTTAATTCCAGTGTTAAATGTAGTTTCAAGTTAAAGTTTTGTGTTATTTTATGGCTTTTTTAGTACTGTTCTCACCAATAATATATTGCTACAACCCAACATTCTAACATCAGATATAGAACTTTGCAAAGGAAATTGTGTAAGCTTTAAATCAGTTCTCTAGAAGCCTTTCATGAGATATTTATAAGCAAATTATTGTTTTTAAGGGATGGAAAAATTGAACTGATCATGAAAAGTAGTGCTTACTTTTCCAGACGATATCATCAAAAATTTCTTAGCTATTTCACAAAAATATAACTAGCTCCAAAGTAGTTTTATAGCATTAAAATGGAAATGAAAATATGTTTAATTTTCTCACTCAAATCGTAGGAGCTTTTGATGTGGCCAGCTAGCACCAAATATTACTTTTGGCATCAGAAAAAACAAAGGGGTTGATTTATGCAAGTAATGTTTATTTCTGTTACCAGAATAAGCAGTTGCAAATTGAATGTAAAGTTTACTTTGGTGTTTGTTTTTCAGGGAAGGGTGATAGCAGAGTGTGAAGTAAGCATACACATGAAAAATATTAGTGAAAACCTTGGTTTGCCTCATTAGAATTTATGGAATTCAGATTATGAGAGATACTGTTTTTACCATGACATACCATAAGTGGTTATCTGCAGGCCTCAACACACTTATTTCCGTTAGGTTATTATTCTTGCTGTAAAAAATGTTATTCTGCTTTAACTGCTCTTTTAAGAATTTTTTTTCTTTTTAAAACTAGACAAAGAACAAAGAAATATAAAGTACATTTGCAATGCTGAAGGGCCAAAACTTCCAAAAGCTTTAAATCAATAACTGTGCAATTTATAAGGGCACTTGAAAATGCCACACACGTACAACAGCTCTTGATGATTCTGCAAATGAGAGTTTAACTGTACAAATTTACTTTGCAAAAGGTAAAACTTATATTTGTGCTGTCCTTCAGGGAGTCAGGGAGTGCTCCAGGAAAAGTAATAGCTTCCCACTACTACAGGTAATTATTTTGTTTTGCTGATTGGCTTGCTGTCTGATGGAAAGTTATGTGAAAAACCAAGCCTTGCCTATTCCAAACTCAATGGAAACTATTTCCTCTGATCCCCTATTTTCTTGTGCAGGAGGCTGTGGGAAGGTCTTCAGGAATTTTAAGGATAGGTCCTGTCTTTGCATTAATAATGTTCTAACTAGTAGTTCCTTATGCTTTGGCTTTTATTACTGATTTTTTTCAAGTGGTTTCATTACTCAGTTTCTCACAGTGTTACATTTAACTGGCATGTTCTTCCTTCCTTTTCATCTCACAGTCAAAGTGTAAGATAGGGATATTAACCTTTTCTTCTATATGTATTCATAAAGTATGACATAAGACCATCTAATCAAGCGATGATATAAATGGCCAGGTCTGTGAAAAACAGTTACAAGTGCCGTTGTTCTTTGACAGGCTTCATCATCATTCAAAGAAAAGCAGAAAGGGGAGACCCAGTCGCTCAGACAAGGAGTGGCCTTGGCTGGACAGTATGGGGGGAACATTCCTCCGTCCTCAACTCATCCTCATGTTGCTTTGGAGGGAAAGCCAAATAGCAGCCACCAAGCTCTCTTGCAGCATCTGTTACTGAAAGAACAAATGAGACAGCAGAAACTTCTTGTGACTGGTAATGATCAAGGCTTCAACACAATAATAATTTAAGATGTTTTTAATGACATTTGTATTCACATTAAACGAAATGTGGTAATACAGATACTATACATCCTAACTGTTGGGAAAAGTGGAAGGGTGGGAGAAAAAAGGACAGGATCTTTGTTTTCCCCCTTTAGTGATTTTGCTCCAGTCTGTTCGCCTGAAAGAATTCAGTGATTACAGAAAAGAGAAAATGATTACTTCATCACATTCTTTTGCAGCTGCTGAACTTCCCAGCATGGCGAGGCACGTGGTACACATCCCACTGCATCAGCGCTGATGCAAAGTTCTGCAATATACACCCCTCTTCTCGCTGAAAGCTTTCTCTCCTATTCAACTATTAGTTTGTTGTTCTTCACACAGGATTGAAATGTCCTTGTTTTGCAGGAGCGGTTCCTCTTCATCCACAGTCTCCTTTAGCAGCGAAGGAGAGGGTCTCACCTGGCATAAGAGCTGCCCACAAACTGCCTCGTCACAGGCCACTGAATCGAACCCAGTCAGCTCCTCTTCCTCAGAGTACTTTGGCCCAACTGGTCATCCAGCAACAACATCAACAATTTTTGGAGAAGCAGAAACAGTACCAGCAGCAGATCCACATGAATAAGGTGAGTTCCCAAGGAGAGGAATTTCCAATACGTGTAAAGGTTGAAAACTAACAAGGAAGTTTAGGTATTGGTGCCATGTGGTCATGGACAGTAGACAGGTTCTTGCACGAGTGTCTTGTTTATGCATAGTTCGTGTATACAGTTGTACAGATCTTCATTTTCAGCTTCTGAGATATGCTGCAAAGGTAATTAGTGGTTCTTGATATCAGTAAGAATACAATTCAACAAAATAGGGTTCAAAGCATCTTACAGGTTTAAATTACAGGTGGTTTCCTGTTGAATGGTAAATGACGCCTTAAAGATTACTAGGTTTCTATCCAACTTTTTAATCTGCACTTCTGAGCTTCAGCAATCATTCCATCCAGCTGCCTTTGAATTGTATTTTAAGCTTTCTCATTGCGGTCTAGTATGTGGAGAAAATATATAACTCATTTGAACTCAATCAGCTGATAAAATTTATCTTTCTTGTTTAAGAAACTTATTAAACATCTGGAGAAATTTTTAATCAGCTTTTATCAAACCAACTGTTTCTCTGTAAGTCAATTAGTAACATGAAAGTTTGTTATCTATATGGCAATATAAAATTACCATATAAGGAGAAAGAGAAGAATGTGCTATTGCTAACATCAGATACAGAGTTGAATTGTGCCCCTCTTTTCCTGTAGAGTAGCACCTTATTCTGGGGGGGGGAGGAGGGGGAGAAGAAAAGAGACCATCCATTAATAAACAAAGAGCGACAGACTCTAAACAGATTTATCAGGAGTTAATGCTTCTACAATAAATGTGATGCTGTTCCCTGCTCTAAAATTAAGATATGCAAGTAATTAAATGCTTTTATCTGGAGAACATTTTTCTGCACTTACTACATAGCTTTCCAAAAGTTGTTTGCTGGAGCTCCTCTCGTAATTCAAAGATATTAATCATGCATCTTTAGTTGTCTTCTTTTGTTTGAGGGTTACTTAATAACTTTATATAAGAGATAATGGCAAAGAAGAAAAGATGAAAAGCGGGCATTCAGCCCTTCTACCTAAGAGAAAAGAAAAGAAAAAAATCAGTCCACCTTACTTGGTGAACTTTCCAGGGGGTACTGATTCTTTGGAATCTACTAAGAATTCCCAACAAAATTAGAAACAAACCTAGAGTTTAAGTACATAGTTTGTACAGTGGTTTGGTTATTAAATCTTGTCTTAATTAGAAAAAATGAAGACCAGAAAACTTCAAAGTTCAGAGCTGATCCTTGCATGTTAACCCCTCTCAGCTTGGGTGTTTTGATTACTCAACTAGGACTCCAGTTGGCTTTTCTTTGAGTATGCATTCCATATGTTTAATCAAGATGGCATATGTATATCTCGTAGCCTCAGGTTTTGAAAATATTTCACCTGCCCTCAATTGTCTGAAGAGAAAAGAATTTTTACCGGTAAAGCACTGATTCTTTATGCTGTTTGTGGGTATTCACTACAAACTGATCAGTTCATGCATTCCTCACAAAGCAAAGAACCCCGCTGACATGTTTTTGTTAGATCATATGCTTATTGACATAAATTCTACCATAGCATTTGGGGATATGTGCTGTGGCATATAGGTACGTTTGCCCTGAATGTGAAAATTGAACTTGAGTCGCATAAACATATTCCTAGTCACATAGGACTAGGAATGCATTGCACCTCACAAGAGCTAGGCTGGATAAGGAAGTAAAAAGACTGCGGTTGGTTTGGGATAATGCTTGTTTCAGTAATATTTTTTTTCTGAGTTAAACTGCAATGAAAATGCATGTTAAGGAGAATAATTCCCTCTCGTACTTGAAATACGCTTTCATTCTCACGTGGTCATTTGTGATAAAGAGACAATACAATTCCTTCTTTTAAAACCTAGTGAACCTAGCTTTTATTCTCTACAGTATAGGCTATACACATATGCAGGTAGTAGAAATTGAAGTTTATTCTAGGGCCTTTCGCTGCCTTGAACCTCCATAACCTGCTTCCTTTGCCCCAAAAGCTTCTCAGTCTCCTTTATCCCTACTCCCAGAGCAGCTAGCCTTCATCAGTAGCTCATCAGAGCAGCAAGCACCTAAAGAGGAACAGGATCGTGCTGCAGCCACAGAAGCAGTGGGTTATCTGAGGATGCGGGTGGTTTATCAGACTTTACAGTTTGCAGCATCTAGGTTCTTCTACAGCACCATTCTCAGAAGAACCGTGCTGATGAATAGTACTGAAAAATGTCAGTGCTCTAATCATGTATGTCCTCTGCAAGTACACAGAAAGCCAGGGGGCTTTCTTACATACTTAAAAGAAGAAACTTGATTTTTAAAAACTGGAATTTAAGAGTAGCCCATACACAAGAGAGTGAGAAAATATCAAATCATGGAGTGGCTTTTAAGTACTGAATTTAAAACTGTATTTTTTAACCCTTTAACTTAAAGGTTCAGATTGAACACCTATGCCTACATAACGTTTTTGAACTCTACTAGCATGGTGGGACATACTTTGTTCAAACTTAAAACTTGCCTCTATTTGCAGTTGAAGTTATTCGTGCATTGTACAATTTGCATGGCTTTACAATCAAACTTAAACTCTGCATAGCAGAGTTATTTGAACCTTGAAACACTTGATATTCTAGACCATGTAGCAAAGCAACCCAATATCTTCTCATTTCTTCAGACAAGTTTGGGCATGTTTCGAGTGAATACATACGCGTGTTATTTTCCATTGTTCTGTGCCTTACTCTTCTGTTTATAGACCGTATAATGAAATCTGCACAGAAGTATAATTTCCTCCTTTTCAGTTATGAAAAAGGTAAGGGTTTTTTTTAATAAGGAATACTCAAACATTCTCTTAAAAGTTATGGTGAGAAAGACCAGAACTGTTTTAAGCTGACAAGACTATGAAATGCTGGTTGATCAAGAGCTTAGAACAAGTTAATATCTTCCTTCTCTTTTCCATTTATCTTTCCTTTTTTCCTTATGTTTAGGACTTCAGGTACTTAAGGCTTTAATATATTTCAACCGAACCCAGTATTTGAATGTTTGCCCTGAACTAAGATGATATGGCATGTGTCAGCACTCCCTGAAAACTGTTTTTGGTCAGATCTTTTTGGCGAACATACATATAGGTGTATCTTGCCATAACAACAAGAAGAGGAGGAGAGCAAGTTTCTCCACACCCCATTGATCTTGTATTTATCTTGTATTAAAAAGCCATTTCTTTTCTTTGAGAAAAGAATATACTTCAGCAGCAAGCCAGTGCTGCTGTGAGGGTGATAACAAGCAAAATCTAACGTAGGTCAGAGGTAAAGAATTCCCCTAGATCGTTTCCATTCTGAAAAGAAACAAATCATTGCCAAGAGGTGTGCCTCTGTCCTTAATAACAAAGAGAAGCTCCCCTATGGATTATTTCTGGTCAGCTGTCAGATGCCAGGCTTTTGATGTGGGAAACGGTATACGTCTCCACTGAAGTCTGACATTTATACCTGCGGGATCTAGTATGCTGACCTTCTGAAAACATTCTGCAAATGTTGACATCCCATCCAAAAGTAGGTAGAAACTCTCGTCCCAGCTTTCTGGGGAAAAAATAATAATGAATGTGAAGTAACCTGAACTCCGCTTGTCTTAGGGAAGATCGCCTTTGCCGTTGTCAGCTTTAATATACTTCTGTCCAAATGACAGCTTATTTGCTCATAAGGCCCTTTGATCACCATTGCAGATCTTCATTCTGCTCAATAAAGGCGGTCCAAAGTCTGAACCCCCCGGTGAAAATTACTGCATTCGGGTACCAAAAGACCACTACTACAATAAAAACCTTAAAATCTTGATGTTATTTGTGTATCTAGAAAGCTTTGACCCTGCCACTTGCAGAAGAAAGGGTGATTTTGATGTAACTAATGTTAAGTGCAAAGCCCCTAGCAGAAGTCTGCATTCAAAATAATCTTGGAAATCATAATGTGAAGAGTAAGTGAACAAAGCCCTCTGTCTTTAAAGGCTATTTTTGTCACGTATGATGAACGAAGGCCTGCCTCCGCTGAAGCTAAACTAGCACTGTCTTCACTGGGACCAAGATTTTATTTGATCAGTGTGGGAAACCTACATGTGTTCTTAAAATAATGTATTCATAGCATTTTGACAATGCGTTTTCAATGGTAAAATCCTCCTCTGTATTGGAGTAGTAAAGGTTAAAATAATGGGGCAGTTGGTAGAGTGCACTGAAGTATGGGAGCAGTATGGATAATGTTAAAGCTTAGATAAGGAGTACTTGAATTTCAGTTTTCATTCCAGGATGTTAATTGGTTTAAAGCATCTTTGTATAGGGAACCATGACTGGGCAAGACTGTGAGATCCATGACAAAAAATATATAGGAAGTGAAAATTCGTTGATGCTTTGGATGGTGACCATAACTGGCCAATAGCTGTTAATAAAAAATGAAAAATAATATGGAAGTGTCTGTTGATTTATTGATGGAAAAAATAGGAAGATTATTTGTTGTCAATAGGAATATTGAAAAGATACAGTTAATCCCAGATTAATCATTCACTTCTCTGAATGATATTTAATGAAATACAGAAGACTGGATCAGGTTCAGCTGGAGTAAATTAATCTAGTTTCATGAAACATATTACAACTGAGGTCTTGGCTTTCCAGCTTACACATCTGACTAGCATCTTCTGAAGGTGAGAGGTAGCACATTTCTTCTTTCAAATTTTGCTTATAGCAGGGGATTATTTGGACAAAACTATAGCAACAGTTGAGTGGGTTTGGAACTGAAAAATGCCCAGAGCATTTTCTCCTTTATTAAGAACTAATGTTTGAGCCATAATGCAGAAGAATGATTTTGAAAGATAAATACATCCCTTAGAAACGTTGTACTACATGAGTAACAGAGACGACAGTAAGCAGGTGCCAGGTTGTTTCAGTACAGCTAACAACATACATACCTGGTCAAAGTAATCTGATAGCCATAGGAGAGAAGGAGAAAAAGTATGTTACATAAGTATATACATGAGTTCTTAGAAACAACTGCTATGTATTTAAACTGAACAATTAATTAAGGAAAGAAATGTATGGGGTGGCTGTTGCAGGATTTTATGCTTTGTCTCCCTTGTAAAGACTTTTTTTTTTTAATAAAATATTGTATTGCACAAGAGCTTATCATTACAAAGGAGAAACAAAGGCAGGGGCTGCAACTGAAGGACCTATAAAATGGTCTGTTGCAATGTCCAGATTATTTATACTTAGTCTTCCACTTGTTCTGTACAAGCAGGCAGGTTAGGTTGTGTTTGATGTCTTTTTGGTTGGACTCTTGCAGTTATACAATGGAGTTGATGTCTGTAAATGCTTCCTCTGCTGCTGCCGCTATTTACTTTGGCTCATGCATATCGCTTACAGTTTAATTTCCTGAAAATAAAAGGAAAAAAAAAATAGGTTACATTAGTATGAAACCATTTTTTTGAGTGACTCCTTTAGTTGGAACAGTGATAACAGTGAAGTGTGTTCGTTAAGGAAAGACCAATGTGCACAACTCTAATTTATTAGTGAAATAAAACATGGTTTTATTATTATTTTTAAATATAGTCTTATTAAAACTCAGATTAAGCAATCACTTTTGCAAAATCAAAAATATGCATTAAAATGAGGAGAAAGTCCTGCATGTACCTACAGATAAGTTCAGAAAAAAATGGTAAGTGGGGATTTAAAGTGAAAGATTTAAACATTAAGTGTAACCAGAAGTATCCAGCTGCACAATGAAAGGACTTGAGCAGTGTTTCATTCAGAACTCATTTTCTGCTACGTAATCCAGCTTTAGATAGAGAGATAAGATAGAAATATTGACTCTAAACTGGTGTCTGTGCATGTCTCCAGATACGTAATTTTCCACAGTAGTACCAGGAGATATAATATAAAATAAGATGTTTCTGACTTAGGAGGACTGAACAGTCTCCTAGTAATTCTACTCATGTAATTACTGAAATAAGATGGGGCCAAGCTGCCTTTAAAAACCACTTTAACAAATATGAAAGTATGGTGGTAATACAGAGAAAGCAGTCCGCTGTGCTTTAGCAGACTGAGCAGCATGAGTGGCTTTCAGTTTTGGGTGTCCGTCCCCCCCATGCCATCCACTCACTTTTATCATGCTGCATCAGATGAGAGGACATGACTATAATGCCTCATAGCCCCTTGCCTGAGGCTTAGTTAAAGTCACAGTGTAAAGGATGTTTTTAATTAGATTTTGCCATAAAGATGATAATATGAATGCACTTTGTAAAATCTGCTGTGCATAAAGACTTTCATTTCACAGAGTTTTAGAAAATTTAATTTGTTTAGCTCCTCCTGTCACCAAAGACTGGAACAAATCGCCTGCTGGGGATTTGGGAGCAGGCTCCAAAACAGCAACTGCAAATTGCAATGTGGACAAATACCACTCTAGTCTCTACAGCCCCCTTACGTGTGCTTGTATCACTCCACTGATTACATGCAAAAAGCGTTTGAAGGTGTTCCACGTATAGATTATATACTGCAGTCCATCATGTGTTGCCTCAGAAGGCCCAGCAGCAGATCTGTGCCGTACAGCAGCGTGAAGAAAAAAGAGCCAGACATAAAAGTGAAAAAGCATAGAATAAAGGAGAGCAGTAATGAGCTAAATATGTGTCTTAACTTTGCTGTGGACATGCACTCATTTTCTCTTGGCTTCCCCTCCAGAATAACCCACCTGATGTCAAGTAACTGGCACATGGAATGGTTTACAGATGGATCAGCATCAGTGACTCTCATAGCTGTATCTGATTATCTGTCACACAGATGTTTCAGCTTGTATTTGCTTGCTAGCAGCCAGCCAAGCAGCCAGACCTGCCTTTCTTTTCTTGCTTGAGGAGTGGAGAGGGCTCGCACACAGATGTTTAACTGAGCGACAGAGAGGCGTGTACCCGAGCTGAATACACGTAGTTAGCTTCAGTGCCTTCTTGGTCAGCATCATCCCCTGAGGAACAACTGGAAAAGATTTATGGGTTTGATCTAAGAAATTTTCCAGATGCTGCTTAATAAAAGGAGACACTCTGCATTAGTTGCAGTAGTAAGGATTCCCCAGCTTAGAGCATGCCACCTGCAGCATGCAGGATACACGTGTTGTGATTTGCCAGTCACTACAGTAATGAAAAGGGATTTTTTTGTTTGTTACATTTAGTTAGTCATTAAACTCTCATTTCTTCCCCAAAACGGAGGTTTGCTGTGACCGAAGCCTGTAGACTTCCCCTGTGGAATTTGTTTCTCCACTGATGTGAGGTGCATGCATCAGAGCATCAACTGGAACTGCACAAACAGATCTTTCAACTCTTCTTGTTGACTTTGTGGGAGTTCCTGAATCCAGCTGTAGCTTCTTGATCATAGTTTACATGACAACCCTGCCCTTCACTAGGGTGGCATTTTTCTCCATGCATTAGCAAGCAGAATGAAACTAGACCGTCCACGGTTTGTGACAAAAATAGCTATCCTGAAGCCATCCAGTAACTCAGCATGTAGCACTAGCTAAAATTCTGTTTGAAAGACTTGATAGTTGCAGGGAAAGGCAGATGGGAAGAGGAAAGTATGTAAGAGTAATGGGAAAAGGTGGGGGTTTTTCCCCTCTCAGTATGTTTGACCTTGGTGATACAAATCAGTAGTTGCTTGAAATCAAGTGGGCCAGTTGAACAAATGATAATTACTCACTTGACCCTGCAGACGCTTACTCACATGTCTGATTTGCGCCTCTTTCAACAAAGTGGGGATTTTTTTTCAGTTTGGCTTTTTGGGTTGGATTGGACTATTTTGGAATACATTTGCAGCATCTTAAATGGTAAAATGTAAACCATACTTGATTGCAACCCTGAGGCATCTGGCACCTCAGCAAAGCTTTACAATAGTGGTTAATGGTGTAAAACCAGTATTGTCTGGGTAGCTGTGTTACATCATCACTGCTGAAACAGAGATACCTGTACCGTGCATGGCAAAAGCTGAAGTCTTTCCAGGCATGGACAGACATGCTTGTAGCCTCTTTGTGCCACAGGAGGGGTGACTGACAGCAGCTCTTTGTCACCGCTCCTTTGTCGACTTTTCATGCCTTCACTCTTTAATTGATAGAGAAGCTTGTGTGAATATTCCCTAATTTGCTTGTAGCAAAATATTAACCGGATTAATAATTTTCTTACTTCTTAGAGTTCTTTTTATTATTTTGTGTTGTGGAAAACAAACTGTAATATAGTTAAATAAATTTCTGCATTTATGTTCGAAGAGTATGAAGGGAGACTAATTTCTCTTGATTACCAGCTATAACAGTGTAACAGATGTGTAATATTTTCATTATTCTGCCTTATTTTTAGTATAGTATTACTGTATAGCACTCTCTTACATACATGGTATTTTCTACTGCAGAATAACAAGTGCCCTTTTGCCTAGGAGCTTTGGTTCTTTTTCCCCTGTACATTAATAGTTTAGCGATGCATAGCTACCTGGGTTTGCTGTGGAAGCTTTAATTTTGTCAGTGCAAATCTAGTGCTTCTCAGTGTTTGGCATCGGGGAAAGGAGTCAATAACTGTTCCCCTCCTTCTCTTTCCAGATGCTCTCTAAATCCATTGAGCAGCTCAAGCAGCCTGGCAGTCACTTGGAGGAAGCTGAAGAAGAGCTTCACGGAGATCACTCGATGCAAGAAGAGCGAGCTCCGGCCAGCGGTGCCAGCGTTAGGGCTGAGAGCAGCAGTGCTGGTGTGGATGACAGAATAGGACAGCAGGTGGGGGCTGTGAAAGTCAAAGAGGAGCCACCGGACAGTGATGAGGATGTTCAAACCCAGCAAATGGAATCTGGGGAGCAAGCTGCTTTTATGCAACAGGTAATAGGCAAAGATTTAGCTCCAGGATTTGTAATTAAGGTTATTATCTGAACATCAATGTGCATTTTCTAGGCTTTGATAAGCAATTGTGTTTTGATTCACTGATCTAGCAAATCCTGATTTACCGGTCAAAGAATTTAACAAAGGCAGAAGTGTTGTATGCACACTTGAAAACATAGTGAAGCTCATCCTTATGGCCACTAATTGAGAAAATACCTGTTGCAGTCAATTATTCTAAATAAATCTTTGCATAATAGCTGATAGACTTTGTATTAGCCCAGGATTACATTACATCGCTTAGTTCTAGTGAAAGAGAACTCGTATCATCTAGCTTGTCGAGATCAGCAATTGCTGGAATTAGTTTCCAGACCTGATTGATGAAACATTCTTCTTCTCTTGATTTTGAATCCTCTGACTTTTGCTTTCAGCTATCTGTATATACTGTATCATACTGTAGTCTTGAACACTGTTAACGTTAGGGTATTTTTTCCCCTGTAGACAGGTACTGACTGCTATATCAGTGGTCCCAGGCTGGTGTATAAAGTATAATTTAGAGAAGAATACAAGGTGGATGTAAAGAGGCAAGGCAAGGCACTGTTTAAAAATTGCATTGTTTTCTTTTTTGCACTGCTTAGTTAATTTTTCATTCTGTCTTCTTTGATGATATTGTCTGCAGAGACATCCTTAAATGAAGCAGATGCAAGTACTGGTGAGAAGCAAAATGCAGCATTAGGTTCCATTCAGTTATTAGGATATTGCAGGAAAAGCACAGAACTGTTATCATTATCATCTGATATCCCATCACTTGTTTATTTTTCTAAAATAAAGACTAATCATACAATATCGCATAACCTTTACTGCTAGGTCTCACGGACAAATACTACTGTACCGACTGTGCATAAAATGCCAGCTTGGCAAAAGGCAACTTCAGATTGTCGGTGGGCATTTCACCAAAGCTGAAAAGCGCAGTGCATTTGTGCGGCCAGCGAGCTGGCGTCCCTTTCTGTTGGTGCACGATCAGGCAGAGCAAGGCTGGATGCAGTGGAAGGCCCTGTTAAGTCTCTACTTTGTCAGGTCCCCGCTGTTCTCCTGCAGAAAAGTGATTTTGGGAGGGGGGGCAGGAAATGCCTTATGGAAACAGGAAGCCCAAGTGATTCATGTGCTGAGGAATGCGGGGCGGGGGGGGACGGGGCAGCGCTCCCTCTGTTTTTAAAGGCACTCTATGAATTGATTTATTGTCAAAGAAAATAACAAAGCGAGTAGGGAAATTGTTAAGGAAGCTTTCCAGTGAAACATTTCCTTCATATTCCCTTTTGATATGTTTACCTTGTTTTATAGGTTTA
Source organism: Platalea leucorodia (assembly GCF_965183815.1). Lineage (NCBI taxonomy): Eukaryota > Metazoa > Chordata > Aves > Pelecaniformes > Threskiornithidae > Platalea > Platalea leucorodia. The sequence continues at coordinate 134,954,624 of NC_138823.1, read as the reverse complement.
CTTTTGTTAAGCTAGTTAAAGATTCATTGTATTAAGATCCCCTTTAATATGGATAATCCCAAACTGACCTGGAATCCTTGTCAGGTTTTTTTTCTATTAAAAATATTTATATTTCTAAAGCTGAGGTATTTTAAGGTGCAGTATCCTGTTTCAAAAGAGATAGCTGTTTTGCCAAATGTAGAAATTGTTCCAAAATATGTTATTAGGATGTGTTGTTTACATTATGTTCTAATACTATTAAATCTTTTATAAAATGTTGCAACTTCTAAAGATACATTATCCTTTCTCCTAGAAGGTCTCCAAACAAATGACTAAATAGTTGCTATAAAATGAAAGATCATCTTAGATAGGAAAGATTTATTAATTGAGAACATACAGGTGATTTTTGTGTTCTTCGTAGTTGAACAGAAATCTTTCTCCTCCTTGGATGAAAAAAAAAATCACATTCAAAATGTGATGCATATAAAAATGTAATTATATATTTTTCCCATTCGGTATAATTTTAATTTTCTTTGAAACCTAAGTCCAGCCTCATCAAAAAGGGATAGTGCATCTTTTAAAATACATTTTATTTGGGGAGAAACTTGCAATTGAGAAGACTTTTGTACAGTATCACTTCCAAGACATGTATTCACAAAGGACAAAAGATATTTTTATAATGTCATTCAGGTGAGAAACCCCAATACATTAGTGAAGTTTAATTTCAGAATCTTTCAAATTTGGATAAAATTAAAATAGAGAAACTACCTGGAACCAGTGAAAAGGAAAACTGGGTTTAAACAACCACATTTCTAATTGATAATTGTCTCTTACATTTTAAATCTACTGTATTTATTATAATTTACACCCTTAGAGGTGATTTCTTGTTTTGTGTTGTAAATATATTCTGTTTGTATGTTCCCTTTTTTTGCCTTCTGATATAAGTCTCTTCCTTTCTCAAATAAAGTTTTTTTTTAAAAGATCCCCTTTCAGATATCTGACTTTGTGTAAAGTTGATAACTTAGTTGTGCTTTTGCTTTGTATAACCAAATATGTTCGCTACACATCGTTGAAACAATTCAAGCTTTCAGGAGCAAGGTTTTTATTACACTATTCTTACAATGATTACACAAAGTCTTTTTTTGGTCTCTTGTTTTATCCTACATCAGCCATTATAAGTTTTAGTGAATGTGGAAATAGTATTGATGCATGCTCATTTTCCCATCATGGCATCTATCTTGAACATGTGATCATATATTGTACCATATAGGAAAAGTAAAGGTGAATCCCAGTTTCTTGACTCCAAATTATCCAAAATTCAGATGAACCGAAATAATTTCCATGACATTTCTAAAATCTGCCTAGAACCCAAAAGGTGTTGATCTGCAACTGAGCTTATGCTGACCTCTTCGATAGTCCTCAAGACCTTTGCAAAACTAGAGTCCACCTCTAAATATGCTGGGGAGGAGGGAATCCATAAACTTTGCAGACTTTAAAGCAATCGTGTAAGACAGTGAAGTCCTGCTTTAGAAACACCTAAGCCCTTCCTTGAAGATGTTAAATGCTTTCCTGGTTTGTGACATTTCCTGAACTTTGCTTCAGCTCTACAGCGAGAAATGAGTTTGTACTACAAACCTATCCCTGTTGCTAAAGTACATGAATTATTATTACCAAAAGAGTTCAGGTAATTGTTGCATTCTAGGTCTTCTAACTGTTCATTTGAATTGCAAAGGCTCTTAACAGCATCGATTTTGGTATAATTTTAACTAAAATAAAATGCTTTCCACAACATAAGTATGTAAGAATAAATATTTCCATAAATCAAATTTAATTATTTTCAGTGATATAACACCAAAGTTTCGTCAGTCATACACAAAAAAATATTAAATAAAAAGTCAAGTTTTATGTTAGGAAACTTAATTAGCATTAACGGTATAAAATTATATTGCTCGCCCTGTTGATTATTATGTATTTAGAATTTTGTGCCTAAAAGTAAATCATGCTTTCAACAGGGATTTTATTGAGATGCCTTTTCTTTAAATACTCATGTTGGAATTAGAAGAGCAGCCATAAATGTTTTCAATTTACAACATCCCAGTTTTGGAGGCTACACCTAGATTTTTTTCTAAATTATTTGTTTACCATGCATCAAAGCCCCCATAATGAAGAAAACAATCATAATTTAATACAATTCACAAGCCTTATCTTTTCCAGGAATGCTGTGCATCTCTTTTGTTCAAAAAAAAAAAAAAAAAGACGCTTATTCTGTCCTGTTGTCCAAAAAATAAAGCCAGTATAGCTGCCAATTTAGAAGTAATTACTACTAAATGAGGGAAAATGCTTCATAATGTTTATATACTCAAGACAGACACACATTACTGGAATGTAGGTAGTGTAACATTAGCCTTTTTTTCATCTCCTAGCATTAACAAAATAGGATTAAAAGCTGAATGCCTCAGCAAAGCAGGAGCACTCCAGACAACCACCACTCATCCTTTCTATTCAGCAATTCATTCGTGCACTCTCATCATGCCATCTCCATTATCATCAGGATCACTAAGACTTACTTCATGTTACTTAAGCCAACTATACCCTGTTTTTATCTTCACTGGCATTCTGAGGTAAAAATCTTTAAACATTAGTCCCAAGCACCAGTCTAAAAATGTTTACTTATTTCTCCCCCTTATGAACACTTCACAATTTGCAGCCAAAATTAGCTAAGGCAAGTTAATTTCCTTATTGTATTCTGTCCCACTAGCAGCATGTCCTACTTATCCACTTAAGAGATGTTTGTTTGCTTTTCATTTATTTGTTTAGTTTCTGGTTTCCTTATGCAGTTCCCATCATCTGGGTGGTAGTGGGGCTTCTGTACCTTGTTTCTCAGTGGACGAATATAGCTTAGAACATCATACGCTGAATTGCTGTTCAGGCAAACAGAAGAAGAGCATCCTGGATAAAATTATCTTCTCTGTTGCTCTAGAGCAATAATCCTAGTGATTTTGGTGGAATTTTACCACTCTATTTGGTAGACGCTGTACTTTGCATGTGGTAGACTTTGTGCTTTGCATTTGTTTTTTCCTCTTTTAACTCAGCCTAATGTGGAATTAGATTTAAAGGCAAAAAATACAATTAGATCAAACTGCCTAGCCAGCAAAAAGGCTGGGTTTCTCAGCCGTGCTCACGCACTCACACACGTGAACAGAACTGGGAAGGGGCATCCTTCAGGCATGTCCTGGCTCAAGGGTCACACTCCTTTTGCTTATTTTGGTTCTGGCCCCATACCTCATCTGGCCCATACAGGACAACTTCCCCAGCTACCTGTGGGCACACACAGCTATTGGAGACCCCCAAGGGTTACTACAGCAGCAGCTGAGACTTAAAAGGCTACTAGCTTAGTAACTTGAAATCATTCAGCAATGTGTAATTCTCTGTGATGGGGGCCTTAGTTACTAGAGTTGTTTTGACAGACCAGATACTTACTTGTAAGTGATTCAGTGCCTTAATTAGCTGATTAAATGAGATGTTTTGAATCTGGCTGTGTAGCCTTTTGGGCATTTGTTTTACTTTACTTTCCATAGTTGCCTTGAAGTCACTGTATTGACTCTAACAGTACCTAGCCCTGAAACATAAGGGAGGTTGGTTGGAAGATGTGCTGTTAAAAGTACCCCTCTGCACACTTGGTCCTTCCAAGCTGGCAGCACATTACAACATTTTTGGCCTTGAGAAGTGCTGTGAAGGGCAGGAGAAATGGAAACGTAAGTTTGGAACAATGTCAGATTTCCAAATAAATCTTCTGCCTCCTCTCCCTCCATCCCTAAATGAGGTTGTAAGCACATTCTTATATCTTTTAGCTCGTTTCACCCTTTTTTTTTTTTTTTTTTTTTTTTTTTTTGTAGGCTACCTTAGTTGTCTCCTTAAACTCCTTCGGCCAGTAAGAGAGGCACTAACCTTGTACTGTTCTGCCCTTCCCCGAGTCTGTGAGTGCACAGACCCAGTACAACCCCTACGTAACCCAAGCTGGCACTGTGATTTCTGGGATCAAACTTGAGCCATAGACTGTGGATGGAGCGCGGGGGCGGAGGGCTGGGTAGTTGGAGCTGCTTTGTGAAAATTTTTCATTCATTCATCTGCATGAGGGGAAGCCCCATCTAAATATTTAGCCGGCTTTCTGTCATCTTTATTCCTAGGGTCCTGTACTGAGTTTTTAACTGTGGTCTTTAAAAATGTAGTTCTTTATCGAATGCTACAGGAAGAATGATTTTTTTTAAATGCCAATTCTACATGAAAGTGCATAAGAATGAGAATTTTTACAAGTAATTTTCCTTTCCCAGTTGGATTTGAATATGACCCTTTTTTTTCTCCAAAAGTATCAAATCTACTCTCTTAATGAACGCCTAGCAGATTATTTTTGTTTGTCTCTCCTATGGTAAACCTTCAGTTACAGAAGGCAATAAGTCTTATTTTATCACAAAATTAAATCAAGACCTGAATTGTCTGACCAACCATATGGCATTACAACATTATTACAAAATTATTGCATTTCACTGATACCTGCACAGAATAATGTTGATAGTGCTTTTAATGTTTGAACCAAACTTTTTTGTGCTTCTTTTCCTCCTTCAGATACTTACGATGTAGCACCTGATACTTATGTTACTGCTCCCTTTTGTTAGAGAAAGCAGCATGTAAGGAAACGACTGAGGCAACACTAGGCAAAATTACTTAATCAGGGGTACCTAACTAGCATGAATCAACAGTCTGGAAGCCCAGATCCCGGTAATTATCACTTCACATTTTGACAGTCAGCTGACACTCCTTTCATACCGTTAGGCAATTTGTCATTTCCTGTACCAGACAGCACGGGGTTTTATTGTTACTGTGATTGAAGAGGATTATGTGTTCTTGGAAAGCTGCTTCTTTAAACACTTCATTTTTGGAAGAATTCTGTTTTGATCTCTGAATCTCTGACACACGCATGTGCACACGCACAAGTATTCATTTTCTTCCTTCCCTTAAAATATGAGACTGAATAAATGCATGCCTCAGTATACTGCTGGCTAAACCTTCATAAAGCTCTGTTGTTTCATGTCCGGGCAGAGCAGCTCAGCCTGAATGCCTTTGAGACATCATAGGTGCTCTAATGCAGAAAGCAGTGCATAATCTATCTCCTCTCATGTTCTGGCCTGTGACCTTTGGAGCCCCGGGAGACCAAGGAGGTCTTTCTGTTCATACTGCCTGTGTTTCCTCAGCAAAGGATCTTGTGAAAATCACAGCTATGAGATTGCAGCAACGCAGCGATGGCAAGGGCTTAAGAAGGCTTTGCTCAGGTTCTCTGTAAAGGCAGCTGGTGAAGCATGGAGGATTCAGTCTCCAACTCTTGCCTTAGACTTTTCCTTTTGCTCCCATCAAGAAGGGCACTGTGATAGTTTTTAGGTGGCAGCTTGCAGTTTTTTAAAGCAAATCACTATTACTGAACAGACCCAGAAGGAGCACGTGGCAGAAGCGCTGTTGGGAAATGCTCCCCCTCTGCCTGCAGAGGGGTAGCTACCGAGACCAGCTGCTTCTAAGGCTTGCACTCCTAGATCTTCCTCTACTGAAAATACAAGTTGAAGAGTTACTACACATCAGAGAGCATGGCTCCGTCACTCAGCTACCTGACTGCACACAGGGAGAGGTGGTGATCAGGTTTCCCTCATTTCTCCACCGTTTTGATCCATTTTGACACCTTGCCTTAGGTCATCAAAGGCTCCCGAGCCCAACGGCACATCCCTTGACATCTTCCTTTCTTTCTAGAACTTTTTGGTTCTCACCATTTACCGAAATAATTTGTACAGATCTCTTGTCATAGTTTCCCATTAGTTTCTGCATAGATTTTAGTTTTCTGAAGCTACTGACTTTATAGAGAGCTTCAAAGCTTCTCTGTTAGTGTTTCTGACAGAAAAATAAAAATGGCAGTGCTGAACACAGGTGCCATCACCACAGGCTCAGCCCAGGGACACCTGACTGCAGTAGCTCTGATTTGGCCATTTCTGCAGGTAATTAGGCCTCACTAATTATGCTAATGATTTCAGTTAAAATATGTGCACCATTACCCTTTGTGCTATGTGAGCGAGTTTCTTCATAAGAATCTCCACCCCTTCTCAGGCAGGCTCTGAGAACACAAACACAGGCAGCACAGGACCAGCAAGAAAAAAGGGACAGGAGCCAGATTAATTCCTGCAGCAAGAGATCGAGAATGAGCATGGGGACTGTTACTTATCCATGTTGAGGCATAATGCACTAACCAAGAAGGCTGCTCATTTTCCCAAGTTCTCTCTGAGAAGCTGGATTTCAAACAACTGCTTTCAAGTTAGGTACTATTATATGTCACTATTATAGTAGCTTGGACCCTCCTGTAGAAGAAGTAATCCTTTCTTTCACCTCTCTGGCCCCTTTCCCTCCAGCTTTTAATGAAAGAAAAAGACTCAAAGCACATTAACTCAGTTTCGTTTTCAAGTTCTGCTTTCATGCAAGAACCTGTAATTTGGTAAGAAGCGACGTCAGGGATGAGCTGACGGGGGGAGTTTTGCAGTTGGCACGCTGAAGCCCGTGCTCGTTCCCAGCTCCATCTGGGCCCAGCTCTGTGAGCGACCCAAGAGCTGCACTCTCGAGCCTTGCACTGTTTCATTGGCAAGCAGTTCCACAGCCATTGACCACCAAGATGCTTTCAGGCTGTGAAATCCATTGGCGTAAAGCCCATTCAGTCAGAGAAGAGGCAGCGGGTTCAGTCTGGTGGGATGCCATACCCACAGGAACACAGCATTTGTGAAGTTACTGTTGTAAAGGGGAGCTGCAGGTGGTCACTACAGATAGCTCCATAATGGTTTCCTTCATAGATTTGGTTTTCAGTACCCAATCCTAGAGGCCATGACTAAGTGGATCATTTAAGTTTGAAAGGATACTGTGAACTTAGCTTGTCAAGGGTAGAAAGAAGTCAGCGTTTGGTTCTCTTTCTTAGTGTCATAGCCACCTGCACATTTAGTGTCATTGCAAAAGGCTGAATATTAACTTGTAGACAGGTACTCAAAGTGGGTTAGGTACACTAGAGAAGAAAAATTTTTGGAAGCTCTTTACACCTTACCAGGATCAGCTCTACTGTGTCTACCTGCTCTTCTGCATGATTACTTCAGCTAGTAATTAAGGAAACCACAAGACAGGGCACTTCATGTTTGATGCATAGCAAGTTATTATTCATGTAGTGCTGGTATTCCCTATTTTTTCTTTCTTCTGCTTTAATATGGATGCCAAGTGTTGAAAAGAAGAAAAAAAGACTTTCCAGGTGAGGGGTTTAGAAGTGGAAAAGGATTTGACAAGTTGGAAAGGAGGGACACAATCCCACTGAGGTTAGTTGCGTTCAACCTGCAGAATCCTGTAAATGCAACAGTAACTTATGTCAAGAAGGACCAATATATACATATTTTGCTCTCTGTGTTACAAAGTTCATCCATTGAACAAAGAGTTTAGGCCCAACAAAACCAGGAGATTCAAGCCCTGCAGTTGACTACACAGCCGAGACACTCTATGCAAAATGAGAAGCTGGAAAATACTGTCTCACACCTCAACCCCTACCGAAAAACAGACCCGTGCCTCAGCTATCGCCTTCTCCGCAGATCACTATCAACAGTGCTGTTGCATCAGCCATGAGCAACTACCCGTCACTGCTGCTGCTGCACTTGATCCCTGCGTTGCCTCGCTTCTGAGAAGTGCTGTGCTGGAGGAGGTCCTCAGGGCTTATAGCAAGTCCTTCGAACAAGGAATAGGAACCAGGGCAGGAAAAACAAAACTGTCCAAGTCCTTTGGTCTGAGTAATTCATGAAACTGAATTACTTTCTTTAACATTGGCAGAAGCCACTGGACTGAATTTCACATGCTTTCATAGGTCTAAGTACATGACAGCATTATAAGAGCAAAGTAACGCTACCAAGTTCTCTCTATAGGCTAAATCTCCTCTGTGCCACTCAAGCAGCTGTGGTGGTTCACAGGGACGGAGGCTCCTCACAGCATAGAACTTGTGTCCCTAAAATGGGTAATGCTGGAGAAGCACCAAAAGGTGAAAGGCAGATCTGCTTTCCAAGAACATATTTTGCCAAATCAGAAGAAAAATTATGCCCAAAGCTACCACAGTGTTTCTCCCCTTCAGTGAATAACTCCTCACCAGAAGCTTCCTCACCAGCCCCCCAGCTCCCACCCATGGCTATGCTGTGGGTGTCCCCTGGTGTGCCAGCCCCTCTGCCAGGCTCCCCAGATTTGCTCCATTTCTGGCAATCAGAAGGCATAATAGATCCTCTTGGAAGGGCCATGAGCCTTTAGTTACTGCTGCTTCACACACGTGCTTGGCCACCCCATGGTGGGGTTGGCTCCTGGCAGGGAAGGGACAGTGGCTGGAGGCCAAGGCCAGCCAGGGAGCAGGGGGAGCGGACAAAGAGGCGTCCTCCTCCCTCCAGCACTGCTGTGGGACGTAATGGTGAGGGGACGTGGAAGAGATGAAGCAGCAGCTGTAAAACGTCTTACAGGACACCCTGTAGTTAGGCTTGAGAGCCCTCCTCGGCCTGGAGAGCAGCTCCATCCCCTCCTGAGGATGACAACATTGCTTCAGCCAGAGGCTCCAGATTTCTGCCTGCTGCAAAGAACTTGATCTATTGTCTTTGTTCTCAGAAGACAAGATGGTAACGAGGATTTAACTGCTTTGCCTTTTTAACCAAATTTTAATAATTTTAACCAAATTTTAATCATTTTAACCAAATTTATAGAAAGTTCAGGCTAAACAATTTAAGTTGAAATGCACTGATCCTTTCAGGGAATAGAAGAGTTCAGACAGTTAAAGAAATATTGTTTAAAAAAAAAAAAAAAAAAGTCTGCCAGCTACTACCAACATGAGTCATTGGTTTTCATTTTCCTGTCATTGTTGTCTCCATTCACTGTTAAACACAAGTTTTCCTGATCAAATAATGGAGAATAGTTAGTAAAGAAAGCACTCAAAGGAGTAGAAGAAAAAAGTCCCAATTCCTAATTCTCCATACTGACTACATCTTGAATCTCACTTTAATAGCTTGACAAATACTATTGAGCCAAGAGTATCAATGTTCTGTCATCTTTGTTACACTACTTTTTAAAGATAAATTGACATTTATTTTTTCAGCTGGAAGCTTGTACTTTGATTTCACTAAATTATTATCAATTATTAAACTTAATACTGTAGTTCAGTGCTGGACCTGAAATCAGAAGCACTGAAGTTTCTGTTGTTTCTTATCTGAGCATTTTGGGTCAAGGAGGTAGATAAAGTGAAGATGGAATATCTAAAATGCTTATGAAATTATCCAGTATATATTTCACCAGAAAACGGTGAGATACCTTTTTTTGATTTACTTTCCTGGACAGGTTTTCAAGTATCGAGATGGTTTTCCCCAAATGCTTAATTCTCTTGATGTTAAGAGCATTTTGCAGTCTTCAGAATTTATCATTTATAGGAAATGTTCCTGTATGTCACCTCCTCAAAATCTCAAGGACTGGACATTTAAATCAGTGACCTCACTGATTAATAGCTCCTTCCAAACTGATTTGCAGCCTTTTCACTATTGTGCAAAAACATAACAAAACAGAAATAGCAATGATTTAATTTGGCATCATCAACCACTGAAAGATGAGTTGGAAATAGATTAGCAAGTGTTCTAGTTGATCTTAATAGTGCAGTGACAAGTAAATTCAAGGATGACAGATGATCCCACTGACTAGCAATTCTTCTGACTGTATTATGGCATGGACAAACATGCTGTCTTTTCTAACAACTGGCCAGAGACTGGAAAGAAATTTGAGTTCATATTGCTGTGGAAAACAGAACTGAAACAAAAATTCCTTTTTAATACATGTTTGGAGGGCCCAATTATCGCGAAAGACTGATAGAAATATATTGGGATCTTGGTTTGTAAGATACCTGAGATGTTTCTCTTAACTTTACTGGGAGGGTTTCATTTTTTTCCTCTGGATCAGAGCATCAGCACTACCCTCCAGTGTAAACCCAGTAATGCTTCCTGAACGTTCGCATGCTCAGGGCATTTTGAGCTGCACCTTTAAAAATAAATAAATAAGGAATGAACTTGTTTGGCATTTCAGGCCAATGACCAAAGCTAGGGAGCCTGGTGAGTGTGCTACTATATTCCCTTTAACTTTCTTTTTGTGGGCATCGTGCATTTTTAAAATGGTTATACATTTCCCTGAACCCATGTAATATAAAAGATTTACTGTTACAGTTTGTGTGTGGCCAGGCAATGGCATATGGAAAACATGTTTCCTGCTATTTAATTTAATTACTCTAATCACGTGCCAGCCCCGGGCATGTCATTCTGGACCTCTGAGGCTCTTTGTCTGTCAAAGAGATGGACAATATCTTGGCTTTGTTTAGTTGCTCTGCAGGCTGCAGATAAAACCACTGAAATACTGACTGTTTGTTTAACCAAAACTTTGCATTTTAACCATTTGGCTTTGATTTTTTGTTTTACGAGAAAAGATGACATTTTGGCCTTGGTGAGCTGAAAAGGAAATATTAGGGATATGAAGAAGAACTGTCACTTTCGGGGCTTAATAGATGAAAAAGAATACTCTAGCCTTCTGGTCAGAAATCAGCTTTGTTAGCAGAAACTTAAGACATGTATCGCTGTTATTTTAGAGTTGCCTGCTAGCAAGGGCAGCTGGAAAAGTCCTGTTTATAACTACTCCATTCTAATATGGTTAGCCCTTCATTCAGCAGTTTCAGTAGATTTTAGTTTCTTTGATTTTAATAGATGAAACTGTAATGGGTGAAACTAATTACGATTTCATAGCAAATAATTGTACCAATAACGTTGCATCCAGGTATAAGTTAGCTTTTCTGTGAACACCCTACAGTTATTTTTATATAAGAAATATCTGCAAATTACAGCCTTAAACCTTTTGACAAAAATTTAAGAGCAGATAGGGAGATGATTACAGTACTTCATTCATATTATAAACCCCAGATCTACAGAGAAATTAATCACACACTTAGCTTTAAGTATGTGCTTAACACCACCACTTCCTTCACTTGTAAGCAAGTGCTCAAGTCCATGTTTTCCTGCATCCAGAAGTGAGACTAAAGAGTACTTTAGACTATATGAGGATATAATTTCTAACAATCATGTTGTCAGAAGAGGAAAGAGTAAGAACTAGCTTTTAATCCAATTAGTTCCATCTTATGAAGAATTACTACACATAGAAAGACTTGTCTATTCTTATATTTTTGGAAACTGAATGCACTTCAGTTACTATAAGTTTCAACGTAAATTAACCTGCTTCTTTATACGGTAGTGTGCCAGTGTCCTGCCACAGTAGTTTTCAAGCTACGTGGTATGGAAGAGGGTGGGCAGAAGGTCTATGAATATGCTCTCAGGAGGCCTGCACCATCAGAGGGAAACATTGGACAGGATGGGATGCAAAAAAGGAAGGTGTCTGTCTGAGCAGAGTTTACATATTTCTGATATTTCAGTGTGTGGTTTTCCAACTGGCTTTACTTTCCCCCTCGTTTTCTAGCTGAATCAATGAGATACAAAGAAATAAAAATTATTTCCTCTAAGTTGCACAATACAGCAACTCAAGAATGAAAAATTTTCTTATTATATAGTGAACTACAGCTCCTGTCCCATTTAGCTTTGAGCTAACCACTAGATGACACTACTTCCCACTTAGTTAACAGGTGTGGCCATATGCTCCCTTCTTCCCATATCCCAGTTCATATATTTACATGTTTCTCGACCAAAGAACTTCAAAAAGAACATTGTACAGGAATTGCCTTCACCACTATAGATTTTGATGAATTTTGTATTTTGTAGATATACCTGTAGGTATTTAGGTGTGTGCATGAAGGCATACACAAGCATTACAAGCAGCGTGCATATGTCTTTGCATGATTTATAGAAAACATGTTATAACTCACTGTGCGAATCTTTAGGGTGTTGTAACTTAGCAAGCGTTGATGACAGCTCTACTTAAAAGAAACCAGAGGAACTCCAAGAAAAACTTAGTAGGCTGAAGTTTGTGGAGGACATTCCCCTTGCCCTCTACCTCCCCCACCCCCCAAAAGAGGGATACTATATTGGCTTCTGTAGTGTGATTCTGGAAAGGCTGGGCATAGGGAAAAACACCACGCTGAGGAGTCAGGCAAGAGCAGGCTGCACTATTAAAGTCCCAAAATGACAAACGGTGAGGAGGAGAAACACACAGAAGGGCTGTCATGCATATCCATAAGGCTGCTGCTGCGATTTTTTAAATTAGGAACAATGAACTTTCCAGAAGGACGTATGGAAAGAATCCCACATTTCTAAAAGCCTGCCTTTCAGAAGTCCAGAAGCTCCAGATTACTTGAAAAAGAGCTCCTCCAAAATTATATTTATGCTACTAAATTGCATGCGCAAGGGCATGAGGATACGGCAGTGGAGTAAGAGCACCTTCCGATACACTTTTATTTTTGCCTATGTCAACAAGCATCTTGCTTTGTTAAGATTCATCTCAATGATTTATAACACATTTCCTCTGTATGTACTTTAACTGTAATACATACATTGTGTGATATACTTCATTTAAAGAGTATTTTAAGTGGCCATACTAAAACATGTCTTTAAAATCTGCCTGTTGTCTACTAGCATGACAATGTACTACCCACAGTCAAAGCAAAATTAAGAATTACTTTTGGGTTTAGTAATCTAAATTTAAAATGCTAAAAATCTTCATTTTGCACCTGTTTTAATCCTGATCCCCACGACTGTGGCAATATGGGTTGTATAAAACCTAATCCTCTGTCACATTAGCCAAGTACTTCCGTACTCCTGTTGAAGGGAACCTGCAAGCAGGGAGGGTGAGCCTCCTTGCCTTGACAGGATGCTCTGCTCTGTTTACATTTCACATTCTATCACAACCCATTATTTTAGCATTATTTCTTCTGTTTTAATGCAAAGAGCTGCTGCTAAAACGTAGGAAAGCTTTAGAGTCACGTAATATGAAGTCCATGTAGTGTCTGCCTAGCACTAGATGAGCGAGCAAGGTATTTCTGCTAATAAGCTATCTTTTTTATATTGAGTTTGTCGTAAGAGATAGAAGCTCAGTTGCTGATTTGTAGGACTTCAAGAAATTACATTGCCTTAATAGTGTCAGCTTTGCTGTATCTATGTGGCAGTTCAGTTAATGTAATGTTTCATGTAGTTCTGTTGAACGTTTGGGACTTGTACTTACAGATAAAATCTATCCCATTCACAACTAAATTCTTCCAGGTTACGGCAGTGTAAATCCATAGTCCCTATAAAAGAGCAGTGATACACCACAGACACAGCACCATATTTGCAAAATGTTATGCTTCTATATGTGATTTGTCAACAAAAAGAGAAATGTTTATCTGTTTGCAACCAACAACTTAACTAGATCCATGTAAGAACTGAGATTTTCTCAGCAGCTTAAGGATGCCCAAGTCCCCAGGAACAACAATGGCTGGAATCGAGGCTACCTAAATTGCAACCATAAGCAATGCAATCAAAATCAAAGGTATAGTTTTATCCTGTGCATGTGTCATTTGGACAGGTTAATTTATTGGGGATTATGGATCTGAAGAGACGAGACATCTAATTTTAAACATAAAATAAGAGAAAGGCTGAGAAATAACATGTTAGCCAGAGGTTTTGCTTGTTTATTAAAATGCTGCCTTGTATTTAATCTAAACAAGTGTAATTACTTTTTCAGACTTTGATTTCCTCTGCAAATCTTATGCTCTTATATTTCATTTAGACAGGACATTTATATGAATTGCTTCTTTTTCACCAATTTCCTACAGTTTCTTAAATTTGTCAGTAAACTTGCTTGAGCCTCCCTCCAGAGACTACTTACGAAGGGGAAAAAGCTCTCCTCTGTTCGTGGCTAAGCATGAGATCCAGGAAGGTTAGCTAGAGTATACAAAAACAGGCAAGACCAGAAAGCAACTTATCTTCAGACCTGAATCGGGGACTTGGTGCAGTAAGAATACCTTGTTGATGCATATGCTACCTGCGTAGGGACAAGTTCCCTGCTCAATCTGATTGTAAAAGCGGACAGTGTGAGCTTTTGCATTGCTTTTGAAGGGAAAGCGATAAAAAAAAGGAAGTTTTAGGTCACTTTTGTTCACTCCTTCTGACAAAAAGACTTTTAAGTTATAGCAGCCCAAGAAATGCAGTCCTTTGGGGCTGGCCTCTTCCCTTTCTCAGGGCTGGGAGCCTTAGGAGGAAAGCACCCTGGTTATACCTGCTACACTTGTGGAAAAGAAATTATGACTTAATGATGTTTCACTCTTGCCCTGTAGCAAAGGACTTCTTGTTAGCTGGATCTGAGATGGCAGCAGGGGAAAAAAAAAAAAAAAAAAAAAAAAATCTTTTCCCAAGTAACTCAAACAGCAGCAAAACTACCTCAAAGTACAAAGCGTTTGAGCAATCAAATGGATGTGAACCAAATTCAGAAAGTGGAAAGTAACATATTCAGCTTTCCACAGCGCTGGAGATGGAGAGAAAGTATTTATAAGCAAATGCTTCAAAGTCCTCCCCCCTGTCACTCCGACGTATTGCCGAGGCAGTAGAAGCAAGCATTTTGCAGCGCTGCAAGCGGTGACTGAGGTAACAGGCAGCCAAACACGGCCTTTGGGGTGAAGCTGCCTTCACGTCTGCCTGGGACACGCAGGTACCTTTAACAACTGCTGTGAAAGCTCTGTCCATATTATCCAAACTCACTGCATTTGGATTATTAAGTGCCTTGCTGAAACTTTTGCTACTGTACCAAACTGGGATTTGGATTAGAATAATCTACCATGTTACAGACTATATCAACTCTCAATTCTAATGCATGGTATGGAGCGGGGCTGTTCAAAATATGTTTTAAACTGAGCATATACCAGTGGACTAGAAGAAAGTTTTATTTTCAATAAGGAGAAAAAAAAATACCCTGCCACGCATAGCTCTTCAGACAGTTTATAGTGAGGAGCTGTTAGGAGGAGTTATTGCTTCCCCACACTCCCAATAGCATCAAGAATTCCTTTAAGATAATCTGAAGACAAAACCATTCAGTGTTAAACAAAGTCCTATGACAATGCAATGAGCTTTTGATCATGATAGATATGAATTTCATCTGGCATTTTCAAATCTACATTTTACCTAAGGCAGCAATGGTGAGGTTCTTCCTTACATAGAATCATGTGTGGTGATTGTTCCTGCAAATGGTAAGGTACATTTCTGAGCTCACAAGGAATGCAAGAGACCACACAGGCAAAGAAAGAAAGAAAAAAAACAACCAAACACAAACAACAAAACAAAAAAGAAAAAATACAAGAGAGAGGGAAAAAAAAAAAAGAAAAAAGCATCAGCAGATACAAAAAAAAGAAATGGCTTCAAGCTTGCTAGAGGGAAGCTCTTGAATTTTCAAAAATAAAAGATGGAGCTATATGAAATTATCTCTGTGAAATGAGTTACACCTACAGCACACTCCCTTTCTAGCAGTTGATCATTTTACTAAAATCGTTGTAATAGCTAGTTTTATGCGCTTGAGGTAGCGAGTAATGTCCAAGGCAAAAGATTTATAGTTTGCTCCGGGTATAATGGTATGAAAGGAACTGGCTGCCAAATGGGACTGTGATTTGAAGAGGGCGCCTTTGGTTTGGTAGGTGGTGTATTTGTTCTGTGGCTGGAGTTCACTAGAAGAAGTTGTTTGATGCACTGGCCAACGATAACTATCTTGGGAGAGGGAGAAACCCAAATCCTCCAAGTTTCAAGGAGAGAGCAGAATGAAATACTTGGGTATGCGGAAAAAAAAAGATGACAAACTCCACGGCGACATGAAGTAGATCAAGTCATGGGGCACTTTGTGGTTTATCACTTAAAAAAAAAAGATTTATTGACCCCCAAATCATGGTAATTTTTAGTATTAAATGGACCTCTTTTGAAGACTAAGCTGCTTGAGAAGAGGAGACAGTAGTTTTGGAATGGAGCCCTCAGCCTTAGAAATAACACTGCTGGTTTGGCTCTGCTTCCAATATTGTTGCCTAGATTTAAAGCTTTTCAGCAGGACTTCACTCCAGTCTGGTGACCAGTGTGAATCACTGTGGAGTAAATTAACACAGTGTTTTCCCAAGTGTCTAATCTCGTTTTAGGATCAGAATACAAACAGCAGCAAAGCATCCTTAAGACCCAAGGAGTCCTAGGAGCAGGCCTGCAATTCAGCCCCGGTCAGCATTAGCGTTACCTCGGGCTCCACAGCATCCCTTGGAATATCCAGAATTCTTCGAAAGTTCTGACATTTCTGCTCTGACCTAAAGCTTTACCTTTGCATGCTGAGTGCAGCTCTTGGCTTGCCTGTGAGAATGGTGTTATATGTATAACTTCTTATCCTCTAAATCCTGCCTGCTGAGTGGATTCTTCCTTTCAAGCTCACTTTTTATTGCTAGAGGGAGAGTTTTTTGGAGGAGCTGTGTCTGTATTCTTTCTCTTTTGCTTGATGTTTTTTTCTGTTAGTTTAACAATCCTGAAATCAGGGAAGAGCTTTGCACTTTTGAACCAGCTTCAGTCCTTCCAAGAGGCACTGGCTGAGAGACACTGATTGAAAGTTTGCTAAACTGTTTGCATACTTCTATAAGAAGGAGACCAGGCTAGTCAAATGCAGATTAAGGTCTTTTCAAGTTGTTAACCAGAAAATTCCTTTATTGTTGCTGGATTTGGCATTTTGACATCAAGAGATTGATCAATATAATTTAAAAAAAAAAAAAATAAAAAATCTGTGGCCCACGTATGAGGATTAGGAGATATAAAAGGAATTAGGAAATGTAGCAATAAGCGAATCCAAGTCACTGGTGCCAAAGGGAATCTGTGCAAGAGGGGACAACGGTAAAAGATGTGGCTGGGAACAATAAAGGATGTGTAGAAATGAAGAAGGACAAGTTAGACATTAGGCATGCTTCAACCCAATGCAGGTCATTGGCTATTACAATGTATATGAACTTCTGTGCAGTCATTTTAAGCAAAACCACTAAAGTGCTTAGGCACCTATTTTGAAGATGCCTACTTGCCTGGAAGTATGTGGGCAACTTCCTCAAATGTCCATGCAAGTAATGCAGGTGTGTTCTCTGCTATCTGATGAAAACATTTGCGCATTTACTTATGTATGCAAAACCAATACCAACAACAAAGAGCTCGTGCAAGAGGAGCCTATATCACTAATGGTGGAGACAGCAGGCCCACGGACAGCCCCCTCAGGAGGCAGGAGATGTGTCACAATCTCAAACTCACTTCATATACTCTCAGGATTATTATATGCTTCTCTGGGTATTAAAGGATGATAGGTTTGTTTAAACAAAAAGCAACAACAACAAAATTGGTATGTAAAATTCCTAGCTTTCTGTAATAAAAGACTTAACCGAGGGTTCCTTAAAACCATATATGAAAAATTACCAACAATATTTTGAATATACTACAAATTAAAATGAGCACACATTTTTGCATGTCACTCCACTGCCTTTTCTCGTGTTACAGTTAGGTCAGAACTAAAAAAAATACAGGGACCGTAGTAAGTACCATAATATAAAATTATATGTTGATTTTTCCATGGGCTATTAATATCTTGTTACTGTGAGACTGTACTGGTTGGTGGTTTCTGGCTTAGTGGTGTTTGGCTTGTAGGTGAAGGAAAAAAGAAAAAAAAATAGAACAAGACCACCTCTGACATGAATACTGACCTCCAACTGCTATTTTATGTAACTTATTTTGGTTATTTCCACATTTTTACTTTTAGTAGAAATTAAATAGCATTATATCTTCTTAGCCTGTATACGTTTTTGTGCATGCTCAAAAAATACGTGCGGAAATACTTTTATCTTGCTTACAAGTTTCACTAGTATCAAGATCAAGACTCTCTTAACTTATGGATCCTGGGTGGAATTCCAAGGGACATTCCAGTGGGTAACAGAGTAGAAGATGTAAAATTGCCAGGAAGGGGGAGAGAAGAATTTTCCCTCGCAATCAGTCACAGGAGATGGTGGGAAAAGCAGTGTAGGAGTGGTGCCTAATGCGTTCTTCTAGGGCAATGCCTTTTAGACCCTCCTAAACACACTAAGTCATAATCCAACCTGCTTTCCTTCTCCCCCTCTTTCAAATATACTGGTATTCCTAAATAGCTAACAACAAAATGCTGAAGAAGTTCCAATTTTATCTCTAAGACAAACTGGAATTTCCCTTCGCTTGTGAAATGACTCAGAATTAGGAGACTGAAAATGTTACCACGTAGCTTGTAAAGGTTAGTGGTATTTAGCTATTGATATAAAAACCTCAGTAAGGGACTGCGTTTGTAGGGGGTTGCTAATGGAATACAGAACCTTTCGCCTTTGGGTCACTGGATCAAATCTGTCTCTTGTGAATAGTGACCAAAGTTTGCTACAATTTAAGTTTTCAGTGCCCTATATAAATTAAATATATAGAAATCAGAGATGGAAAAGACCTGTTACAGCTTGCAGCTTATGCCCCTACCAGTACAGAACTGTTCTCTCTAGCGTATTTCCCGATTACAGATTTTCCAGTTCCTAGTAGGTCCTGTCCACCCTGCAGAGCAAAGCAGCTGGTATTAATTGATATCTGAGTTTAACTGGGTCCTCGTGAATTCCCCGCGCTGGCACCGGAGCTGTAGGAAGCATTTGGCAGACACCTCTCTGCTGCCTGCCTCTGCGGGGGGCACGGAGCGGGCAGCAGGCCAGGGACCGCCCGTATCCCCCCACTGCTGCCTGGGATGGGGGAGAAAGCAAAGGTCCCAGCTCCTTCCCACCCTGTGCAAAATATCTTATAATACAGGGGGATTACTGAATCTCATTTTCACTGCCTCACTTATCCCCCTTTAAAGTCCTACCAATGTCCCTTCCATAACCAAACAGCTGCAGGTCATAGTTCTAAATTGTAGGTCTGATGGATTAGTTCGGGTAGCTAAAGGGAGGGCCAGATATTAGTTCAGACATTGATATGGACTAAAGTTTTCCCAAAGTTTGGAAGAGATTTGGAAGCTTGCTTGGGGCTTCTTTTTGATTTAAATAAAAAAGTTTGAACCCTATTATCTTTTACAACTTCCATTTGCAAGTAATTAACCATGCTGCAGAATGCCCATTATTAAGTGCTAGGAACTACATACTCACAATATTAAAGTTAGTCTTATAAGGTATTTAATGACTACTACTGGCTACAGTGCTATAGATACACATGGGCTTTGTAGGCTTAAAAAAAAAAAAAATACAACAAAAAAAACCACACCACCAAAAACCAAACCAGTAACAGTGGGCCATTTCAAAGTTATATAAACATGTAATAATTAAACCAGTTCTCAACTCTAGAAAGGAGTCCGAGTGGGGCTACTTTAACTTATCCACCTTTGAGTGCCTCGAGGTGCAAGTTACAACACTGAGACAGTGTAAAGTCGGATTTCCTCAGCATTTCTAATTTTGGCCACATATGCCTGTCCCACAGACTTTATAATCCAACGCTTCCTGCTAAAAATGCTAGAAATACAAATACAACCTTCAAATTATCAAAGTATTTTTAGAAAGAAAACTGAACTTTGTTGCTGTTGCGCCCTCAGCGCACGGTGGCGAGGGTGGCGCGTCGGAGCGGCCCCGCGCGCCCCGACTCACTGCTGGCAGGTGCTGCTGGAGGAGCGGAGCCTGCTGCCGCGCGGCCACAGCCCAGGGCTCCCAAGTACCCCATTAAACGCAAGTCTCTCCATTCACAGTGCAGCTGACAACCACTGTGTTACTGGAGTTAACTTATTTCTGATATTCGCAGTGCCAAAGTTTCAGCTGTTGAAAAATTCAAGCGATCATAAAGGAAGATCCTTTGGGCTTCAGAAATATTACAATCAGGTGGTTTAAAAAAGAAGCAAAGAATTTGAAACAAAAGAACACTGAACAGGAACACAAGTAGTACAAAACAATTGCAGTGAATCTGCAAAGGGGACACTCCACACTTTTTTTCCAAGGTAAAAAAACCCACAATCCTGTATTGTGAAATGTCTTTTTAAACACAGATTTAGAGAATGAAATTGAGGGTTATAAACTAGTAGCCAACAAAAGCAAGAAAGGCTGGAATGTTGGTAACCAATTGCAAGCACAGGATCCAAGCAAAACATCTTGAATTGCTAGTACTGCAATAAATTACAGTTTTCACTTTTGTATTCTGCAAGTGAAAACAGCACTAAGTCAAGCTTGAGAGAAGGAGAGTAAAGGATGACCTTTTTAATTCACCCGCACCCATTACAAGTAGAGGAACTGCAACATGGAGCAGTGAAAAATGAAAAAACAACACCCATCGTTGTGTGAAGGGACAGATCCTGCTCCCATAAAATGGGGTTCCTGTGTTGCTGAAGAGTTAATTGTCAGGTAGCAATAGATGAAAGCCAAACCAGACTCTGGGATGGTCTGCTATGGTGGCTGTTATCTCATTTTCTTCCATGGATTAATTTTCCCCTCTTTAACTTTAATTAGATAAAAGTCTAGGGGCGGGAGGTGGCCCTGCAGTGCTCAAAGGGCAAGAAGTGGTCAAGAGCTGGTTTCTCTCAAACTTTGATTAGCCTATTTGATAAGTGATACTAAGCACCCCAATTGGTTAATGAATGAGGGGTTCCCATGAGGTAAGTGGCTGGGAAATTTAGCCTCCCCCACAAGGACAGCGAATATGTAAACTTCTGTCCTTCAGTTAGGTGTCTACTGTGGTTAGGAGTAAGGGTGATTTATATCCTATCTGGGTCCTGGAGTGTATCTACATTGATTGACTCCCTTGATCTTGACATCAGTCACTTGGGCTTTCAGAGAAAGGGGGAACATAGGAGATAATGAAAGCTACATTAAAGAAGACCTTAACATTTATGTAAACGTTATTCTATCTTCAAAGGCAGAACTATCTTTCAACAGAAAGGAGATTTATTTCCTACTTGAAAATATTAGAAAGAAAAAGTTGCAATATATTTAATATCGAACCTCTAGCTTTGGTGCTGGTCTCAGCCTTTGGGTTTTGTCTCTTATTTCTTGACTAAATTGCATTATAGTTAAAAGTTTTACTGCATACTGCTTGCAAACACTGACGCAGACACACTAATGTCTTGTGCAAAGAGATATCATCCTCTCCCAGCGGGAAGAAGAGGGAAGAAGAGAGAGAGAAAGTCAGAATGAAGAGTTTGGAGAGCAGAAGCAGAAGTAGAGAAAACATTTGGAAAGCTCATACATTACTATCTACTTAATGTGGGGCTTTTATATACATAAATCCATGGCAGTAGAAACCAGAACACTTAAATAAAACCAAAATGCGCCTCTCGGATGCTCCCCTAGTGAATATCACCTACATAATAAGATTTCCCCGGCTGGCTGCCAGGCTCTCCTTGGCCCAGGGAACAGGGGGCAGATTTGGGGCACGCTGGGGCCGGGAGGGAGCCTGGCGGGAGCCAGCAGTATCCTCACTCCGCTCAGCGGGTGACCCACCAGGCCAGCTGCAGCACCAACATCAATTAAAGCAGCGTTTTCAACAACACTAAGCAGAAAGGTAATTTGTACAACTGAGAAGCAGGGCCACATTTACCACCCGTGGAAGGCACAGACTTTCCCGGGTAAACATCTCTAATTCCGCTACAGAATAACTTCCCTCAGAGAGACATTAACAAAATCATGAGGGCAGCAGGCAAAGTACATGAAGAACTGTTATTCACCAAATCCCGCAGTATTAAATTTGGCAGCTTTTGCTGAAATTACAAGGAGATCAGTATAAAACAGACAAGAGGTTTTTTTCTTTGCACCATGAGTAGTGAACTTCTGGAATTTGTTGCTGTGGGAGATTGTAGAACCAGCAGTTCAAAACAGGATTAGACAAATTCATGGACAACAGGGTCATAAGCAGATACTAAAGGAAAGAGACAGGGAGGTACCTCTACCATCTCTAATGCAAAAATTCTGGATGCTGGGAGAGTACGAGGGGGATGAATTGCAGAGAGTAGCCATGCGTATGTGCTCTCACTAAATAGCATCTCCTATTGCCACAGTCTGAGACAGTATTGGGCACGATGGACTGATCTGATGCAGTGAGGTGTTTCTTATGTTCTAGTCGTCTTAAGTCTAATTTGGCTCTATCTAGTCCTTCAGTCATAGCCAAACTTAGATTCTTCTGTAAAATTTACATATTTTTTTCTGTCTGTCTTCAGGGTAAAGCACATTTCTGCTTTCTTTTTCTTAAGTGACAAATTATGCTGCTTAAGATACGTAGTCAACAAGACAAGCCTTTTTCCTTCTTAGCTATGTCTCCCCAAAAGCTTCAAATCTCTCTTCACAACATGCAAAATGCAGTAGTTGTATTCCTGAGTAAAAGACTAACTGTTGTTAAAGACAGCCTAAAAATGCAATGAAGTGGTAACTTACAAATTACGAGGTAAAGAATTTATAGTCCAGAATCATCTTATTAAATATGTCAAGAATTAGGATGGGTGTGTAAGGCTGAGTAATTAAGGTTAAAAAAAATATATGTGGGAAGTCTTTGTATTAACGAGTATGCATTTAGGCAGAGGACATGCAAATAAAGTTGTAGTTGCTAAGTCCTATATGGCATGTTTGGTAACTAGCAGACATAACATTTGCACTTCTAAATGGAATATGATCCTCTGTCTGGGAGAACTGGTCATTAATATGTAACCTGCAGAGCTGGGATATTCCTGTGGTAACAAATAATTTCTTTGCAGTGAAAACGTTAGCACAAAAAATGTATAGCAAAGAGAGAAGGGAGAGGAAGTTTTCTTCCTCTTCATCTCATGCTGAAAATCTTTCCTAGTCTGAACATAGAAATGTAGAATTTCACAATTTGAGAGAAAAACTTTATTTTATCAGCAATATGAGGGCACTGAACTGTAACTATACTAATCAAGAGAAGCACCAAAATTCAATGGTCTTCATGATCTTATATCCCTTGTCTTCTATTGAGACAAAAGGAAATGGAAGGGCTGGCATCTTGGCTAGGTCCAAAATGAAATGACATTAATACACTTGGTCAGAGCAAGGTAACGGGAAGTACAAATTGTTTCTTGGACAGTATCTCTGGACAGATAACATCTACAAAGTGATACCTGTAACATTATGCTAGTTCCGCTATATTCCTTGACCCTTTTTTCTGCAGTACTTCAAACAAACAAGAAAACCTATAAGTGCTAACCTCCCACCTAAAAACACCTTAAAAAATAATCTAATAATCAAAGCACAGTCAAGACATCATGAAAAAATCCTCTGCAAGGAGCTGTTGTTGAGGTGTCTCCTCTATGTTAAGGGAGTTGAGCTGTACTCGACTTGGAGGTTTCAGCTCTCCCACTTCCCCACTCTTAAATAAACTAATTTCTGGCAAATCAAAGAAAACCACACCTGACCTTACATTTATACCTGTGATTTCCTCAGGTCCGCAGTGTTATTCCGAGAGAACAGAGAACCCGTGACAGAATTCCCCAATGGATTTATTGGCTGCTTCTTACAGAAACAAACAAGCATGACTCCTGCACTGGAGCTGCTGAGCTGCGAGATAATATCTGTGCAGATATTATCAGCCTTTAGATCAGATTTTGAACTCTTCACTTAGTGGCCAAAAATCCAGACCCATAGAGCTATTCCTAAATTACTGTCCCAAAGACTCTTAATTGCTCACTACAGGACAGGCAAATCCCTGTCACCAGCCATCAGAACATCCACTGGGCAAACAGCCCAGCTAAGCAAATAGTTTGGCCCAACATACACACAAGCCCACAACATTAGATGAGAATCACACATGTGCATAAAAACTGCTCTAGACAAAAACGTTGTCTACAGAAAACTGCATTCATGCTTTGTCAGTGTAGCATATACTCCAGGTGATAAATCATCTCTGTTTCTCCACCCTCCCTCCCCCAGCTGCACAGTGACTAAATTCCTCTATCAACCAAGTCTTTTAAGTCAAATCAACCTTTTAAAGAGTCCTCTTTCTTAATGCTCTAACATGCATGGGTTCACAAAATTAAATTACAATATTTTTATCTGTTTGGGATCAGTACTGTTTCCTCCTCCTTGTGTTTACTTTCCTTCAGTAGCTGACATCAAAATGTTTTCTGGAATGCTGGGACTAAATAAGTTATGCTTAACTCAATATCTAATACAAATAGCCCTGGGGAAGCTCCAGCAACACAATCATAAAAGCTACAGTTTCTTTTAATAGCTTGCCACACTTTGCTGATATAGTATTTCTCTAATCACCAATCTTTACGTGCCTTCCTGACCTTGGAGCTCTCTGTCCAAATGACTTTGTGGTATCAAAGGCTTGTGTCATTGGAAGAGTGAATGGCTTTCATTTTTCTCCCTGAAACTTCCGGCTCCTGGCATCTGCAAAGAATTATTCCAAGCAGTGTTTTGCTGCCTTGCGGCCACTGCCCTGTAGTGGCCTGACTGATGGAAGTGACTTTTCCCAAAAAGGTTATTGTGGTCAGCGGTGGGCGGGTGCTGCAGTTGGTGCGCGACCAGCCCTGCTTTCTCAGCTGATTTTGTCTCACCATTGGGCTACCGCAACCATACGCTACAGCAATTAATTACTGTAGGTTTTTGGAAGGCATTGGATAAATAAGGTATATACTGTTTTTATAGTAGAACAGAGCAGTAAACAAAACCCTTCCATAATAACCACAGATTCGGAAGCTTTAGTATTACAACAAAGGTGAAGTCCTCAGTTTAAAAGCTTTTAAAGAAGTAATCATTGTAGGGGGACCTAAGGGATAAGGGTTCACTCAATATATGACACTCATACTGTATGAATGTCCAAAATTCACAGTTGTGATGCTCCGACTATTTCCAGCCATCAAGAAATTCGCTGCCTGGATCCAGAGTCTCAGTTATTTAGCCTGCATGATTTGTGTCTATTAAAGCTGGATTCTTGCTCTCTCCACCCTGCTCCCATCCAATTTCTCTTCTCTCACTTTTTGTCCTTTTGCTCTGGTTCCTTGTATTTGCCTCTGTATTTTTTTAAAAAATATGAAATGTAATTGGACGCTTTTGGGTAGTTACGATGCTGAAACAAACAAAATGAAACTCAGCTTTTTCCTTTTTTTTGTGGGGGAGGGGGGCAAGGAAGAGGATTTTCAAGGTAGTTTTTCATTATTTTAAGTGTATTACTGCCTTAGCTCCACAACTGCAGTCAAGCACCCTTAGTGTTGAGCACTCAACTGTCACGTTGCAAAGAACAAAATGCTTGAAATCTCCATAGTTAGGATAGATAAAGCCAGGATAAGATAAGGTGACACAAAGGCTCAGAGAGGTTAGGAGACTGGCGTAAGCTCATACAGCTGATCAGTAACAGATAAAATTTGAAAATCCTGGTTTTTCTTCTAAGAGACAAGATTAAGACAGCATTCCTCAGAGATGGATTATGTGTTTCAATTACTTAAATTAAATTTTAATTCAAAGAATGAAAACAAAACATCTTCAGAGATCCAAATCCTCCCAAAGCAACCTAACTTGACCCAAAACCTCTCTCGGGGCTTTCAGCCCCTGGTGCAGCTCTTTCGGCAGCATGGCCCTGTAACCCTTTCTTAAATAAAAAGGAAAGGCTCTTCCACCCGCTCTGCCCCTGGGGACAAGACAGCCACCAGGGACACAATCATTTCACAGCCAGAGGGATCCAGCCATGGCCCCCTGCTCAGGGCCCCTCACTCCCTCCTTTCTCATTAAAATACAAAGTTTAGGTGAGACAACGCATACCTCTGGTTTAGGCACCAAGTACGTGCACTGGTCACCCCAAGCTTCCTCCATGGGAATGCATTGCCTACAACAGCACCCACAGCCTGTGTTCCCTCTCTTGGCTGGGGTTATGCAGGCACAAATAGATGCCTGCGATGTGAATGCCTAATAATAGCAGAGATGAATTTACCAACTAGCTTTTGTCTCAGACGTTCCCCAGATCCTTTTGGTTAAGGTTCAATGGGCCTAAAAACCTCAATGCCTTCAGGTGGCAGCTACTCATAAATTACCGCAGTGTTTTTCTTCCTGCCATGTGAAGTTGGAGTATGTTATTTCCACTGTACCAAGATGAATTTTGTTCTTAGTAATCATTGCACAAGTAGCAAAACTTTGTTTTCAAAAGAGTTTGACCTTATTAGCTTGGGTAACTTCATGTAACACTTTTTGTACTAAAATAATATGTTGAATCTCCAGGTATTACAGATATTACCTCAGAAACATGGCT
Source organism: Platalea leucorodia (assembly GCF_965183815.1). NCBI lineage: Eukaryota > Metazoa > Chordata > Aves > Pelecaniformes > Threskiornithidae > Platalea > Platalea leucorodia. The sequence continues at coordinate 134,928,345 of NC_138823.1, read as the reverse complement.
AGCTCTAAAAGGGAGCTCAGTAGCTGCTTACTGCCGCACACACACAAATATACTACAGATTAGATGAGGTAGCAGACGCTTCCATCTGAAGTCATACTGAACTCAATTTTCAAACGATTATCTGGGGTTTTCTATCAGGACCAATTCCTGGATGTACTTAAAATCAGAAGAACTCTCCAGCTAATTAATAAGTTTATATAAAATTCATTAGAAGACTTATAGAATCATAGAATCATTGGAAAAGACCTTTAAGATCATCAAGTCCAACCATTAACCTAGCACTGCCAAGTGCTACCACTGTGCACTACCACTAAACCATGTCCCTAAGCACCACATCCACATGTCTTTTAAATACCTCCAGGGATGGGGACTCCACCACTTCCCTGGGCAGCCTCTTCCAATACTTGACAACCCTTTCAGTGAAAAAGTTTTTCCTAATATCCAATCTAAACCTCCCCTGGCGCAACTTGAGGCCCTTTCCTCTCGTCCTATCACTTGTTACTTGGGAGAAGAGACTGACCCCCACCTTGCTACAACCTCCTTTCAAGTAGTTGTAGAGAGCAATAAGGTCTCCCCTGAGCCTCCTTTTCGCCAGGCTAAACAACCCCAGCTCCCCAGCTGCTCCTCATAGGACTTGTGCTCTAGACTATTGACCAGCTTTGTTGCCCTTCTTTGGACACGCTCCAGCACCTCAATGTCCTTCTTGTAGTGAGGGGCCCAAAACTGAACACAGTACTTGAGGTGTGGCCTCACCAGTCCTGAGTACAGGGGGACGATCACTTCCCTGGCCCTGCTGGCCACACTATTCCTGATACAAAAACTGACTTGCAACTTTGTGATCCCTCCCAAAAAGAAGAAAACCCCAGAACTTCTTTAGGATGTAATGTAGAGGAGGTACTGCATTACAACATTGAAAGATATTGCTGTATGACAGCAACAATCATCAGGGCTTAAATCCAGGTTAAAAAAGAAAAAAAAAAAGAGCCTGATCATAGCTTAGGTGGACGCCTCACAACACAGATGAGGAAAATGAAAAAACAACCCTATCTCTTATTTCCAAACGTATAGTAAAAGGCTTCTAAATTCTCTATAGGCTGACTAAAAATAAGCAAAAAAAGCCAGGTAGCAGCAGTCAGGTTCTTCTGAATTAAATTATATCCATGTGTATAACACATTTCAATGTCCAAAGAGCCACTTGGATGCATGAATCTGAACTTTTATGATGAAAACCAGAGATATTTCTAAAATTGTCAGTAACAGTCAGCAGCTCAGCCACAATCTCATATACTTTTTCCATTTTTAAATGTCCCTATTAAGTGTTTAATTACTTTAATTAGGTTTGTCTACTGAGAGTAGCAAAGAAAAACCCTAATACCCGTAGTCAGAGGAGGATTTTGAAAGGGAGAAAGGGAAGGAGCCGAGAAGTTCATTCATTGCCTGTGGTTGGGCTTCTGGATAGTGTTAGCTCTCAGGTTGGGCTAAATATGCCATGTTTTAGCATATCTGTTGATATTGCAATCAGATCAGGTTTAACCCCCTGTGGTTACTGGGAAGAAACCTTCAAATGTGTCCTGTCTCGTAGAGTACTGACAGGAAGGCACTCTGCTGGGCTGGCAGGACCCTATGCTTTCAACCCAGCCCTGAATCTCTCGGCCCACCTCTGCAGCTCTGTCATGGGGCTGAGATACATTTGACAGAGTCCGTTCTTTTTCAAAAGGTACCCTGTGGCCAGCAGGGTTTGCAGGCCACCACCAATGGCAGTGGCACAGGTGCGGGGTGCCAGCAATTGGGAGCGCTTTGGCATTGCCTGGCTTGGGGTGCTATTGGCACAGCTCTTGGGACTCACGGTGGCCCTGAGGGTTGTCTGTGGCACCACATGTACGCTACATACCATGTTATGGGACCACCTTTCCTCATCCTTTCTCTGAATAGATTTAATGCTTCCAGAGGCTGGAAAGAAAACAGACTGAATATTCCCAAGAAGACTGAGGACAACAATGACCCCAAAGACAAAACAGCTGAGAAGTTTCTGGGGACCCTTCACCACAAAGACTCTGTGTGGGTCACAGGGACAATCAGCCTTCCTCTACTCACCCAATCTGTCTAGAGCCCTTTTGCATCCAGCTTAAAGCTATGCAGTGGGGATGCGTTAATTTGTCTGTACAGTGCCTAAAAGCTGTGGTATTTTAAAGCGCCCATTTGTCTGACTTCTTTCTCCTACCCTTTTACAAATCCAGCACAAACAAAATAAAACAGCTTCTCACTGTACCTCTACTACTATCTGTTGTATTAAGAAACACTGAAAGCCACAGTGCTGCATTATTTCCGAGTTAAAACAAGTGGAGAATATTATTGATGCGATACAGTTATTACTGATGTAATGGGTAAATGAAGGACTCAAATCAGAATTTCTAATCCATTTGCAATTTGGATTCATAATTCAAAGTCTTTCTACATCTCGTTTTTTCCACACAAAAATACTCTTTATGTAGCAGATGCATTACAGATTATTTTCATGATAGCCTTTAACAGGATGGCATCATGCAAGGGATATATATGCATCATACACATAAAAGCTATTACAGAAGAAGAAAGAAGACATTCCTATCAAGAAAGAAGGCAAGAAGTGAAATAGTATATGTAAATGCACATATAGATTAAAAAAAAAGCCAACAAACCCAAACCATCCCATGTAACATTACATATCTATGTGAAGACAAAAAGAAATCTAAGAAATTATGCCTGTGAAAAGATTTAAAAACTAATAATCCATTGTCAGACAATAAGCAAGCACAGCCTTGTTTTCAACATGTTCTTTACAGTTCTGCAACATAGGAAAAAAAAATTCCAAGCACTAAAAGATTTCATTTGTCACAGGCCCCAAATCTAGAGCATTTGGGGACAGCTATAATGTTATCTTGAGTGAACACAGGGCCAGCATAATTAGGAATAAAGAGGTAAGAAGCAAGGGGAATTGCCTGCATAACTTCACTCTGTAAAATCCTCCCATGAAAGGTGGCAGGTAGGAAATCTGCATAATAACAAACTTGTCACAAGACAAGGCCAACTAAATACAACAATTAGAATTAACATTTTGCTTTGACTGGTTCTCAGGATTCCCCCTCTCCCTCCTCTCAGGTTTCACTAGATGTAGTTAAAGTTGTGGCTATTGATTTGGTGCAGTATTTTCCAGTACATATTTTTTCCCAAGTGTTGTGTGGCTACAAGAAGACTCTCTTCTTTGTGGGCATTGCTTTAAGAAGCAGCTACTGAAGTGCCAAACCTTCCTCTCAGGTATCCCAGTGAAAACCCAGAATAAATTTCTTAGTTCCCTTCTAGTCTATCTAGACTTAGGTCTGTGTAAATAATCCAGTCTGGCTGTGAAACAGAGCTACAACATGTTATAAATTATAACTTATTATTGGAGGAGACCTTCTCCACTGACTGTCAGGTCCTTTCTGTTGAGAATTACTGGAAGCCCTCTACTCTTTGACTGCACCCACACAGCTCTTGGAACACTAGATTTGTGCTTCCCAGCTGGCTCATCTGCCACTTTCCAACTGTTTGTGGTCTTTCTGCTCAGCCACCAACTCCGAGACAATCTCCACCATGTGGTTGCCCTCCCAGGGTGCCATTGGGCTATGCTTGGGGAGGGGCTTTAAGGGACTGCACTGACAATGGGGCTGATCTCCAGGGCCACCTACAAATTGAGACACCGCTACCTTATCTGGCCTTTAAAACTAAGGGGTAGTGATTCTGAGTACTAAGCAGCCATCCTCTGAAAAATCAGCCATTTTCTAAAGTAGAAAGTAATTTTTGTTCTATACTTAGGCAGTTTTGAAAGTTTTAATCAATAGACCTACGATTGTTGTGTTTTCTCTTGTTTCAGGAAAGAAATTGATCATAGTAAGGAGTAGCAGAGCCCAGATGAGGAATATAGACTAGGGTTTGGTCTCTAATTTTGTGTCCTTTGGCCTCTTAAGCATTCAGACTTCTTTTTCTGTACGTTACTCCTGTATACTTCGGATAGAGATCTCTTCTGGATCGAGAAAAGTATCATGTTGGCTAATGCAGTGTGATCAAATCAATGAACCACCTTCCCAAAGTGCTACACTGGGACAACTGTTCTTATTGCCCTCACTTCTCCTCCCCAGTTTGTATTCTTTTTATTTTTTCTTATTGTTTACATTTCTTGTATTTGTTGTAATATCTTATGATATTTGAGGATACTGAAGATGTGAATACACGGGAGACTCTGCTTTTGTTGTAAAAAGTATCAAGGCAAGAAAGGACCGGAAGATAGTTGAACATAGAAGCAAAATAGTTTTCAAATTTTAAAAGCAGAAAGAAAATGGAGAGCATTATCATAAAGAAGAGAGAGTGAGAAGGGAAGAGGTTGGAGTTTATGATATTCACTTGTCTGGATTTGGAATACTGCTCCCTCTCTCTTCTACCTTTTAGTCTCATCCAGTCTTCCACAACCCCCTTTGTGACAGCAGTCTATCCCCTAACTACTTTTTTAGAGGGGACATTTGCAGTACGTTGCAATGAAGCCAATTCAACTTCATTCATCCATCCTTCCCATGAAATGTAAGAAGCATTATGGTCTTTTCCGAACTGTAGTTCACATTTTGAGGGCCAAGATTTGCTCAAGGAATGAGAAATTGGAGAATTTATTTTGCAGTCTGCATTATACGACTAGTGCTATGCTAGCACATACTATTTTCCATGTTTCTTTTTAACCCTCTAGTTGTTCTTAAATCAGCAAACATAAGGGTTCCCCCCTCCCCGCCGTTTTCAATTTGCCCATTCTGGCAGTTCTCCCACTTGTTAGAAGCAGCAAACCAGAGAAGCATACAGTAGGAAGGTCCCTGATTTCAAGAAATATTTAAAAGTAACCTTTAGGTGTTCAGTTCAAATTACAAATACTTTGATCTTATTCCAAATTTTAAAAAAAGTACAATAAGCTGTACTTGTTTGTTGCAGAAATATATTTATTCTGTAAATATATAGAGCATTCTGCAAACATATAGAATACTTTATAGGTATATAGAACAGATCTGAAAAGATTTATTTTGTGATAGTTTCTCTTTTTTTTCCCCCCATCCACAGCATCCTTCTACATTCAAATCCTACATTTTTTTAGCACCTCAAATTTTGTCACCATTTCACTATATATAACTCCTTTGTGTGCCAAAATCAGAGAAGTGTAGAGCTGAGCACTGGAGAGGTAAAAATATTTTTTAAATACTTTGTGATATTTGCAAATATATGTGTGTACATATACCGTTTCTCGAAAAAATACATAACTCTTACTACCAATATGTTGGAGAAAGGAAGTCTGTTGACATTTTAACCACACTGAAGCAAGGTGTGAGATTTGGTAATATATCTCCCTGAAACCTTCAGAGGGGCAGAAGTCCTCCAGCAAAGGACTGGAACCTGGTATCCATGAGGTTACAACTCTGCTGTCAAACAGACGACAGCAGAAACGGGTGGTTTGTACAGAAGAGCTCTGGTGTGGGCAATGGCAATACACACAGCTGTTGGAGTTTCTGCATTAGATACAATGATCTATGGAGGTGATCTATGGAGAGAGAACAGAGTTGGTAAAACACCTTGGTTACAGCTCTTATATTTGCTGACCGTATGGTCCATTGATACTCCCTGTTCTGACCTCAGGTACCTCCATACCAGAGAGAAGGCATCCTCATGATTTTATGCTTAGACACCAATGTGTTAGTGTGTGTGGACTCTGTTTTTTTTCTTTATATGTCAGACCCAAGTAATTTCCATTAATTCTACAATAAATTCTGAAGTCAGCAGAGTTGCCAATAAACCCAAAGAAGAATCTGTTGAAATACGCAGAAAACACAGATCTTCAGCAGGACTGCTGCTGAATTTAGCCTGGAGACTATTATTTCTCTGTGTGAAGGCCAAACTAATGATTCTTCACTTAAATGAAACCATATAAGTCTGTTAAGAAAAATAGTCCCAATGAACAGCAGAAAAATGGAAGTGGTTGGAATGGTCTGTGTAAAATAACACCAAACTGATTTGCCAATGCTGTTGAAGAGAGCTGGGTGATATTTCCTGGAACAATGAAACAGGTGGGACAGGTGATTTTTCATTAATTAGTTTTGGCCAACTAGCAGTTTAAGTGAATGACCACTGGAAAGCTGCTAGGATTAGGTGTTTGTAGCCATTAAATGTTATTATAAAGCCCATTTATTCTTCACATCAAAGTAAGAGAAATAAATACTTGTTAATACTGAAAGTTAGGGCAAGACATGTCGACAACTGTATGTTCCCATTGGTATTCATTTCTGCACTTCTCTGTATTCTTTTTTTGGAAAGCACCAAATGACTTCAGGAAAGTCTTGTGGTATTTCTAGTAAAAGTAATAAAGGAACAAAAATCACCTAAAAAGGTTTTTTTAAAAAAAAAAAAAAAAAAAAAAGAAAAAGAACCAACACACAAGATGTTCAGGTGGTCCCTTTCTCCCCTTCATTGTACCCCCAATTATTTATATATTTATATTAAATCTCGAAGAGAGTCAGAAAGGGAGGAAAAGATTCAGCCAGGAGTGCAAGCTTTTGAGAAGGTGCTGCATTTTCTTTGGATGCGTGCTGCACACACTGCAGAGTCAGCACTTCAGCAGAAGTGACAGAAGTCGAGTACCTGCCAATGTCAGGAGCGGAGAAGGCAGATCTCGCAGGAGCGGGAACCGGGAGCAAAACCAGCAGCTCAGCTGGACTCCTGGAATTTCCCTCCAGTAGAAAGTGCTCTGTCTTTAGGGCCCTCCTCCAGACACCATTTCCCGTCACTCCTTTCTTCTTAATCATGCCAGGCTTCAACTTAATGAATGCTTGGATCTTTTTTTATTATTATTTCACAAAGGCAGCTGAAAACTTCTCAATCCATGTGGCCATCTTGATTCCTCACCTACATTGGACCAGGATGGCTCATGTTTAGATGCTCAGATTTTTGGAAACTCCTCATCCAACAGAGATAATATTTACCATCTCTCCCTTTGCAGCCACAGTCAGCAACCCACCTACCTCCCACTGCAACAGCAGGGGTGAAAGGGAGGGTCCTGACCCTGCTGTTATGTCCTGCAACCAGAGGCAAGTGGTGTAACCCCAGCCCTGACCCACACATTTCGTCATGTAACCCAACGAATGCATCCTCTCCTACATGACTTGACAAAGAAGCACAAACTTGTCACCCCATTACTAGTCTTTGCTCTTCCCCTATTCCTTGGTCCACTTGACAAAAATGTTGTCATTTTAATATGATGTTTTGCCAACCCAAAGCTGTGCTTGCCCTAGAAGCAAAGGGTGGCAGGAGAGGGGCAGAGACCGCTGCAGCAGCAGCTTTGCTGCTCCAGGAACAGAGGGGAAAAAAAAAGCCGGTCGAGGGTGGTGGCCATGCCCTGGGCAGTCACTGCAGTAGGGCCACCCCAAATACTAAGCCCTGCTTTGGCAGTAGCTGGAATAAGCCTCTCCGTAGTCCTCCAGAAGGCAAGGGGAGGGCAGAGGTCATGAGGTTGTTTTGCTGTATGCAGCAACCTGCTGCTCAAGGCAAATCTTCTCTGCCTAGGACTCTAGGTAGTTCTGGGGTATGGCTTTCATCCCACTATTCTGTATCTGCACCCAACACTCAGCTGATAAAACTTCATTTCTGTTTACCCATTTTCTAGTCAACACTGTGTTCCTTGGATTACAGCAAGAGAAAACCAAATTCTATAAACATCCTGATGTGACCTAATATATCCAGATGCCTCAAGGCTAGCCGCCCTGTTTTTTCCTGTCTATGCTTTTGCTTGATCTAAACCCATTTCTACCTATTCATTCTATGTGTCTGTATCCATACTTGCTATTTATTTACTTTTCATGAAAATGCTGATTCTGAATTTGTGGCTGACTATATTTCAGATGGTGATACTGATTTTTTTTGCAGTTCTATTGAAAGCGATGACCATGGACGCTTGTGGCTTTACATGTGGTTTTGTCAAAAATAGTATTGGTAGGGTTTCTTGGTCATGTGTTTTCTCTAAGTGACAGAGCAGTTTAAAAGAAGACCTCTCAACATATTCATTTTCAGGGATACCTCAGACTAATTTCTATTTTAGGTTGGATAGATTGACAGAGATAAGTCATTCCTGCACTTTCACATTTGTGCACACAAATATTTTCAGAAGATCTCACGACCTATTTTTGCTCAGTTCCTGAGGGCAATTAGTTATGGTTTCATTTGAGGAGAGCAGGCAGAACAGTAGTTCACAAAACTCCTAGGTCAAAAGTTCTACAACTTCTGCTTACCTACAGCTCTTTTTGTCTCATTACTCCTTGTTTAAGAATTCATTACTCTCCCTTTTTTTTCTCTTGTCACTTCTGGGGATAACCAGAGTCAACTCTATTAATATTTTCCTGAGGTCCATGATTTCTGAAGCGCTGTTAACTAACTACATCTGAAGTGTATAAGAAGTTCCTGGGTGCCCAAGATTTCTGACTGAATCAGACTTTGGATGATGCAATTTTGGTTTGGGCCAAGGCTGCCATCTTGGGCACCTTAAAGAAGGACCAAGCTTTGTTTGCTGCAAGCAAAGGCTGTTTTGCTGGATGCAGCCAGTGGCTGGCCTGGACACCCCTTGGATGCATTCAGCTACAACTGTGCTGGGAAGTTAGGAAGTCAAAGAGGGTGGTGGGGAAGACAAGTGATAGGACCTGAAATTACTCTGTTCTATGGTGCTAACAGGGGTCTGGAAGGTGCTTAAGGAGTAGGGCATCCAACAGGAGCCACTGGATGAGACAAGACAGCAGAGCAGGTGTCAAAAATACCTTTCAGAGGAAGGAGCTGGAGGAAGTACTCAGAAGGCAGCAGGTCTTCCTGCTGGGCAGGTTTTGTTTTCATCCTCACTTAGGGTGAAACTTCCTGCAGCACATACGTATTTTTCGTCTTCAGTAATAATTGGTCCTTTGGGTAATTTTCAGAAAGCAATGTGGAAATTATAGAAAAAAATTAACTAGTGAACAGACCACCAAAAAATGCTTTGAGAAGAAAAACCTTGTAAGGTTTTTGGGGGAGGGAAGAGGAGAGAAGGATAGACAATACAGGAATGATTTTTAACAGTTAATAGACATTAGTACACATTTCATACTTCAGCAGAATGCAGTAGAGGCCCAACAACAGAGGGCTATAAACCTGGCCACAACTGTATGAGAGACTATGAGCAGTAATCTCACCATTAGGAAGTGCAAATTTTGAATTTCTTAATGAAAAAAAGCCAAAGCATAAACCCTGAAGAGAGGTGTGCCTATGCCCAAACACACTTAGGATTATGGTACTGACATACAAATCTTAGGATTTATTTAGCTGTGATTAAACTAGATATAAACATATCAAACTAAATTAAAAAGCATACTGCTGAGAGGCAAGAAAAGTTTTTATAAGTGAACCCCACATATTTTTTCTCTGCACAAAACATAACAGCTTGGAGGAACACTAATTCACAGACAATTCACCTATGCTTTGTCATCCAACATAGACCATCTAACAATCCAACTGAATACACTTGTAGGTCACCAGATCTCACAGCCAGTAGAAATAAGGAAGGAGTTCTCATTAAAATCCTCAGAATACACAAAACATTAAGCACCAAAATGTACAAGTCACACATCTACATGAAAGGAGCATTCACACCAACCCAAATTAATTCCAGCTCCTCCAAAACAACAAAGCTTACACTAATACTAGGAGAACAACAAATATTTACCTTCCATGCCTCTAAACGGGTCATCTTCTCTTTAGATACTGATTCTAAAAATCTTCCTCAATATAATTACTGAGGGCCTGAGCTGATTTCTGGGGAAGATGATGAATGGCTCCACTGGCTTTGGCAGAGGCCCTAATTGCCTGCCTCTACTAATGAACTAATCTCAGGCACCTGGAACTAGCAGGCTCCATGCCGGGCAGGCAGGGCTCGGGTTACCTAAGAAATGCTGCAACTATATTCACACAAATCACTAGCCCTGCAGATGTGCAAATACTGCTTTTGTCATATTGCTGGAGAGATGGACATGTGTTTGCAGTGCTCTAGGACATAAAACCTGAAGATGAATTCATTGTGTTGCTTTAATCCCTTCCAGAGGCCAGGTGGGCATTTGGGGAGCCAGATAAGTGTGTTGATTATCCACATTACTCATTGCAGTAATCCACTTGTCTGTGTGACACAGAGTATCTCAGATGCTCACAGCATAAATATGTAGGTGGCTGGAAAAAATATATGTATTTCATGAGTGCCTGTTGTCTGTAAAATGAAACCTAATCAGGAAGTTAAAACTTTGACTAAAAGCTAAACAAGTCCAAACTTTGCTGATGCCTAGAGTTTTCAAATTACAGTTAAAGGATCTGGAAGTCACCAGAGGATGTATGCAAGCCTCAATGTAAGCCTTGTGAGACAAACTACTGCACTTTTAACAAATTTTAAAAAGTTTTCACAGGCAAACAGTTTTCTGTGACCTCAGAAATTAAAACAGGTGTCATGCAGCTTTCTATCCAACCATCCACAGATTATTTTCTCCTTCCCTGGACTGATTATGCTGATAAGCATGTGTCAAATTCTAGGTATGTGTCTGGTTTTATTTGAGGAGGGAAGAATGATATAAACAAAACACAGTTTAGCAGGAAAATACAGGAGAGCAAGAACAGGTTCTCTTCTTGGTCTTTGACAAATTGCTGAAATATGTGGCTGTCTGGCTCTTAGGTGATGTTCACACAGGTTGATTAGCATTAAAAAAAATTACCTTGATTTGTTCATAGCCTGAAAAATAGTGTTATTTCTATTGCTTACATAGACACAAACACCTAATCTTCTTATAAGCAAAGGCAGGAACGTCTTCTTGAATTATCTACGTTTTGTAGTGTTCCAGACTTTGCTTTTTTTCTTCTTCAAGACACCATTAAAAAAAAAACAAAAACCAAAAACACTTAAATTGACTTTTTCAGGTCAGAGACCTAGACAGATTAGATTTTAGATATTGACTGAATGGCAAGCTTACAGCTTCACTGAAAAAGATTGTGCAGGTATTGCACAAGTGAAGGTCAGGTCTGAAAGTAAAAGAAAGGCAGACGATGCAGCTCTAAAGGCTCAGAGCTCAGAGTCTACTGGCACTGAGAAAAGTCCAAACAGAACCATACGTGCACAGTATGAATCCCTCCTCACTGATAGCTGAATTTCCAAGATTTCCTTAAGAAGTATATTTAAATAATACTCTTTAAAGCAGACTGCCAGAATACACTGATGCACCCTTAATAGCTTGAAGAGCATTCCAGTAAGGAACAAATTATTTTGTCTTCTGTACTCTAGTAATTATCAGAAAAGTGAACTCAATTAATGAATTATCATGAGTTAGTGTGAACACTGAAAGACAGTACCAAAAATCCCCTTGATCAAAGAACTTCACAGATACCAGCTATTTAATTACCACAATGAATGCAACCTGTGAGGTGAGGAGAGCAGCAGAAATAACAACCATTCTGCTGATTTTATGTATGGCAGTAAAGCTCTGTGTGAAGACGGGCTCCTGCAGGTAGGAGTTTGTCTTCTTCCAAACTGCTGAGCTAGCTCTCATGCTTTGGAAGAGTAGGCAGGAGATGGTGAATACACTAGCATCAGACAGGCAGTGCTGCTGTCACCACTTGACCCTAGGATGCAGGGAGTAATCGTGCCACAGACAGCAAAATACCTCCTGTGCCTCCTTTATTGATCACTAAGCCAGCCTTGAGGAAAGTGAATGCTAAATCCTTACCAAGGAATTTATCTGCTTCTCTTCTCCATAGCGGAAATACTCAACACAACAGTGTCCATGCATTCTTCGCTTCTCCTCTCCAATCACATGCACCCCCAACAAAGGTTACAAAAGATGTGCATACCTAGGAGCATAAAAACTATCTCCTCTGAACATTTATCACAATTAAAATCATTAGTGAAACTAAGTAACAACAAGGCACCTAGGCGTTTCAGGAAAGAATTCCTAAATCATAAGTTATGTTATGTTCATAAGGAAAGCGAATACACAGACCTGTTCAGATACCTCCAAATATTACCTGGAATATATAACACCATCCTGCCATCATACGTTAAAAAAGCAATAGGAGAAGTTGGGGACTGTATTTAAAGAAAGGGAAATGGTTCAATGACCCCAAACCAAGACACTTCTTGTAAAATGTTCTTTTGCTTACTCATATTTTCTTTCTTTATTTAGTCACTTATAACAAGGTCCCAGGTGATTTACCCTTCCCATGACCTTATGTCTTTTCACAGAAGTGGTGACCTTACATATTAATGTAGGTTTTGAGGCTGCCTTTTAAAGCATTTGTTCTCATTTCAGCTGTTATTGATGAGCACTTGTTTTCTTAAAGGCCTCTTTTTTTACATGCAGGGTAGACATTCTCACTTCCCACAAGTTGTGGATGCGTTCTGCAGCGTGCGAGGGGCTGGGGTACTCCCAGGTACTCCCACCTGCCCTCCCGCTCCGCCTGAACTCTGCTTCACCTCTCTGAGCACCCAGCAATCCCTCCTTGGCCAGGCCAGGCCTCTGAGCTGCTGTCCCAAACAACAGCATATAGCACCGCTGATTGTTGCTGGGTTAAAAAAAAAAAAAAAAAAGCCATATATACACCATATATATACCTGCATATATATATATATATTGAGCCCAGGTGAGGATAAACGGAGTCTGCAGTTCTAAGGTAGAAGTGTGAATTTCAGCTGAATTTATAGTGCAAAGTGGTTTGGAAATCTCTCTCTTGCATTCACTTTCTGTTGAGGTTCTAGGACTATATGCACAAAAAGAGAAAAACAGAAAGAAAAGGGCTTGCGAAGCAATCCTACTCTGTGGAGTGAGTGAATGCCAAGGTTTCTACTGCCTTCAGCAGGATTTCAGCCTTTGTCATGTCAGCAAAAGTCACCATCTGTTGACAAACAAAACAGAGGAGGAAATCTTCCTTTCCTCTCTCAGTCTTTTCACACCTGCCTACCTTTCCTGAAGTGTTTGGCACTGCCTACAGCCGGCAGCAGTTATGACAAAAAAAGATGGTCCCTAAGTGGGATCGCAGGTAACAATTCCTGAATTTCTAAATGATTTGTGAAAACCTATGTGCAAATTGTTCCTGTTTCCCAGGGAGCTCTGGGAACTGAATCCTCTGTAGAAACTTGACTCACAGTTGCTCGGTGAATTTGGTACTGAGTAGTAAGGACACCGCTTTTCACTTTCAGTGCTATAGGAAGATTTTATTTTTATTTGTGTAGGATCACAAAGTGCATATTCTAACATCATATTGTGTATTCAATATATTAGAAAAACCTTTGTCTTCTGTAAGCCTCTGCATGTGAAGCCTTCTTTTCCTCTGTCAGGGAGAACTGACAGGTTGCCTGCCATCACCTCCTCTCCAGCAAAGTCAGCAGCCTACACCATCAGTGTGAAAACATCTGTTAAATGGATTTATTTACTAGGTCTTAGGTGCAAGTTGTTGTTGGTTTTGTTTTTTTTTTCCACACTGTTTATTACAGCCCTGACCTAATGAACTTAATTTGTTGACATGTTTCCCTCAGTATCTTACTTGATCCCATCTCACATTTCTCTCTACTGTGCTGTTTTCTTGGAAACAGGAGTTCCTGGCGCATCGGCGTGTCCACCAGTTGCAAATCTACCAGGCTCAGATGGCTACAGTTGGCATGGCGGGATTAGATAAACATCGGCCGGTGTCCAGGACCCCATCTTCCCCTGCTGATTCCACATTACCTCACCCAGCCATGGACCAGCCCAGCCAGCATGTCTACACGACTGGTAGGATTCCCTAAAGACTGCTTTTAATAGGCAGGGCAAATGCGTTTGTTCATGTAGGATCAACAGATTTAAATGCCTCGAATACCTCCTGCAGCAATGCATTGAGTTTTAGCATTACTGTTCCTTGGTTTTATGATGCTGTACTGGCATCAAGTCAACCAGCGCAGCTGATAAATCACAGGGTTAATATTCACACAGTCATAAATTATTATCATTGACTGGCTCTGGCAATATAGCAACAGGTGCATTTTTGGTGCCTTTAAGTCATTTATAGCTTTTTCTTTCATTTCCCTGTCCTCTTTTCTCTGTGTTCTTGTTGCATATTTTGTAAAGAGACCACCAATAAGTTGAAGAAAGACCACCAGTAAGTGGGAAAGCTGCATTATAATTCTCAACGTCTTCATTTGACAAGTCAGCCTATGCTACAAGGTTGCTTTCCCTACAGAAAGAGCAAAGCTGTAGCCATTACTGGAAGGTGATGTTGGCTACAGCTTTGGTGTCTTCCAGCAGTTGTGTGGAGTCTCTACAGAGGAAGGTTTTATGGTCAGGCCCTGGGCAGTCCAGTCACTCAGGGAGCATCTCCGATTGGTATGGTCTGGGCTGTCCAAAGCAGAGTGATTAGAACCCCCAAAAACTTCAGTGAAAGGAAGAAAAATGACCATAGCAACCCCATTTCTTATCATGGGTAACCTAACCTTGCAAGAGGGTCCATCTGTTTAAGAGCCTGAATCTCAGTATAGCATCATAGAATGATTAGAAGCAAAGTTTCACTTTGTACACAAGAAAGGGGAAATGAATACTCGGAGGTACCGTTTATTCAGTTTTCCGCCAGAAGTATTAATTCCTTCACTTTGGTTGGCAGAACTTGCCATGACCTGAAAGCTTACAGCTCCGCAGGCCATGACCATGGATTGATGTAGGATGGAGTCCTTAATGGGCACTGTATGTGAGTGTGCAAGACAGCGTGCTCTCCCATCTTTCCAATTAGAATGTCAACTTGGAAAGCAAAAATTTATTATTTTAAAGAAAAAAACTGCAAAAGAAAAAGAGATGTCCTTAAAGCACTGCAAGTAAGTGGGTAAACGGATGCAAGATGACATTCAAAGATGAAAGACATAATTCTTCTGTAATACACTGTCAGTTTAGGAATTTCACTTGTTGGGTAACAAACATTTGGATTGTACAGAAATAAGCATGCTAATTCACTTTCCATGAGTTTCTGTAAAAAGACCAGCTGTGTATAGACAGGATTATTAAACCAGGCCACTGTTTTTCTAGTTGTGGTTCATAGAGTCCTCAAAACATTGTAAACTCATTCTAAAAGATTCACAGAGAACACCAAAAGTGAGCTTACTGTGTAGGCTTCAATGTCCTGTTCAAAAGTCTGCAGTTCCACTGGAAATGTTGAATGGAGCTGCAAATGTAAAGGCTGCCGTTTCAGTCTGATTGCTAAGGTTTACTGACACCTCCCTTTATAAGTCTGCAGAAAGGGGACTAGGGTCAAGGGGGTTACATATATCTGGGGACTTGTGGCATCAGTGGAACTGATTAAGAAATAAAATGTGAAGTTGAGATGGAAGCACAAGAGAAGGAATGAAATGATGTAGTACAAACACTGAACAGAGATGGTATCAGGAAATGGGACATACCAGGCATGAAGGGCTCGTGATCTGACACACGGGAGCGTGACGGGTTCTGCAATGGAAATGCAGACAGTGCATATGCAGTCAGGGTATATTAAAATCAGGCAGAAAGTTTAACCTTACCCCTTTAGTAAAGCGTTACTACATGAACAACAACAGTGGAAAGAGAGGAAGAAAGAGAGAAGGAAAGAGAGAAAAAGTGCATCTTATTCCAACTGAGATTCTCAATTCTTCACTGAACTCCTTTCTCCAAATCCGAAACACCTTTTTCTTGAATCCTTGTTTCTTCTTTTCTTGAATCAGAACATACACTTCTGCAGTCACAATGAAGCCTTTTCTTTCTGCTTGAAGAAATCCCTTTCCCTGATATGCCTCCAGGCTTACAGACTTACATGTATAACCTGTATCACTGCACTTTCTGAGTGCACTGAAAATAGAGCTATTTTCTATATTATGGGATTAACGCCTTTGGAGTGACACTGAACAGAGACTTTGCAACATCAGCAATTCTAATGCCGTTTCTGTGAATAACTAGATAGATATGCGTATTACTAACGTATGGCATGGTATGATATGGTATGGTATAGAATGGCTTTATTTGTGCACAGTATTTCCTAGCATTTATTCATTGGTCAGTGGAAAGAAAGCCAGACTCAATTTTTATCTATTCTTATACAGCCTTTCCAAAATCCTTTGGGATGAGAGCCCTGAGCGACGTGGTCTGATCACAGTGCTGACGTGCTCTGTGTCGAGGGTTGGACTAGAGACCCCTGGAGGCCCCTTCCGACCTGAGCTATCCTGTGATTGTGTGATTTGCTCCCTTAAGAGGGCACAAGATGTAACCAGCCGTTGTCCACAGCAGTTGCAACACTACCATTTTTAAAAGCATGAAAGGAAGGAATGTGTGGGTGAAAAGGGAGAAAATTCTAGTACAGCATGAAGTGAGGTCAAATTCAGACCTTAGAAATTAATATAAAACCACCTCCCTGTCTTGAATTATTTCTTACTGGGTTTTTTTGGTTGTTTGTTTTTTTTTTTTTCCTATTTAAAGACAATATATTCTCAGAAGAGAAAAAAAGTAGAAGGAAAACTCTTGTGGCAGAACATTACATAGGGATCAAAATGAGCCTGTATTTTTGTGAGTCACAAGAGAAAATGCTCTTAGCCAAATATCTGAAGGGAATCAGAACGGTGACGGTTGTGAGAGAGCTATGCAATATATATGCAGTATATGCCCAAGATAATGAGTTAAAGATGGAAAAAAAAGTAAAATCTATGTGATGTTCATTTAGATGGTTTACAGAATATTTGACATTATTTAGTTCAGATTTCTGAATAATTTATTAGATATTCTTCCCTTGGGTTTTCTTATTTGTACTGTTGTTCTCCAGGACATTTCACCTTCTTCAAAGCATGCTGCTAGCCAAAAATTTTTAGGTTTCTTTCTCTCCCCTCAGTTTAAAATATTATTAATAGAAGCTGACCCAAATAAAGTATTTTGGCAAAGAATGAGTGCTAGGGAGTCCCCACCAGGAAGACCTTGTTTTTTCTGACTTTATGCAAATTCAGTTTCTTTTGTCCTGTGTTCTCTATCATTATATGGTTCAGTGGTGCCACCATTCCAGTCTGTCATCAGGGCCACATTCTGACCTCAGTAATATTGGTGTAAATCCAGAATAAATCCACCAGTCTCAGCGGAGCTGCTCAGATTTACACAGGGAATCTGAGAGCAGAATCTGGCTGTAGGCATTTGTTCTGGAGAGACAGAATAACCATCTTTTATTAATATTTCACAGCAGTCTGCAATTGAAAACAGTTGTCTCCCTCTCTCTCCTTTTTGTGGGGGTGGGGAGATTATTGGCTGAATCCTGTTAGGGAAATCCTACAGGCTATTTTTAGCAGTAAGCTCTCCTGCTGCATTGTGGTATTGTACCAAGCACATGTGCTGTATGACCAGCAGCCACACATCTGAATTACTTGCCCATCCTAAATCAATTTAGATGCTTGCAATAAATGAAAACATATATTTCAGTCTTTTCTTAAGTCAATTAACCCTGCTAGAAATAAATTTTACACTCAGTGGTGTGAATATCTTACTATTTAAAAGTTTGGAGGAGATGTTTCTGCCATGCAATACTGATCTGACCCGATTAAACCAATTTTTGATTCGGACAAAATAATTCACATACGATGAAATTACATTTTTAGTTATATTCTATTTCGGGAAAAATACCAGTACACTAAGAAAGGGACATTTATATGTCAACCAGAGGAGGCATCCCAAATACACAGTTTCAGCATTTCACTTCAAAACCACTGTTCAGCTGCAACCCTGAGATAGGTCACCAAAAAGTGTCATTATTTCATAACATCTTGATTCTGTATAGTAATAACATAGTAAAATATATATCTATTATTTCTATTAACTGCCATTTGGACTATGCAAACCTAAGCCTGTAGGGAGCAGTGATAATTAGAATAAAACATTCATTGAAAGAGTGGAATTTGGGAGATACTTCCAACTTTCAGCTACTTTTCTTAACATTTAACAAGTGTTTCCATTCAAATCCATTGGATATAACTGCCTACTCTGCCTAAGTGCTTCTGAAAGTCCTGATGTATGTACATTTAACATCTAAACACCTTCTCTGTTGGGCAGGGGGATGGGAGGGAAAGTTTTCTTATCTAATGGTATAATGACCACTGGCAAACTGTACAGTCTGGGTATGCAACAGACTGTAGAAGTTAAAACTTTGCGTGCCAAGAAAAGGAAAGCACGGTATGTGAGCATGCACTTATTTCTGTGCATACTTGCTATTTCAAATAACTTATAAGACCTGATGATAGAGCAGCAAAACTTATAAATGATGCAGTGCAAATAACTGCAGAGAAAGGAAATTATTAACCACTTTGACAATGCCAGAAAAGATTTTAAGCTGCATTAGTTTATTAACTCCAGATTTTCACTGGCTCTTCTTTTTTTCTTTAAAAGAAAACAAACCAAGAAAGTAAACACAAGAATTTATTGCTAATGAACTATTTTGTTTGTTAGCTAATCATTTAGCATAAACTTAGTCATGCTGCACATAGGTATTATTGTTGCATTCTCCTTATGCTGAACATAATTTTTGTATTATCATTTTGGCTTAAATAGCAAGATCCCAAAGGATCAGTTCTAAAGTGCATGAGCTAAGAAACATGGCAGCATAAATATTTCTAGAGCAGCATAATTTCTGGCTGGCCTCTAACTGAATTATCTCAGAACCTTAACTTCGCATTGCCCGCAATGTATACAGACTCTTATTCAGTAGAATTTTTAAACACTTTAATAAAGTTCAATATCCATTCAAGAGCTTTGCTGAATAAGGGCGGTATCGAGCATGTTGTTGAATCTGGACTTTAATTTTGTATTTGCTTCACTGGCTGACTTTTCAGTAGCAGGCTAACACAATTTTCCCAGAACTGTGTTGGCGTCCCCAGTAGTGGTGGCACATAAGAAAGAAGTTTGGGATGCCAAGTTTTGCAGCTTGAAGAAATTGTTAATTTGAGTCCTTTTCAACTGTAAAGGGAAGAAAATTCCAAATATTTCTCAAACAAAAACGGTTCACAGGGGTAAGGAAAATATTTTTGTTCCAGACATTTCTGAGGGAAATGCAAACAACAAGTAAATAAATAAAATCATTTTTCAGTGTTTCAGACTTGGTTTGAAAGCCTTGAAAATTGAGTTTAGCCTACTTGCTAAAATTTCTCTTTTGCTACCACCACGCAGCTACAGAGCAATGTGATATTGATAGCTGTTCTGTATAAAGTTGTTCTGTCCCTGGATAAATGAGCGTAGAAAATTGAAAAGGAACCTTGCATTGCAGTCTAACAACAGGATTTGGTCCTAATTGGGTAGTGGGTGGAACTTTTTGTTTTAATGAAAAAGGACTCTGATTGCCACTGCTGCAACTCTCTGAAATTTTCATCTGATATGCTTTGAGATCTGGAATTAATATAGTATTAGTTAAGCAGTACAGATATAGAGTGGCATTGTCATTTCAAAATTTATTTTAAAAGCTTTTTCTGAATGATTTTCCTTACACTGCTGTGAATATATTGCCTTTTCTTGTTATATATAGCTTGATTAACAGCCTTAACTGACCTTACCCATTAGAGAAAGAGAAAATAAGTGATTCAGTAATAGGATTGATTTTTTTCTAGCCGTAAAACTTTAACAAGACACCACTTGATTTCCTTATTTACAGTTAATTGTGTTTATTAGTATAATTTCTTTAGAATTCATTTCTACCTTATCAATATTGCAAGATGTACCTTTTAACTCAAATTCAGGATGTCCCAGAGTAAAGGGGAATTAAGATCCAGAATTTTCATCTTGCTCTTACTGACAAATAAGATCCAGTTGTGCTATAGTATGCATGACATGGAAGAGTATAACTTGCATTTTTTTCACTTACTGTTTCTTATTGTGCTGTCTTTGTGCTGAAGGTGTTGTGTATGACAGTCTGATGCTGAAGCACCAGTGTATGTGTGGCAACTATGCTAATCACCCTGAACATGCTGGAAGGATCCAAAGCATCTGGTCAAGGCTGCAAGAAACGGGGTTGCTAAACAAGTGTGAGGTAATAAAAAATAAAGACCAGACACTTGACTTGTTAAAGTGAATGACAAATTTATTAATCCTAAATCTGTCTTACTTCTCTAATAAGAGAGTAATTTGTCTTAGGAATTATTTGGACTTAACTGACTATATTAAACCAATGCATTTTAGAGAAGCACGTTTCCCAATCAGAAAACAAAGAATTTACACAATGAAAGTCGTTTATGCACATGCATCAGAATATAAAATCCAGACATGACTGTGTTCCTCACCTTGATACAGGACGGTAGACAAGCAGTAGTCAAATGGCAAGTGCAGTCCTTTCAATAGCACATTTCTTAACTTTTTCAAGCAGCTAAGGATTTTACTTCTGTAGTAGCATAGAACACTGCTTTTTTTTAATGATGTACTTTGTATCACTCCATAAGCACATTGCATCTTGTCTTATTTCACACTCTAAAGTCTGTTTTCATAGCATTTCCTTTTGCCTGGCGTACAATGGGTACCAAGTCAAAACCCAAGACGTTCAAGCACAATCTTCTAGACAATATCAGAGCAAATGTGGAACTTTCTTCTGCTTTGACTTCCCTCACAAAATTGCATATTAAAACATCATGCTTAAATCAAATATGGACTCCAAGGTTCATATATGACTTGGGTTACTGAAAAACAGCCTTTTCCTACCATTCACTGCTTCCCATGAGTTGTGCAGCACTGTCAACTTCTGCAGAAGTCTGTGGCAACTGCTTATCGCATTGCAGCACAAGTTAACAAAGTTCAACACAAATTTGCTTGTGTTTTGCAGGATCCCAAAATTGCCAGGGTTCTTATGCTCTGTTTTCTCTAATTATTTTTCTTTATATACTTAGGTTTTTACAAATCCAAAGGAACTGGTACAATAGGTCCCTTTGATTAGCTATTAGTGACTGTCCACGAAGATTTTCTTCAGGTAGCCTAGTGTACTGGGCAGTGAGATATTGCAAGCACTATAAATGGATTTGTTGTATACACTCATCATCTAACTAGATGGCAGCACTCTAACAGGCTAATTCTTTTTTTTAGCTTGGATATTTTTTTTCAATCTTCAAGAAGACTTTCTTTCAGCAAGACCCTTTAGGCCACATATTACATGAGTGGTTTCACTGGTGGGATCACATACTTAAGGAGTAAGTTAAATACACAGCTGAGTGCTTTACTAAAATAAGGCCTAGTTACCTTCTTGACTCAGGACCCGTATTATAAAGAAAAGACAAAAAAGAGAGAAAATAAGTAAAACGCAATGCGCTACTATGTATTGCTTTCTTCAGTAATAAACAGATATTGCCGAACAGAAAATTGTGTGGATCTGCAAAAGGTGTAAATAAGAAAAGTGGTATAGGTTAGTCTGAGGTGCATGCAGTCCAATAATTTCCTGGAAGATTTAAAGTTTCCTCTTACACTTCTGCAATTTCAAAAACTGAAATATAGCCTATTACGTCTTGCAAAATCCAGTGAGTGGGCAGAGAGAAAATAAGTCACTTCATGTTGACTGGCATTCAGTTAATTTTGACTCCCATTGTGTGCTTTGAAATAAGACTGGAATATGAAAAGAGCTGTCAAAATGTAAACTCTGATGATAAAACTTTGAGGAACCTCAGTGTGAAGCTGGTGCATAGATCTGGTGTTTATCTTGATCCTCATATGCAGCTAAAGACAGGATTGTATTTGATGATGCAATCTGTCCTTTGCTTCACTGAATTCTCTAGCATTTGCTTGACATCAAACACGTCCTTAAATCTGCTCACTTTTCAAAATAAGGAAGGCTGCGGTGATTCACTTAATTGGTGCTCTGATTCTTTAGAAAAGTTATTCAGCTGAATATATGACTCACGTCACTAAAGGAGTGGTTATTGCATTATTCAAGAAATAATAGGCTACCATTAAGCTGCATTCTGGAATATACCACGTTGAGGATGCGGAGTCAAAGCATCATGGGCAACTGCACTGTCTCTTTTACTGACTTCTGAATGCCCCCCCCCAGACATTAGTATTTCTCAATATAATTTCTCAGTATAATTTTCCACAGTTTCTGTCAGAAGGAGTGGGGAGATCACTGGTCAAGTTTTGTAACGTGCACTGCCTCATGCACCAAGTCTGAAGGGCAGCCTAGGAACAGCAACCTGCAACAGCCACTTAGGAAATCCTCTGCAGTAACTGTGAACCTTCTTTTTTTCTCTTTTACTAAAACAATAGTCCCACAAGAGGGCTGCAGTTCCACTCTGTCTGATGAGGAGTTTCAGGATCAAAGCTAGTTCAGTCAGAGGTAGCTCAGATCTTGTTACCTTGCAATGTGTGTATCCTTAGCCACAGGCTTGTGCCAGGGGGGCCCTCCTTATTTTCTTAATCTAACAAGAAACCCTTATGAAAATGAGCAATCTATATCTATATGACCTTTGTTATCTATAGCAGGAAGAAAAATGCATTTCCTAAATCATGTGGTGTGGATTAACCCCTCTCACGCAGCTCAGGTCTGTGGCCCTGGAGAGATGACTGGCCAAACGCACAGAGAACCGTCATCTCTAACTGGGCATGGGATGACAGAAGTCATAAATACTGAGCTGACACCATGCTTGCTGCAGTTAATAGATTAATCTAGGTAGATTAATCTAGACTTAATCTATTACCTATGTATATTGCTCATATTGCCCCCATATATAGCATTTTAAAAATATAACTTGGTAAAATCATAACAAGGTTTGACTGGGGTACTCAAAGCTGTGTCTTCACTACAAAATTAAATGTGCCTGGGACTGTTCTCCACCACTGCGGCCAACTGGCATGGAAAGGCCCATGTTCATACTACCAGGAATGCTCCCTGGCCCATGCCAGTGACCAAACCATGTCTGGGAGTTGTTTGGAGAGTGCTAGTTGCTGCTCAGCCAAAACGGTGTGAAGGACCACTTTAGCAATTTAATAGTACAGATGATTGCGTTCCTCTGCCTGGAAATGTTTCCTGGCACTGTTTAATTTACTGCTGCAGACACAGCCAAAAGGACTTGCTTCCCCAGACTGTATTTTGTCTTTCTAGCGATAGATATTTGAGCTCTAGAGTTATTCAAACAACAGTTTGAAGGATTTTTGCTAAATTGAGAAATTAGTTAGAGCTTTCAGAATATTTTTTATTAATATCACTCTTCCAAATAGATAGATTACTTCCCCCATTGGCTTCCCTAGGACAAAGAAGAAACACATTCAGACCATGGCCAGCCCTGGAGAGCCGGATTGGAGAGACCAGTCCCTGACTGAGTCCAGGGCAAGAAGGTGGAGTAATCTCCCCCCCGTAGTGGACTTTTTTATAGTCCTGGTATATATGTATTGGAAGAATAAAATTCAGACAATATTTTTGCATTAGTTTAAAAGTTTTGTGTATGTTTACTGAAATACCTATTCTGTGTTCATTAAAGGCTGACAGATGAAGAACAGTTATCAAATGCAGCACCAGAGCGGGGCAGATAAAAGATGCAAAGATTGGCGTAAAAACATCCATTATCTTTTTCTGCAATTTTCTCTCGGTAAAGAGCAATGCATAGCTGCCCTACCTTTGGGACCAAAAAAAGGACTGAATTATGTTTTAGTAGTGGTGTCTGCTTTCTACTTGTTCTAGGGAGAGGAAGTATTTACACAACTCCTTTGGGGCCATAATTTATGCACACATGACTGACATTAGGCTACATGGATCAGCACAGTTTTAGAAAAGAAAGGAAGAATGTAGACACGGTCCCACTTTGTGCCCCCACCTCCACTTCCTGTAGGGACTGTGGTCCAGCAACGTTTTTCTTTTCAGTCTGGAATTTGATCTGAATTTTGGTAGTTTTCTGGATTAGGGAGACATCTTACACCTCCTGCTGTCCACATCTCATGGACCAAAGGGGAGAGAAGGAAAGAATTTAAAGATTTAAAAACCTTTGAATCTGACAGATCGCATAGACTGAAAAAGACAAAAAAATTCCATGCTGTGAACCTCAGTTTGCCACTAAAGAAGAAATAATACAGGAAAAGTTAGTCTTTAATAGCAAAAATTTTTGTAGTGTTGAACACATTCAGGTTAGGCACTGGAGGACTAAAACACATGAAGAGAGTAAATGCATCTCTGTATGGGTGCATGCGTGCCGGAGATAGATACACTTGCACATAATGGAGAGAGAGCAAGCGATGTGGGTGTACTGACTGGCAAAAGATCCATGTTATCTGTGTGCATTTTTCAAAACAAGAGAGAATTTAACAACTATGAGAAATCCCAGAAAAGCAAGAAAAACTCTGAAGACCTTGTTTACAAACTAGATAGCCTAAGGGAATTTCAGAGACACCTTCTCCATACAAATAGCTGCAGCAAAGGCAATGGACACCTTACACTGAGAGACCAGAGTGAGGAATATTCCTTAAGCCATGTCAGCAATTCCTGTTAGTTTAGCAGAGAGAAACAGGCAGTGTCACCTTTGTCTTTTTGAATCTCTGACTGTGCAAGAGTTTAGTCTGCTGAAAGTCTAACCAAAATCTTCAGGTTAATAGAGGTTATCTATGTGAAACTTTAATGGTCTATTTTAAACAGAAGAATGGTCTATTTTAAACAGAAGACTAGACCTCTTTGAGCTTAAATTCTGTGAAAGGTGAAAGCATTTTCTCGTTGTGGGGGAGAATTACTTTCTAGTTCTAGACTGATTTTTCGAAGCACTCAGGTGCAGTATTTTTCTCTCCTGGGATGTATAAATGTCTCTCTTGATGAGGGAACTGCATATGTCAAAAGAGAAAGCCAACACACAAATTGTCATGCATATTATAAAAGGACGACTTGCCTTCTACTAAGGATGTAGTAGGCGGATGGATGTGTTCAAATCCCCCTGAATGAAACAAATACTGCTCATAAGTTCTCCTATGCTATTTCTCCTTTTTATTGGCTTTATGCCAATTTTCTGCTTTCTACTACATTTTAGGCTTTTGATACTACCATGGCCTATGAAAAGTAAGAAAGACACTTTAAAGTAAAAAAGATGTGGATAAAAATGTATATGTAAAGTTATACAAATGCATAGGTTGTTGTCTGATAACTCATGCCAGTGAGACCTAGAAACTATCACTTTGTATAACTGAAGTTACATGATTCCAGATTCTGGCAACAGATTTATGACATGTGCTTTTGTAGATCTGCTTAATCCTGACATCATTGTGTAAGAAAAACTGTTCTAGCAATTATTACAGGTAATTTTTAATATAGATTATTTTTTCCTCTGTGTAGAACCTTAGACAGTTGGAATTTTAATGTTATTGAAAATGGCTTGACAGGCAGAGATACTGCAAGGGTGGGATGAAAGGAACAGTAAATGAGGAGAGGGGAATGCAGAAACAGCACAGACATGCGCACTGTTTACCTTTCCCTTTCCTCCTGCCATTTATTGTGTAAATGTGCTTGTGGATGCTCAAGGTGAGAGCTGGAGAAGCCATGGAGCAAGAGCAGCTCTGGGCTGTGCCTGCCCTGGCAGCTCAGCTGTTGGCTGTCCCCCAGGGACCTCACTGCTGGGAGCAGCCTGGAGTGGGGCATCCTGTGCGGTGCTACTTGATTTCTGCACAACCTGTTTCTGCCCTAAACAATCTGGCTGGCAATATTGGGTAGCAGGTAGCTCCTTGGCAAAATGTTTTGGGGAGGCCAGTTGCAGACTTTACTCTGTTAGTGCAAATCACTATATTCCACAGGATATCACAGGGCTCCCTGTTGTAAGAAAAATGGCTAGCTGTGGGTCTTTTTATAGTTAGTGATATGGCATTTAACAGCACTTTAAAAAGAGCCAGACAATTAACTCTCTTAAACATCTCTTAAAGAGTTTTTGTATAACTTGTAGAAAATATATGACCAGAGAGTGAATATTTTACGCAAGGTTCTTTAATGTGACCTTCATAAAATACCTGTTTACTTTTCTTACACATTTGTTTTAGCTGTCCTAAAAGCCAGTCTCCCTTCCTAGATTTGCTGTGGAGAATTGGGTATACAGCTTTTAAAGCAGCTTATTACAAACGTAGACCTTAATGAGAATGGATGAATGAATAAATGTTACCAGTCACTTCACTTGTGAAGAAAAACATTTTATCTGACCCAGAAGAACCATTACAGAGTTTACTGACTCCATGAAGTAACAAAATGTGCTGATTTTGATTGTGCAACTGTGTGTTAAAAGGATGTGAGTGCACTGCTACAAATTCTCATGTGAGACTGGGAGAGGCTTGAAGAAATTAGAGATAAAAAAGGGTTTATTAAGTCATTTAGTTCTTGGATCATTCCCTAAAATGTTTTTTCCACTGCTGTGTCCAGTCAAGTTTTAAACACTGCAAGAAATAGGGCTTCCACCATTTCCCTGAGGGGGAGCTTGTTCCACAGTCATCTAGATCTAACTCTTAGGATATTTTTCCTGATTAGTCAGAAAAAATTGCCACTGCTTAACTGAATATAAATTGTGCATGGTTCTTCTGGCCCCCCTTAGGCAGCTCCTTTCCTCCACAGTGCACATCGTCTTCAATATTTATAATATTGCTTTCTTCTCCTAGTGAAAAGGTTGGTGTCTTCTGATGCGCATGAGTAGGTGAGGGATATAATAAGAATTACAACTTAACCTCTCAGAAAACTAGAATTGAGTGGTATTTCTGTAACAGGTTAATCAGTCTATTAAAAATAAGATGGTCTATTTAGATAACTTCTGTACCTGTTTATCTATAGACCTTGACAGTTGGATGGATCCACAGTCTTAAGTTGTGAGAGGTGTTACCCCAGGTGTTCATAAGGACCAGCTCTGCTAATAGAGTCCAAGACCTTAAAAATGGGCTGTTTTCTCTCTACGTTATCCAATATCAACAGGAAAGATGATCTTGGGACCAGAACTTTGTTGACAATGCTATTTATGATGCCCAAACCTGAACAAAATCTGCTTCGTGTTGCTATGTGTGCAAAGGTTGTGCAGCACTAGCACAAGCAGAGAAGTAAACGTTTTTATGACAAGCTGTAACTCCAAATACATACAAGGAACAGATCTGCTGAATAAGAAAGTGTTAGTTTTAATCTTTTCTTCCTTCTTTCCTGTCTTCCTTCCCTCCTAAACTGATTAAATGTCCATGGATTTATAGAAAGACATCCCAGATTTTTTAACACTGATTTAAGTGGGGAGAGTACAGGCTGGAGAAACAGTTAAAGAGACAAAATCCACTTACAAAAATGTAAGGAAGCAAGTGAGTCGTCATGTGTAACAACAAAAATGATCCTGGGCTATCGAACATACATTAAAAAAAAAAGATATAGAAATATTTCAAATATTTTATTAAAGCATTTAAACTTTAATTTTCTTCTTCTCCTTGGCTCTCCTCACTGTAATCATGTTCTTCCTAGCAGCATAAATCACAAGTACTAGTAGTAATGCAAAAAACATTAATCCTCATTCAGAACACATCTGCAGCTTACAGGTGTGAATAAGTTTTTGCTCTTTAAACTAGAATCTTTCTAGCCAGCTTTCTTACTTAAGAAATATTTCAGCTTTTGGTTTGTACCTCTTAATATAATGTAGAAAAGAGGCAGAATCTTTTCTTTTTCTTGTATGTGAAACCCTGTATTAAGTTAACTCTGCTAAGACTTAAGTGAAGCATTTGTGATAAACCACACACGCATTTGTTTTTCATATAGCATTACTTTAATAAACAAATCAGTGTCACATTCCTGCATGACGCAATTTCAACCCATTATTAATCATACTAAATGTTATTTCGGACCTTTACTTTTTTTTTTTTTCTCCCTAAATATTGTCAGTGGAATATTGTAGGCCTCTGCTGTTTTCTTTCAGCGAATTCGAGGTCGAAAAGCCAGTCTGGAGGAAATACAGCTGGTTCACTCTGAACATCATTCACTGCTGTATGGCACCAGCCCCCTGAACAGACAGAAGCTGGACCCCAGGAAACTCCTAGGTCTGTACAGGCCTCTATTCTACTGAGAACAGCACATTCCAGCACTGTCATTAGTCATAGCTGGTGTCAGTTTAAAATACTTGGCAAGCAGTGTGACAAAAATTCACTTTTTCCAAATGCATTGCTATGTGGAAGGAGAATGTTACAATGGAAGCCAAATATAGATTAGCAAAATGCACAGGCTGGAAAGAAGCAATAGAAGTTTCTCCTCATTCGCTTCAAAAATCATCGAAGTGTTAACCCTTTACTGTAATTTGTTCTCCATCAGAAGTCAATGGCAATTTTGAACACGTTTGGTCTTCTATTTCCTTGTGTTCTTTGATTTGAAAATGGGAGTTTAAGATACACTTGCTTGTCAGAATTGCTTGTTTGCTGTTCTCATTTACTTTATTTCAATTATTTCAGCCACGCTGAGTGCAGATACCATGCCTAAGTCTTGCTAATAAGTGAACTTTATTTTAATGCCTTCCCATTATGCAAGATATGATACTTTTCTGAGTAACAGGGGGAAAAAACACATTAAAATATTAAATGGACATATGGATGTACAGAATAGCAGAAAACTGACAGGATTTTCACATCAAATATCTTCATGCACAGCCAATGCTCAGTATATGCTTTTTATAATAGAAAAGTAGGGTTAAATTGAGCTCTGCCATGAGTGTAGCATGAAAACAGATATACTTGTCAGACCTGCTACAGAGAATGTGAAGAGAAACACACAAAAAAGTAGTGCCTTTTGGAAATAATCTGTGAGAGAAATCCTGCCCTTTATGTCCCAGCACACTGGATGCAACGCTGTAATTCTCAGGTATTTTTATAATACTTATTCTAAGATGTGGAGCTTTTCCTAAATGTAATGAAACCCAACCCAAACAAAACCAATACTAGCCATCAAAAGAAATTGCTGCCACAGTTCTAGTAATACACAGCAATTATTTTGCTTTGGAAACTAATGCTAAGAGTTTCTTCTGTAAGGCAGACTGTTGCTTCAGTGAGTCATAAGAGTAGATAAAGAAAAATGTCTTGACCACAGTGCTATCTAAGTTTATACATCTTCTTAGCCAAGGCAACATCAAAACAAAAATACTTACAGTATGGTAGATTCTCAGGAGCTTGAATTTCCAAGGTAGGAATTTCCCCTTAAAAAACACAAAACAAAACAAAACAAAACAAAACAAAACAAAACAAACAAACAAACAAAAAACCCCAAGTGTTTCCAAGAAAAAGCTCTAAATTCCTGCAAAATGAAAATTTGGAAACATTTTGATTTGAGTTCATCAACATTGTCAAAATGTTCCATTTTGCTAGAGTCAAGCATTTCATTTAAATTTTGTTGGTTTTGATTAATTTCATTTTTATTTTCATATTATTTAATATAACATACATTGATATAAAATATTGTTCCCATTTTGGATCTCAGTGGTTGACCACCATATGGGATGCAGTGTGTAGTTGCAGCTACAAGGTGAAAAAAGGAATGGACCAAGGTATCCTCGTTGTGTTTCTGCCTATGTATAGAGAATGCAGAATGCTTTGTGTTCCCAAACTCAGAAAACCATTTCTTTGCCCTCCGTTCTTTACTCGACACTCTTTGCCTTTTTTGTTTGACACTTAGTCCAAAGCATTTGCTCTCTGAGTTTATATCAAGATCACACTCCTAGCATGTGTTCTCAGTGTATCCTTGGCTTAATGCCCTTTTCTGTCTCTGTTTCTAGGATGTTTTCTTGCTGCATCTCAGATGGCCTTTTACCCAGACAACAGTCAATGAAACACCCTTCCCACATGCTTTTGCATGTGCCTGTTTTTTTGGCTGAAAGCTCTAACCGTTTGGGCTTCCAGACTCTTGTATAAAGGAACTTAATTGTCTCTTACGTTTTTCCAAAATGCACTGTGACTCTTCCACCTTTCATTGTCCCCAGTTCAGTGAGGCTGAACCTAACCAATCCTGACATTAAAATTAACATCTTGGTATAGTATAGAAATTTAAAATGATGTGTAGCAAAGGAGAAAAATCTAAAAGAAATGCTTCTTATAAAAAATGTCATCAATAACAACATTGTCTCATAAAACATTTCTATTTCAATGAAAGTGCATTGTTTTTCTACAGAAATTGTTCCATCAAATTATGGCTTTGCATCCTAATGAAAAGGAGCCTAATGAAAAGGAGGACCTAACCATTCCTTTCCTTACTCCTCTACCCACCCAAAAAGACAGAAGGCACCGTTTGTTCTCCACTTGTGCTCCAGAAAAACATTTCTTCCCTGTCTCTGTTCAGAAGAGTACATCTGCTTTGTCTGAAGCTCTTTTTTTTTTTTTCTAACAAGCAGCTTCTGTATCTTTCAAACAGAAAAGAAACACTTGAAGGAATGAAATTTAAGTACGACTAGGGCTAGAAATGTGCTACTCATCAATAAATGCTTATTTCAGTGTCCCTGTCCAGGAAAAAAACTGTTCTGGAAGACTGCAAAGCAAAATGGCTGTAAACTACTGAAATCAGTGAGAATTATGCACGCAGTTGTCGTTCACATATTCTTAGTGCTTTCAGAGTGTAAACTAACTTGAACTGTTGGCTTTATTTTCCCTGCATCAGGGCCTACAAATGTAGCTATTGCAAATGATCACTTCAACTTCTACACTATTGCGTAGTTTAAGCTTTTGACTGATCTTATTTCAGTGTGGTGTGTTAAGCAACATGTTATGTTGCATTACATTGTCTTGACATGAAGGAAACTAATATGCAGACCACGTGTCACATCATGTTACGGTTTCATGTGACAGAATACAACCTTTCAAACCTCTTTGAATAAGCTCAAGGGCAGAACAGTTATCAAACAGGTCTTACAAATTTGTTTGCCTTTTTTGCTCTCCAATCATAATTAAGAAAGTGTTTCTAAAAAGCAAGCTTCCAATGATTACAAGTTTATAAAAATGAGAAATATACTGTTGACACATCCCTGACAGTGGTGCAGTACTTAGAGTACAAGCAAAAGATGGATTCACAGAGCATCTGTGCAATTGCAATTTCAAGTTAGTGAAAAAATGACCACTTAGCAGAAATGGCTTCGTTCTTGAGGGATGACACTGAAAACAGTTAGGTTCCTCAAACTGTGCCTTTTCACAAGTGAACACACACTTTTTAGTTTGTTTATTTTTTGAAAGACAGTTTTTGCCCATCACTTTTCCTGCTCATCAGACTTTCAGTCCCCAGTTGTCAATCTCCTAAGCAGCTTCCTTGACTTCTGTAGGGGCCCTGACCTCTGTCAATGATGGGTGCCTCAGCACCTAATTTGACTAATCAGCTTCTACTGCCTTTGTGGGTTGAAATTTTAGAATACAAATCTTGGATATTTTTTCTAGATCTATCAGTAAATTGTTGTGCTGAATCTTCTCTAAAAGATCTTTTTTCTCAAGTGATTTGCTACAAACTCTGTCCTGATGCAAAGCCAAAAAAAAGTATGATTATTTAAAATTTGTCTTCTATCTTACTTGAAGTATCCCAATATCTTTTTTATTATTATTCTGGAGGTGTCCTTGGGTGTGGAAGGGTGTTACTGTAAAATGGCTGCTATTTACCAAGTTCTGCTGGGGCATCAACTCCAAACATCATGGGAAATTCTCACCTCGATTCATTTTCAGGGTTTGCTTTTTGCTGCTGATTTTCATTTATGGCAAAGAGTGTTATAAGCTCTTTTCTTTTTGTGAGGCTAGCTAAGTGATAGCCCCACTCTCTCTTAGTAGAACCTTTCTCCACTGTTCTTTTCATGAAATCTCAATGTTTTTCTTGTTCTGCAAAGTCTGTTATCTGCTTTTTTTGACTATCATGCAATAAGAAGTGAGTATCCTGACAACTTTCTTGATACACTGAAAAGGCTTCGTGCTTGTTTCCCCCCATTTTAGTACTATCTGTTGATTGATTTTAGTGTCCTTCCTCACCATCTGCTTTTCTGTTTTTACTTTGTGTTTGTTGTTTTTGATAGTGTTTACCATGCACAATGTGCCCGGCTGCAGGGAGATAAATGAGAATTCATCTGTTCTCTCTTATGTCCCAACCCTGCAATGGAATTTAAGAAAAAAGGTCTAGTCATTCAATATTCTAAAAATGCCTTCTTTTATCTCAAATTACAGTTTGTTTCCGTTAATGTCTCCTGGCACTTTAACAGCACTAATTTTTCAGTTATCTGCTCAAGACTTTTTGATCTTCCCCACAGCAAAAAGTGAAAAATTGCTGTTTGCATTGGTCCCTGGATCTGCTTAGCCAGAGATCTAGAAACTCCTCCTGTACCTCTACTCTGACAATCTCCTGCAGCCAACATTTCCTTGCATGTCTGGGGCCATTAGGACTCACAGTATGAGAATACTCTGCATAGCTGCTGCACCTGCATTTCCCCTGGTAGCTCCACAGGAGGTTTTGTTTGGCTTCTCTTGCACACTGTGCAAACTGATCAAAGGCCTCTAGTCAGTTAAAAATGCATCTTGGATTTTACTCGAAGTGTAAAGCACTTTCTTCGTCTCAGACCTTGCAGTCTGATCTCTCGTACTTCAAAGATGATGGCTTATAATTGTCTTTATGCATTTCATTGGCACCTGCTAAACATGAGTAACTGCAGCGTTCGCCCCTTCCATAACAATGGGTGGCTCCTCTAGGTAACTTGAGTGATTCACTATCTAACGTTTCCTCCAGATGGCAAAGTTACAAAGCCAGTTCTGTGATACGGCAGGGGAAAAGCTTATGTTCTCTTCCACAGCTGCCTTAGGATCAGATTACATACTGGGACAGGAACTGCATCAAATCCTGAGATCCTTACCCGGTTTTCATATTGTCCTTATCAAGGCAAACAGTGAGTTTAGTGGTACAGAAAAAGAAAACATGAATGAATAAAAAGTGGGTATAAATATTAAGATAAACCCTATCACATTATCTAATGTATAGAGCAGAGTAAACTAGAAATTAGATTCTAAAGCCTATTAAGATTTTGTTCCCTTTAGTAGAATGTATTTACTGAGTAATACTGAAACAAGCAGCATTTCATTTTAGGTTTTTAAAATATTAATGTATTCATTGATGGTATGTAAATTAAGAGAACAGCATTTTTGCATAGATAGGAAGACTAAGGCTGCGATTTTCAAAGGAGAAACTTTTTTGGAGAGATGAAGTTAAGAAATTAGTTATCAGTTTCATGTAAGCTTAATGAGGTTCCCTCTGTTGTCAGTGAGAAGAAACAGGCACTTCTGAAGTATAATTCATCCCATCAGTCATCTCAGCTGGGTAGAGATGCCTACCTCACTCTACTGACTATAGAAGAAGCTGAGATGACTAGCTTAGACAAGCTGTTTATCAGCTACAGATACAGGGATGATTAGTCGCCCTAGTTCAGAGTGACTTTCTGTGGAGATTCCATCATTATACTCCTTTGAAACTACTGCTTACCAATCTTAAGCTTTGTCACTGTTGCAAAAGAGTACCTTAAATGTCCCATGGCTGATTTGCTTTCGAAGTACTATTAATATCTTTTATTCTAATATATGGCATTTTCATTGTGTGATACCAAAATCTGAATTACAGTAAAGAGTGATTACTGTTCCAGTATTTAACTGTCTTTTTGAGAAATGATGCTTATTGTTTCTTTTTTTCTTTAATATATAGGAAACGTGTCTCAAAAACTCTTTTCCTTGTTGCCTTGTGGGGGACTTGGGGTAAGTAGATGTTTGTTTTTTCGCAAGAGGGACAGCACACAACATGTATTCATTCATGAATTCTTTAGCACTATTGCATCATCAGTTCAAAGTCTCCAGAAGCTGATAAAAAATGTAGAGATGAAACCAGAGCCATTATCATACTGTGTTTTCAAAGACACAGAAGACAGTACATTACAATAAGCATATGGAACGGTTAGATAGGAATTGTTATAGCAGAATGGGCTATACAATTGCACCCATGTTACTTTCCTCAAAAATAGAGCTCATGTAAAAAACCCAGAGTGGGACAACTAAGAAATATGCTAATTATCAGAAAATATGTTCCTACCTAATTGTTCCATATGCTTATCATAGACAAAAATCTGTTGCAACACTAGGTAAAAGAACTAATCTCAATTATTGACGAACATGTAGAATGGAGAATTTCTGCTGATGTCGGTATCACGTTCCTATTAAATTCTAGTGAAGATAATACCAGGGAGAAATAATTTTTCACATACAGGGTTTTTTCACACAAAAGTATTCTACAGTTTTGGTCCAGCTGGGTCCATTATTTACTGGTGTCAGCAATATCAAAGTGAAATAATGACATTACTGGATATTGATGGACTGGCTGGATGATGCATATATATTTTAGTTCCCTTTTACTGTTTCTGGAGGTCAACTTCCAAAGCCTTCTAAAGTTTTATTTACTTTTATCCTTCACAAAGGATAAATTCCATACCATACTAGTCTTGTTTATAGTGGGGTTTTTTATTATGAGATACCTGAAAGAAGAAATACTCATTTTGTAAGGTTTTAACACACAAAAAAGAAGAATTCCATTTTAGCTTTCAGTATTTCGTAATTTTTGAGGATTTCTGAACTATAAGTTACGGAACAAAGGACCAGGAAGTGACAATCATGCCAGCTCCTCTGCTGTGGCCTTAGCTTGCTGAGGATTCTGCCTAAAATTTGGAACTTGGTGACTAGCAACTTGCCAGTTTTGAAACTTGAGGGTCATTTCTGTATGTGGATTAGCTAACATTACACATTGACACATAGACGTGCATGTCCACATGCACCTCTGTGCACTACTGTGTGCAGATATGCACACACACACATATATGCACACATTTCTGTATAAAAAATAGATAATTTTTCACACTGTTGTTGCCGTTATTAAGAAGTTTAGAGAAAACTGAACGAGTTGAATAAAGTTGAGAAATGATGCTGTTCAGGCTTCTGAGTAAAGAGGAGCGGATGTAAAATTTCTTGACAAATCTTTTTGAGGGCTTTGGAAAGTAAATAGGACTGTGGTATGCTTTGAAAATTAAAGTATAAGATTTTTCTATGAAACTAGCTACTGTGGTATTAAAAACCGTGAATAGAGATGTGCTTCTACTAATGAAAGTATGTTGTCCATTCTAAAGCTAACAGAAGTCAGAAATGCTCAGTATAACTTAATTTTTTAAGCATTTAAATTTATCTACACTTTTTGAGTCTGTTTGCTTCACTTCTTATTTTAAGTCATGGAAATTGGATTAAAGAACATGTTGTAGAAATGGATCTTTTATTTATTTTTTTTCTAGTTGGTTTGCCTTTCTATATATTATTATTGTCAGGCTTGCTGTGGGGCTCTTTTAAAGGAATGGGTTATGACCTTTTTCAAGGTAAATAATCAGATTAGGAGCTCTGTTTCAGTGATATTTAGCTGTCTATTGGTTAAGATGAGCTGTGGGAAAGGGAGCTGCTTCAAACTGTGTGGAAAGCAATTCTTAAGTTTACTTTCAAAAATCATGGTGGAAAGAAAGAAGCAGCATTGCTACTTAGTAGCTTTCAATTTAATTGAGGGTTATAAAGCAGTAAGCAATGTAAAGCAGTAAGAGTAGTTCATGCAAAGATTTTAAGGAGGGATGGAAGAATTAATTTTTTTAAATTTTTGTTCTCATTTATTTTCTTGCTTGCTTGCTTGATTACTTATTTGCTAAAGAATACAGTGAGAAAATACTAAGAAAAAAAAAGAATTCAATTCTTCCAAGAGACTTTATGGCTGCCTCTTGAACGATGGTTTTCTTTGATCCCATTGTCTTCTAACCATATGGAGACCTTGCTGGCTGTTATTATGCAGCTCTTCTATTATTAAATAGATTAGTGGTTAGACTACTCGCACAGGGGATGGGAAACCTAGGCTCATTTCTCTTCACTGCCAGGCTGGATTTAATATCAGAGCCCCCATCTCTTAGCAGATGTTGTTACCACTGAGGAGATCATAGATTGTTTCTGGTTCGGGACCCTCACACCACACGCTGAATCTGTACCACTGTTGGAAAGAGCGCTGGACCAGTAAGACAGAGCATAAGTAGGATAAAGCCCATGTATCTGAGGCTATGACCTACCTATCATATGTTTATAGATAATGTGAAGTCCTAGCTCTGAGCCCCTGCTCCAAAAACAGCTTATATATTTCACATGAAAGAATCACTGGACAAAATGGAAACTGCTCTTGGAGCAAGGACTGGAACCTAAGACTTCACAGGCATTGAAGACATGATCAGCTGATGGGCTATAAAGACTATATCAGCATGAGTTTGGGATGGCTTGCATTGTTCACAAACAAAGGTCCAACTAACCTCTGTGACCCTGAATTCTACTATATTATTGATTTTGTTGTTATCTCTGTTCTAACAGCACCAATAAACTGCAGTCAAGATCAGGGATCCTCTTCTTTGGACATTACTTGCAGTTACAGGAAACGAAATTTTTTTTCAAGAATTTTGAAAAGCAAACAGGAGGCAGTGTCCATAACTAATATTTTCTCATCCTGTTCCATCATGGCTCTAAATCTTTTGTACCAGTGAAAAATACATGTAAAGCTATTGTTTACTGATTTTGTAAACATTTTTCATCCATATGAATTTTCTTTCAAGTAGTGGGAGGGACTGCTTACATCAGGGTCATTGGCGAATTTGGCTTGGTATATGTTAGGCTTTCAGAAGAAATCAAACAATAAACTTCATAGTTTTATAAGAAACTACATAAGTAATAATTAGCTCTCTTATCTAAGAACACAAAGCTGTTTCATACTGACAGCCAAACTGAACAGATCTTACAGAGAAAGAAAAAAAAGTTATCTAAATCTAACCTCCTAAATTTGCCTATAACAGGTTTTCTTTCAATGATGGTTAATTTTTTTATCAGAGGACTGTCCAGGGTCAGCAGTATAACATCCACTGAAGTATGGGACCTCCCTTTTGCAATAATGCTTTTTATTCTTTTTTCAAGCTTAACATTGTTCCAGAAACAAATGTTGTTAAAGAATTCTCATACCGGGGGGATGGGGGATGAAATTCCTTGCATTGGAGAGAGACTAGCAGCTCCATGGCCAGCAGTTTTAATAACAAGAGATGGTTTCTTGCAGCTGGTCAGAGGTTTGGAATGTGAAAAGTTTTCCAGGAGAGGTGGGTAGATTGCAGGTGAAGTGGCCAAATGGGGAGAATAATCATGAATTACTTTTTGGTTCTGCAGATTATCAGATCTTTCCACAATTTTTCTCCTGTAAACAGCCACTAGAGCTATAACTGATCATTTGATCAATGCATCCATCTATTGCAATTCATCCCCTTGTGTTGTACTGTGAAAACGACAATAAGAGAAGCAGAAATCTACTTTTAATGGGAGTAAGTTTCATCTCCTTGCCTCGGTCTGTCACTAAAAATAGTGATTGTTTTCCTGCCTGTTTGACCTGCTGCTGTGTGAAGAAATCTTGAAGTCATTTCTCAGCCATATTTTTTTGTCTAGTTGATAGGCAAAAAAACCCACAAAAGCAAAGAAGAGCAGGCTTTTATGATAATGTCATCATCGGCTCCCAGCTTCAAACACTTCTGCGGCTTTTGAATTGTCATTTATAACTTGGAACTGAACCGACCCATAATTCCCTTGATGCATTTAGAGAAATTGATAACAGACTGCTTCTTTTATGGCTCAGAGGAGGCAACTCCAATCACATCACTATTGGCAGTCAATATTATTTTCTGACATGGTTGTAAAAGTATAAAGGGGCTTATGGCATTTGTTTAGATGAGGAATGGGCTCTCAAGCTGTGCTGGGGTTTATGGGTCCAGATTACCGAGAAGCAAAGGGAATATGATGTTTGCAAACAGGATATGATTTTATTTAAGTTTGGGTTTCATACGTTGTTCCCTGGGGATTGTCCTGCAGACAGAAGAGAATTTCACTTTTATCATATGAAATTGGGCAGTTATCCAATCCCCCCTGCTGTCCCCCCACCCTCAAAAGACACTGCTCCAAACCTGTAATGTGTAAAGTCAGATCTTTAAATTGCAAGAGGAGGAGTTGGGGGAGAACACCACCCTGCAAGAAATCAGCCTTCAGCAGAATAAATGTTTAGTGAGCTGAACAGAGTGGTTCATGGGCTAAATATTGAGCCATCTGAATGGCTAAGAATGGCTTGTACATATTATGGAAAGTCCGTTGCATTTACTCTAATTTTGCTGTTATGGCAGTAAAACAGAGATGAGATTTTCTGCTGGGATAAGCTGGTCCTGTTTCATTAACTGCTGGCCTTGTTTCGTTAACTGAAGTGTAGCTTAGATCTTTCATATCAGAAAAGAATTTGTCCTGTAACTATTAAGAAAAGAAATGTAAAGCTATAAAATCTCTCTACATTTTTACAAAACTTGCAAAATATTAATATTTTCTGAATGTTGAATTTCTTCCTGGCATTCCTTGCTGTAGTAGCTGGAAAGTACTACTATTTGACCTGACCACACAGGAAGAAAAGCAATAAGAAAGGCAAGATTTCACTAGTATACAACTTTAGTAAGTCATCCAGGCAACAAATTGTTTTCTGCTGCTTCTCATTCTTCCCTTGATCCTCTCAGTCTGGGCCCAGGAAGAATTTTCAGCCTTTACACATTATGACTCTTAATTCTTCTTATTTGTTTAAGAGTTAATGGTACCAACCTGGCTCCATTACCATGGTACAATAGTGTAAAAATTAAGAAAGTATTAGTGATGACATTGTCTCCTTGTAGCA
This sequence comes from Platalea leucorodia, assembly GCF_965183815.1. Lineage (NCBI taxonomy): Eukaryota > Metazoa > Chordata > Aves > Pelecaniformes > Threskiornithidae > Platalea > Platalea leucorodia. The sequence goes on along the minus strand of NC_138823.1, from coordinate 134,889,537 downwards.
GATTTTAGGCTCCAGCCTGCTTAGGGGTCTCTCCTTATATCTGCATGCAAATCTGGCTGTAAAGAAATCAGACTGCCTACGGTTCGGGCACTCAAATTAAACATCGCCTCCACATAGATGTTAGAATTAACTTCTGTCCTTCCCCTATATCCCAGGCTGTACCAAAACAGGTATAGTCCTTTCATAATATCAGCCAAAAATATGTCTGTTTCCTGGTTTGGGGAAAGCAATCTGTTATTCCTAGAAGCTCATCTACTCAATATGATGTCTTCCATTGTGAAATCATTAATATACTATGCTGACAATATATTCACCTATTAATTTAAACTACTTACCCAAGTTTCCTTATTAACCTACTGAAATTTACCAGTTATAATATTTTGGAACAGGCTGCAGGAGGCTTCTGGGAATAAAGGACTTGTTTACCTCCTAAGCCTCTCTGGCAGCTACACTATCCCTAAAGAAATTCCGAGATTTAATCAAAACAATCTAACAGGCACGTTATACTCTAATGCATACATTTTGCATGACTATTTAGGACTCACACTTACATGGCGTTGACTGTGTGATATTTTCTGCAGAGGTCATCAAAATATGTAATCAAAAAGGCCATCCTGGTACCACCCCAAGGCACAACTTAAGGTCAGTGGGGATGGGACCGGAGCGAGAGCTGGAGGTTTGTCATCCCAGAGCATTCAAGGGTCTGCATGCTCAATCACTTAGTGCAGTTCCAGATAAACCTATTTAGGCTGTCCACAGGATGAGGGAATGAGGGTGTAATGGACTCCCAGCTGCGCTGGTGAATGCACTTTTTAGGTGGTATACCCCATCAATTCTGGCAATTCACGAGAGCCAGCTGTTTCAGTGGTCTATGTTTTGTAGGAAGAACCTAATTGACATTACATGTTAGTCGAGCTCTCTTACGCATAGAGAATTGTAGGCTTTCTAGCTGACAAGCTCACAGCTTCCTTGAGTGGGCAAACTGAAGAAGAAATAGGGAAAGGAGACAAAAACTGCACATTTACTTACTTTCAGTTCACAATAACAACAGTTCTCTGCACATTCACTTGTCTAACTTCACTTACCTAATTTTAGACAAATTACTGAAACAGCCAAAGCAGCACCCTGACCACCCTTGCTTGCCTATATAACCATTAGAGAGCCATGTGCATCACTTGAGCAGGAGTCAGTCCACCTAAGATCAGAAGAACTGACTGGAGGTGCTTGATTTCCTTCATTGACAGGGACTTGAAGCAACTAAGTTCCTAATTTTAGGCACATTCATTTTAGAAAAAAAAAGTTAACAAGCGTGATGACATGAATCTGGATGATCAGAGCAGGAAACAGATATTCTTCCTTTACTGAGGTACAGAGACTTCACCTCTGGATCTGGAAAGTCCAACGGTGTCTCATCTCTGGGCAGGGAGGGGATGTTGCATTTAACATATCCATACCATGGCCACAAAAAAAGGAAAAAATCTCTTCACACTAAAGGGCAGATATTTTGTCCCATTCTTGTCCTTTCATGGCACTGAGGTGGCCCTGTGCGATCCACCACAGAGCTTGATATTTAGACCAATGAGAGGTGAAACTGTTCAACCGAGAGACATAGTTCCTTGGCATCGCTGCAGGCACAACAGAATATTTTAGAATAGTCCCAGACTGCTTTTACTTGCAGCAAGCAAGGACAGAAAGCTCAGGAGTGGTAATCTGCCAACTCAACAAATACAGAATTTGGTCCCTCAGATAATTTTTTTTGCCCTTTTTAACAGAGGAACTTTTTTCCTTAGTACTAGAACAGATTAAAATTGTAAACAAAGATACAACACATGGAACACAGAAAATTACTGTGAAGTTAATGAACTACCATAAAGTCAAATCTTTAAAGGTGCTACCTCATTTTGTGCATTTCCTAAAAACCACTGTGTTGCCAAAAGCCAGCATTATGCAAAGAAGCCTTTTGGTTTGCCAGAATAAGAAACATTTTATATAGAGATATACACACATGTTAAATGTAAATAGAGGAATAGTACCATATACAATTTTCTAATACTATTCACTCTCTTAATCACACACACACATATGGATTTGATGGGAATTCTGTAACTAAAGCCGAATTCACATTTGCACTTTAAAAACACATCATGTGTTTATTGATAGATTTTAGCCCCCAAGATGGACAGAAAAGCTCTCCGAAGAGGAAATGTTCATGTGTTGTTTGTCTGAATAAACACCAGGCTCTAGCATAGCTCCATGGTGGCCTCTAACTTAAAGATCATCTACATCCAAGAAGAAAGCTGAAATGCTTGGTATTGCTAAAATGTGTTCAGCAGCAAATGATGAAACTTTTAAAAAATAAGGCTTGAATTCCGCACGTAAAAGTTGTATTTTCTGTAACTGTATGCATTACAACCAACTACACATTGTTTTATCTATTTGCCCATGAACTCCTGGAAACTGCATGATCAAACATAAGAAGGCAGTTGCACAAGCATTTTCACACACTAATCCATTAAATGCTAAAACAAATGTCAAGTTAAATTAATAGAGTACTCAGGGCTAGGTCTGAAAGTGCAGTAACATTTTTACAAGCATCTGGTGATATATGCCACATATCTGAGACTTGAATCTGGGCCTAAGTGTTTTATTTATGAGTTTTTTCTAAAAACAAGTTCTAATCCACATCTAATCCATGCTATCCTCCGTCCAGTCCCCCTACCAATGATCCACACGCCACTGTTTCACTAAGGTTTTGAGATCCTTTAGGGTGTCTAATATACGCTTTATGAGACCCGGAGATTCTGAATGCCTGCCATAAAAGTTAGTTTAAGAGAGTAAGTGGATCAAACTATTTCTTCTGAAGACATTATTGTATTCAGGCTTTAGTTTGACATAGCTTGATTCTTTTCTGATTCTCCTTTTGAATACAAAACTATTAATTTTTAATACAGACCTCACTTATTTATTTGCTTTTTTACAAACCTTCAGATGAATTCTGTTTGTGCAGAAGTAGGGGTGCTGCATTTTTATCAGTGGCTGACTACCACCATCAGTAACTCCACTAGGCATTCAATTATTAATTTTTGCTTAGAATTTTTTTACTGAGTATTTTCTGAAAATTGGTTTTGATTTATAATAGCTTTACAGGTTAGGTCACGATTGGCAGGTAAAACTTGAAAGATGTTAAATATTCTACATACAGTGGGTACATGTACCGTCCACATTCCTTGTTCTTGCCTGGAAAAAGGCTTTTGGGGTCAGAATTAATAGCCTCTAAAATTCTTTTTAAAAGTCCATTTCCATGAATATTATTGCTGATAAATTCTCCTGCTGGAATTATTCAAACACAACAGAGAAGCCAATGCAAGCCCAAGTGAATTTCATGTTTTTTGTTTAAGCAATGATTTGTGATGATCTTTTGAACTATTCATCCCGCTGGAGCCTAAAGATCACATCCCCTTCACAATTTATTTGTAAACCACACTGGTAGGCAAGAAAGTATGAAAAGCTGATATTCTGGGTACTCTCTATGGCAGGCATTTTCGATTAAAGCAGCTGGAAATGCCTTTGACAGAACAAATCTCTGATACAGCTGTAAAATAGCAGTAAAAATAAAGGAAGTTCACTGCACATATTTTTCCTAAAGTAGCCCGCTTTTACACACTTCCTGTACACGGGATTTATGGAAGAGACGTCAGCCAAGCAAACTTTTTCTCCTTTGTTCCTTAACAAGAGACATGGCTGACAGGCCATTCATTAGAGGTTGTTCCTTGGAGATGATGTGCACACCTTCGCTTCTTTAGTCATGGTGAGATGAAACAGCAGCTGAGAAGCACGTTGAGGACCTTTTGCTTCTTAGTGGAAATCACAGAGGTGATGAATGATCACCAGGACATCTGTAGGAGCGGGAGATGAGAGCTAAGAGCGTGGCACCTGGGAAGCTGCACTGCTCATGGTCAGGAGCAAAGCATTACAAATTTATGCGCTAGCGTTTGCTGGCACCAACTGTCTCCAAGAATGACAGGCTCCTTGCTGGAAATGATAGCAAAATGCCACACACAATTTTTAGATGTTGCAACACTTCAGGAAAATATTTAATTTCTATTTTCATGCCAGGGAACCAAAAAAAACCAGTGATGGAAACATGTTTGCTCTGGCATAAGTGGAAGAGTTTGAGACTCTGAATGCTTTTAAAGCTAAAGCACAAGAATTTGCTCTGCAATACACAAGTTTTATTAAATTGCAGTATCACTGAGGAGGTCTGTACTCTCTTATATTATTTCTCACAGATTTCTTAATCAGTTTGTTTACTGCATATTGCTACACTCTTGTTAGCTAACTAGATTTTATTTACTTCTCAGTTTTATAACCACTTATATCAAAGGACAGCATTTGTTTTATGTAGCATTTTTTCCAGATTTATGTTGAAATGTATCCATCTGAAATGCATACTGGATTAACTTCCATCCAAGAGCAGCTGAGCCCAAACCTCTGCTCTTTAAAGAAAGGGCAAAGAATCCTTTTAAACTACTGTAAAGAACTGCTACTTTTTAGCTTGTTGTCCAGGATATTGGACACATAGAATACAATCACTGCTATCAAAGGATCATCACAGGTCAAAATTTCCATGAACAGGTAGATGACAGATTGTATTTTTTAACTATTCTCAGAGAATAAGTAGAGTATCTCTGGTAGGGACATGTGGTAACTCTAGGAGGACTGGTTTTGATTTTTATGATGGCAACAGTTGTGCAGAGAATCTAGAGCAGGATGAGCGATTCAGTATATTTTTAATTCCCTTTACGAGCGAAATCAGAATTCCACTGTGGAAGCTGGATTTATGTTAAATAGCAAATTGTGTGTGTGTGTGAGAGAGAGAGAGAGAGAGAGAGGGTAAGCTCTAGGATGCTTTGTCAGAATCCATCCCAAAGCAGTAGCTTGGGCTCTCTTTATATTGCCATATAGTTATCAGTGGATGTGTATTTAAGGCAACTTCAGAATTTACAATAATTATTTAAGAAAGTGAAATAACTCACACAGATTAATACGCCATGCAGGGTGTGAAAAATGGAAGGATGTTTCAGACTGTGAGCAGCATCTCTGGTCAGCAGAACTGTGATCCAGTGACCATTAGGCAGATCCCAGGAGGTTCCGGAGGAAGGAGGACTGAAACAGAGGAGGAGTGAAGAGGTTCTCTAGCAGGGGAAGGGACAGGTAAAACAAAAGGCAGTTATAAATATCTTTTTAAAATGCTTTAGAACTGTTATTCATGCTACCTTTTTGCCTCTCTGAGGTAGGTTCCAGATAAATGCAAATAGCAGGACAAGTAACATTTCCAGTTTCAGCAACTGCAGTGATTTCAGAAGGGCCTTTAAGTAAACAATCTCTCTCTCAGATGTATTTCCATATCCTTCCTCTCCACCTGCACATACATGTGCCACAACCTGAGCACGGTATAAGGAGTTGGTAACTTTCAAACTTTATAGTCTGTCTTCCTTAACACGAAATATTCCAGCCATGAGGGGTTACAGTATAAGCTTTCTATCTGCTGAAACGTGTCTGCTGCAAGACTTCTTGTTTCTTAGCTTGTTTTCAGTATGCTTAAAGTCTTCATTGTGAAAGTCAAGTTATCACATAGATATTTCTTGCAGGAAGCATTCATATCAAGTTCTTTCTGTAGTGCAAAGCAGGGAATTTCTGCACACAGGGCTTGAAACATTAGTTGCATTCAGAGCTACCTACATTTCTTTTCACTTAAGTCATTCCCTTCCTCTTTAATGCCTCCACATCCACTTCAGGGACAGGTAGCTTAATTTCTATCATCTGTAGCTTTACAGAGTATTAGCTTTGCTACACATGCCAATGATTGAGCTATACTAGATGTGCTTGAAAAAGCCTACAACCTACAGTGCTCATTCAGGAAACTCGGAGTGAAGTAAATCCATATGTGTGTTAGAAAGTCAGTGTTCAGATAGGGCTCGTGTTTTCTGGCTCTTGGCGCTATCGTGCACAATCTGTCTTTGAAGAGCTGAAGCAGTGATAGGATTTTTGATAACGAAATGTGTAGTATGCTCATAGTGTAACGCTGACATTTTGATGCTTTAAAAAATGTTCTTTTTCATTTGGTTAGACATTTAGAACATTTTCCTACCCTGACAATTTTTTTAAAGGACACTTAAATGAAAATAATATATATAATTAAGCAGAAAAAAAGGGGCTCAGATTCTGTGTTAGAATTAAGCTACAAATGCTGTATTGTCTGTAAATTTTGTTTAACATTCTCTGAAAAAATTCCTAATCAAGATAGGGTTTTTACTGAATTCTTCGGCTGCTCCAAAGCACTTGCAGAACAAAAATAACCTCTTATAAAATTCCATCTGACTTTTTCATACTCTGTGATTCAGAAAGCATCACATTTGTCACAAATTCATGCATACTCAGCATCTAGACAGACTGTCAGATATATGTGATATATACATGAACTAGAACCAGAAACCACACTGTCTAATCCTATTCCCTTTACTTGTATAAAATCCAACCATTTTATCTCACAGGAATAAAGAAAAGCATATCTAGTAGGATTTTACATAGCTGCATTTCATATACAGCTTGACAACTGGGCCAGCTAGTAGCTGTAATTTTAATGGGTTTGCCATTTATATCACTGTATTTCAACAGCAATTTACAAAGTAAACACTGAGTAACACTAAAAGAAAATCTCTGTTTAAACACCTGAAACATTTAAGGCAATACATAGAACTAATAGAGTTACAAAATGGAGTGAGATGGCATTTTCCAGTCGTTACAGCTAAAGCATCGGCTGCGTGATGAAAGTTTTTCTACGTTGTTCTTCATGAGGTGTTCCTCAGAAATTCAGTCATAATTTTGCATGAATATGAAATAGAATTTGACATCTAAGTTTATAATACCGTGCCTTTTCAGGGTAATTATTCATATGTTTATGTTAGTTTTCTTGTGTTATAAAAACAGTGCACTAAGGTATGCAGCTTCAGTTGGCTACCCCCGGCTTTGAGAGTTTACCATTCGTTACATGTACCATGCCCAAGAGATCAGCTAAAATATCCTGAATTTCCTGTGTACATTTAGGTGGTCATTTTTGAAAATTCCTTGGGAAACAATGTTTTGTTTCCTGATTGCCCATTTTTACTTCCAGTCCAGGTAAAATTAGGTAGCAGTCATTCAAGTGGTCTGAGGGAAATTTTTCAGTGGAAGGTAATTGGTCTTATTGTCCCAGTTCAGTCTCCTCACACTCAGTTGAAAGCAGAAAATGATAAATGCCGTATCCTGGGCACTACTCAGCATTCGGTGGTTGGAGAGACTGCCGTCTCATGTGTCAGAGCAGACTACTGTCTTGAAGGGTGGGTACTCTCAAGCTGCGGTTACAATTTTAACTTAATCGGCCTTCCTGGAAATGAATCATAGTCCCTTTGAGGATGCAGGCTCCTGCTCATGCCCTGGTGTACCGAGCAGCTGCCATTGAATCATTTTCATCAGCCACTCCTTCATCTTAACCTTAATTTGCTAGCCATAAAAATGGTAAGAAAGTGCTCCCTCCCAGCTGTCTTGTTGATATTTCTTTATTTAAAGTACTGCACAGTATTTTTCAAACTTTATTATGGTTTGATTAAATTGATTTAACCAATGACCTCAACTTATTTATCTCCTTATTTGTTTTAAAGATGAAAATTGATTCACAGTTGCTTTAAAGCAATAAAGAGGCAACCTGAAGCTCTGCCTAATGTTACATATGTCTTATTTTTTTTTTTTACTACTTGGTTTCTTTATTTCTTGTTGTAATTTTCTTAGTTACCTATTGATTTCTGTGCATCTTTGGGAAAGCTACTTAATTTCTTTAAATCTCAAGCTATCAATCTGCAAATCAAATATGATAAATCATCCCGCATCAAGCTGATGATGCTTAATTGTGTTTGTACAACATTTTGAGTTTCTCAGATGAAAACACAGCGTGCTGTTATTACTGTTATTCTAAACTTTGCAAGCAAAATCCAGTCGTCTTATTCAGGTCTACTGTGAATACGAACTATTTTCATTAGTTCTGCTGCATGCACTCAAAACTGATCGAAACGATAGAAAACTCAGGTCCAGTACCCTGAAAAATAAGATCACTTTAGTAGCTTGAAATATAATATTATTGTAACAGTAATGGCGAAGACATTTGACAGGTGTAGAGAAGATCAAGCTTCTTTCTGTTTCAAATGACTAATCAGAGAAATTCCTCAGAACCTCCAGAGTCGAGTAGCAGTTGCATCCATTTTCAATTACTTGATTTCTTTCTTTCTTTCCTTCTTTTTTTCCTTTCCTTTTTTTTTTTTTTTTTTTTTAAGAAATTAGGAACAGAAGCTTCTGATTCAAACTGAAAACATGTCTCAGTGTGCTTGGAAGTTATCCAAATAGCATCTGCCACAGTATTTTGTCTATCCCTAAACGTTTTTCTTTTCATGATAAATTTGTACAGTATGATACAATTAAATGCACTTCCCATGGAGCATCGAGGAAGTCTGGCTGTCTCTTTGGATGACTTTTTCAGACTATTTCACACCATCATGTCTGCTTGCCATAATAGCATATAAGGGATATACAACATTTCACCTATATTTTTTGGTATGTTTCTGTAAATAAATAGTCACTAAAAATAGATTTCAAAAGCAAAATTTTAGCATACCGATTAAAGCTGTAGAGCAGTGCTGCTTAGATATCTTTATAATATTTCCTTTATAATATTTTATCCTTATATTTTGTATAATATTCATGTAATGTTTTACGTGTCACACTTGCTCATTTAGAAGGCACAAAAGATAATTTTCTCTGCCTTAAATAACCACGTTCATCTGTTACAAAGTGGGACTTAAAGCCTTTCAGCCAAAACTTATTAGTTCGTCAAAACTGAAGGTACAGCAAGAGCCGCACTTTATTTTATTTAATTTAATTTTCTGTCCATGGCAATAGTGACTACTGAAATTAATCCAAACAATTAATCTTTTCTGATTTCAGTCACTTAAAAACGACTCCTGCCTGGGTAGGAAACACGAGTGCTTACTGTTCTATTTTTTTTTTAAAAAGGGGTAATGACCTGAGCTACCGGTGAGTTTTGGTGGCACAGGTTGCCTGTGACAGCTGCTGGAGCCAGCGGTGGCGGTCCCCACCGGACGCTTTGTCCCAGCGCTGGCAGGTCCCCGTCCCCCCGCCGGCGTCAGGACCCGGCGCACGGCATCTGGCGGCCGTCGAGCAGGCCCGGCCCGGCCGATGTAACACTGTTTGTAATGAGAAATCTAAACAGGGAATGGCAGCGAGGCATGACAGGAATGTGTTTCCATTGGAGAAGCCCGTGCAGAGAAAAAGCATAAGCAAAGCCATGTCCAGAAGGCCTTTCAGCTGGCCAGGACGGAAGACTGATGTTATTGTACACGGGCTGTCACGCTGCCAGCCCTCCCTCACGGGTTTGTTTTCTCTCATGCTCTCCCTCTCCCTCTCCCTCTCCCTCTCTCCCCTGCCTTCCTCCCGGGGCTGGCTGTTTGCTCAGGTGGACAGTGACACCGTTTGGAACGAGCTGCACTCGGCCGGGGCGGCACGCATGGCGGTGGGCTGTGTCATCGAGCTGGCGGCCCGCGTGGCCTCCCGGGAGCTGAAGGTGAGGTCCGGGCCGCGCGGTGGGTGGGAGAGCCGGGGCGGTGGAGGGCGAGGGGGGGGCTGGAGGCAGGCGTTGTTCAACCGCTCTGCGCCGGGGAGGGTGGCAGGAGGAGGGCCGGGAGGACGGCCACGAAGGTGTGGCAGCCCGGGTGGCTCTTCCAGGCCTCGCCGGGCCCGTCTTGCCGTCGATACGCTGAAGCGGTGGTGGGTACTTGCAGCGCAGGGTTGCTACGGCCTGAGGTGAAGTTACTCATAGCGTGCACATCTCTGGCAAGTGGCTGTGGCACTGCCTTTTGAAGTGGATTTTAAAGTTTTTTTATTTTTTAATATGGTTGTTTAGCCACGTGCGTAACCTCAGGATACCACCCAGAGAGAGGGGAGGTGAACGGCGGGCGTGCAGGCTAGGGGGAAGAAGGAGGCGGCTGGTGAGGAGAGCGATGACCCAGGAGGTGCCTCTCCGCCAGGCTGGCTGCCCCGCCTGCCTCTCCCTGGCCCCCTTTCCTCTCCTATCTCCGGGCCGCGCGATCTGCAAGGCATGATGTACAAAACCCAAATTATCCCCAGTCTAAACAATTTATAAAAGCTCCAGACCTGACGGACTTTGACATTTTATTTGGTATTTTAACAGCCCTATTTAAAGGTACACCATATGCAGCCAGAGTGCAAGCTTGCCCCAATAAACATTGTTGGAGCTAACATGTCTCCTTAATGAAACTGTTTATTCACTTTCCAGTCCAAATACTAATGGATTCAGTCCTGTTTCCAAAATCAAGATAGAAATAAATATTTTAGGATTAGCATTGTATGATCATTTTTAAAATTCCAAATTGTATTTGAACTTGAGAATTTTCTCCCTGTATATTGTCTTCTTTCAATCAAAATATGTTAGCTACATATTTGGGGAGGGGTACATATGTTTATGTGTACAGATACACAGATATAGAATATATAGGTACATAAATGGCAGTGTTCTCAGGTGAAATGCAGTACTATAGCTCTGAGCCAATTGAATGCAGTTACTAAACTTTCATATTCAGACACCAAAATCATTAGCCAGGTACTACGCAAAATGTACAAATTTTGAAATCTCAGATCAAGATCAAGGACAGGGTGCATCACATGGGATCCTGTTGTGCATCCTTTCTGATGGGTACTTCATCCCCATTAAGCTTTTTAGGCAGGATTCAATACACAACTCACTGTGCATTATTCCCACCCAACACGACTAGTGAAAGTGAAGAAGGATTTTTTAGCTAGTTTTTACCTTTGGCGACTGCAGGACATATGTCAGTCTCTAAGGCAATATAAAAGCAAGTTTTGATAGGAATAATGAGATGTGTCCTGTGTGCAGTTGACATGAGCAGGGTCTGCTGCAGAACCTTTACCGCTTACCTCTGTACATTTGTGGTTTCTTTCCACAGTGTGAATGCTCTTGGTTGTTTACGTGTATGTGATGAACAGTTGAAAAGAATCAAACATCAGCCAGTGTGAGACCTTGGTTGCTACTGGAGTTGCAACAGTCTGTAAACAAATATTTTAAATTTAGTACTAGTTTGGAGTTTACTGTAAAATTATTACTGATCCTAAATAGAATCTTTGTCTACAGTGCAGAGAATTGAAGCAGTCTCATGCAACCTCCAGCTGAGACATAGGAAAGATAATTGTTCAATAGACGTGCCAAGTAGTTGGTTTATACCAAATCATCAAGAAAATAGGAATGGAAAGGATTTTCTGTGAAAGAGTTGGGAATACTCACACTGTTCCTGATAGGTGTTTATCTAACCTGCTCCTACACTTCCAGCATGAAGCCCAATGACTTACATGCCACCATGCCAACTGTATGAACTAACAATCCGCATGTGGTATTTATAATTTAAGGTTATGGAAAGGTTATTAAGACCTGACTGACAGGAGAAAAGCTAGCAGAAGTTCGGGAAATACACCAGTCCTGACATTAACTGTTTTGGCAGAGTCGTCCTATGTTTGCTTTGTCACTGCATCCATACAAACCTGGGTTTTGCTGGCAAGTTGCCATATGGTAAATGACATTAGGGGGATTTTTGCAGTCTATTCTGGCATTTTCTACATGGTGTTCAGGATGAGATTTTAGGTAGCTGTAAGATTTTAGCCCCACAGATCTATATGTTCCAATCTACCTTTATGACTTTACACGTTGCTTTTCCATCTTGCTGCCATTTTTCCTCTAGAAACATACGTGTTGCATTGATCAGCTGTTTCTAGTATGGGGAAAATGCCAATTCTATAGCGTACTTGTGAAGATCTGAGAGGAAGTAAGTGAAGCTGACCGCTTCCATGTGCATTCATTGAGCAAATATGCATGTGAAACAACCATTTGGGGCCTGTACTGTGAACACTGAGTGGGAGGATTAAGCTCTGATGGCAATCTGGAATGATCTGCTGCAGCTTCAGAATCTTTGGATGACAAAAAAACGCCTTCCAAGAATTGTGTGTAAGCTATAACAGCTCTGCAACATGTAAACAGCAAGATGAGAGCAGTAGAGAAACATGCTGTAGTTTTTCCCTGGAAGTTTACCATTGTGGATTGCTATCAGATGGTGTGCTGTCAGTTTGGTGTCATCTTAAGAAAAAAAAGTAAATTATGAGACAGGACATACTGATTTGTTCTGTAATCCCACAGTTCTCTGAGAAGAGCTGCATGTCCTGAAGTTCACAGTGGCAGACTTACAATACACAGCAAGGATTTCCCACAGGGCAGTGCTCCAGATTTCAGCAGAGGAGGCAGTGGATTATCTACCCACTGCACTGGGGAATCACAGATGCCTTTTTCTGAAACAGCCACAGCAACATTAGGATAACCTCAGAGTAAAATCATCGTGCATAGACAAAGTCTGAGACAAGAAGCTTCAGGAATGAGAAACCGAGGTCATTCATTTAACAAGTGCTTTTCTGACATGAGAATTACCAAGTTTGTCGGTGTAGTTGGGTATGAGCAGCCCAAATATTTCTTACAGCTTGATGAATAAATATATATATATGTTTTAAAAAAGTCTAACATGATTTTCCTAAAATTAAAATTAATATAATACTTTATTTTATGGGCATGCATTCGGTTGGACTCGATGATCTTAAGGGTCTTTTTCAACCTTAATGATTCTAATTAATTTAAAGAGCAAATGAATTACAATACTGAAGATAAATGTCTTCACTGCGTAGCTAGAGGGTATAAACTAACAAACATAAACTGCCCTGTACTGACTGGCATCTGACATTTAGAGTCCATTTCAGGAAGAACAGGACATTTCAATTTCTATGCTTATTCCATGGTCTCTACTGATATCGCTTGCTATTGCATAAAGTGATAATAATAGGTTTGAACTATAGGTATGTGCTGCTAAGACAAGGGTTGAGACTACAGAATAAATTATGAAAGTCTGCAGAACAATTGAGAGGTTCACTACAGAGCTGGGCATGAGTCAAACTCATATGCAAGGCAAAAGGTTCTTTACTTTATTCCAAATTTCCTGAGACTATTAGTCCCACTTCATACACGTCGAGTCCGAGAACAGCAACATTTTGTTCATCTGGTTTGGACAGTGCTCAAATACTGACCAGGAGTTAAGAGTTCTCTTCATTGTAGCTCAAACCCCTTGTGAGACATCAGGTTTCTTTGATCTCCTTGACTAATGGGGAAAGTATCAATATGACAGTGCTAAGGATGTAAAACTATAGGGTTTACTGAAATTCTACTGCTGCCGTAATAGTAAATTATTGTGGCTTGTTTTTTTTTTTTTGTTTTTTTTTTTTTAATCAAGACAAATTGTCCCTTCTCTGGGGAGTCTTAATCTGGATGTTTTTTATTTGATTATAGCAAACAATCAACATCAAGGATTTTTAGGGTTTGTTTAATAATATAATGAGCACTCATTGAGATCTATTCGATACACTTTTGAGATAATATTTAATAGAGAATAAAGAATCCCACCACTGAAATATATAGTATGATAAATGTGATGTTATACTGGGTCAAATGCAATTCTTTTCCTTTTTTCATGATGAACATCATCTTGGCAATATTACAATAGGAGATGAGCCTATGGATTGCATGAAGGTCACCCTTTTTTGAGCTTTTTATAATTAAGGAAACCTGCTGATACATGCTGAGGTATTTATGTTATGTGAAATAGGTGCCACAGCTCTCCTGTCTAGCTGTTTTTCTGTGTCTATCTACCTTTGCTCCTTTCTCATTTCCCCAAAAGATTTATGTAGATGGCTTTTAATAATCTGCTGGCTGACCACAGATCTTTAGAAGAGTGGAGTATGCGGAACTGGCTGAATATAATTCCACTGCAGTCGTTAGCTATATCCAATAAATAATTTTTACAGATAAGAGAAGTCTTATGATATATTCCTTGGAGCTTGGGGAATACAGGTAGTGCCCTGTATATGATTTCTTGCATGCAGTATAGCTCATAAACTTGGAAATCATTGTCTCTAGCTTCTACCTAACCATCACACCATCAGAAAGAGGGTCCTAACAGATCTGCATCTGCAGAGAGAGCATTTCTTTCCTAGAAGTGCCTCTAAGGATCTCCTTCCTCTCTCGCATTTTCATAGGAAAATAGAGATGTGCTAGAAGCATGTTGCAAAAGGAAATGGTGCATGTGGAGGCTCAGGCTGTAACACACATCCTGTAGGACCCAAAGGCAGCTCTGCAACTCACAGTGTCCCAGCCACTGCTCTGCAATAACGAGGCAGGTTTCAGAAGCCTGTGGTCTAATGGCTTGGTGGCACTGGGAGGTTCTATCCTGCCCTGCCTTCCCATTTGTTTCCCAGCCCAGCCCGGCTGCTTCCCTTACAGCGACTCTGACGTTCAGCTCAGTTCAGCTCCCCTCCCTGCTGGCGCGCCACTTCACTCACAGGCAGCTAGGCACAGACTCTCCCCTTGTCTGCACCCGGCTATCCTGCGCAGCAGGCGCTTCCCTCCTGCTGCTGAACTGGACGAGTACAGAGGTCATCCAAACCCCACATTAGACAAGTCTTAGAGGAAAATAAAGGAGGGTTTCTGCATCTGTGGTCTCTCTTGGGTTTCAGATTTCATTATAAGTCTTGGAGCTTGCAGAGAATCTTACCTTTAGGACTTAGCTTGCCAAATTACTGTTTTTTCTGAAAGAGTTTAGGTTGCTGATATTTCCATTTTGTTAACCGAATTATTCATGCTGATACTGCCACCTTTTTTGTTGCCATATGTTCGTTGTTTATTAAATGATTAATACTACTTTTAAGAAGTTGGAATTCAGATAGTTGATTATGGCAGTATGATAATTTTGCAATAATTATACCTTGTTGAATAATGCCCTTCAAAATAGTATTTGTTCTTGTAACGGTTGTTCTATTGTGTGCTGTTTTGTGGACTTCAAATGCATCTTAACTTCTTTTCTGATAACAAATTGTACATTTCTCTGGCTGTCCCTTAATATCTTACAATTGACTGGCAGAAAAAAAAAATTGTACCAGTGAAAAATATAATTTAAAAAGAGCATACCTAATAAGAACCTCTTTTTGCAATGGGAGATGATTTTCCATCATCATGGGCAACACAGTGCCAGAGCAGACCATGGAACTACTGAAAATCCAAAGGAACATTTCTGAAATGGTTTTCTTCAGCCTCAGATGACCCCGTTCAGTAATATTATAAGCTGGAATTAATTATTTTAAGTACAGTACCCATAATAAGGATTACTGTCTAGTTTACTTTGCATATCCTTTAAATATATCAACGTTGGCAATGGCAGCACTCTTTTCCGTGATAGAAACACATAAGCGCCATATATTTTTAATTTGAAACAGAAGAGATCTACACAATAAACTATCAAGAGCTGGTAGGATTTGTATGGTTATTCCTTATTTTTTAAAAAAAATTGAATGAATTAAGAAGCATTTTTGCAAAAGAACACTCAAGAAAAAAGGCACATAAGTTAAAAGCATGGTCTGAAACTGTCTTCAACATCCACTTCAGCTGAATCAAGTGAAGCACAAGCCCTTTCTCTGCCTTATCGCATGTATGTGTCTGTGCCTGTGCACACACACACATGTGTAGAGTTGCCCTGTTGGTAGTTAGGGGTCATTTGACAGAATGAAAGCAATTGAAATGAGTTTCCTCCGAATCAGAATCTGTTATGTTTCTGGGATGGTTCTTTCTGATATGTCAGGTTGAATCAATACCAAAATAAACCTCCTGCATTTGGTCATTGCTGCTCTGGTGTCCTCGTATAATCTGTGGATAGCTTATATTGAACTTGAAACTCTGATTCCAAATGAGCTTGGTTATTACTGTTCTCAAGGCCTTTGTCACACAGGGCTATGGAGGAATCATCACATGGTAAATTGTACTAATCTAGTGAATAAACAGAATTAGCTTAATCAACCCCCGCCCCCACCAAGCTCTTAGTTTTCTAGTCTTAAAAGTATTCTGTATAAAAATCACTCAGTCATCTTTCACAGCTCTACTGCTATGTTTTATTAGAACAAAAACTAAAATGAACTATCTTTCTAAAGACAACAAACAAAAAGAGCTGGAAACAAATGTCTCCTTAGTCCCACAGTGTCGTCCCTCCAGTAAAGTTTCAGGCCGGCAAATTTCCATGCCTGTCTGAACAACACCAAACCCCAGACAGCTCCTCTGGTTACCTACAAAAATCTCCTTTCCTGGGAAGTGCCCTGTGCTCAGGTGCCCCCTGGACAGTACTCCTCCTGCAGGCTCTGCCCTACCCTTCTTTCTACCTCCCTGTTGCACCCTCTGCCCTGTAACACTCTCTCTCTGCCTTAAAAATCTTCTGAGTGACGTGTGGCAGCCACAAAAGGAGGCATTTTTTTCCACGCCCAGGCACAGCATTTTTAACAATACATAGTGTGTAACAAGTACAGTAGCAAATGAATGCTTATTTTACTACTGTTAGAGATATGACTGCTAAAAACCATCAATCAAAGTTACCAATGAAGTCTTTTAGATAGCAGTTTGTATTCTTTGCTTTTACAAAGTTACAAAATTACAAAATTTTATATGGAACCATCTCTTGGATACTTTATCCCAGCAATTATGGTTATATTTATAGCTGAATGACTGTTATTATTTCATATAGCAGTACAAGTTTAATTATAAGTGTGGTACATAGCCTATCTCCCTGACCGCTCCGTTCTTAAAATTCTTTGTCTGCTTTCTTTCCCAATGTAGTTAACACTAGTTGTGGCTAAACAGGCCATCACGGTTGTATATAAAGTAGCCTGCAAGCACCAAATTTTCCTGTATATTTTCTGGTGCTATCCTCTTAGACATTCAAGAAAGCAGATAGGGAACTCTGTTTCCATCACAGAGTTAAATGTTTAATGTCCATTTCTGTGTTCTTGGCCTCTACTAGCTTCCTCTGCAAGACAAAATGGTATTCCCTCATGTCCATTACTGTTTTCTTGGCAAATCCACATGCTGCTAACACTGCTCTGTTAAATCATGGGTTCTTGTTCACTGCATTCGTAGACCCCCAGGGCCAGATACTGGCTCCTGCTCTGGCAGTATGAATAGCTTGTAAAATTGTCCTAAACAGGTACCTGAGGATTGCCTCGGCCTTACACCACTCACTCTTATGCTTACCCTCCCTGCTGGATGGCATAGCTGGGGATCACGTTACAACATAAGTGACATTGGTAAGAATATGGTTATCATCTTCTTCAGTGTACCAGTTGCAAGGGGGTTGTTGTAGGCAGCCGAGACTTAAAGCAGCCCTGATGTTTGTTATTGTAGGAGTTAACTAAGCCAGAGATAGCAGTGTTAAAGATGGCACTAAGGCCAATTCAGGGGTTACACCCTGTCAGATACACTGTATGGAGCACCTTTTAAATATAAAGTTTTTTATATAACTTTATAAGGATACAAAGTTGTATAAAAATAAAACATAAGGAATATAAAATCTGACAGGACAAATCGATACATTTCTGCATAATAACTAAAGAAGTTTCTACAAAGAAATGAAGTATTAGCTTCAATGACTTGCTCCTCATTCTGAAGCCTGTGCACATTGAAGCAAAAGTAAAACCTTTCCATTAAAAACAAGTGAATGTCCAAGAATGCCATATTTAAGCACTGCTAATTTTAAGAGCTAAGGGCTAGATAGATTAAGAGATTTAGACATAGAAAATAGAAACTTTTAACACCTGACTAGGAGGATGTTGAGCTTCAAGTGTGGAATCCAGACCCTGAGTGAGGTACCTGGTCTCTATATGAAATACACAGAAGTTGAAAGAAGAGAAAGCTGTCCTTAACAATGCTCAAGCAGCACAACTTAGAGCTAGTTGCCAGCACTATGTCCAGATGGCTTTTGTATGTCTCCAGGGATAGAGACTCCACAACCTGCCTGGACAACCTATTCTATTGCTCGGTCACCCTCACAGTAAAAGAACATTTTCATATGTCCAGATGGAGCCTGCACTGTTTCAGTTTGTGCCCATTGCCTCTTGAATAGTTGGGATAGATGGCATTGCTCTTTCATACAGAGGTTTACAGCTTAAAATACAAGAAGAGCTTCAATTTCTTATCTTTTCAACTGGAATTAATCCATTTTTAAACTCCATATAAAACTGTCTTATCTTGAATTTGAGATTCAGTGGTGGTGTTTTGTCCTCTATTGAAGGACTGCTACTCTGCAGGAAATAATTAAAAATTCAGAAGTTTGAGTAAGAGCTGAGGAAGAGCATGACTCTACACCTATTGTTAGAAAAATCACTTAGACTGAAAAGATGTGTCTCAAGATCTGCTTTACAGACCACATAATCTGAATACACAAACAGGTACGGGAAGAAAATTTACAAAAAGACTAACATTTTTTCTTAGTTTGCATTAAAGATCCAACTAAGTGGGTCTATCTGCAATGGATCTTCTTTGTAAACTGGGTTTGAGCAGACTTCTCTCTGTTCGTTGTTCAAATATGCACAAATTTTAGAATATCTCTATTCAGGCTTTATTCTTTATCCTCAAATTTAACTGAAGGTAATCATATAATGGCACAGACATGAATCCTTTTTCTAATGTTCATGTCTGTCAGTCAGTTTAATGTTCTGTCTACACATAAAGGTGTCTGTATCCTAGTATAAATAAGTCTCTGTACAAAAATGTTTTGAATTTATGTGTGTTGGCTTCATTTTCAACATATTGCTCTGTGTTAGTGTTTCTATCTTTAAAGCAGATTTCTGCCTTTCTGTCTACTGTTCTGAGCTCACTGTCTGGTATTTAAATATTGCCTAAATAAATGAATTCATGTTCCGTTGTGCTAATGTACACTGTGTTCATACAAAGTTTGAAAGCAGGAGAAATGAAGTGTTTTATCAGTTACACAAAAGTTGCTGTTAATACTGTATGGTAACTAGTTTTCAAGGTTTGGTAAAATTTGATTATATTATATGCTTTATTTTCAATATAACATATGCATTGTATTTAAAAAAAAGAAAATTTCCCATGTGAATACTGGACTTCTTGTAGTGTAAAAACACATAAAAAATGGTCACAACACTGATGTGAATGTTCTGCATGCTCATGGAGAACTGTAATAGTTAATTAAGCTCTGATAGCAGAAATTAGCTAGTTCTCACAAAACAGGTCTTCCAAACAGTCTTGTCAAAGTAAGAGAACAGAAAAGAGAAGCCTATACTGTAACCATCATTTATCAAAAAGAGCAGCTTTGATTTTCTCTGTCTCTATATTGCCCCATGAAATCCTGCCACAGATAATCATCTTAATTATATTGATCTTTTGGGAATGCTGATAAAGTTAGATGATAATGAGCTGGGAGCTGAGCAGGGGCAGCTGTAAGCCTTGCATGGACTTCTTCCAAATTCTTGCACATTTCGAGAGAGCAAAATACAGGTAGCATGATGCTCTCTCTCTAGTAATACCCTCTTCTCTGGGTCTTCTTTCACTTCGTTATCTGTACATTCCTCAGCATAAACATACTTTGTTTTTTCATAAATGCTACAAGAGAATTCTTCACAGAATTCCCCTCTAAGTCATATTTTGTGTGAAAAGGAAATGTTAAAACACCCTCTGAAGGATAAGGAATAGGGTTTTAGCTAAGAGTGTAAAGCTCGTTTGATTCTGAAGATTAGTGCAGTCCACAAAGCCTTTTTTTTTTGATGGTGTGTTTGATCTATAGGCAATTTATATTCCACCTCCAGGAATGCCTGCCTAAACATGAACACATATATTTTTTCTGCCATTAGTATTTTTTTGATTTTGTTGTTTGTTTGTTTTTTTTTTTTAAATGTGGACATTTAATGCAAAATAAGGCATGATGTCAAATCCCTCAGATTCTTTAAATGATGGCCAGAAGAACCACTTGTACAGATGTACTCTGTTTGCATTATAGTTTAAGTTTGCTGTAGCCTGATAGAATTTTGGCCAGGCTCCACAAAACTTTGCAGCTGGCTGCTTGGATTATGTTTAGCAGCAAATTATATGAGATAGCCTGGTAGTATTTGTCTATGAATTAATGCCAATGAAACAACATAGGTAGGCAATTGCACAGGTACACACAAACACACATTCATAGGATTGTAAATAAACAGATTTCACAGGCACCAATGTAACTCTATTAACTGCAATGTTGTTCCTCCTTATTTACACCCGTGTGAGTGAAAGTTTACTGACTATCATGCTTGTTTCAGATGAGTAAAGTCTGAAACATTAACTATCTTAAGTATATCAAACTGGACTACTTTAATACGGATTATTGAAACATAGAAATATCCCATCCTTCTTCTTCCTGTCCCCTCCCCTCTGAAAATACAATGCTTGGTCTTGCAGCCATGCACATACACATAGTATTTGTGTGAGGCTGCTTGAAAATACAAGTTTGGCTGATATACTCATGCACAGATTATAATTTCTTACTTTTATGTATGTGTTAATTGTCATTAATTTGATGTCAAATATATAGCTGAATAGAAGAGACTAACTGTCTTGGGTAGTTGAAATAAAGAGTAAATTTGATGAAGTAATGGTGTTACTCCTGAGTCTGACTGTTGTAAGAGAAATGTTATATGATACACACCCTTATGAGACACTGCTTCTTGAATACATAATCTGACTTTCTGAACAGAGCTACCTTGCCAGTACTTCTGCATTTTCCCTTTACCTTACTCACACTGGAAGGAGGGAAACTTCATTTTTCTTTCACCTTCAGTGACTCTAGAGGCGAAAAATTCCTTGGTCATCACTGATCCTAGTGCTGTACTTTATGAAATTTATATACAATTCCAGAAAGTGTGCTAGAAATTGACTTTAGGGAATCTATCAAACTTGCGAGTGTGGCACGTTCCCAGGTTTAATTTATGGTTCGCAGGGATATGGGATATTCATTTTTGTCCTTTTTCTACCATTAGGAATTACATATGTGTGTGTATGTGTCTGAATTTATCATTTAGTCCATACAGAAGGTAGGGTCAACATTGACTAACCGTGTAAAATATATACCTCAAGCTACTTTTATTTTGAAGCATCTCAAGCTGGAGCAATGTAAGATTACGTGAACTTAGATCAAGAAGGGATCAGTGCTCTCTGCTTCCTTTAAAATGTGAATTCTAAACAGCAGAATTGATAACAACAGCTTTCTCATCCTGCCTTTTTCTTCCTCTTTCGATCATGTTGTGTGTGTGTGTGTGTATGTGCATGTGTGTATTTATATAAGTTTGTATGCCACTGTTCTCAAATATATTATTTCTGGCAGTACTATGAAAGGGTGATTGGATAGAAAAAGCGCTCAAGAGCCTCTAATAGATTTCAACCCAGTCTGCCTGCTGCTTTGTTTTGCACTGAGTCAAGTATTTTTTTAAGCTGATAATTGAAAACCTATCTTGTTCTTACAGAATGGTTTTGCTGTTGTAAGGCCCCCAGGCCATCATGCTGAAGAATCAACAGCCATGTAAGTACCAGGGAATATTGCCCATCTTGGAGCACTAAGGTTACTGGCAATCACCTGCGTTGTGCATGTCTCTGAAGAACTGTAATTGTTAGCAGATGACTGGAAAGGCTTTCTAGGTACTCCCAGAAGCAGATTTATGGCCTCAGAGATCATATAGCATTTTTTAAAATGCTCTGAACATTATTTATAGCTGTTTTCCTGACTGATTTGCTTTCTTATTTCTGTTCTTCTCTATTCCACAGGGGGTTCTGCTTTTTTAATTCGATTGCAATTACTGCCAAATACTTGAGAGACAAGCTAAATATAGGCAAGATATTGATTGTAGATCTGGTATGTATTCTTGGCAAACATCGCACTTTCAGTGCATCTAGATAAAAGATAATGAATTTGTATTTATATGTCAGACTTTCCTGCTTTTAATACCTACAAGTAATAAAGGTGTGCATTTCCGCTGATTTTGGGAACTCATTAAAGCCAGGATGGCAGTACTGAAGCCATAAACATCTATGTTTCACTTTAATGGTGTTAACTGCAATTTAATGAGAAGAAGGCACAGATCAGGGCAACTTTTATGGTCCTTAAATGAATTGATACTTCCACCGTTAAAATAACCCTACAGAACCCAAGTTTACTTTTCCCTACAGAATACAAACTTTAAATAGTCAGATGTGCTTTAAAGAATGTTGTTGCTCTGGTAACCAAATTGGCCACTTCCCCCAGCTAGCAATGATTCGACTTGTTGTGTAACTTCGATATTATTAAACAAATCAACAGGTCATTCCCTCTAAGAAGTTTTCAAGTCATGTATGCCAGCTTTTGATGGTTCCCTGAAGGAAAGCTACGTGATTAAAAATCCACTTCATTGGATTAGTCTTGTATTTTAATAGAAGGCATTCTTACACAATACATAATATGTTTAACAAATGGATTATTTAAATGCAGATGACATTTGGCATGTTGTCTATATTATTTTCATGAATAATGAATTGGAGCTCTGCCTTGCACTTAAAGGATCAGCCCAATGCACAGCCCAAGGAAAGTTGAATGCTGATTTATGAGCACCGTTTTTGTTTTCCTACAGTTCATGAGGAGGTGTAATAGGGTGTCTGACAAAGCATAGACAGGAAATGAACCCTGGCATCAAAACCTAACCTGTTACATCTGCACTTAATTAATTTTTGCAGGTGATAAAAGATTTAAAGACAAAATATGTTAAAGGGTTTTTGAAGTGCAGGGCTTAATAGTCTAAATCTTGTTCATATCTGCACTCATAATTAAATCTTATTGTGAAGTCATGGCCTTACCATCTAGCACTTTTGTTCAGTTAAACACGCGTACTGGCTGTTGAAGAGAAGCAGAGAAAGAGGGAGTGTGGGAGAAGGAATAGCAAGTGAAAAATGAGTCGTAGAATAAGTATATGGGTAGGTTAGATATTCTTAGAATGTTTTTCAAATATTTCTCAGTGTTCTACTATCTCTTAGGAACATAATTATAAACTACAAGAAACCAGTATTTTTGAAAAATTCACTTCCACTGTATGTTGTACCTGTTTGCTGACTTGAATCTTACAGTTCATTGAGTTTTACTGCTGTAAATGCTGGCCAAAAGTGAACTCTATGTTTATTCTTGTTTTTTAGTAAGAAAAGCCTATTCAAAGTTTGCATTTTGTGAATGTTTTAAGTCTTTTTCACTGTAAGTGTTACATTCACCTTGTTGGGAAAAGAAATCACTTCCATTTGACCTACTCAGCCAATAAGCACTTAGGAATTCAGCTTCAATTTGGCAAGGCAAGGTTAAATGTGCAAATCATTACCTGTGCAAATGATTACCCGTGAAGCTGCCTGTCCTTACCCAGGAAAGTAGATAGGGAGTGCTCAGCCTCCCTCTGACTCTATCCCATTGGCCAGAATAACTCAGCTAGTGAAAAGGGAGAAATATATGGCTGATACAGATTACTTCATTCCTGGAGCAGTTGCAGTCCAGTCCCTAGCCTGCTGCATGGTCAGTGCAATGATGTCCAAAAATTCATACGGAAAATTTCTTATGTATGCGAACTATGGATAAATCACAATCCAAACAGAAAGAATGAACAAGTTAATAGTGATGTCTTTATGTCCATCAACAGGGAGTTTTGGGCATCTGAAGGAAAGAATGGAATTACAGATGTTAGACTTGAAATTAACCTTTAAGGCTATATTTTGATAGTGACTAGCACAGCAGGACCCCATGCTAGTTGGCAGCTATACATCTTACTACAATGTAAATGTTAATAAGTAATATTAAAACCCACACATTAAACTGTACTCTAGTTACAAATTAAGTGTAGTCTTCATAGCTGCTACATGCATTCATATATAACTCTTAACTTCTTAATTTTTAATCTTTCCTTCATTTTTTTCTACACTAAAATTAAAGACCCCTCTGTCAGCTTATCTTTCCTCATTCCACCATTTGAATAAATCTCCATTTTTGAACTGACTTATATACCCTGAATACTTTTGATATACTAAGGGCAGAATATGAACACATTTCCCACATGGTAACATCCGCAGTCTTAAACAACACATTTCTTTGTCTAACCAGAGAAGTCACTGCTCTTCAAAACAGAGTAACCCTTGGTGGAATTGACGTTTAGACAAGAAAACTAGCTTTGAGATTTGAATAATCAAAAAAAAGAGCTCTGTATGCCCATTTAATATTTTTTCTTCTCATTTGAAAAATGTTACAGCAATAATATATGTAAAGCCCCAAACATGCGTGGAAAAGAAAGACTAATTAAAATCACAAAATGAAGACCTATTATGTTTTTAGTCATAGTCTCTGCAGATCTATCTATATGGCCAACATAGATTCTCAGGTTGTTGTTGCAAGCCTTGTTCCATCCATACTTGCATGTATGTTAGCATGATCTGCATCTGCTTTGGAATAAACCAATTAATTCTGTCTCAGTTGAAGACTGGATGGGATTCTGGGGTTAGTCTGCATGCCAGGTTTTACTTCATTTGCCATTCAGAGCCGCCTAACACTATGCTGGCTGCCTTCAAATCTCCAACACCCTCACACCAGCATATGCTCCCTTGCACCTTCAACACGTGTTACATTTAACCTTGGCATTAAGTCACAGTTGGACTGTAACTTCATCCTCGTGTTGTTTCAAGAACTTTCAACTGGGAAAAGAAAAGTAACCATTATAATACTACCCCACAGGGGTCCCAGAGGAGGTCCAAGTCAAGCACAATGCAGTACAAGTAAGACTCAATCAATGTAGAGAGTCCTGAACAATGTGGGTGAAAGTCATGGGCTACATGAGCTGGCAAAGAGCGCAAGCAATGCGCAGTGCTTGCTGTGCCATTGGCAATGTACACCTAACTTGAACCTTCTAGTCTAGCCATCCTGAGGAAAATGTGACCATTGTTTCTCTGACACTAAATTTGGTTCAGACCTCATAGCATTTGTAAAATAAATACAGTCTGGGTGATAGTGTTGCCATTCAGAGTACTTTGTCTGTCCTCCTTCTGAATTCTCTCTTTAAATCAGAAATTTCAAAGGGATGGATTAAAGGAGGAGAATCAACAATATCTATAATTTTTCAGCTTCTTACAAATGCCAGTGGAGAAACTTACAAAAAAGACTCCGTTTTCTTTTACTGAAAGGCAAGTGGATTTTCCGTTTTCACTTGTGAAATTTCTTGTGTGCCTAACCACATAGTACAATAGTAGAACTGTGAAAACAAAACTAAAAAAGAGGAAAAGTCCACATCATCAACCTTTGTTATATAGATATACTGTCAGCATTTCTTTTTCAGTATTTTATTTAATGACAGAATTTCTTTTCACTGATGTTATATAATGTTTGAAATATGAAGACTGGCCAAGGTCACTCCTTGATTGTGGAAGGCACCATCCTATCTGCCAGATGATTTAATAGCTAATGAGATCATATTCCTATGTCTTCAACTGTTGCCGTCATGATTTTGCAAAAATGAAGTATGAAGTCCTTTCCGCATCTGGCATCTCTTTTGATGTTGATCTAACTGCTGAGGGACTGCTAACTGAACTGAATGTTTCAAGAAAGCCAATTTACTCAGCTGGTCGCAGAGCCTTTGACCTCAATAGTGGAACTTGGCAAATCAATGAATACACTTATGTTTAGTGTTCTGTCAAGAATTGTGAAAAAGCTCTGTAAACCATAGATCCTTCTGCAAAATACTAGTTTGTAGTTTAAACATTAGTCTTTCTTCAGAGGCCAATGAGGCTAGTTAATTAAGCCTGAGGGGTTATGAACTGTTGGCAGTTAATAAGTCATAAAATTCCTCCATAAAACAGGATGCTAGATTCCATCACTGAGGCAAGAAGTACAAAGAGCCGGTGTATAAATATCTAATTGTACAAAAGGACTGGGATTTCTCAATGACTGCTCATCTGGAGTCTCCAGGGCACGCTCGCTATGGTTTCCTGATTTTTTAGAAGCCAGTTTAAAAAATGAGTGCATTAAAGAGTAATTTGCCTGAAAGTTCAGGAAGTATGGGGTGGTGAAGGGAGGGGGAAAGGGAAAAACAAAAGGAGGGCAAGGAGAGGGAGAGAAACAGAGAGAGAGAGAGAGGGGGTAAAAGAAAGCAGAACTGAGCTCTCTACACTGAGTTGGACATTATTACATTTGTCATCTGTTTTCTTTCTCCTTTAGGATGTTCACCATGGCAACGGTACACAGCAGGCTTTTTATGCTGACCCCAGCATCCTGTATGTTTCCCTCCATCGCTATGATGAAGGCAACTTCTTCCCCGGCAGTGGAGCCCCAAA